>NC_138055.1:85531375-86173470 GCF_964194185.1 Rhinolophus hipposideros
AATTGTCTTCCTCTCTTTTTATTTTTTTATGTTTCTTTCTCCTTTACCCTTATGTTTAAGTGTATAGTGCCCTATTCTGTGTAGGGGTTGCCATATCCTGCTTCTGTCTGTTAGTAATCTTACTCATAATTTTGTATCCTTTTGTCTTTTTATTTCAGGTAGGATAGCCTCCTTCAGTATTTATTGTATTATAGGCTTTATAGAAAATTCCGTCAGCTTCTGTATATCTCTAAAGGTCTTTATTCCTCCTTCATATCTAAAGGATAGCTTTTCTGGATATATTATTCTTCGTTGGTAATTTATCTCTTTCAATAGTTTGAATATTTGATTCCACTTTCTCCTGGACTATAGAGTTTCTGCTAAAAAATCTGATGTTAATCTAATGGGCTTTGCTTAGTAGGTTACCATCTTCTTTTCCCTGGCTGTCTTGAGAATTCTTTCTTTGTCATTAATATTTGACAGTTTCAGTATAATGTGCCTTGGAGAAGGCCTTTTAAGATTCAAATAATTAAGTGGTCTGTTTGCTTTTGGATTCGAGGATCCAGTTCTTTCTATAGGTTTGGGAAGTTCTTATTGACGATTTTTTTTAATAGGCCCTCTGTGCCCTCTCTTCTTCATCTGGTATACTCATTATTCTTATATTATTCTTTCTAATGGAGTCAGATAGTTCTTGTAGAGTTCTTTCAATTCTTTTAACTCTCAACTTTCTCTCCTTCCATCTATGTCATTTCCAGATTTCTATCTTTGATATCATTAATTGTTTCCTCCATCTGGTCATCTCTGTTTCCTAAGCTTGATATTTCATTCTTCATGTCTTTTATTGAGTTCTTTAGTTCCAGAATTTCTATTTGATTCTTTTTTAAAATTTCAACCTCTTTGGTAAAGTATTTGTTTTGTTCATTGAATTTATGTCTGAGTTCACTAAACTGTCTATTTGAGTTTTTCTTGCACCTTGTTGAGTTTTTTTCAGAACTGCAATCTTGAATTCTCTGCCATTTAAGTCACATATTTCCATGTCTTTAAGTTTATTTTCTGGAGATTTGTCATGTTCTTACTGAGCTGCCTTGTTACCTTGGTTATTCATAGTATTTAATGGGTTATATCTCTTCCTGGGCATCTGTGGGAGTGAATTCTACAGAAGACTGATATGAAGAGGTCTTTCTTTTGTTTTCTAGTAGGTAGCCCTGGAGCATTTTATTTTCTCTTGCCCTTGTCCGTCTTTTCACAGTGGAAGAATTCCTGGGGAGGTGGGCATCTCCTCTGTGACCAGCTCACCTCTACCTCAGGGCACCACCCATGTGGGACAGTGTGGCAGGTGATGGGGTTCTGAGCCACTGAAACTCCTGTGCTGCCGCTGCAGCCAGAATGAGAGCTGTGTACTTCAGCAGCTCTGGGTGCCCCCGCTGGGATCAGCCACGAAAGGTCAGGGTGTGGTGGGCTAGGAGAGGCCCCTGTCTTTGTTTTACTGTCTTTGTTCTCTTCCAATTAATGGCGACTGCCAGACCACAGCTGCTTTGCCCCTATAGCTTCTCTCTTGTCACTGGAATTGGCTGCAGTGTGCGTTTGCCTCTCAGGAACTGTCTCTCCAGTTGTCAGGAGTACAGATACTCTGCTCTTTAATCTGACACTGCTACCGTTTTTTTGGGGGGAGGCCTGCTGCTAATACTGGGAGGGTATAGGGAAGGCGAGTTCTGGGAGGGTGGGGAAAGGCAGCCAGGTTCCATGGCTTTATTTTCTGCCTGGCAGTGAGAGCTTGTTAGACCACAGTTGTCACACTTTCTTATTTGGTCTTTGCCCTGGTGTCTCTGCCTCAATCAGTGGGTTTAGGCAGGATTGCTGGGGATACAGAGACTGCATCTTCATTCTCAATCCTCCCCTTTCCCGGGACTGCAGTGAGCTCTGGGCTGCATCCCGCAGCCCTGTCTTCACACTTCTTCCTTCCCTCCTCTCTTGTTTGCCCCAATTGGCACACCTTCAGATGTTTCAATGACGGATCTCTCCGACATGTTTATGTGTTGCATGGGGAATCCTTTGTTGAATTATAGCTGTTCAACTTGTAACTTGAAGAGGAGAGATCATGGGGGACCCCTTATGCCACCATGTTTCTGATATCACCCTGGGGATAGTATGATTTATGGAAAGAATATCGGATTTAGAACCGGAGAGACCTAGGTTTTAAAATGCATTGAAAATGAGAATAATTATGCCTATCAAGTGGGCTTGTTGGGAGGGTGGTGTGTGTATATATAAAGTGCTTAGCAAGGATCGGGCACATGTCATACGTCCTCAAAAGATTTTAGCTCCCTTTTTCTTCCTCTCTTCCTTTGGTCTAGTCCCAGAAAGACATTTAAGGAATATGATCCATAAATTGTTAAATAGAGAAAGAGAACCTCAAAGCAGAATCATGGCAGTGGAGCTGTGACGTGAATCAGTACATAGCACTTGTGTTAATGAGAGCAAGCGTGGCGCTGGGCGCTTCAGCAGTAGTGCAGTACATTGGGTAGGGACTGGGCAATGATGTTCCTATTGTGCTCGTCTGTGGTTAGTCTGGTACTTAAAAAGAGAGACCAAACTGATTTCTAAAGTTCTTAGGTTCAAAACTTTTCGTTTTGACCTCTATCATTTATGTTTTCCTCATCTTTATTTATAATGTCACCTAAGCCCAGCTTTTCCTCACATTATTTTTTCTACTAGTTTTATTCTGTTCTCCACAGCAAATTCTCTTTTATTTCCATCAATGCCAATTCAAATAGTTACGATAGGTAGATGGAGGGTGTGTTAGATGGTGATAGGTCCACTGATTCCCTTGAGTTCCACACTGATTTCTTTTTGGATGTGACTAGGTAGGCTAGTTATTCTCCAGTCCGCCAGCTGTCACTCCTTATCTATGATACATAGGACAGAGAATTGTGACCATTTTTTTCTTTTTTCTCTGAGGACAGAGGAAGAACAACTGCTTTCAGAATATAGCGTGACTGACTTAGGATCGACCAATAGGATCTATGTGAGCCGTGTAGTAGGCTTATTATGGTTAAAAGCTAGAAGTCATTTTATAGCCACATCAGTTTAGTTCCCTTTGAGAGCATCTATTTTGGGTCTAAAATATGCAAGGCACTGGAGATATAAAAACAACCAGTTCCTCCAGAGTTGGAACCCAGCAGGGCAGATAGACACGAACAAGCATGTACTGGTCTGCTATGGGCATAGGGACATGTACGAGCAACAAGGAAGCAGTGCGACAGGTCTGAGACAGGTGGGGACGGTGACATAGGGCACCTACTGAAGAATAAATGAGAGTTTGCTATGTGTAGAAGATTGAAGAGGCTATTGTAAGGAGAGGAATCAGTACGTGGAGAGAAGGAGACATGGACTAGCATGGTTTTTCCAGGGAATTCCAAGTAATTAAATATTGCTAGATTGTTAAGTATAAAGGCTGGCAGTGCCAGGGTGGGTTATGGAATCTTTTTCTTTGGAGTCTTAAAAGTCAAAATAAAGCAATCATGTTTGCTTATTATGGTTTGGGTAGTATTTATGCCAGAGGTAGAAACCTATACTAGATGTCTCAGATAAAAGTCAATGACTATTAGGTAAACATTGAAATTGTATTAATTAATTTAAAAGAAAGGACTCAAACTTTGCACTTTTCTATATTTGCTATTCTGGTAGGTACATTTTTCAAGTTACCTGACTAAGGCAGTCTATTGTATGGGATTCTGCTCCCTTCTAGTGAAACAAATGCCTTCATAAAAAGCAGTACAAATTCAGTGTCACCCTTCCCCAATGGGAAGGGTGGTTTCTTCTGGAGCAGAGGTGGTTGCTTGGGAATCAATTTAAGAGTCAGAGAAAATGGAGGGTGGCCTTTTCTTGTCTACTCTTGGCTGCCTAGGAGTGAAGTGGAATGTTGGGTTTTGTATACCTTTAAACTGTTGCCTGTTTCATGGCCTTCCCAGGCCAAGGAACTGGATAGTCAGTTTATAGTTCTAAGAACTGAAGCAGGACTGCTGTGCTTGCAGTTGCATGCTTTTTATGGAACAGGGAATGTTGTTTAGGGAATTTAGGCAGCTGGAACCTGCCGCCTTAGCAATTTGGACTAAGGAAGAATTTCAGAGTGAGAAAATAAAGCTCATTATATAATTTCATTTGGGCATTTAGGAGACTGAGAAGGGAGCGGATGAGGGTATTATGAAGACAAGCAGGAGAGTTTCACAAACAGCTCCTTCTCTACTCGTTTTTTACTATAAGAGCTGGATTTAACTGGGGTGATCACGTGGCCTATTTTGAAAAGGGCAGTCATATTCTTTTGCTATTTCTTAGCTGTTTTGTCAGTTGGAGCAAAACAACAGCTCTGCTCCTTTTTTGCAGGGTTAGAGGAAAAAGGAAGGGCTGGCAGAAGAGTGGGGTGTGGAACTAAAGGAGTGTGGAGAGCCCAAAAGTGTCAGCCTGTGGGGACAAGGACCTGAGGGAGGCCTGCTCGGCTTCAGGGATGCGGCCTGGAGCTCTGGCTTTGTGAAGCTTGTTGACAACCTCATCCTAATTTAGTCTTTTGTGGAATCTTCCATGAGATGCAGTCGCCAACTTCAGTCTTCCTAGAGAATAGAGTCTGCCGACTCTGTTATGACGTCTACCCAGAAGAGCTGGCAAAGCAGGTCCCCTCCTTAGAACCAGGATAACACTGACATGAAATGAAAAATCCTCTCCTTTAAGAAAACATACTGGGTTCCTCCCACCTGCCTCACACCACCCCTACTCCCACCCCCTGCAAAAGAAAACACTCAGCAAAAACTGAAATTGACATCACTGTGAACTTTGGTCATTCTTTTTTTGTCCTTAAAGTGTCAACCTTTTGTTTTATCTTCATAAACAACAGATATCTTATTTCTTTCCAGAAAAATCACAAAAGATAACAGGGACCACATTCAAACAGAATCAAAATCATTAGTAAGTCAGAGTCTGGCTTAAATAAAGAAAAAAGGAAAACAAAAAGAATGTGTCCTTTCGTTGGCTTTAAAATGTGTCTTAAGGGGAAATCATTTAAGTTACTGGTGGTTTCTTTCTTCATCATACTGACTTACGTTAGTAAAGCGGGATTTTGAAAGCATACAGGGTGTTCGGGAATAGAGACTTTTCTGGTTTTGTTCTTTTCCCTTCTTCTCACAGCAAAATATATAAGGATCTAACTGTAGAGTCACTTGACTGACTGACTCTGCCCAATGATCAGGATATAATACCGTGTTTCCCCGAAAACAGGACCTAGCCGGACCATCAGCTCTAACGCGTCCTTTGGAGCAAAAATTAACATAAGACCCGGTCTTATTTTAATATAATATAAGACTGGGTCTTATATAGTATAATATAAGACTGGGTATAATATATAACATAACATAACATGACACAACATAACATAACATAACATAACATAACATAAAATACAACATATAATACAATATAATATAATACAATATAATATAATACAATATAATATAATAAAAATATAATATAACATGTAATATAATACCAGGTCTTATATTAATTTTTGCTCCAAAAGAAGCACTAGAGCTGATTGTCCGGCTAGGTCTTATTTTTGGGGAAACACAGCAAGTGTGGTGCCACAGGGTGGGCAGCTGCCCTGATACAGAACCAGGCTGGCTGTGCGTACTTTCTTCCCATCTCTCTCCAACACTCAAATATGAAGACTGGGCAGTGATAATACAGTCTGTTCTTCAAAAAATGTGTACCCTGCTTATTTCCAACACAGATTCGAGGTTAGTACCCACTAATCATCACAGGATGTGTATGTTCAAAGTATATAACATGTATTATTTAAAACCTAATACAATGTGTTATTTAGGTTTTATTAAATTATCCTGTTTTTTAGGTATACTGATGGGTTAAATTGTCAGAACTACTGAGATTTAGATTATCTAGCTTTTATCGGTATTGAGAATTTCTTTAAAAAAGCTATTAAAATTAAATATCAATATCATATAGATCTTTCAAGGAAATATTATAAAAAGCATCAAGGCTATCTCCTACAGTTGGTGTTTTCTATTATCTTGCTTCTCAGAGTTATGACAATGTCACTGAATTTCAAGAATTCAGAAAGATAAATAAAAACAAAGCTTGTAGTTTTGAAATGGGGAAAGGGAAAGATCATGGAAGTTGCCTTCTGTTTTTAAAATATTCACCCTCATCTTAAACGTAGGAAACACCAATAAAATTATTTTTCATTTATTAAGCAAAGAAACTGAGCTTGTACTTTTGAATCAGTACAAAGACTGTATTTTATAGATAATAATTATTGTAGAGGCTACTAATGACAACTCTCTTGATTTATTGTAGATATGCCTTCAATTATCTTCATTGCCAGTCCCCTTTAATTATAAGAGGGCTTTCATGAAAACATTTTAATCATTTACTTTGAAGTATCTACTTGTGAAGTTTACTGATTTTTTTTTTTAGCATAAAATACAAACATGTTTATTTTAGGGTACAAATTATGAACTAAAACTTTACTGGGGGCATTTTGCTAAAGATACAAAAGTATATAAAAGATAAAATATATTTAACTAATACTGTACACATTTTTACAGCAGAGTATATGACATTTGGATTCAGAGTTTTACTCATCTGTTTAGTAATGATTAAAAAAATGCAGAGGTAGGCAAGGCACTTAATAAATATTTAACTTCTATAAGCTGAAATTAGGTAGATAGTGAAGCAGGAAAATTAGGGTAACTTTTTTATCAACATCTCAATATTTCTCCTTTTCTTTAACATTTCAGTTACGTTTGAAGAAATCCAAGAAATGAGATACTAATTAGCTATGTGAAAAGAATTCTGAGGATTATAAGCTATCGACTATTTTCTAAGGCCTGAAGACTTTCTTTCAAAAAATAATTTGGAGAGGGATTTTTAAATTTGCTAATCTTCCCTAATGTGTGGTTTACCAAAGGTTTTATTTTTAATAAAATTTTTAAAGAAGCTTTCTGAGTCGATTCATTTTTGTTTATAGTTTTTTGTTACTGTGATTAACACATGAAAATAAGATAGAATGGACTATATTGCTGTGAAAGCCATATTCTTAACGCCAGTACCTACCTAGAAAATGTAGGAGTCATAGTCATTTTGAAATTCTCTGGTCATTTTTTTTTAATGCCAGTGTTGACGAATAATATTGTGTGGCTATTATTCTTGTCACAGCAGTTTAGTTATTTTTGTATAACTATGTTTTTTTCCTAACAGAAATGTCTATTTATGATATCAAAAAAAGTATATGTATTTGATAATTTTGTTGTGTAGAATACTTAATACCTGTTAAAAGCTGTTTGACTTTCGGTTTTAAAACAGCTCTGTAGTTTGGTGAGTCCTGCAAAGATTCTGGCTTTCTCTGTGGCCTGCCAGCCAAATAATTTTTGCAGCATTTTTCTTTGCTTTCTTATAAACACTTAAAATTTTTACTTGCTTTTCCGTAAGTCCAACCATTAAATTAGAAAGCACTGAAGTTACTATGAAATTACCCTTTATTTTTTCATCTATCAGGGAGGAATGATAGATTTTGTGTATTCGCTGTGAGTTGTTAAAACAGAAATATTTAAGGCTGCTTTTCTTGTGGAGCTGTATACTTGTCTTATTACAGATGAAATGATTTTGTCTGACTGCCTTGCTTTAAAATAAGTTTTGTTGCTTTCACACTTAGGCAAAGATATTTAATTTTATTTTTGTTGAGAGTATCTTGTAATATACTTCTTCCCATTTCATATTCCTAAGTTTGGGATAAGTATAGAATCCTTTTAGCACTGCACGATAGTGTCTGATTTACTAGAAAGCATGACACATGTAACATAATGAATGGCTAAGGATTATGGAGTCCAGCCTTAAAATTGACCAAGAAAACAAAGTTAAAATATCAAGGAAGGTGCTACTACTAGTGAAAACTTTATTTTCTCTTTAACAGTCTGATATCTCATAGGAAGCCTTGGATCTTATTCTCAGCTATCAAAAACTGTTTAAATATGAAAGTAAAGATAACGTGAAAGTGTAACATATTCTGTACTTAAGGCTCACTGTTCCCAAGGTGTGTGTTTATTAATCTTGGCTTGAATTTACAGATAACATAATATGAGATTAATGAGCAGATAAGGTTGATGGGGTTTAGAAAGAGGAGGCTGATAAAATATTACCCGTAAGCCTTTCTGCTTCTGTTTTTGACTCTCTGGAAATGCTATTAGTTACTCTTTTGTGTTCTTATAGCAGTGGTCAAAGTAAATAGGCTTAGAAATAAAGCATATATTATTTTCTCCTTTGTAAAATAAGGGGGCTGCACCTTACTATTTTTAAGCAGTTTCCAGAGACATGAATCTCCGATTCTGAACTCTTATTACTCAGTAAGTGCTCCACCTTTCCCATCTGCCTGCCTTGCTTTTTTGTTATCTGATTTGCAAGTCAATGTTATGGAAAGTTCTCTATTGTAATGCAAAAAACCTCAGCTTCAGGTCCTTGCTGATATCAACAACCCGAAGACGCTATTCAAACCACCTTGGAAAGAAAAGTCTTTTTAAAAGATGGCAAACTTTGCTTTCATGTTAGCTCCAAATGAATTCTCGAGTAACATCTGGCGGAGCAGGGTAATTCAATCTATTTTAATGCAAAGATTTTCCAAGAAGGCAGGAAACAGTCAAGGGGAAAGCTTTTGGGCATCTGCTGTTTCGTTTCCAGATCCCTTGTGTTAATTTAATGTTTCTAGGGAACCGGGCTCTTATTTTTTTCTCAGAATCCCTTCTCTAGGAACTGGTGAGTGCTGTGGCGCTGTGCAAACAGCAGATAAGCCGAGAGTTTGGCTCGGGGCGCACCTCGGTCCTGTGCAGCCTTGTCTGGGAGGTGGCACGTCACCCTGCAACCCCAAGAGGCACCCGGGGTGTGATCTGCGGGTGACAGGGCAGTTTCCCTTTGTTCCCTACACATTACCAAAGGCGGCACCCGAGTGACAAAGGTATATTTGAAAGACGTGTTTATTTGCATTTGTCCAATTTGGCCTCAGTGAAAGGTAAATATGAAGTGATTGGCTCGTCCTCAGTCCACCAAAACCGGTGAAACTGCCAGTTTCAAGGAAAGCAAACCAAACACGAACCTGAGTGAAATATGAATCTTGCATAAACACTTGGATTTGTGTTTGGGAAAGAGAATACTGGGGAGATCAGCATTCCTTACAATAGCCTGCTGCCCATCTTCCATAAATTAGCAATCACAGGTTGCCAGGAAATTTGCTGTGTGATGAGCAGGTTCCCCTGCTTTTCTTTTCAAGGGGCAAACGGTACACACTAGTAGAGTCAGGTATGAACAAGTTGTGTTCTGCCTCATCCGAGCAGGTTAGTCAGCTCTCTCTCTCTCTGCCATGCTCCTCTTCCCCCTCAGAACCAGAAGGATTCATCCAAACTTCACTTTTGACAAGGAGTCCTGCAGAATCAGACATAAATGGCTGCTCTTTAAAACGGTTTCATTTTTGTGTATTCATAGCTGTTATTCCTGTTTAGAAACTTAGAATGCTAATAATTTATGTTGCTGTGAAAATTGTCCTGCTTACCTAATGTTAAAGTGTAATGAGTTCACGTGGCCTGTAGAATAACAGTAATTTAACTAGTACTCTGATAATGCCGGCGCTCGCGTAGCAGCCCATATAACTCTTACTAAGTTGATGGAATCACAAAATTTTGGAGTTAGAATAGAGTGTAAAGGTCATTTAGGCCAATTTTTCTTGGAATTGTAAGAATGTCTTATAACATTTCTGACTGCTTTTTGAAGCAGTCCGTTGCATTGCTGGAAAGCTCTAATTATTAGAATGTTACTCCTTATATTAAATTGAGTTCTCTGTGTAATTGTCCCTCTTGGTTCTTGTTCTTTCTTAAACAATAGAAACCTAAAATATTCTTATTCATATATTTTAGTGAGTGTGGTATATGCTTGAAGACCATGATAACATAAAAGATTAGATTCATAGTAATGATAACCACATTTTGGGCTCCAAATCCTTGCTTTATACCTTATGAAACTTCTTTTGAACTGCTTAGAAACAATGGCAGAATTTCCCATTTCAGGGTAGTACTTGAGATTAAACAATAAAATGTTATACTGGAAACATTTTTTATTTTAAAAATTCCCTTTGATGATTTCACACTTACATCCTAATTTTCAGTTCTATGTAATAAAAAATGTTCTATGCTTTAAATGAAACCATGAAGCAGAGATGAATGACTTTAACAGACTCAGAAGTGCTAATCTTTTGGTTCTTTTTTGCTTTGTATTAGTTTACTGTTGCTGCTGCAACAAATTACCACAAAGTTAGTGGCTTACAACAACATTCATTTATCATCTCGCCGTTTCTGTGGTCAGAGGTTTGGGCACAGTATCATCTTCTGGGTTTTCTGCTCCGGGCCTCACAAGGCCAATGTCAAGGTGTCAGCAGTCTGGAACTCTTATCTGGAGGTCCTGGGGGAGACTCCACTGCCAGGCTCACTGGCAGAATTCAGTTCCATGTGATTGTAGGACTGAGGTCCTGTTTCCGTGTTAGCTGTCAGCTAGGTGTCTTCCTCAGCTCAAAATTCCTTTGCTCCTCTTCCATCTTCAAAGCCAGCAATGGTGTGTGGAATCCTCATGCTTCAAATATCTCAGCCTTCCCTTACTGTTTTCGTTGGCTTTTAAAGGACTCATGTGATTATGTTGGGCCCACCTGGATAATCCAGGATAGTTTCTCTAAAGTCAACTGATTAGTAACCTTAACTACACGGCAAAGTCCCTTCACAGCAGTACCCAGGTTAGTGCTTGTTTGAATAACCAGGGGACGGTAATCTGTGAGGGAACATCTTTAGAATTCTGCTTACCACACCTTTCTAGGTACAGTTTTCCTGTGATGGTAATAGTTACAAGCCATCATTTTAAAGAGATTTTAAGCATCTTAATTCTCAAAATTTTTTAAGGTAAAATTAAAATTTAAAAGGCCAGGTAACATCAAATATTACTTACAAAGAATTTTTGGAGTTTAATAAAACAAACAATCATCTATAAGTTATTTTATTTAAAAACAAAACTTCTGCATGACAAAATCTTCCCCAATCTTCTTGTTTTGTTTTGGTGTTTCTTGCATCATAATAGGATATCATGAGATAGAAGTCAGTTTATAGAACCATATTATGTATACTACTAACATATTAGTGTACGACTAACAGTTGTATTTTGAAAAGAATTCCCTCTGCAATCTCATTTTAGCCTGGAGAGTTTCTGATATATTCAAATTGAAATCTACTAGAGTCCAATTTTGGAAAAGAAACAAGGTCCCCTTGACCTAGCTGCCACTTACTCATTCCTAGAGTGTTCCTGAATATGCAACTTCTTAGTTCTATGGCACATGTAAACCCCCTCTATACTTCTTGTCGAGCTGCATGGTTCTCACAGCTTGGGGCTGGCAGAGGGCAGGCTTACATTATGTGTCCTAATTTACTATTTATTACTTCTAATTTTTTCCTCCAGAAATTTTAACTAGACAGCTATTCAGAGGCATAGATTATACACAGGAAAACTCCAGTGCTTTGGAACTACTAAAAAGAAAATCAAAGGATAATCATCAGATGTAGCGGTAGAACAGAAAGTATTTGGCTCTTAGGGGAGTTTTATGAATACTCTTTTAGTACTTCCCCATCTTTTTTTCAGTAACTCTAGTGTCTTCCAGTAACTCCAGCAAGTGGGGAGGCCTGATGCGAGAAGTGGGGATCTCATAATCTCAGACCCAGATGTGGTGCCAATGGGAAGTAACTGCTGGTCTGGAGTTATGGGGTGGAGGGATAGGCAGCATGTGTGCTGAGACTAACTCGGCCTCCTCAGCCCTCCGGGTAATGTAATGATCAAATCTTAACCACATATGTTCTGTGATTGTATATGTTTGGAAGATACAACATAGTGAAGGTGCTTCTTTTGCTTTCCCTAATTTATGATATCATTCTCATGTCATGATGATAGTCATGGTCATTTGGTATAGAAGGTTTTAATTATGGCTCAGAGTCTGTGCAGTTAATCAAGTAGAATGATGTAGAGTTCTGTTATTACTGAAGTCTTTATAGCTGGAAGTAAGTGGATCCGTGCCAGGACATTATTAAGTCTCCAATTATTTATTTGTCCATACTCCACCTTATTACCAAAAGATTTTGAGGCAGTTTACACATGTACACACCCACCACCACCACCACCACGACCACCACATAAAATAAATAGATGAAGAAACGTGGCAAAAAGAAAATAAGGCCGGGAGAAAAATAACAAGGCTGGTTATGGTTGGGTTAGTGCAAAGACCATCTAGAATAAAATTCCGGACAAATGCTAGAATTAGGCTATACGTTTGGCTCTGGTTTTTCTAGCAGCCAAAAACAAAATGGGAGAAAAATAATCAGCTACAAGATTTATCACATTCATATGATGATTAGAAGAAGATTGGGATTTTCCTTCCGATAAAAAGGTTAATTTGAATTGCAACAGAAGTCACAAACCATAATTTTGGCAGAAACATAAATGAACAGAACAACAGAATGGAAGAAGTTCGCAGAGTTTCTAGTATTATTCTCTTTTCCTTGGTCCGTGTTCTAATATCCCAGGTCTCTCCTCAGCACACAGAGAGGCCCAAGAAGATTGGCCGTTCTTTTCAGAAGCTAAAGACTTCCCTGAAGTTTCTGTGGGAACGGGAAGCAGAATTTGACCATTTTTTTTGCAGGATGGAAACCTTTTATCATGAAGAGCTTTTCTTTATTTATACTTTTATATAGCTTCAACCCATAAATTAGTGGTGTTCCAAAAGTTCATTTTTAAGTTGCTTGTTTGAAATTAAGAATATATTTTCCCAAAGAAATGATGTTGTTTATGACCTAATTTCAGACTTGCGATGAAACCAAGGTTCAAAGAGGTTAAATCTGAATAAATACAGGTCTACAATTCTGTATTCAAAACCTTTGAGGCCAGAGTTTGCTGACTTTGGATTTCTTTTTTCTTTTTCTTTTTTTTTTTTTATTTTTGAGAACGATAATATTGTGCCTATACCAGCTATTACATAGCACTGCAGTGCGGTCTGGAGCAAGATCCTATAATCAAACACATTAATACTTCTTCAGTGAAACTGATGAATATTCACACTCAGTGGGATAAATAAAAACTATAAATAGCTTCATGTCAGTTCAGGTCGGGTTTTGCCGCCAAATAAATTCAGGCCCAATGAGTTCAGGTCAGGTCAGGTTTTGCTGCCAAATGAGTTATGAAAAAACTGGTTTTCAGAGCGTTTTGGATTTCAAATTAGTGGATCTCTATTATACTTTTTTTAAAAAAATAAAGCCACTGGTATTATAAACCCTAACCACAATGTAATGTTATTTTATGGAAAAATGTGTTGAATTCCAATTAGGGAAGCCAATAAGCCATCACTCTGTTGCAGCCCTGTAGCAAGAGTGAAGCTCCATCTTGGTGGAGTTAGGGCCGACGTGCAGGCCCATGTAACCTAGGAGAGGGCTCTTGGCAGGCAGGTGCTGGTGAAGGCACGGGCCAAGGGCAAGGGACTGGAAGACGCATTAGACAGGGAGGTGGGAGAGCAGAGATGGGGACTTTCTTTCCTGTCTCCTATTATTCATTTCTCTACTTTTTTTTTTTCCTACTTATTTTTTTTTTGTCTCCCTTTCTTTTTAACTTTTCCTTTCCGTCGAATGGTAGGGCAGGGAACAAGTCATTTTCCCTCCCCTCTACTCCCACCCTTTCCCAAAAACTGCCTGTAAAAACAACAGATGGTGCTAGAAATAATACAGGTTTTGAAGGTGGTTAAACCTATATGGATCTATATCTTGCCTCTGTTACCCTCTAGCTGTGTGACCTCAGGTGGTTTGCTCAGCTTGTAAGATGGAAAAACAAATCTGGTCTGCGTCGTAGGCTTGTTAAGAAGACTAGGTTACGTGAAAGTGCCTCTCATGGAATGGGTCTTCAGTAAATAGTAGTATCCTTCAGCATTGTTGTCCCCCTTTGTACCTTCTGCTAAGTCTTCTCCCCGTGACCACTGGCTGAGCAGCACTGAGCCAGGCCCCGGGTGGAGCAGCAGTGCATCTGTGAGAGGACAGGAGAAGCTTCTCGGTTGAAGAGTATGGCAGCTGTGATGGAGAAGTGGTATGCAAAGGCATAAGGCCCCAACGTGTGGGTATTTGTATCTGGCCTGACCCAGGCATCCAGTCCCCCTAGGGGCCTAATCCTGGCAACCCTAGGACTTGGAAGTTTCTGGACGAAGGAACCGTCTTCAAGCTCTTCTGGGAGTTAGGGCAGAACCAGCTATATTTGGGGCTTACCTGAAGCTATTTGTAGCCATGAGGGCTGATATTGCCCCACTGGCCAGGGCCTAACAGGAGTCATGGTAAGCCTTCCAAGAAGCCACTAGAAATTTCACGACTATTTTAGGGCTTTGCCATGGGCCGTGTTTGGTGGTAGCTAGCTCTTCATAGTGACTGTATGCATTATTTCGATAATAGTAAGTGCTTAGTGCATGCCAGGCATTGTTCTGGGAATGTAATGGTTAATGACATTGACAAGACCTGTGCTGTCATGGAAACACATGCTGGTACTATGTTAGAAAATAGTAGGGTGCAGGTGGGCCGGTGTGGGTGAGGGCTCCTTGAGATGGGGTAGTCAGGCCAAGATGACATTGAAGCTGAAACCGGAAGGAGAAGTAGGAGTTAGCCATGCCAGAAGCATCCTAGATAGAGGAAGCCCAGAGGTGGGGCTGACCTTGTATGTCCTCGGATCTGTGTTGTTGGAGCTTCATGACAAAGGGGAGAGGATGGGGTGGAGGGAAAGGCAGGCTGGGGCTAGACCTTGCTGAGCCTTTGAAGACCTGGATACGAGTGTGCATTTCATTCAAAGAACAAGAAGCCCCTGAAGGTTTTTAAGCAGGAAGGGTGTGGGAGGGCCTTGGTTTGCACAAGTCCACGTTGCCTCTCAGGCGGACGCCAGGCAATATTACAGACTGGTATAGTGCTAGTCTCCTTTGGAATAGTCTAGTTTTCCCTTGTTTTCAACTCAGATGTATATAATTTGAAGTCACCTGTCCTTCTTTGTTTTTTAGATTTTCTCTTCAAACCCAATGAACTGTCATCATAATTCAGCTTTTTGTGAAAGATGCATGACCAGTCATCTCTGTAATATTGAGCAATTCTCCTATTACCTGTTTTTTTGTTTGTTTGTTTGTTTCCTACTATGGATTTTGTCTGTTTATCTTCCAACACACCCATCTTTTGCTGCCAGCCTTGGCATGCTTTCTCTTTTAATCCTTTCTTTTTTCTTCTCTCAGTTTTACAATTGTGATAGATTTTTTTTTTTGTATGTTCATCCATTTCTTTTATGACTTTTGGGGCATTATCACTTGGTTACATGGAATTCCTCTATGGAACTCAGTTCAATGGAACAAACCAAACACATCTCCTTGTGCATAGTAGGTACTTAGTGAAGTTTTTGAGAGACATTGAACTTGCTCTCAAGTTATTCCACAAATATAAATCTTGCTTCTTTTGCTTTAAAAAAAAAGCATGAGCATAATTATAGAAAAAGTAGATTCTGAGTTGTTTACCATAACTACTTGCGATAGCATAGGAAGTCACTAAGTACAGATCACAAAAATCTCACCAATCACCTTCGGAAGTTCAGTGCTGGATGGTGTTTATTTCCTCAAAGAGCCGTTACCTACAATGAGGGCAGGCTGTCACCAGCTGATGCCTTGTAAAGCTCAGTTAAAGTCACTATTAACTGAAACCTACATTATGTGTTCTGCCCCATTAAAAACTGTTAAGAAAGGAAGATTGATACTGTATTTGAACAGATAACACGTTAAGAGAAGAACTAAGGAAATAAAACATTTATTTAGTACTTTTTGATAAATTGTTAACTTCTCAATTACTGCTTAAAGGAATCATAGTACCGACTTTTATCAAGGTTTTAGGATAAAGCTTTACAAACTTAATTAGAAATCCTCACCTTTGACTGCTCCTCTCAGGATAGCTCTGGAATTTGAACCTTCTTTCCAAAGCTTTATTCTCACCTTAAGTGTTTTTCATACTATAGTCATGTAAGGGTGTTTGTATACCTGGTTTGCTAGGAATAGTCCTGATTTATGCCTGTTTTCTCAATACCATTCATAAGAGGGCTCCTTTTCACTCCCAGAAATATCCCTGTTTTTATGATAAATTACATGGTCACCCTACTTTACTGTGACCAGATGTGGTTAAGACTTATTAACCGAAATCTTGTCTGCCTCCTTTGGTCTCTGTTCCCTTTTTTCCTTCCCTACATGTGGCAGAAGCCAAAAAAAAAAAAAAAAAAAAAAAAATAGCCAACAGCCAAATGAGTGTGTTTTCTCAATCAATCCTACTGTCATTTTCCCCTTTTATAAAGAATGGCCTCATTTATTTATTCATACATTATAATAGCTGGCATTTATTGACTACATACTGTGTTCCTGACATTGTTCTTTACTAGGATTAACTCCGTTTTCACAACAAACTTACAAAATAATACTATTATTATCTCCACTTTACAAGATTGGATAGACGAATGACTTGTCTTGGGTCACACAACATGGAGCATAGCTTTGAATCCAGTCAGCCTGACTTTACAGCCCATGCTGTTAGCTATCAGTTTATATGTATTGTTTATTAAAATATATGTAGTTGCTGGACCTCATATGAACTGATTGTTAACATCTAATAGTTCATTTGTCAGCTAGCAACTTAACAATATGAAGTTTTATATTCGCTATTGCTGCGTAACAAACTACCCCCACACCTAGTAACGTAACGACAATAAGCATCCATCTCACACAGCTTCTCTTGGTCAGGGATCAGAAGTGCCTTAGCTGGAAAGCCCTAGCTTGGGGTCTCTCATGACACATCAAGATGTTGGCTGTGGGGAGTGGCCGGATGGCTCAGTTGGTTAGAGCACGAGCTCTGAACAACGGGGTTGCTGGTTTGATTCCCACATGGGCCAGTGAGCTGCGCCCTCCACAACTAGATTGAAGACAATGAGCTGCCACTGAGCTTCTGAAGGGGTGGTTGGATGGCTCAGGTGGTTAGAACGCTAGCTCTTAACAACAAGGTTGCCGGTTCAATTCCCACATGGGATGGTGGGCTGTGCCCCCTGCAACTAAGATTGAAAACGGCAACTGGACTTGGAGCTGGGCTGTGCCCTCCACAACTAGATTGAAGGACAACGACTTGGAGCTGATGGGCCCTGGAGAAACACACTATCCCCCAATATTCCCCAATAAAATAAAATAAAAAAATATTCTGCTCTTTAAAAAAAAACAAAAAAAGATGTTGGCTGGGGCTGGAGCCATCTGAGCTCAAGGATCTGCTTCCACGATGGTGCACTCATATGGTGTAAAGGCCTAGAATTAAGATTTTTGATTGTAACGTAAGTGCCTGCCTGAGATTCCTAAGGCTTCCATTTCAAAGATATCCATCTTGAATAAACATATTTCTGGCTGAATAACACAACTACTAGCAAAACAACTAGATAATAAGCTAGGCCACTTCCCTCCCACCCCACTGAACACACACACACACACACCCGTGAACTTCCCCTTTTAGAAAGGGGAAAGCCCTGGGTACCCTAGATAACTGACCACCAGAGTGACCCTGCTACTCCCTTCCCATGCCCTAATTCCTCCTCTTACTCTTTATTAGTCACTAAAGAGTGAACCCATAAAACCCTAGGCGCCCCACCCTCAGACCCTAGTAAAGGCAGAGCCGAGGTCCTCACTTCCTTTCTCTCTCCCACTACGACCACAGTGTGTAGGTCTCGGGCATGCCACGTACGCTCCAGGACTTGTGAGTAATAAATCTTGCTGTTCAAAGTTGCCTGACGGTTTGCTGACGTGCATGCTGTGATCATAAGAACCACAAGGGCCAGTCCAGTGACAACATTGGTTTCAGTCCAGGAAATGTCTGCGGGGGCTCACCACCAGTAACACAGGGGCCCAAGCTGGCACCTCTGGCAGTCCTAGCTGCTAGCACCATTATCAGTAGGCTGAGAGACACAACTCACCTGGTGCTGGCTGTTGGCAGGTCTCACTTGCCCTTTGGGCCTCTCTGTGAGCTGCTTGAGTGTCTTCCGCCATGGAGGCAGCCTTCCCCCACAGCGAACAGTTTAAAGAGCAAGGTGGAAGCCACAGTGTTTTTTATGACAGTCTTGGAAGTCACACTCCTCCTTCATTTCAGCAATATCCTATTGGTTACACAGGCCACCCTGGGTCGGGTGGGGTGGAGTAGGGTGGGAGGGCTACACAGGGGTGTGCAAAAATCATGGGATCATTTTGCAGGCTGGCTATCACAAAAGTACTAATACGAGATGTGATCAGGTAATACGGAGATTGGTTAAATAACAAAAAATTTTTTTTTTAGTTACAGTAAAAGACACATTGCCATTAATCCCCCTGAAAATACTTCCCCTGGCTTCGAACACACTTATTGCTTTATTCTTGCCACTTTCTGAAGCACCTGGAAGTCCTCTTTCATGAGTGTCTTTAGTTTCGCTGCCGTGGCTGCCTCGATGTCCTGAATCATTTTGACTTTGGGGAAGAGCCAGAAGTCACATGGTGCCAGATCCAGTGAATAAGGTGGATGAGGACACACCGTAATGTTTTTATTTGACGGAAATTTCCATATAACAGAAGCAATGTGTGACACGGAGTGTTGTCACGATGGAGGATGATTTATGGCACGCTTTAAAACACACCTTCTCTCAACTGTAGCTCATACTTGACTGACTGCACCGAACAAGTTGAAACTTGTCACATACTATTATTAAGGGGTAACGCGCCGCTTCCTGTACTGAAGATCCCTGCCTTTCCGTTGGATGGCACTCGGCAGCAGCATTCACCATATGTTTTGATCACAATGGAAAGGCTCTATGTCACACATTGCTTCTGGTGTGGCAATTTCTGTCAAAAACATTGTGGTGTGTCCTCATCCTCCTTATTCACTGGATCTGGCACCTTGTGACTTCTGGGTCTTCCCCAGAGTCAAAATGACCATGAAAGGTAAACGTTTTGAATTGATTCAGGACATTGAGGCAGTCAGGACAGCGCAACTAAAGACACTCATGAAAGAGGACTTCCAGAACTGCTTCAGAAAGTGATGAGAATGAGGGGATAAATGTGGTCAAAGCGAGGGGGAGTATTTTGAGGGGGATTAATGGCAATGTGTCTTTTGTAATAATTTTTAAAATTTAAACATTCACTGTAGTTTTTGCTCACACCTTGACACCTTGTTGTATGTTATAAAACAAATAAGTTTTTAAGGCTTAACATTTTGAAACCTGAAAATTAGGTTTTATTTGTAGGACTCTCTTTCATGTTGTGGTTTTCTTTGGAGTCAGTTTGCTCTTACATTCTTTTACCCACAAATTAACAAAGTTTTTTTTTTTTTTTTAAAGTACATCCATATCTGCTGTTTTGCTCAGTTTCCATTGATAACAGATTTTTTTTTAACTTGCATTAAAAACTATGGTTACTATTAATGTGGTACAAACTGAACTGAGAAGGTCTATATACAGATGTGTGGCGACAAAGCAGCAGCTTCTGAACACCTGACAACCATAAACTGGGTGCACACAGGCACCTGCCTGTGAAGAAAGTAATGAGGAAACCTAAACAGGACGCTTTGGCCTTCTGCGGGCCGAGGGAGAAGGCAGGCTGTAACTGCCTGCAGTGTACTTGAACCCTTGAAAGCATCTTTACTTGCCATGTGGGGGCCAGGACTATTTTTGTGAGTCCTATTCCCACTGAACTCCAGTGGCGTGTAAAGCCAGGCTTCTGCTGGAGGTTTCCAGGTTGCATTCTAAAGTCCAGTCATCTTTCATTGATTCTTCCCACGTGCCTGCCTCAAGAGCTCCTAGTCAACAACCATGTATCCTCTCTGGTTGTATGTAGAAAAATGGATGACTGAGTCGATTAGGTTTGTCTAAAATAAGCGGGGACTTTGGGTAGCCGTGAGTCTCCTTTCCCATCTGTTGTATCTCAGGTTCTTCTCAGCAGTGTTCTGGAAGGTTGCGTTCACCTGACATGGGGTGTTAATGACTTGCAATGTTTCTTTCCAAATTTTGAAAGTATAGGGTACCACTACTAAAAGTATGCTAATTTGGGGGACCCCTTTCCTTTGCCCCATTCTCATCAGAGCTTGTGAAGGAGAAAACAATAGGATGTTCAACCAACCTCTCTGTTTCTGTGGGGAAGGAAGGATGAAAAGGAGGCGGAAGGGAAGGGAACATGTACTGGCGAGTGTCATATTCTGATAGTTTTGAAGATTCCTCTGGCTTTGGAGTGGAAACATGGATTATAGGCCATCAAGCCGGGAGCAGGGAGGACAGTCGAGAGGGCATGGCAGTGGTGCAAGCTGAGGGAGGATGTGGCTTGGACGAGAGTAGAAGGGGTACAGATAGCAACGGGTGATGGGACTCAGTGTGTACTGCAGACAGAGCCCACAGGAGCAGGGGCGAGGCCTGAGGAGACATTATGGGGCGTTGGTCCTATTTCAGGTTAGTGGTGTGTTGTGTGATGTGTTGGTTTAGTGATGTGCATCCTTACATTTGTTTTTTTTGCTCAGGAATTAAGGGTATCAGTTAAACATTGCTACTCTTATTATCATGGTTAGATTTGTTTCAAAAGGTATATTACCAAAGATAAAATGAAAACCAGTCTCCATCCTGTGGGCAAACAGTCCAAATGTTTGAAAATAGAATCTGGCTGTGAAATAGAATCTGGATCTATCGGAATGTAAGTTGACCAATGAACAGATTTTTCCCCCTCCCTTGCTATCCTTATTATGTTATTTATCACATACAGATAATTTGGGGGCTTTCTTATAGAAACACTACAGTTTTTAAGGAAATAAACACATATCTCCAAATCAGTAATTAACTATTTCCTGTAGCATACTGAGAAATGTAGCCTATAATTTGACTCATTTCTTTCAGTTACATTTTTTTGCAGTTCTTTTAGTTCATGGAAGCTTTGAATAAAATAATACCATCTCAGTGTTTCAGAGTTTTAAACGCAGTGGAGGGTAAGACATTTGAAATTATTCAAACTGTTTGATTTGTTATTAGTTTGAGTCACATGAAAATTTTATTAATTTTAGATTGGGTAGATCTTAGCCTGATACCACTTTATGTCAGTTTATATTCAAAGGCTTTGTTAAGGTCCTAGAGGTATACAGTTTAACCCCAACTGCTGAATCTTATTACAAGAAAGAACAGTTTGGAACCTTGAGGCTTAGACTATTCACAGCTGACGCTTATGAAATCAAATAAGTTCTCATAATCATTTTGCAGCCATTATTTGTTATGCTTTTTCGGTACCTGATTTCCTCTGAGCTATCCTTATACAGGTTTCCAGGAATTCAAGGGCTAAGAAACATTTTACCAAGAATTTGAAATGCCAAGACATTTAATTTTATGGGAGTGTAGTGTTTATTGATTTTCAAGTTTGAGGAGTAGAAAAGTGGAGAAGTGTATTGTGTTACACAACATGCTTTGTTAGAAATATGTTTACTTTTATTGCACATGATGTAACCAGAATAGGAAAAAAACACAGAAATACTAATTGTTGATACAATTTGCCTCATAGGTCGGTGCGGGGGGAGGGGGCATGGCGGAGGGGAGTATGGCATAAGAAGAGAAAAAAAATCTGTTACCAATTAGAGTAAAAGTTAAAAAGAGTTGCACAGATGAATGACCAATAATAAAACCTTCACCTAGCTTTCCTGAAAATTTGCAAACTTCTTTCATCTTTCTTTGCTTAGGTATTTGGTAAAGGAAAAAAATTCCTCTGCTTCTTTGGATGAAAAACGAACTCCATTATTTTGCTCTCTGAAGCTCATCTTTCATTTTAGTCACCAGAGGATACTGTTTGGCTATTTTGAAATCGTTTCTGTTTTCAACTTGCTCTTTGCCCGCTGAGAGCCTCTTCCCGTCTCATTCTTCTTTTCCTTTGCCCCACTGCTCACTTAGCTCCCACCTCTTTTCCTATAGCCAAGGAAGACTTGTTAACCAAAAATTTCTCTTCTATGAATCAACTGAAAAATCCCTTTGGTACGATTCATTGACAGGCAGCCCACGTCAGTCTGATCCCAGAGAAACAACAGGCTATACAGGAAAACACACAGTTCAACTCAACACAGACAGAAGTGGCCAAAGGAAAATGCGAGAACAACAAAGATTGTTCATTTGATTTCCAGGAATGAAAATGATTGGTAGTCTACTCTTTTCAAAATGAACTGATGCAGAGCTGACCGCCTTGTCAGTTATTTTCTTCTCATGCTGAGCAGTGACAGCTATCCTTGTGGAGTTTTCAAGGTCTGTCTGCTATTGTAGTTATGATGGACTAATCCAGCCCCAAGAGAAATGGGGAATACTAGTCACTTGTCAATCTAGGCCCCAAGAGAAGAACAGCACAAGGGTATGGGTCCAGTTGAAATGGGAAAGGAAAAAAAAAAGAACAGAAGAGAGGATAGGGAAAAACATGATAATGTTGGCCCAAAAATTATAGTTAGGAGAAAACCAGTACCTTACTAATCTGTGTGTTGTTAATCAATTATAAAGGAATTTTTCTCTAAGATTCATGTTCCCTCCAGACCCCTTCCTTTATCTCTCTTTTAGGGTTTCCTTCCCCTTTCCCCCTTTCCTTTGTTTTCTGTCTTCCTTCCGTCTTTCCTCTTTCTTGATCCTCCTTTCTTTTGTTCTTTCTTGAGCTTACTGTGGTAAGATGGTGATCAGAGATGATGAGGAGCAAACCCAGCTTGGTTGATGTCATACAGGGCAGTGGCCCATGAGGGTCTGAGAAAAATGACTTCCTCTGCTTGTGGAGACCACGAATTACATCTGACTTTGCATTCATTCATTCATTTACCCTGGTTTGCCAGGCATTCTGCCAGGAACTGAGAGGACAGTGTAACAGTGGTGACAATGCAGGTATGGTCACCATCTCCCAGGAGCATATATGCTAATGGAGAGACAGGAAAACAAGCATCTGAATAGTACACAGTTACAGGCTGTAAAGAGGGCTATGAAGAAAATAGTGACTCTTTGCAGTGGCAGAGCAGAGGGGGAAGCCGCCTTCCTAGAGCAGACTGGGAAGGCTCCTCGAGGAGGGCCATTTCAGGAGACACCTGAAGCATTTGAGGAAGCCAGTTTTGGGGGGAGCCTAGAGAAGTTTCCTGGTCAGAGGGAGTGTTCGGTGTAGAAGCCCCGAGGGGAAGAGTGGGCAGGAGGTCAGCAGGGCTGCAGCTAGCAGGACCCGAAGGAGTGTCCAAGACGAGACCCAAGTGGGGAGCGGGCCTGGAACTGTCAGGATTTGGGGTTGTGTTCCAGGTGCAGGAGAAAGCCTGTGAAAGGGAGTGTCTTGTGGGGTTTTATTTTTAAAGTCCAAGCTTTTTGATGTTTGGAGAATACGTTTTAAAGGACCAGAATAGAAGCATGGAAATGACAACACATTTTCTATACTACAGGAAAAAAATGGAATATTGGGAAGTTATGGGATTAGGAAGTATGTTGTGAATGGGGAGACATTTTTTCTGGGCTTTTAATTTTGACAAGCAGAGAGTTGGAGAGAAGGCAACTCTAGAGCAAGAGGCAGGCTGATCTAAGTATGGAGGGTGAGAGGTATGAAGAGAGTTTGGAAAAAGGCCAATCTACTTAGTATGACTGGAGGGGAAGGTGTATGTAAGGGGAGGGAAGTGTACCTTTTTGCCTGATACTACAAGGTCTTGAAAGCCAGGCCATATTTTTTGTTATTTGGCATATACAGAGGTTGCCAAAAAAATGTATACACATTTTAAGAAAGGAAAAGTGTATTAAAATTGTAACACTCAATATATACCGATATCAAAAGATGAATACAAGTCACGATTGACTTCTGCAATTACAAGAGGTGCTCAAGGTGGTTACCATCAGCGTCCAGACCCTTGTGATTACGGCAGACTATTGCTTGAGCAATGCTGACCAAAGTGTCCACTTGTATACATTTTTTGGCACCCCCGGTGTATATGGCTAATTGTTTATTTTATTTAGGCATGTTTTATTGGCTATGAGAAGTCTTCCTAATTCTTTTGTAGAAAGATTTGTTAGGTTAGCAGTTCCCATTGTCTATTTTCAGAGAATAAGATGTGTGAGATGTTTGGCTCTCTGTAATCACTGTCGTTTCATATCTCACCACTCGCAATGTACCAAACCAGAGTCTGCACATATAATGGTGGTTCCTCAGCTGGAGCTTACATGTAAGGATTCATGTCTCCCTTGGTTCATTCCTTCACGTGTTGGCCAAGCGTCCACTGAGCAGCAGCACTGTTGCAGGCACTGTTCAGCCTGGGTGAGTGTGAGGGGCTTCTCCTCTCCATGGGTCTCACTGTTTCCTACCAGTTCCTTTAGTGACAGTTGAGGGATGCTGTGCACGGTGGGAAAGTTTTCCCCAAGGTGAGGAAAGCCTCCCTGAGGAATTGACATTTGAGCTGTGATGATCAAGAGGAAGATTGGTTCAAACAGATGGACGTGCAGTGTAGGGCTCTAAGTAGGGATGAGCTCGGGGCATGTGAGAAGCGGAGAGAAAGCCACTGTGGTCAGGGTCCTGGGAACAAGGTGAGAAGAGGTGGGAGGTGAGACCCAGCTGGTCGGTGATGCTCTCGGCTCTGCCTGTACATTGCAGTCCCAGCCGGCTTAGGCCAAACTCCCGACCAGTTAAATCAGAAGCTCTGGTGGAACGCAGGCTTCAGCATTTTTAAAAAGCTCCCCAGGCGACTCTCATGTGAGTTCGGATTTATTCTGATTGTCCTGGGAAGCTTTTGGAGGGGAGGGCACAATCAGATTGTCATTTTTCAGAACACCACTTTGAGGCCCCATGTAATGTAAAGGGTAAGCTGGAGGAGAAAGGTAACGGGTTTCATTGGGAGGACCGGGTAGGAGGCTCTAGCAGTTGGACAAGAGATGATGGTGGCTTAGACTAAGGCGGCAGTGAGTGGGTCAGCACAGAGCCCGGCTGTGAATTACTGCCCAGGGTTGGCGAGAGCTCCCGTTTAGCAGATATTTGACAGGCTGTTTTTGTTTGTTTGGGAGAGGCTGAGTCGGTGTGGTTAAAGAACATGGACTCTGGATTTGAATCCTAGGTCTTCTACTTCCTAGTCTTGGGACTTGAGGCCAGTTAGACCCACAAAATGTGGAACAGAACAGAATGTCTGCCTCAAAGCTTCCCATGAATTAAGTGAGTACAAAGCACTTAGAACAGTGTTTAAGTGTCTAGCAACCCCAGTGAGACCAAAGGAAACATACTCTTGGCTGTTGTTATTACTTTTCTTAGTCCCACCCCATTTTCTAGTTTCTCTTCCTACTTTCTTCTTGCCTAGAATGATTGCTGTATCAGGGGCTTCCACAGAAAGAACAGCAGATTTACTGGCTCAGAAACCAAGATGTCCTGCTGCTTACTGTGACCTTCTTGTTGAAGGAGAGAAATAAACCCTATTTCTTTAGGTTTCTCTGTCATTCCGACAGCCCGGAAGCAGAGAGAAAGTAAGAGCTGTTAGAGAATTTTAAGGTCAGTATGGATAGCAGGTGGAGTGTGAGGGGCAGCCAGTGTTAAGAGGTGACACTGAAGGCACTTGCATGGCTGCAATTTTGAAGGGTCTCGTAAACCATAATACAGATTTAGGATTTTTTTTTTCTGGTGAGTGATTTTAATCAGGGGATCAGACATTTTGGTCAGGATTTTGGCTTAAAAAAGATCATTCTGGTGCTCTGGGAACAGTGACTCGGAAGTGACAAGACTAGAAGTAGGGAGATCTGTTCGAAGGCTATTCTAGCAACCCCAGTGAGTGGTGATCATGGCAGTGGGATGGAGGGGAGTGAGAGAATTCTGGGAATATTATAGGCTGATGAGAATAGGGCTTGATGTTGAGGAAGAGGGAGATGGCGGACGTAAGAGTAACTTCGGAGTTTCGGGTTTGTGTAACTGGATGGTGGTGTTCTTAGCTGACAAAGGGCATAGAGAGGACATGTTTCTTAGTCTTTCTTTGATTGATGGATTTAATAAAATAGACATCTTAGGGTTTCAAATATCACATTTCGTCATGCTTTTTCCATGTCTTCCCTTTTTTTCTTTCATTTTAATTTTTCATAGGAGGAGGGTTTGAGTCTCAATCGCTCAGGAAATTCACCTTCCTGCTAGGAAAAAGCCTGTGGTATCAAACAATTTACTTCCCGACTGTAGAATTTTTGGTATATAGTAATTATTATTATTACTGTTATTATTGTCTGCACAGAGTGGAATAGAGATTGTTATAGTATGTAAAAAATCATTATAGTATCTCTCCTAGTAATTTTTTTGATGCAGCTTTAGGTATGAGGAAATTATCTTCATGGAATTCAACTTTCTGTAAATGTGGTAAAGAAGATAAGTACCTCATATAAATGAAAGGCATCCATCCAATTTTGAATTATTTGGGAAAGAAATCCCCATGGAGAAATGAATTTAAGCGATCAATAAATTACCCCAATTCAGAAATTCAGAAATTGAGATACGGATGAGTGGATATTTTAAATCTTGAGTGTGGTTATACATTGGAAGTGTAAGACGTAGTCTGAGTCCAATCTAGGGAGCAAACAGGCTCAATATTTTTGAAATTATTAATGATTAGATTGTGAGCTTGATATGGTTGAAGATAAACATTTTAACACAAATTGCCTGCTGCTCGGGAGTAAAGGGCTGTTTTGAAGAGTTATTCGGAGAGAGGTCAAGAGGGAATTACTGATTTTCACTTTTGTTTTTAGTGAAGGTTTTTGTTAATAGTAATAATAATAATAATGCCTTATATTTGTATAGCACTTTCTAGGTTACACTGCTCTTTAAAATGCAGGATCCATTTAGCCCTCTGTGAAGTAGACAGGACAAATATTATCATCTCCATTTAGGGACAAGAAAAACGAGATTCAAGAAATTTCCCTCAGGTCCTCTGATCCTGGAGTGGTACTTCTTTTCCCAGTAAATAGCAGTCTTCCCCGTGCGTTGCTGTGATATCCACAGTGCGGCTGTGTTGGGGAGAGGTCTCCATGGGGGGAGGAGATGGTGGAGTGAGGAGGATTCCGGTGTGCTCTCCCAGGATTACATCAGAGGTTTGCAGTATAAAAAGCACAGCTCTGATCACACATGCAAACGGAGACAAAACAGGTGTTGGACTAAGCATGGCCGGCCAGTTCTCATTTGTTTTCTAGTAAAATTTGTTCTTTATTCCCATGTCTTACTCTGGCATTGTTCAGGAAAAGCATTAATTAGTGCCATTGGTTTAAGAAAAAAAAATGTGAAAATTACTTTGCATTGAGAATGTTTTATCTATCGACTTCTTTTCAGTGAATTAGTGAAAGACTGCTGTGTATGATTGTAGCAGAATGTCTTGGTCCAGAATGAGGAACTCCAACCAGAAATCCTTGGAGGCATAGTTCGAGGACCACTGATAAACATTTTGAAAGTGATGAAGTGGATACTCCTTGAAAAGGTAGTTTATTGCCTTCTGTAGAACATTTGTGTAGAATTTTTAATTATTCATATTTGAAAGAATAGCATTATACAAGAAACTTTATTTTTGAGGCAGTGTTGGTAAATATCTTATGAAAAACTCCAAACGTTGGCCTGTTCCACTTGTCATCCTTCATCTTCTGACAGGTTTTAGTGGCCATGTTACAGTCTCTGGTTGCATTTCAGACTTCTTTAGCCCAAGCCGCCCTGGTGCTTCTTGAGATTGTGGGGCCAAGCTTATTGGATCGGCCCTGCCATCCTTATTGGATCGGCCCTGCCATGCTGTCTTGTCCTAAGCCCTCCCCACCCCCTTTACTGTGTCTTTTGCTACACATGATTTACCCAAAAATGTGGATTCAGTCTTTTAACGATGAGGATGTAATAAGAGAATACTCGATGTAATTAAAAGTACTGCTTTTTCTAATTAAAACAAAAGCTAAAGACTCCCAATTGTTACCTTTAATACCACTTTTTTTTTTTGGAGTTGCCTATTGGGCCTATCATCTGATTTAAATGGTTCACTGCCTTTGTCCACTCTGGGACTTTTTTCTGGCTGCTGTCCTGCAATCCCTTTGCTAAGCTTGCAAAGATCTACTGGTTCTTTCCATTAATAGTTCTCATTCTACTTTTGGTCAAGTTTAAAACTGACTATAACGTGCAGCTTGTCCTGGTGAAGGTGGACGTGTCTCACTCTTAGCTATTATGCCCCCCTCTCAGAAGACAGATACTTTCTTTTTTTTCTTTTTCTTTTCTTTCTTTTTTTTTTTTTTAAGATTTTTATTGGGGGAAGGGGAACAGGACTTTATTGGGGAACAGTGTGTACTTCCAGGATTTTTTCGAAGTCAAGTCATTGTCCTTTCAATCTAAGTTGCAGGGGTCACAGCCCATCATCCCTTGCGGGAGTCGAGGAATCGAACCAGCAACCTTGTGGTTGAGCCCACTGGCCCATGTGGGAATCAAACCGCAGCCTTCGGAGTTAGGAACATGGAGCTCCAACTGCCTGAGCCACCCGGCTGGCCACCAGAAGACAGATACTTTCAGTGTAAATGTTACCAACTGTCCTTTGCCGTGGTTAGAGACTCTAGTCTTCTAGAATATAAGCTCTCTGAGGGCAGTGAACTTGTTTTGTTCATCACTGTCTTCCCAGTGCCCACAGCAATGCTGGCACATTGTAAAGGGAGACTGTAAAGGGAAACGAATAGAACTTTCCTGTTGGGGACTCACTGAAGACAGCGGCTCAGCTTAGAGATCTGTGCCTCAGGACCTGTGGTTGCAAGTGACAGACACAGAATGGGTGTGGGCACATTTCCATGATTTGCTCCCTCTCACTTGTACCAGCCCGAGAAAAGGGCCTCATCCATTCTGTCTAGTCCTAGGGAGAAAGCCCATTGCCTGTGTTCTCCAAAATATTAAATCTCACATTCACGATGAATCTGGTTTCTTCGGGTTTATCTACATGTGCCAATCTTCGGCTATATGCAGAAGGTCTCAACCTTTTGGTATAAATCATGTGGTATTTGGCTTTCTCTGACTGATTCATTCCACTTAGCATAATACCCTCTAGGTCTATCCATGTTGTCGCAAATAGCAAGTTTTCATTTCTTTTTTTTATTTTTTATGGCCGAGTAATACTCTACTGTGTGTATGTACCAATCTTCTTTATCCATTTGTCTATCCACAGACACTTAGGTAGCTTCCATATCTTGGCTATTGTAAATAATGCTGCTATGAACATAGGGGTGCCTATGCCTCTTCTAATTCGTATTTTCGGTTTCTTTGGGTAAATACCCAGAAATAGAATTACTGGGTCCTTCTTTGTCTCTTGTTATAGACTTTGTTTTTTAAGTCTATTTTGTCTGATATAAGTATTGCTACTTCGGTTTGTTTTCATTTCCATTTGCCTGAAATATCTTTTTCCATCCCTTTACTTTCAGTCTGTGTG
Source organism: Rhinolophus hipposideros (assembly GCF_964194185.1). Lineage (NCBI taxonomy): Eukaryota > Metazoa > Chordata > Mammalia > Chiroptera > Rhinolophidae > Rhinolophus > Rhinolophus hipposideros. The sequence continues at coordinate 85,560,925 of NC_138055.1, forward strand.
TGTGTTTCTATCTGAAGTTAGTGTCTTGTAGGCAGCATATGTAAGGGTGTTGTTTTCTTATCCATTCAGCCACCCTGTCTTTTGATTGAAGTGTTTAATCCATTTATATTTAAAGTAATTATTAATAGTTATGTAGTTATTGCTATTTTATTATTCATATTTTTTATGTTTTTCTTCTTAAAGAAATCCCTTTAACATTTCTTGTAATACTGGTTTGGTGGTGATGCACTCTTTTTAGCTTTTTCTTTTCTGGGAAGATCTTATTCATTTTATAACTGGAAGTTTATTCCTTTCTACCAACCTCTCCTCTTTCCTTCCCCCCACCCCACCCTTCTGGCCCCAGGCAACCACCATTCAACTCTTTGTTTCAATGAGTTTGACTTTTTTTTTTTTTTTAAGATTCCACATATAACTGATACAAAGCAGTAGTTGTTTTTCTCTGACTGACTTATTTCATTTAACATAATGCCCTTCAGATTCATCCGTGTTGTGGCACATGACAGGATTTCTTTTGTAAGGCTTATAATAAAATATATACTATAAATATATATCATGTTTTATTTATCCATTCATCCATCAACAGACACTTAGGTTGTTTCCATATTTTTACTATTGTGAATAGTGCTACAGTGAATATGGGAGTGCAGATGTCTCTTAAAGACAGTGGTCTCATTTCCTTCAGATGTATATCCAAAAGTGGGAGTACTGGGTCATCTGGTATTTTATTTTTAATTTCTTGAGGAACCCCCATACTGTTTTCTATGGTGGCTGTACCAGCTTACATTACCACCAACAGAGTAAAAATGTTCTCGTTTATTTACAGCCTTGCCAACATTTACTATCTCTTGTCTTTTGGTAATAGACATCTAAACAGGTGTGAGGTGATATCTTATTGTGGTTTTGATTTGCATTATGCTGATGATTAGTGATGTTGAGCATCTTTTCATGTACCTGTTGGCCATTTGTGTGTCTTCTTTCGAAAAATGTCGATTAAGGTCCTTTGCCCATTTTTTAATTGGGATATTTGGTTTGTTTTATTATTGAGTTGTATGAGTTCCTCATATATTTTTGGATATTAACTCCTTATTGAATATAAGGTTTGCAATTTTTTTCTCCATGAAGTGTAGGTTGCCTTTTCATTTTGTTGACAGTTTCCTTTTCTGTGCAGAAACTTTTTAGTATGATGTAGTCCCACTTGTTTATTTTTCCTTTTATTGCTTTTGCTTTTGGTATAAAATCCAATAAACTTATTGCCAAGACCAATGTCAAGGAACTTACCCATTACTTTTCTTCTAGGAGTTTTGGGTCTTAGTTTAAGAGTTTAATCCATTTTGAGTTGATATTTGTATATGCTGTACAATGGTTTCATTCTTTGGCATGGGGCTGACCAGATTTCCTAGCATTATTTATTGAAGAGACTATTCTTTCTGCATTGTATGTTTTTGGCTCCTTTGTCAATAATTAATTTGCCATATATGTATGGGTTTATTTCTGGGCTCTCTGTTCTGTTTCATTGACCTAAGTGTCATAACAATACTATGATATGATCAAAGTATCATACTGTTTTGATCACTATAGTTTAGTAATATAGTCTGAAATCACGAAGTGTGATGCCCCCAGCTTTGTTCTTCATTCTTAAGATTGCTTTGGCTATTCAAGGTCTTTTGTGATTCCATACAAATTTTAGGTATATTTTCTGTTTCTGTGAAAAATGCCATTGGAATTGTGATATGGATTGCATTGAATCTGTAGATCTCTTTGGGTATTATGGACATTTCAACAATATTAATTCTTCTGGTCCATTAATACATATCTTTACATTTATTTGTGTCTTCTTCAGTTTCTTTCATCAAAGTCCTACAGTTTTTTCAGTGTATAGATCTTTCACTTACTTGGTTATATTTATTCCTATGTATTTTATTCTTTTTGATGCTATTTTAACTGGGATTGTTTTCTAAATTTCTCTTTCTGATAGTTGTTAGTGTATAGAAATGCAACTGATTTTTGTATATTGATTTTTGCCTGCTGTGTTATCATTTATTAGTTCTAACAGGTTTTTTGTTTGTTTTGTGTTTTCAGGTTTTGTATTGTATAATATGTCACCTGTAAACAGAGACAATTTTACTTGTTCTTTTCTCATTTTGGATGCTTTTTATTTCTTTTTCTTTCCCAAATGCTCTGGCTGGGACTTCCAGTACTTTGTTGAATAAAATTGGTGAAAGTGGTCATCCTTGCATGTTCCTGATCTTAGAGGAAACACTTTCAGCTTTTCACCATTGAGTATGATGTTAGTTGTGGACTTGTCTACATAGCTTTTATTATGTTGAGATTTCTTCTCTACCCAGTTTGTTGAGAGTTTTTATCATGAAAGGGTGTTGAATTTTGTCAAATTCTTTTTCTGCATCTATTGAGATGTCCGTATCATTTTTATCCTTCATTTTATTAATATGGTGTATCACATTTATTGATTTGCATATGTTGAACCATCCTGCATCCTAGGAATAAATCCCACTTGATCTTGATGTATGATCCATTTAATGTACCGTTGAATTCAGTTTGCTAATGTTTTGGTGAGTTTTCTTACATCTATGTTCATCAGGGATATTGACCTATAGTTGTCTTTTCTTGCAGTGTCCTTGTATGGCTTTGGTATCAAGGTAATTTGGTATCAAGGTTGCCTTGTAAAATCAGTTTGGAAATGTTTCCTCCTCTTCTATATTTTGGAAGAGTTTGAAAGGGATTGGCATTAATTCTCCTTTAAGTGTTTGGTAGAATTCACCAGTGAAATCATCTGGTCCTGGACTTTTCTTTCCTGGCAAGCTTTTGATTACGGATTCAGTCTCCTGCTCGTATTTTGTTTATTTAGGTTTTCTGTTTCTTTGTGATTCATTCTTAGTAGGTTGCATGTTCCTAGGAATTTATCCATTCTCCTAGGTAACCTTGGCATCTAATTGTCATAGTCATTTTTTATGATCCTTAGTGTTTTTATGTTATTGGTTGTAATGTCTTCTCTTTCATTTTTTTTTTTGCAGTTTTACTTTACTTATTTATTTATTTTTTATTAGTTTCAGGTGCACAAAACAATGTAATAGTTAGACATTTATCATTTATATCCCTCACACAGTGACAATGCCCTTCCCCCATCCACTATTCCTCCGACATCGCACACAGCCATTACATTTCCACTCTCTCTATTCCTAATGCTGTACTTCTTGTAACTATATACATATAAAATTGTAGTTGACATTCATTATTGTTCAGCTGCAGCTTCAGCTGTACAGAGCAGTGATCAGGCATCTACATCTTCCCTGAGGTGGTCACCCTAACGAGACAAGTATCCATCGGATATCCTACAAAATCTTTATAACATTATTGATTACATTCCCCAAATTGATTTTCGTAATCCCATGGCAATCTTGTGGTTACTAACTGTGCTTTTTAATCCCCTCACCTTCCCCTTTATCCCCACCCGCCCATCTAGCAACCCTCAGTTTTAACTCTGTCTCTGAGACTGTTTTTGATTAGTTCATTCATTTATTCTTTTCTTTAGAGTGAGATCACATGGTATTTGTCATTCTCTGTCTGACTTATTTCACTTAACATAATGTTCTGTAGGTCCATCCATGTTGTTGCAAATAGTAAGATTTCTTTCTTCTTTATGGCTGCGTAATCCATTGCATAAATGTACCACAGTTTCTTAATCCAGTCGTCTACCGATGGGCATTGTGTATAGTGCTGCAATAAACATAGGGGTGTATAAATTTTTTTCAACTAGAGTTTTGGATTTCTCCAGATAGATACCTACGAGTGGAATTGCTGGATCATACGGTAGTTCCATTTTCAGATTTTTGAGATGCCTCCACACTGTTTTCCATAGTGGCTATACCAATCTGCAAGCCCGCCAACACTGCACAAGGGTTGCCTTTTCTCCACATCCTCGTCAGCACTTGTTGTTTGTTGATTTATTGATGATAGCCATTTTGACTGGGGTGAGGTAGTATCTCATTGTGATTTTTATTTGCATTTCTCTGATGGTTAGTGGGGTTGAGCATTTCTTCATATGTCTGTTTGCCATCTGTTATGTCCTTTTTAGAAAAATGTTTCTTTGTGTCCTCTGCCCATTTTTAAATTGGATTGTTTGTTTTTTTGGAGTTGAGTTGAGTGAGTTTTTTAAAATAAATTTTGCATATTAACCCCTTATCGGATATATCGTTGGCAAATATCTTTTCCCATCTTCTCTTTCATTTTTGATTTTATACATTTGAGTCTTCTCATTTTTCTTAGTTAATCTAGCTAAAGATCTGTTAATTTGTTTATCTTTTTAGTAAACACTGTTTTTCAATTTTATCTTTTCAAGAACGGCTCTTAGTTTCTTTTTTTGTTTTGTTTTGTTATTTAGCCTCCATTTCTGTTCTGATCTTTGTTACTTTTTGATTTTGCATTTGATGTCTTCTTTGACCTGTTGGTTGTTCGGAACATGTTTAATCTCCACATAGTTGTGAATTTTCGTTTTTTTCTTGTAACTGATTTCTAATGTCAGTACCATTGTAGTCAGAAAAGATGATTGATGTAATTTTAGTCTTCTTAAGTTTAGTAAGACTTGTTTTGTAGCTTAACATATGATCTGTCCTGGAGATAGGTCATATCTATCTTTTGAGAAGAATGTGTATTATGTTCTGTTGGATGGAATGTTCTTTTATGTCTGTTAGGTCCTTCTAGTCTAACATATAGTTTAAGTCCAGTGCTTCCTTATTGATATTTTGTCTGGATGATCTATCCATTGTTGAAAGTGGGGTATGATGTCTCGTACTATTAGTATATTGCTGACATTTCTCACTTCAGATATGTTTATATTTGCTTTATATATTTAGGTGCTTCGATGTTGGGTGTTTAAACATTCACAATTGTTATATCCACTTGATGAATTGACTTATCATTATATGGTGACCTTCTTTGTCTTTTATAATTTTTGTCTTAAAGTGTATTTTGTCTGATATAATTATAGCTACTCCATCTTTTGTTTGGTTTACATTTGCATGGAATATCTTTTCTATCCGTTCACTTGTCTACCTGGATCCTTAAAGCTACAGTGAATCTCTTATAGGTAGCATATGGTTAAGTCATTATTTTTTTTAAAATCCATTTGGTCATTCTGTGTCTTTTGTTTGAATAATTTAGTCCATTTACATTTAAAGTAATTATTGATAAATATGGACTTACTACTGCCATTTAAAAAATTACTTTCTGGCAGTTTTATAGTTCCTTTCTTCCTTTCTTGCTTTCTTCCGTTGTGATTTGATGACTTTCTATAGTGATATGTTTAGATTCATTTCTCTTTATTTTTTGTGTATTTACTATAGGCTTTTGCTTAGTACATATGAAATGATAAAGAAACATGGTAAATGTTTAAATTTAAAAAAAATTATTACAGTAAAGGACACATTGCCGTTAGTTCTCAGAATACTCCCCCTCACTTCGAACACACTTATCCCATCGTTCTTGCCTCTTTCTGAAGCAGTTCTGGATGTTCTCTTTCGTGAGTGTCTTTAATTGTGCTGTCATGGCTTCCTGGATATCCTGAATCGATTAAAACATTTACCTTTCATGGTCATTTTGACTTTAGGAAGAGCCAGAAGTCACAGGATACCAGATCCAGTGAATAAGGTGGTTGAGGACACACTGTAATGTTTTTATTTGACAGAAATTTCCGTACCAGAAGCGATGTATGACATGGTTCGTTGTCATGATGGAAGATGAAACCATTTGCCCCTTTCATGTTAATGCATTGTTTGTGATCCATGATTTAGAGCACACTTTAAAACACACCTTCTCTCAACCATAGCTCACACGCGCCTGACTGCACAGACCAAGTTGAACTTGTCACACACTGTTACTAAGGTTCCACGTGCTGCTTTCCATATTGAAGATCCCTGCCTTTCCATTGGAATGCACTTGGCAGCATTCACTGTATGTTGTGATCACAACAGAAAGGCTCCATGTCACACATTCCTACTGGTATGGCAATTTCTGTCAAATGAAAACATTATGATGTGTCCTCATCAATGTTATTTACCGCATCTGCACCGTGTGACTTCTGGCTCTTCCCCAAAGTAAAGGTGATCAGGAAAGATAAACGTTTTGAATCAATTCACGACATTGAGGCAGCCACAACAGCGTAACTAAAGACACTCATGAAAAAGAACATCCAGAACTGCTTCAGAAAGTGGCAAGAATGATGGGATAAGTGTGTTCAAAGTGAGGGGGAGTATTTAATGGCCATATGTGTTTTACTGTAAAATAATTTTTTAAATTTAAACATTTACCATATTATTTGATCACACCTCATAAAACATCTTATATTTATAACAATCTGTTTTAAGCTGATAACAACTTAACTTCAGATGCATCCAAAAGCTCTACATTTTTACACTCCTCCTTCCCTCATATTTTGTGTGTTTTGACGGCACTCTTTACATATTTGTATATTGTATGTCTATTAACAAATTACTGTGGTTATAGTTACCTTTAATACTCTTTTAACCTTTATACTAGTGTTATAAGTGTCTTATCCACCATTGCAACATTAGAGTATTCTGAATTTAACTATGTGTTTACCTTTATCAGTGAATTTTATATTTTCATATGTTTTCCTGTTACTAACTATAATTAACATCCTTTTATTTTCCGCTTGAAGAATGCAGTTTAACTTTTCTTTTAAGGCCAGTCTAGTAGTGATGAACTCCTTCAGCTTTTGTTTGTCTGAAAAACTATTTCTCCTTTAATTCCAAAGGGCAGCCTTGCTGGGTAGAGTGTTCTTGGTTGGCAATTTTTTTTTCTTTCAGTACTTTGAATATATCATTCTACTCCTTTCTGGCCTACAAAATTTCTGCTGAAATATCTGCAGATAGTCTTATGGGGGTTCTCTTGTATGTAACAAGTTGCTTTTATCTTTCTGCTTTTAAGATTCTCTTTTTTTCTTTAATTTTTGATAATTTAATTATAATATGTTTCTGTATGGGTCTCTTTAGATTCATCTTGTTTGGTATATTTTGGGTTTCTTGTGTCTGGATGTCTGTTTCTTTCCTCAGGTTAGGGAAGTTTTCAGCCATTATTTCCTTGAATAAGCTTTCTTCTGTGACCCCTGTAATGTGATTATTGTTCCATTTGATGATGTCCCATGAGTCCTTTAAGGTATCTTTATTCTTTTTCATTGTTTTTGCTCCTCTGATTGGATGAATTCCACTGTTCTATCTTCAAGTTTGCTGACCCTTTCTTTCTGTTTGTTATAATCTGTTACTACCCTGTTTCCCCGAAAATAAGACCTAGCTGGACAATGATGTCCTAATGTGTCTTCTGGAGCAAAAATTAATATAAGAACCAGTGTTATATTGTATTATATTATGTTAAACACTGGGTATTATATTATATTATATTATACCTGGTCTTACATTATAGTAAAATAAGACATATTAATTTTTGCTCCAAAAGACTCATTAGGTCTTATTGTCTGGCTAGGTCTTATTTTCAGGGAAACATGGTAACTTCCTCTACTGAAGTTTTTAGTGTAGTTATTATGTTCCTTTTTAAAAATATATATATTGGGGAAGGGGAACAGTTCTCTATTGGAGAACAGTGTACACTTCCAGGACTTTTTTCCAAGTCAAGTTGCCGTCCCCCCAATCCCAGCCATGGAGGGTGCCATTCAGCCCCAAGCCACCGTCCCCCCAGTCCCAGGTGTGGAGGGCACAGCCCAGTTCCAGGTCTGGTTGCCGTTGCTAGTTGCAGGGGGCGCAGCCCACCATCCTGTGCGGGAGTCGAGCTGGCAACCTTGTGGTTGAGAGGATGCACTCTAACCAACCGAGCCATCTGGGAGTTCAGCGGCAGCTCAGCTCAAGATGCCGTGTTCAATCTTAGTTGCAGGGGGCATGGCCCACTGTCCCCTGTGGGACTTGAGGAATTGAATTGGCAACCTTGTGGCTGAGAGCCCACCAGCCCATGCGGGAACCGAACTGGCAGCCCTCGGAGCCAGGAGCATGGAGCTGCAACCGCGTGAGACACGGGGTCGGCTCAGTTATTATAATCTTAGCTCCATGATTTCTATTTGGTCCTTATTTATATTTTCTATCTCTGTGTTGAAATTCTCTCTTTGTTCATGCATTGCTCTCCTGACATCAGCATTTTTATAACCATATTTTGAACTATCAGGTAAATCACTTATTTACATTTAATTAAGATTGGTTTATGGAAATTTTTCTTATTCTTTGGTTTGTAATCTATTCCCTTGTTTCTTCATTATCCTTGATTTTCTGTGTTGATTTCTGTGACCTAAAACAGCTACCTCTCCAATTTTTGGCAGACTGGTTGATTGTTTTGTCAATCAACCTAGCCTAATCTCCTTGTTGGCTCTCAGACTTTTGTCATTGTCCAAGCTGCCATCTTTGTTCTTAGTGACTCCTAGTTGTTGAGTGTGTGTTAAGATCTGTTGGTATCCCAGAAGAGAGGATTTCAGTCAGCACCTAGATGAAGACTTATTAGAAGCTGAACCCTCAGGCAGTAGCTGGGAAAGTGTGTGGTTAAGCCTCTTCCAGGAAGAAACTGGGAGATAGGGATTTTTGCCTGTTCCTTCTGTGCTGAGGCCAGGTGTATAGCCATGGGCTCCAGCAGCTATTTAAAGCCTACTTCTTTGTTTTCTATAGTCCTGTGGGATTTGTGAATGCAAGCCCCATTGGCTATCAAAGCTGTGTGATCTGGAGGTTGTCTCTTGAGTCATCTGTAAAAGTTGGGGCACTAGATGTGGGGAGAAGTTTATTTCAGGGAAACATTAGTGATTTGGTTTTATTGTTGGAGCCAGAGGGAGAAGGAAGAGGAAATTCCCACTGGCTCTTTTGGACTCCAGGGAGGATTGCAGTCAGCCCCTATATGTATGCTAATTAGAAGCCAAATCCTCAGGCAGCAGTTTATTGCATATGCATTTAAATCCCTTCCAGGGAAAACTAGGATATGGGTATTCTTACCTCCTTCCTCTGCTCTGAGCCCTGGGGGTATAGCTGCAGTGAGTACTCAAGTAGCCATGTTAAGTTCTGTTTCTTCATTTGTTACAGTCCTGTGAGACTCATGAATGCAAGCCCTGTTTGTTATCAGAGCTAAGCAAGCTGAGGGCCCACCTCTCAGGTAGCAGCTACAAAAGCTGGGCTACCAGATGTGTATAAGCTCCTTCCAGAGTGATGCTGGTGACCTGGTTTTATTGTTGGGCTAGGCCAGAGGGAGAAGGTGGGGGAAGTGCCTGCCAGCTCCTCCAGGCTCCGAGATGTATTGCAGTCAGCCCTTCTATGCCTGCTAAATTAGAAGTTGGACCCTCAGGCAACAGCTTGTAAAGTATGCTCTCAGACCCCTTTCTAGGGAAAGACCGGGAGAGGGGAGTTTTTGCCCCCTCCCAATGCACTGAGCTCATGAGGTATACTTGGCGAGTGCTCATGTGCCCTTTAAGAACTGATTCTTTGTTTGCAATAGTCTTACGGGTCTGATGGACACAAGCCCCTTTGGCTTTCAGAACTAGGTGTTTGGGGGCCTGTCTCTTGAGTGGGAGTCTTAAAAGTTGGAGTCTAGATATGCTTTTTGAACTCTTCGTTTCTCAGGGAGAAGCTGGAGGTTTGAAGTTCTTTCCTGATTGTGTAGCACAGTGCTGGGGATGTGGTTGATGGTGAGAGTGTGTCCCAGCTTTTCCTATACATATTCAGTGTGGGTATTTTCTCATTCGCTCGATGTGTAGGAGTCACTCAGCTAGTTTCTGGATTTTTCAGAAGGTATTGCTCTGTGTGTAGCTATGCATTTAGTGAGTCCACGGGAGGAAGGAAGTTTAGGACCATTCTAGGTTGCCTTTTTGGTCCCTTTCTCCTGTTTTCATTTTTTTAAGTCAACACGCTTAGGCTTTTAGTCCTACATTATCACATTAATTCTCATAGCAACTATTTGCAGTACGTAATGTTATCCCCATTTTACTGAAAAGAGAGGAGACATGTTCAGGGATGTACAGGTATCAAATGACAGAGCTGCAGATTCAGTCTTGATGTGTTTGATTTAAAAACTTTAATCACATTTCATACTGTCTTAGAGGAGGGAAAGTTTCATGTTCTTTACTTCACCCAACTCCCACCATTATTCAGGAATATGTCGTAATGTAACCTATATCAGCTATTTAGGCCACGAAAAAATATGTGAGTAAAAGTCTTCTGAAGAAATACACACAAGCCAATTTAATTTAACATTACCAGAAACCCCTCTAATTAAGGTACATCTGTATTGACCGGACGTCATAGGAATGGTGGCAGCGGGGCACACTTTTTGAGTTTTCCTCCGGATCTTATCACAAACAGGACATACAACCCATCAAAGGACTCTCTACTCATCACGCAGAACAGCTAAGAGACTCGTGCAAAGATTACTTGAAGGTGCACAAATTGGGCGAGCAGGGGAAGAGGGAAGGGAGTGGAGTGGAAACGAGGTCCGCACCTGTGGCTGTGGGGACGCGACCCACATCTGTGGCTGTGGAATCGCGGCCCGAATCTGCGGCGGTGGAAACGCGGCCAGCATCCGCAGCTGCAGAGATGCAGGGGATCCCAGGATGGAACAGAGAACACAAAAGCCAGGAGGTGGACTCTTTCCCTACGTCCCACAGCTGATCTCTCCCACAGAGGGGGCAGCTAGTTGGGCCCTAGGTCGGACAAAGGACACAAACTCCATACCTGGGCCCCTCCACCCCGCTCTTTCAGTCCTACCCCCGCCCTTCCAAAGACTTAAACTGGCCCCTGAACTAAGGAGTAGTGTCAGATTACAGAGGAGCCTTAGTGCTCAGGCTCTGGGAAGACTGGCAGGCACCTCTGACCCAGGGAAGAAGCTGGGAAGAGTGTGATTTTTGCTGGGCTTGGAGAGAAGAGACTCCTCTAACCCCAGCCACCACCTTTACTGGCCTGAGGGAAGAGTGTGACACGGCTGGGTTGGGAGAGAGAAGACCCCTCCATCCCCAGCCCCCACCCTTTCTGGCCTGCCTAGGGCAGGGCAATTACATCTGCGGAGGCACTCCTAGGAATCATCAGTAAGCAGCAGACGCAGCTCCCGGCTTTCAGCAACTCAGAAATCTCCCACCTGTCACACACACACACACACACACACACACACACACAAACTCACACAGAAGAAGTGCCCTAAGACTCAGTAGAACTGGACACAGGGCTGGTGGTGCTACTCTCAGTGTGCATATGTGCAGGCAAGGGCAGAAACTGCACTGACTTTGTAAAAACTACCATCCAGACCCCTCAGCCCCACGCATCTAAATCTGCAGTTCCAAAGCCACTCTGGGCACCAGGTGACCGGCTCTGCCTGCACAATACGCAGGGGGCTCTTTGGTACAGCAGAGGACAACCTGGAGATTACTTGGTGGGCTTAAGCCAAGACTGGCACTGCTTTTTGTTTTGCTTTTTTTTGTTTGTTTTGTTTTGTCTTTATATCTTTGATATCTTTGCCTGTGTTGAGTGGGGGTTGTTGGTTGTTTTTACATGTGAACGTATTTGATTTTTTCTTTGTTGTTGTTGTTGTGCTTGGTGATCTCCTTTGTTCTGAAATTGCCCTACCAGGGCCCAGCATGAGAGGCACAAGATTAAAAATATCCAGAGGCCAACTCCGGACCAAACCAGAGTACTACCAGGTTTGACCTACAAGTCACACACCCAGAGAGAATTCTCTAGAGGCACAAGAGCCCATAGAGGCCAAACCACATTTAAGCGGTCAGCCCTCACGCAGCAGAAAACCCTGTGGTGGGCAGAGCCAAGTCTCACAACTAGTCAGCCTAGGAGTTAACCCCACCTACTCACAAGTAAAAAGCAATTAAAGATCTTCTCTAACAGGACAGTATACACAACACAAGTCACCTTTGGAGCATAGGCAGAGAAGAACTAAGTAGTGCAAGTCAAATATAAAGGACACATACTACATAAGATAACCCAGAAAGAAATAAGAACTCTAGATGTACCTAATACATCAAAGCAAACACAGAGAGTCAGCCAGAATGGGGAAACAAAGAAACATGTCCCAAATAAAAGAACAGAAGAAACCTCCAGAAGTGGAACTAAATGAAACAGAGGGAACCAACCTATCAGTGACAGAGTTCAGAACACTGGTGATAAGAATGTTTAAGGAGCTTAGAGACGACATAAAGAAGGATGTAGAGATCATAACGAACTAGTTAGAACTAAAGAACACAGTTACCGAAATAAGAATTCACTTGAAGGAATTAACAGCAGGTTAGATGAAGCAGAGGATCAAATCAGCGACTTAGAAGACAAGTTAGCAGAGATCACCCAAACAGAACAACAGAAAGGAAAAAGAATAAAAAAAAGTGAAGATGGTTTAAGAGACCTCTGGGATAACATCAAGCGCAACAACATGCACATCATAGAAATACCAGAAGGTGAGAGGAAGCAAGGGATTGAGAACATATTTGAAGTAACAATGTCTGAAAACTTCCCTAACCTGATGAAGGAAAGCAACATACAAGCCCAGGAAATGCAGAGAGTTCCAACCAGGATAAACCCAAACAGGTCCACACCAAGACACGTTATAGTTAAAATGGCAAAGCTTAAGGACAAAGAGAGAATTCTAAAAGCAGCAAGAGAAAGACAGAGGGTTACATACAAGGGAACTCCCATAAGACTATCAAATGACTTTTCTACAGAAACATTGAAGGCCAGGAGGGAGTGGCAGGAGATACTCAAAGTGATGGAAAACAAAGGCCTACAAACTAGATTGCTTTATCCAGCAAAGCTATCATTTAAAGTTGATGGAGAGATAAAGAGCTTCCCGGAAAAGAATAAGCTAAAGGAATTTATTACCACCAAGCCAGCATTGCAAGAAATACTAAAAGGACTTCTGTAAATAAAAGAAAGGTGAAAACAATCTAACTACAAATTTAATAATGGCAATAACTATGTACATATCAGTAATCACTTTAAATGTAAATGGATTAAATGGTCCAATCAAGAGACAGGGTGGCTGAGTGGATAAGAAAGCAAGACCCTTGTATATACTGTATACAAGAGACTCACCTCAGATCAAAAGACACACACAGGCTGAAAGTGAAGGGTTGGAGTAAGATATTTCATGCAAACGGAAATGAGAAAAAAGCTGGAGTTGCAATACTTATATCTGACAAAATAGACTTTAAAATGAAAAACATATTAAAAGATAAAGATGGGCACTATATAATAATAAAGGGATCGATCCGACAAGAGGACATAACCCTAGTAAACATCTATGCACCCAACATAGGAGCACCTAAATATATAAAACAGATATTGACTGACATAAAGACAGAGATCAACAGTAACACTATCATAGTAGGGGACTTCAACACACCTCTGACAACAAGGGACAGGTCTTCCAGACAGAAAATCAATATTGTAACAATGGCCTTAAATGACACATTGGATCACTTGGATTTAATAGGTATTTTCAGAGCATTTCACCCCAGTGCTACAGAATACACGTTCTTCTCAAGCGCACATGGAACATTTTGCAAGATAGACCATATGTTAGGCCACAAAACAAGTCTTAATAAATTTAAGAAAATTGAAATCATACCAGTTGTCTTCTCTGACCACAGTGCTATGAAATTAGAAATGAACTACAGGAAAAAAACAGGAAGACACACCAATTCATGGAGGCTGAATAACATGTTACTAAATAATGAATGGGTCAACCAGGAGATGAAGGAAGAAATCAAAAAATATCTTGAGACAAATGAAAATGAAACCACGACAACCCAAAATCTATGGGATGCTGCGAAAGCAGTCCTAAGAAGGAAATTCATAGCATTGCAGGCCTACCTAAAGAAACAAGAAACATCACTAATCAACAGTTTATCTTCACACTTAAGGGATCTGGAAAAAGAACAGCAAAATAAGCCCAAAGGGAGCACAAGAGATAATAAAGATCAGAGTGGAAATAAATGAAATAGAAACCAGAAAAACAATACAAAAGACCAATGAATCCAAGAGTTGTTTCTTAGAGAAGATAAACAAAATTGACAAACCTTTATCCAGACTCATTTAAAAAAAGAGACACAGGGCCCAAATTAATAAAATCAGAAATGAAAGAGGAGACATGAGAACACACTCCGCAGAAATACAAAAAATTTTAAGAAATTACTATGAGCAACTATATGCCAACAAATTTGACAATCTGGAAGAAATGGACAATTTTCTAGAGGCATACAACCTTCCAAGGCTAACTCAAGAAGAAACAGAAAACCTGAATATACTGATTACCATCAGGGAAATTGAATCAGTAATCAACAAGCTCCCAACAAACAAAAGCCCTGGACCAGATGGCTTTACAGGTGAATTTTACAAAACGTTCAAAAAAGAATTATCACCTATTCTCCTCAAGCTCTTCCCAAAAATCCAGAAGGAGGGAAGACTCCCAAACACTTTTTACGAAGCCACTATCATCCTGATCTCCAAATCAGACAAAGACACCACAAAAATAGAAAACTACAGCCCGATATCGCTAATGAACATAGATGCAAAAATCCTCAACAAAATATTAGCGAACAGAATTCAGCAATACATTAAAAAGATCATACACCATGATCAAGTGGGATTCATCCCTGGTATTCAGGGGTGGTTCAACATCAGCAAATCAATTAATGTGATACACCACATTAACAAAATGAAAAATAAAAATCACATGATCATATTAATAGATGCAGAAAAAGCATTTGATAAAATCCAACAGCCATTTATGATAAAAACCCTTAAGAAAGTGGGAATAGAAGGATCATATCTCAACATAATAGAGGCCATATATGATAAACCCACAGCTAACGTCATACTCAGTGGGGAAAAGCTAAAACCATTTCCCCTAAGATCAGAAACAAGGCAAGGTTGCCCACTTTCTCCACTTCTATTCAATATAGTGCTGGAAGCTCTATCCACAGCAATCAGACAAGAAAAAGAAATAAAAGGCATCCAAATTGGTAAGGAGGAAGTAAAATTGTCATTATAAGCAGATGATATGATACTATATAGAGAGAAACCTAAAGACTCCACCAATAAACTATTAGAACTGATAGATGAATTTAGTAAAGTAGCAGGATACAAAATTAATATTCAGAAATCAGTTGCATTTGTATATACCAATAATAAAACATCAGAAGGAGAAATTAAAAACGCAATCCCATTTACAATTGCTCCAAAGACTGTAAAATACCTGGGAATAAATTTAACCAAAGAAGTAAAAGATCTGTACTCAGAAAATTATAAGACACTGAAGAAAGAAATGAAGGAAGATACAAATAGATGGAAACACATTCCATGTTCATGGATAGGAAGAATTAATATAGTTAAAATGTCCATACTGCCTAAGGCAATATACATATTCAATGCAATTCCTATCAAACTACCAACGACGTTTTTCACAGAAATAGAACATATAATCCTAAAATTTATATGGGACCATAAAAGACCCTGGATCGCCTCAGCAATCTTGAGAAATAAGAACAAAGTGGGAGGTATAACAATACCTGACTTCTAATTATACTACAAGGCTACAGTAATCAAAACAGAATGGTACTGGCATAAAAACAGACACATAGATCAATGGAACAGAATAGAGAGTCCAGAAGTAAATCCATGCCTATATGGTCATTTAATCTACGACAATGGAAACAAGACTGTACGGTGGGGTAAAGACAGTCTATTCAATAAATGGTGCTGGGAAATCTGGACAGACAAATGCTAAAAAATGAAGCTGGACCACCTCCTTACACCATATACAGAAATAAGTTCAAAATGGCTTAAAGACTTAAATATAATATCTGAAACTATAAAATACCTAGAAGAAAATGTAGGAAGAAACTTCACAGACATTACCCAGAGTAAGATTTTTACTGATATATCCCCTCACGAGAGGGAAGTAAGAGAAAAAATAAACATGTGGGATGACATCAAACTAAAAAGTTTTTTAACAGCAAAGGAAACCGTCAATAAAACAAAAAGGGATCCTACTGAATGGGAAAAGATATTTGCCAATGATATATCTGATAAGGGATTAACATCACAAATTTATAAAAAACTCACTCAACTCAACTCCAAAAAACCAAACAATCCAATTAAAAAATGGGCAGAGGACACGAAGAGACATTTTTCTAAAAAGGACATACAGATGGCAAACAGACATCTGAAGAAATGCTCGACCTCACTAACCATCAGAGAAATGCAAATAAAAACCACAATGAGATACCACCTCACCCCAGTCAAAATGGCTACCATCAATAAATCAACAAACAACAAGAGCTGGCATGGATGTGGAGAAAAGGGAACGCTTGTGCACTCTTGGTGGAATTGGAGATTGGTGCAGCCACTATGGAAAACAGTATGGAGGTATCTCAAAAATCTGAAAATGGAACTACCTTATGATCCAGCAATTCCCACTCGTAGGTATCTATCTGGAGAAATCCAAAACTCAAATTCAAAAATCTGTATGCACTCCTATGTTTATTGTGGCACTATACACAATAGCCAAGACATGGAAACAACCGAAATGCCCATCAGTAGATGACTGGATTAAGAAACTGTGGTACATTTATACAATGGAGTATTACACAGCCATAAAGAAGAAAGAAATCTTACTATTTGCAACAACATGGATGGACCTAGAGAAGATTATGTTAAGTGAAATAAGTCAGACAAAGACAAATACCATATGATCTCACTTATATGCGGAATCTAAAGAAAAGAATAAGTGAATGAATTAATCAGAAACAGTTCTGGAGACAAAGAGGAAAAACTGAGGGTTGCTAGATGGACGGGGGTGGTGGGGATAAGAGGGAAGGTGAGGGGATTAGAAAACAGTCGGTAACCACAAGATGGCCACGGGGTTTTGAAAATTAATTTGGGGAACATAATCAATAATATTGTAAAGATTTTGTAGGGTATCCGATGGACACGTGTCCCATTTGGGAGACCACCTCAGGGATGATGTAGATGCCTGATCACTGCACTGTACACCCAAAGCTGAACAATAATGAATGCCAATTATAATTTTACATATATGTGTGTGTGTGTGTATACTTACAAGAAGGTGAGTACAGCATTAGGAATAGAGACAGTGGAAATGTAATGGCTCTGTGCGATGTCAGAAGGATAGTGGATGGAGGAGGGGGGTTCACACAGTGTGAGGGATATAAATGATAAACATCTAAGTATTACTTTGTCTTGTGCACCTGAATCTAATAAAAAAAAAATGAAAAAAAAATTCAAGACCCTGGGTATAAAAAGATCCTATATACAAGTTGAGAAAAATAGAGACAGACAGAGAGACCAAGAGTGAGAGGAAGAGTAAGAGTGAGAGGATGACGGAATGAATGAAAAGAAACAGGAACATACTAAGATAATTTCAGACTTTTCAACAGCGTTACTGGAAGCTAAAAGACAATGGAACAATGCTTTAAGTTATTTTCAACCTATAATTATATACTCAACCAAATTATCAATCAATTGGGAAGACATACAAGGTCCAAAAAACCTACTTACCATTTCACACTCTTTATTAGAACACATACTCTTTAAAGAACACTGCAGGATGTCCTTTACCAATGAAGAAATCCCTGAATACAGGACCCGGGAGATGCAAGACAGGAGAGAGGTGAAGACGTTCTCCTACATGCTCACAGTGCAGAACGCACAGAAGGCAACACATACAGAGTAGCACAGATGGGAAAGCACTGGGAGAGATTTCTAAAAAATAAAAACAAAACAAAACAAAAAACACAATAAAGAACAGTTGATGTGACTGGACCTTTTGAGAAGAGATTTCACACAGTTGCCAGAAAGTATGGAATTTAATTAATGTTTAATGTTAAGTACATAGAAAACTTAACATTCCTATACAAAAATGAAGTGATTATCAATCACAAGAGAATCAAAAGTGTATGGAAGGAAAAATAATCATATTTTACTAGAAATAGAAAGCTCACCCATGTATAGAATGTATATAGCTATAATAAGGTAAACAACCATACTGGTCTAACTGGAAGTAAGGTATAAGAACATTGAGAAAAGGAAGGATGTTAAATGCTCATTTCCACAGTGGGAAGCTGATTAATTATGCCTGAGTTGAGAAACCAAGAAGTCACAATTATTGAGAGAAATATGTTATTTAGAGAAATAGAATACTTAAATAAAAATAAGTCAGCTAGAAGAGGAGAAAGTGATTTTCTCTGAAAGGAGCAAATGGCAGAGCAGACACCTGGTTTTTACATAATCTGTAAAAACATTATTTTTATGCACATTATAACTTTGCACATAGAAATATAACTTTGATAAATATAGAAGTTTGAAAAAATCTTGTGCTCTACCTAGTTCATTCTCTATTCTTAGCTACCTGAAGATATAAATATTGAAATTGATAACTTCCATGTCAAAAATTCGCTAAAAGGTGACAGCAAATAGATTTGTTTTTTTCTTTTGAGAAGTAAATTTAGTGAGAATGATATAAATAAAAAGGAGACTGAATAAAGCATTGTTGACAGTGAAAGAAATTTTATGCCACAGCCCATTTATTTACACTAACACAAACCCTTTCATTTTTTTTAAAAGACTGATTTTCCATAGTTGATAAACATGGAAGACTATTACACTTTTCCGTTGGGGGAAATCAATAAAATTACCTTGTAGCAATTATTTAATAACTTTTATACTTTTATGATACAGAAAATCAGAACAGTGCCTTCTAAAATTGATATGTGCACAATCAATAACAAAATCTTTCTCAAACCAAAGTCATTCTCAGAATCAATTCACTTTTATCAGGATTATCAAAAACTGTGAAATTAAAAATAAACTATTGGGAGACCACCTCAGGGATGATGTAGATGCCTGATCACTGCACTGTACTCCTGAAGCTGAAGCTGAAGAATAATGGATGCCAACTACAATTATATATGTGTGTGTGTGTGTGTGTGTGTGTGTGTGTGTGTATGTATGTATATATATATATATGGTTACAAGAAGTGGAGTACAACATAAGGAATAGAGACAGTAGAAATGTAACAGCTGTACGCAATGTCAGAGGAGTAGTAGATGGGGGAAAGGGGTTATCACTGTGTGAGGGATATAAATGATAAATATCTAACTATTGCATTGTTTTGTACACCTGAAACTAAAAAAAATGTTTAAAAAAAGAATAAAATCATCCTGTCGTTAAAAAAAAAAGATACATCTGTGTTAACATTTTGGAGTATATCATTCCATATTATGCAAAGAATTAAGTACATACGTTAGAAGTGCTGTTAAGGCTAAATGCGTCCTGCTAACAAATTTCTCTAGTATACACAAAATCATGTGCTTGCTGACAGCCATTTGTATTTTTTCTTAGCCCTGTTTATGCCAGTTGAACTTATTATTGCAATTATGTAATCTAATTAAATATTACATAAAGCAATGAAATATGAGTATAAAAATAGACCTGTTTTCTCCACTAAAAGTAGGTTGAATGCTTTAGTAAAATGTGATCAAGACAAATCTCTAAAACAATTGCTCCAGAATTTAGAGTAGATAGGATAACGGTAAAAGATTTGAGAAGAAATGTTAAAAGTCATGAAAGATTCCACATTCACATTGCTTCACAAGTGTATGTAAATTTTTGTTCTATATTATCAAAACTGAAACTGAAAATAGAGAAGATGGATTAAAGATATGATTTATGCAGGAAAGATAATGTGGAATTTTAGTAAGCAAATATTCAAGTCCTTACTGTTAAATAAAAATTAAATGCTTTAGGGAGCAGTTAGTATGAATCCTTACTCTCAGTAGCCTTTGAAATTAAGCAATTAACTTCTGGTTCTAGATGTGTTAGATAAGAATGCTTCTACTCTTTATATCTGAAAAAGGAGAATTATTAAATATATAATTTACTAAGCTACTTTTTTTTAACTTAATACACCATGGACATATTTCCAAGCCAGTAAATACAGATTAACATATTTTATGGCAATATGACATATGTTCAGGAATATGCTCAAGTCCTAAGTGTGTAGCTGAGTGAATGATAACAAAGCAAACATATCCATGTAACCCACACCCAAGTCAAGAAACGACATTTCCATTACCCCCGAATCCCCCCAATGGCTTCTTCTTCCCTATCAGAGATAACTGCTATTTTGACTTGTTTTTAAATTTTATATAAAAGAAATGTACATAGTTTTTTGTTTTTGGTTTTTTTATTCAATATCTTTGTGTGATTCATCCATGTGTTTAACATATATTGTTTATGCTATTCATTATCACTGCTGAATATTTTTTCATCGAAACAACATGCCGACATATTTACTCACTCTGCTGTTTCCAGTTTGGGGCTTTTATGCAACTGGTGCTGTGAATGGTCTTGTAAATGGCTTTAGGGGTACATAGGCAGGTCTTAATTTTATGTTTGTAAGTCTATATGCCTAGGGGTGGAATTGGTGGGTCATAGGATATACTCATATTTGTCTTCAACTGTAGGGGATACTGCTAAAGTGTTTGCACCAATTTACACCCCATCATCAAATATATGTGAGTTTCTGTTGCTCCACATCTTTGACAATGCTTTGTATTGTCAGTTTTATTGGTTTTATCTAGTCTGGTAGGTGTGTGGTAGTATCTTGTGATTTTTCATTTTCATTTTCGAGGTTAACTAATGAGGTAGAATACTTTTTCATATATTTATTGGCCATTGGGGTATCTGATGGGGGTTTGAAATGATTGTTTAAGTTTCTTCCCCATCTTTCTATAGAATTGTCAGACTTTTTCTTCTTTACTCGTACTTCATGTAATCCAGGTATAAGTTCCTTTTAGTTACGTGTGTTAAAAATATCTTCTCCCACTTGGTGGCTTGCTTTTGTTACTCTTTTAAGAAAGGTTAATGTAAGTTCCTAATTTTAATCTAATTCAACTTCACAATTTTCCCTTTATTGTTAGTGTTTTTTGAGTCCTATTTAAGAAATCTTTGTTTACTCACAACCCGAGGTAATGAAGGTATACTCCTATGTTACCTTCTATCAACTTTGTTATTTTACCTTTCACAGTTAGATCTACAATTCACATGGAATCAATTTATGTGTTTGGTGAGAATTTAGGATTAAGTTGCATTTTATTCCACATTGGTATCCAGTTGATTAAGCAGCATTTTTCAAAAGGACCATTTATTCCCCTTTGTCTGCAGTGCCACTTTCATAAATCAAGTATCCATATATGCACAGATTCAGTTCTAGACTCTGTTCTTTTCCATTGGTGTATTTCCCTTGTGTTAATATATGCTTTGATTACTATAGCTTAATAAACTGAAGACTATGTCTTCTTCATACCAATTCCTGATGATGTTATTTGGCCCTTTGCATTTCCAAATAAAGCTTAGAACTAGTTTTTCAGTTTCTACAAATATACACAGAAACACACTAAGACTTGCAGGGATTTTGATCAAGATTGCTTTGGGTCTGTAAATCAGTTGCTTTGACAATCAAATCTCTACACTTGACATCTTTGCAATATTGAGCCTTTCAGTTCATGTGCATAGAATATCTTCCCTTTTGAGTCCTCTTCAATTTGTTCAGTGTTTTATATTTTAATCATTTAGGTTTAACATAGTTCTTTTCAGTCTTGTGGGTAACATATCCAAATTTATTTAATCAAAAAACATATATTGTAAACTTAGATTGTTTTTATTTTTTTCATTGCTATAAACAAATCACCATGAACATTTACATATATACATTTTCTAGTACCTTTCTTCCTCCTTAGAATTAATTCCTGATACTGGAATTTCTGAGTCTAGCTATAGCACGCACTTTTAGTTTTCCCTAAGAATGTATCATTTTAAACTCTCACTCACATTTATTATAGATTCTACTTTTGCTAACCTAGAGAATTAGTGATTTTTTTTTAGTATTTTTCAATTTGATGGGAAAAATAATAACTCATTGTTAATTTCAATTTACATTTTTATTATTGGTGTGATTGAGTAGGGTTTCATTTGATCTCTTACAATTCTTTTGTGAATAGCCAGTTCATGGCTTCTGCTTATTTTCTATCAGTGTTTTTATCTTTTTCTTATTAATTAATTACAGATAAAAGTCCTTTGTCACATATATTTACAAAACAAATCTGTACAATAAATGAATTAACCAGTGTTCTTTTGTTACTAGAATACGCCATTGCAGAAGAGCATGAAAAGAAAATCCTGATTAGCTTATTCGAATTGTGGTTATTCACCAAATATTTATGTCAGTCATATGCTTATTAATAGCATAGCAATAACTCTCTTGGTAGCAGGGACTATCAGCAACTAGAGAAAATAGAAGAAAGATAATATAATAAAATGGGAAAATTATTGAAATTAAAGCCAGAAGCCTGGGTTCTAGACCTGTCCCCACCACTCTTTACCTCTGTGATCTTGGTTAATTCACGTACAGTGGGCACATTTCCATCCTGTATCTCATATACATAGGAATATATTCCGGACGAGTCCCCAAATGATGTAGATGATGTTGGATCTGCTGGCAGTTTCTGGGTGTAGCCCGGGATCATGTCTCGTGAGACCGAAGAATGGAAACAAGGACCCAGGAGAGGCAAAGAGTTTTAAAAAGAGGATAATATATTGAAAGCAAAGAGTCAGAGCTCCTGAGCAGGAGGGGGGCCCGAAGTGACTGAGGCAGAAGCTGTTACTTTTATACCCTCCCTTGCCTGCTTGGGGAAGGGGAACTGTTTGAAGAAGGGAACTGATTGAAGAAGGGAACTGGCGCCTTCTAATGAAATTCATCTACCAGGTTCTGCTTGCCCATCCTAAAGGAATTAGCAAAGTAGCCTACCCTGATCTATCAGATCAGCTCCCTTTGTCAGGCCAAAAGGAATTTTATGATTAAACTCAAGGCCTTGTTACATTTTGTCCTGGAGAGAAGGAGTGATTTCAAAACCTGGAGTTTTAGGATATGGCTGTCTTTGTTTATTCCACCAGGGACTTCCCTGTCTACCTAGAGTCGTACTAGCTAACCTATCTCAATAGGGCAAAGACGAGATCATATATGAAAAAAGTATTGCAAATAGTAGAAGCTACACAATTCAAATTACAATGCTAATAAGTACGGTATAAGGATAGCAAATGGAATGTACTTTATTAAAACCATCATCTTTTGAGGTAACGTAATTTATAAACTATTCAGCCTAACATCTGAGTCTCTGGTTTGTGGGTTGGTATTAACTTGCATGACTCCTTTAAAAAGAAATGGTTTGTTGATAAAAATTTCAAGCTGATGTCTTTGTGACAGTTCAGTGTGTGTTTGTGGTATATTGACAGAAGCCAGGTCACTTGGCTTCTGTCTCCAACATTGACAGCCTTTGTGAGCTCATTAACCATCATTCTGGTAAAAGCTGTTTTGATCTGTGATGAGGGCACTGTATTAAAAGGGCATTGATGTTGAAAATCTGTATTTTGGTCCTTTCATTAAAATGCACTCTTCACAGAGTACCAATATGAATTTGCATGGCAAAGGATAGTGTTTTGTTTTTAACTTTTAAAACCAGGTAATTTAATTATGTCTCTGCCACAGCCTTTTATATTCTTCTGCAAAGGAACTCTATCTCCTTTTGACACCTCATATTGCAAGCTGGTCTTATCCTCAGAATTAATTAGCATGCAAATACTTGTCTAGAGACTTGGAAACACTGCTTTTTCCATTAGCATTTAAATGTCACTCTTAATGATATCAGACTAACTCTTAAGGGAAAATGGAAATGGTATCGTCATCTACTGATTATTTCCTAGAGCATGTTATTGGTTTTTCTGATTATCTGGTCTTAGCAGGAGCTTGAATCTTCTACTGTTCACAGGCTAACTGAGTGGATCCCAGACCTTACTTGACGCGGAAAAGCTGGGCTGTGGCCTCCCTTTGCCTATGGTCTCTAAACAGGCCTATGGGCTGTCCCTTGCACTGCTTCTCAGCAGTTAAGTTTATGCAGGAGCAGCACCTGCAGGAACTGTGAGCAACAGTGAAGGTCTCCAGGAGCAAGGAGGGAGGAATAGAGGGCTTTGGTAGTGATCTTGTGGTAAAGAATAAAGAAGGTGAACTTTGGAGTTAAATATTCATAGGTTTGAATCTCACCGGTGCCACTCTGAAGCTGTGTGACTTGAGCAGCTTCCCTTCTTTGATACTCAATGTCCTCATCAGTAAAATATAAATACCAGGGGTTCCAAAAAAATGTATACACATTTTAAGAGATGTTATCTATGTATTACTTTTTGAAGTTGAATTGAATTACGGTAGCAATGTGTAGTATGACGTTTGCTCAAAAGGTGGCGTTAACCAAATAAATGCTAGTGTCACTCATTGTATTTCAATTTTAATACAGTTTTTTTCCTTTCTTAAAATGTATATACATTTTTTGGCACCCTCTGCAGTAATATCTACCACTCAGTTTGTTGGGCAGGTTAAAGGAGATAATGTGTGTAAAGTCAGAGTAAGCTGTCTGCTATCACCAAGGACCCCCAAATGCCAGTGGTTTAACTTAGGTGACTTCTGGCTGGGGATGGGGAGGGCTCTGCTCCGTGCAGACCTTCAGTGGCCCAGATTTATTTCCTCCAGGGGCCCTGCCGTTAACCAAGGCCTAGGAAGTCCTCATTGGATCGTCTGTCTCTGGCTGACAGGTGAGGGAAGAGCATGAGCGTGTGGATTGCACAGGTGGTGTTATGGGTCCGACTGGAGGTGGTACAGATGACCTCTGCTCATGTCCCTCTGGCCAGAGCTCAATTCCATAGGCATGCCTACTTTCAGGTGAGCCGGGGAAGTATGTGTCGTAGGAGGAGAACAAGATGGGTTTGTTTGGTGAACACATAGTCCTCTGCTGCTAGCATCCAGTAATATTTGAGTAAATGAAAGAAAGAAAAAATGAATGGATTCTTTGTTCATTTTCCTTTCTGTGGACTCCTAGAGTGTTAACAGCTGATAGGGAACGTTAGAAGTGATCAAGTTTTACCCTGCTTTTTATAGATGAGGAGCCTGAGGACCCGAGGGAATTTAGTGACTGTTGTGCGGGGGCGGCCTGCGGGGCCCCTGGTCCCGCTCCCCACATAAGAACGCAGGACATGGTGAGGCCAAAAAGGAACACCCCCGGAGCCACAGGTAGGGGAGTCACGCCACTATAGTCTCACTGGTGTCGGGGTGAGACACATGCAGCAGTAGCCACACGACCCACAGTCCGCCGTTCACTTCTCTGCCTGCCAACCAACCAACCAATCAATGCAGCCCTGCAGTTACATCAGTAGCCAATTGGCTAACCGGTTACAGCTGATGGCCAGCCAATCACAGTTGATGGTCATTCACCACCGGAGCTGGCAACTTTCCACGCGAGGCCGGGAGCCTGGAAACTGCTCTCTGGGACTCTGTCCCCACAGTGACCTACGCAAGATCTTCCTGCTGTTAGTGGCAGGACTAGAGAATCTGAATTCGCTTCTCCCAGGTACTGCTGTTCATTCTGTGTTTAATTATTTGAATCATCATTCTTTATTTTCTGCCATAGAGTTGCCCTTGCCTTTTGGCATGTGAAGATGGGAAGTTTTAAAACATGTTTATCTGGTCATTATAGGTAGACTTCAGTTTTCTTTGGAAGGAGGAACTTGATATTTGAGGGTAGTGGGACAGGTGCCTTCAGGGGCTGGAGTCTCCGCTGCCTTGTTATTTGGTGCTGAGAGTGAGAATTAAACTTCACTCAGCCACTCACATGTTTAAGCACCCTTTCCCTAGCCCCTTCTGTATGTAACAGATTATACGAGGTGATGTGAACACAGCAGTGATTCAGACAGAAACATTCACAGACTAAGAAAGGTGTGCAATATTTAAACAATAATTGCTACATAAAGTGAGAGTGCAGTGGAAGCAGTAAGCGGGAAGTGACCAGCTGTTGGGGTGCTGAGGGCGAAGGAGAAAGGGAAGCTTCTGGAGGAAGTGCGTCTTGGAACTGGATCTTAAAGAATGGCTTAGAATTTGCTGGGAATTTGATCTGCTCTGAAACATAGGTACTTGTGTATTAATGTCATTGGTTCTAGATGATGTTGGCTGGCGGTAACTATTCATTGAGAAAAATGGAGAAAGAAAACCAAACAGACAAAAAACCAAAACCATGATCAAATCTGTCATAAATTAGCGTTTAGTACTCACATTTACCATTCACCTGTCATTTTGTTGAGTTTTTACCAGTCAATAATTACGTAAAATGGGTAAAGTTCAGTCATCATCAACAGGTATTTTATTGTGAGCCAACAAGTTCTTGACACCACCCTTCTAGAACCAGTGGGCTTTGCATACTTTTTGGTTAGGTGCAGACCCTTAAAAGAATTTGTAGAGGCAAGGGTAAGATGCATGAGATACCAGAGAACTACGAATCAGGACGCAAAGGGACACAGACACACACAGACACACACACGCACACACACACACACGCAGAGGATCCACGAATACCTAGATAGGTTCGTATCTGGGGGTTTGATTTTCAGAACGTTTTCTCTGAGAAGTACTATTTAGAGCCTAGATGTGTAGGGTTGTTGGAAATACTTGGGAGTTGGCATCTCAGGTGTCAGGCTTGTCTGATGTCTGTCCTCCCGTAGTGTCATATTGCCTGTCTGGGAATGCGGGCGGGGGAAGTCAGATTCCCAAGAGGTTTGTAGAATCAGGGTTGCCCCAGATGAGGTGGGAAGCCCAAGGTGTTTGTTTTCAGCACCCCCAGCTCGTTTTTGGAGTGTGTCTTCTCTCCTTGGCATTTATTTTCTCACACCCTCCCGTAACATATTCACAGTAGAGTGCTATGAGAATTTGTATTGTTTTAAAATACACATTTTAAATTCTAAAAGCATTCTTATAGTGATAAGTTGTACAAAAAGGATATAATATGCAGAGTAATTGTCCCTCTCCCCTCAAACCTTTGCTATTCATCTTTAAAATAGTATCTTTCTAGATATTTTATGTGGCCATACATGCATACACAGATATATCCTTTTTTATACAAGTGGGCTCATTTAATATATGCATTTTCTATAACTTGCTTCTTGAATTAATAATTCATACAACTACATAATTCTACCTTATGTTTTTAATTAACAGGCTAGTTGTCCCTGTACTGCTTCTACATGATTCTTATTGAACAGTATTTAAGTTTGCTTTCCTAATCCTTTGCTATTTATTACACACTATGCTGCAGAGGACATGTTTATCACCATCTGCAAACTTGTAGAGGAATTATTTGTAGAAACTTGCAATGGCGTTCCCAGGTCAAAGAGTACATTTATTTAAAAGTTTGATAGATATTGGTGAACTGTTCTCCAACTGTACTTACTTTCATTCTATCCATGATATATGTAAATTCCTTTTTCCCAAGTATTTTTTGATCCTGGACTTAGGGCCAAAGAAGAAGAGACAAAGAGGAGAGAGCCTGCTAAAAATAAGTGGTGAACAAGAGAAATGAAAACGTATGTTCACAAAAAACTTATACACAGCAGCATTATTCATAACAGACAAAAAGTGGAAACAATTCAAATGTTCATCAAGTATTGAATGAATAAACAAATTGTGGCATATATGTATGTAAACCAAAATTAATTTTAGACTGTAATAAAGAATAGAAAGCATTTATTTGAGCAAAAGCATTTATTTGCAGCCAGGGAGACAGATTCAGGTAGCAACCTAAATTGTGTTCCCTTAAGACAAAGGGAGGTTGCTTTTTATAGTGAAAATTTCCACCCAGGTTCCCAATTAGGTCCCTTTTACTTAAATGAGGTATCCAAATTTGTATACTTCTGATTGGTCTGAATTGCACAGTCCTGATTGGTAGTCATTATGTGTCCCGATTGGTTGTGATG
This sequence comes from Rhinolophus hipposideros, assembly GCF_964194185.1. NCBI lineage: Eukaryota > Metazoa > Chordata > Mammalia > Chiroptera > Rhinolophidae > Rhinolophus > Rhinolophus hipposideros. Next base: position 85,588,855 of record NC_138055.1, read on the forward strand.
GAGCAGTTCTGATTGGATGAGTAGGTCTTTGTCTATTGGTTGAAAGACAAAACCAGAACTCCCTTATAATATTTGACTCAGTGGTGGGAATGAGCAGGGCATAGTGTGGGAAGCCAAGAGTTCCATGTGAGGATCTTCCTGGTGTACAAAGTACATAAGAAACCCCTGTCAGCAAATGGCTGCTAGGCTCTTAGAATTTGTAAAATTTGGGTCCTCAGTTGACCATGGGAGTCCATCTCAGCAGGTAAATTCCTTCTCGGGGTTCATATCAAATGAATCTTTCTTCTTGGAGTCCACACATACAGTGGAGTATTATTCAGCAACAAAAGAAATGAAGTACTGATGCATGTTCTAATGTGGGTAAACCTTGAAAGCATTATGCTAAGTGAAAGAAGGCATACAAACACTGCACATATTTATATGAAATGTCCAGAATAGTCAAATCCATAGAGATAGGAAGTATATTAGTGGTTACTTAGGGCTGGGGAAGTGGAGGAAGGAGGGATTTGGGAAGTGACTGATAATAGGTACAGCGTTTCTTTTTGGGGTGATGAAAATATTCTAAAATTAGATTGTGGTGATGGTTGCACAATTCTGTGAGTACACTAAAAACCATTGAGTTGAATACTTTAAATGGGTGAACTTTATGGTCCGTGAATTATGTGAAAACTGTTGTGAAAAATGAGTAATGGCAGAATGCATAGAATGGGATAGAAAGGATGAAGATGTGGCCATTCTCAGGTGTTTGGGGGGCAGGCAGGAAGGCAACGCCATAGCAGTGAGGCGGAGAATGTGGGTGTGGAAGGCATTCTTCTGGGTGACCTGAGCTGAGTACCGAGGTGGCTGGGGTAGCCGGCTGCAGAGGTGGGTGGTGGATGTTTTCTTCCCAGAAGAAGGGAGACAAGAGGCAGTTAATGCCATGTTCTAGTCAGAGCAAGAATGGGGTCAGCACACTGAATCACTGCTCCTTGTCCTCATCCAGCCCTTCGAATACACAGGAGATACTGTTCTCCTGGAAGGAGTCATACTTTCCTTTGCTGACCTAGAAATGCCTGCTGTGCTCTAGCATTTGGAAAAGGACGGTCAGAAAGAGGAAGCTGAGCTCAGCTGCTGAGTCAAGGAGAAGGTGAGGAAGACCTAGGGTCACAAGGGACCGTGAGGCCCTCCTTTGTGAATAAGAGCCAGTAGTCAGTTTTAAAGTTAGCCGTTAAGCTTTTTCTGTACAGTGGCAGTGACTGTTCTTCTGGAATGTGTTTGCTAGTGAATATCATGATAAGAACATTTTAAAAGGAAGTTATGATTATAAGTGGCCTCTGAGTTGTGCTGATAACATTCAGCTCAAGGGAAAGGGTTAATCTTGCAGTAAACACTGAGCATTAAAGGGAAATCAACACACCTTTTTGCGGAAGCCCAGTTTTCCTTGTGCTTGTGGCTTTTTGAACACACTCTGTCCTCCCTCTGATTCCCCATTATCGGGGCTCTGTAGCACAGATTAAACTGTAACATCCAAACCCTTCCTAATTACTTTCAGGTCCAAGATTTTTTAGCATCAAAAAGAATTGAGGTAGGTCTCCATGGATCTATTTTGAAGGTTAATTGTTTTTTTGGGGGCTACTACTTGTTTACCAGCAGTTTACTTTGGAAGCCCAGAACAACACATATGCAGGTCAGTATTGACCTAATGGCAAAATTATTATCTATCAAGTAAAAATCTTTTTATTTGTCCCTGTATTTGATTCACTAGCCTGAAGATGCTTTATTCTTAAAAAACTTCGCTTAAGAATATACAATGGATATTAAACTAGTAGTCTTTGTGATTGAGTAGGATATAAACAGGAATCTGACTCACTTTTAAACCTTTCCAGGAAATAACTTTTCCTCTGATTTTATTTTAACTTGCTAAAGAACCTTTAGCACTGAGAGAAAATTTGGTTGATGATTCAGAGGGAAAGGAGGGAAAGGAAGGGAGTGATTCTGGCACATACTCACCAGTTGAATAACAAGTGGTGGATATTTTTATATTTATTGCTATTCTTAGCCTAAGGCTTGTAGTTAACTAGGGAGTAACTAAACTCAGTTATACTTACCAGACTTAGAGATTTTATTTTGAATATGTCAATACCTAGGCCTTTGGGAAAACTTCAGTGTGTTGAAATGATGGTTGATGAAATGCAAACCCTCTCTCATGGAATTCCCTCTCATTCAACAAATGATGAATAAAATTTTAGCAGATCAAACTGCAAGTTAATTAAAATTGTTCTTTGTTTCTGGATATTAGCTAAATCTTAACTATTACACACAGCCACACAGGATTTTGGTTTGGTTTTGCTTTGTTTTACTGTTAGGGGTGTTTTTCTTAAATACATTTTAAAAGTAATTAGTATGGCCTGTATTAGAATTTCTTTTTGTGTTGTTTTTATGTTAGAATTCTGGAGGTAGCTGTGAATTCACAGGAGGACTCAAGAATGCAAGAGAGTGTATGTCAATTGTATCTCAATTAAAAAAATTTAAAGTCCCAAATAAATAACCAAAAGAATGTAAGAGCAAGGTGTTACCACCACTTAACTGAGTTGGGGTTGTAAACTTTCATCCTTTGCCAGCCCCTTACCAATTGTGACTGTGAACTGTCATGACTTTACTTCAAAGCATAGTTTGTTCTCAGCGGTGGAGCCAAAACATTTTAATTATGCCTGAACTATTATAGGTTAGTGCAGACAAATGAGTAAGAGTCTTACTTTGCTGGTTGATGATATTGCACATAGTTAGATTCGGCTAAATGTCAAAATTGCCCGAAGCCCAGATATGTGACGAGGACTTGAACTTGCTCAGTGTCTGATACATGTTTCCGTCCATGGAAAGCAAAAGACTTCGTGTCACTTTCTTTTTTTAAACCACAGATTGAGGAAGCAATGAGATGGAAAGTCTGCTCTGAACTCACTTCTTACCAATTAGAAAACCTGTTTATTGAAGTAGAACTGACTAAAACTTGGGGAGGGTGTAACCATGATAGAATTGTTTTTATAACTGAGAAAAAAGGGAAAGTTGAGCATCACCCCTATAGTAATAGTGACATTAGGGAAATATATTTTACAGAACGTATAGGTATTTTTCATTGTCCAGAGACTTGGAAAGAGAAGACTGTACAAAAGAGAGAAAGAAAGAAAATTCTGAAAGCAAAGTTACATTTTTTTTTTTTTTTGGATGAGGAAGAAAAAAGGGAGGAACCATTAAGAACAAGGAAGGTTTTGATGGGCGTGGGTATTAAGAGAATCAGTACAGAAGACTAAAAGACAATCATGTGGTCAAGGACAAATTCAGAAGAGTGGCATAAAAATCAGTAAGAAAGTACCTGTAAAGCTCAAGTTCAGACTGAGCTGAGGCTGGAGAGAATGCTAGACAACAAACAGATAAGGGCTCTTTAAAGCTGTTTTCAAAACTAGAAGAACAAGTAAAGGCTAAGCTCATTGCTTGAGGCTGATGGAAAAATATTAATACAAAGAAAAGCAGACCTACTTAACTATCTGGCTTCTCCCTTTCTCTATCAAAGAGAGTGATCTTCAAACTGGAATGTGTAAAGTAAACATGGTTAAGAATAAATTGAAGCTTACAAGATTGGTGATGATAATAATTGTTGCAACTACAGTTTGTTGAGTTTCTTCTCGGGACCGAGTACTAGGAAAAAGAATTGAGTTACATTTTTTTCTAGTGCTTACAGCCGTTATGCATATAGATACAGTCATCAATCCCATTTTATAGACTAGGGCACTGAGGCTCAGGAAGATTTTTTTTTTTTGGAAATGGTTTTTTGTTGTTGTTTATTTTATTGTTTTAAATTTTATTGGGGAATATTGGGGAAAAGGGTGTTTCTCCAGGGCCCATCAGATCCAAGTCGTCCTTCAGTCTAGTTGTGGAGGGCGCAGCTCAGCTCCAAGTGCAGTTGCTGTTTTCAGTCTTTAGTTGCAGGGGGTGCAGCCCACCATCCCATGCGGGAATTGAACCTGCAACCCTGTTCAGAGCTCATGCTCTAACCAACTGAGCCATCCGGCTGCCCCTCTGGCAGCTCAGCAGCAGCTCGTTGTCTCCAGTCTAGTTGTGGAGGGAGCAGCTCACTGGCCCATGTGGGAATTGAACCTGCAACCCTGTTGTTCAGAGCTCGCGCTCTAACCAACTGAGCCATCTGGCCGCCCTGAGGCTCAGGAAGATTTAATAACAGACCTCAAGTTACACAGCCGGTAAGTGATGGCTAGGAGTAATATCCCGGGCTGACTTGCTTCAAAGTCCGACTCTTGCCTGGACACCCTGACTCGGATGCCTGTCAGCACCTAGCTATTTTAAATTGGAGTATGTCTTTCAGCTTCAATTGTGGTGTTAGACACATAAACAAACGAACAAAAACCCAGTAGAGGTTATTGAAGAGCCACAGTAATCTCAAGGAAAATAACGAAAATAGAATATCAAAATAATAGAAAAACAAAGACTGTCTTGGTTTCTTTTTTGAAGGTTGGTCTTGGACTATGTAGATGGAACAGAGAGCTTGATGTCGGTCCACGGCACACTTGAGATTACGTTATACAAGTGAATCGTTGTAAATGAAAGTAAGGGTCCTTGGGACGCAGCACAGGTACACAAAGCATCCCAAGTTAGACTTCCTCCTTCCTTCTTATTGAACTGGTAACTCTATCATGTGTCAGATGATCCCACATGGCTTATAAACAAGTTGAATTAATTGAGGCTCAGTAGGACAGATTCATGTTTGGTTGAACTACTTTAGACAGGTTCTGTTGAAATTAAAATGCCATGTTGATAGCATTCACCCTATCTGTCCATATAGCAACTCTATATAAACAGGAAATGACATTTTTTTGGCCTGCATTGTACGTGGTAAAACCCTGGTGGTTCCTGGTATTTCCAAGTGCTTATGAATGACCTATGTCAGCATTCCTCAAACTGTTTTCTAAGAACTCTAAAGATGCTGGAAAAAGTAAGAGGTATCATCTGATGAAAGCACAGTTTTAGAATTGCTGATCTGTGTAATAACTTCTGAGGCTTTGGCAGGGATACACATCAAGCTCATTGAGCTGTGATTTAGGGATTTAAACTTCCTTTCTTTTCAAAATCTGGACAGGACTGTTTGCCTTTTCTTTGATTCCTCAGAGTATCTTTGTAGTCTTTATACATCTTTATACAGTACCTGCCTATCAATTCATTTGGCATCCTAGAATATAATGTACCTCGGCGTGGTGACATGAAGTCCTTTAAAGGAATTAGACATGGTATGTGTTGTGTCTGATATTTTAAGGTAGGAGCAGTCCTTTGAAGACACAAATAGAGAGATTTAACATCAATATAATAAAGTGCTAATAATTTGAAAGGTTCAAATAGAGATGGTATATTTGTCTGTTAGAGATACAAAGAAGAGAGTCATACATTGGATGGCATGTTAGAGAAGATGACCTTCTGAGTGTACGACTCTATGATTGCAGGCATTTCTGTTTCACACGTAGTCAGAAATAGGATAGCTTTTGGGTACTGTCAAAATCTTGGAAATCAAAGACTATTTTGTTGTGGTCCCATTAGTATCCAAGAAAAAGCATGTGCAATCTCAGGTTCTGAAGTGTAATTGCTGCCTTGGCTTTTCAAATGGGATGGGTGGCTGGACAATTAGGGACCTTTTCGTTTATTACAGTGAAATGATTGGTTACCACCACTGCCGCTCTTACAATTGCACTATTCTAGGTGGTTTTCTTTTTACTGATCTTCAAAGAAGGGAAATCAGGTTCTGGTTAGGCACCTTGTTTGCACGACTGTGTTGAGATTCAAACTTTGCAGAAGTTTGAAATAAAATGGAATTATCTAGCCCTATCGGTAGGTTATAAGCAGTGCTTATGAGATTTTTGCCAGGATAAAGAGCTACAGTCAGTATTCACTTTTTCAAAACAAGTAGTGGCACTTTGAAAATAGCTCATTTCCCCACAGTAATGAATAAATTACCTAAAGTAATGGGTGAGCAGGATGGCATTTTATTGTTGAAACAAAACATTGCCAGGAGTTATAACTGGTATGCAGAACCAGACTTTGGGCGAACATCAGCATATAACAGGGAACAGTTTTATGATGGCCAGTGCACACGTGGTGCCTGATACTACAAAACAAACAAGGGACTGATAAAATATGACTGTTGCTGAATGAATTGCATGAAGAGTAATGTCGGAGTAACCATCATAAGGTCTTGCCTGACTATAGAATTGTGAGATATTGATTATGATGATATAAACAGTTATGAAATCTTACACGTATAGGATTTTGTCACTTTTACCTCCCTGTTCCAAAGCATTTCATAGCAGTGATCAGACTGTGTTGTAAAAATGTGTTTGTCTTTCCTAGTAGACTGTAAGCTTTTGAGGTAATTATGGAGTGTGTCTTAGTTACCGTCATGCTGTACTTACCGTGTTTCCCTGAAAATAAGACCTAGCCAGACAATCAGCTCTAATGTGTCTTTTGGAGCAAAAATTAATATAAGTATATAATATAATGTAATGTAATATAGTATATGTAATATATATACTATAATAACATAATATAGTAAAGGGTCTTATATTACTTTTGCTCCAAAAGACGCATTAGAGCTGATTGTCCGTTTTCGGGGAAACAATTTGGCTCCTGACCGCTGCATGTAGCCTCTAGGCTGATGATCACAGAGCTCCACAGCCATTGTGAAGGTCCCTTCCCCTACATCTCCTCAACTGCGTTCTTCCTAGTGAGGCTCTGCGGCTGGAACAAATGTTTGTTGAATGAACAAAGGATGGAATGAGTGAACAGCAAACTATTTTGGTGATGTACTGGCAGAACCTATGGAAACAGGACTGACCATTCCGGACACTGGCACCCTATTGTGCACGTGGCAAATGTAGCATGGCAGGCGCGTCTCTCCTCGCCTGTTGTGATGTTGTCCCCGATGTGCCTCCCTTTCCTGCCATTTTGGAAGCCCTCCCTGCCAGTCTCCGCATCCTAGGAAGCAGCAGCTAGCACGGGGTTTCCCTCCCTTCCTTCCGGCCTTCCTTCCTTTCTTTCCTCCCTCCCTCCTTCTTTCTCTCTTTCTTTTTTCTCTTTTCTTCCCTCCCTCCATCCCTGCCTCCTCTCTCTCTCTCTCTCTCAATTTCTCTCTCTTTCGCTCTCTCTCTTTTTCTTTCTTTGTCTCAATATTTTTGGAATATCTCACATATGCCAAGCACTGTGCTAGTGCTTTTGCATATATTATGTATTTAATAATATATAATGCTTTCAGTTTAAAAAAATCTTATTTTCCTGGTGTAGAAACAGACACAGAGCTACTACCTTGCACATGGTTACACAGAAATAAACTGGAAGTGCCAGGGATCAACCCAAGTGTCCCTGGTTCCAAATCTCATGTCCCTTCCATTACACATCAGGCAGCCTCCCTGGCTTGGGCCTCGTCTCTGCTCTTTTACTTCTCTCTAACATCCCTGCCCTCCCTCACCTGCTGTTCCCTCACCCAAATCACAGATTGGAGGTGGGGGGAATCCTTGGCATACCTCTTTTCAAAGGAGACTGAATTGTGCTCATGTTATCTAATGTCCCAGTGTTCAGCCCTGTTTAACCTTTTGGTTACAACCAGGTCATTCCCACTTTGCTTATCATCCCTTAGTCTTTGTCTCTCCTGTTTCTTCCCAGAACACGTCTGAACACCATGGAAGAATTGATCTTTCTGCCAGGCCAACAGTGCCATTCTCCTCCCATATACTCTATAGTAACCCTCCCTCTTTTCTTCTAGAAAGGCAGCATTGATGGGAGGTTGAGATCGTGGGCTCTAGGGTCAGAATGCTAGGCTTCAAATCCTGACTTTTGCTGCTTCCTGTCGGTGTGACCTTGGATAAGTGACCTCTGGGTCTCCATTTCCTCACCTGAAAAGTGAAGATGAGAAAGAATAGCACAAGCATCACACAGGATTACTGATTTCATCCACATAAAAGCCCTTAATGTAAAAAGCCCAGAATAAAACCCCCAATAACTGTTAAGTATTATTTTGAATAAAGCAAAGCCTCACTCACAGTGTGACTCATCCATAAACTGCTTAGGTTTTCCTCCCGCTTTGCTTCCCATTCATTCCTACTTTCCCTCTGGCCTCCCAGCTTTTGCCGGTTCCTGCAGTTTTTGACGGCAAATCCACTGTCGGTCCCCAGGCCTGCGCCTTACCTTCCCCTCCATACCACTGCGTGGGCTGGGCTCACCTTCACTGTCCACATCTGTCAGCTGGCCTCCTTTGTGGAGCTGTGAGAACCTTCAGAAATCCCCCTGCCTTTAGGAAACCTTTCTTACTAATGGGGAGGTGTGACTAATCCTCCTGCTTGTACCTTCTTTGAATATACAGCTTTACCCCCACACAACACAGTGGTATGCAGGCCTGTTTGTGAAAAGATATCATTTGATTTCACCATTGACTCTGTACCTGAATGTGTGTTTACATCTAAACACATTGAGAAAAGGGTACTGTTCTCTGCTGGCGCCTGTTCCGAGCCCACAGCTCACAGAGAATAGAGGCTGTGACATCATAGGCCCCTAGCACTGTGTCACCTGGCCATCTGTGAATAATACATTCTTGATTTGGAGAAGAGGCTATTTAAATTAATTTTCCACCAAAAACCTAACCCCTGACATGCATTCTGAAAATGGATGTTTAATGCTTTACTCAGATCCAACAGTTGAAAGGTCATCTAAAGCTATTTCATCTTACATTAGTGGTATTTTAATTTCTCTGAAGCCTCAATAACTGTTGAGTAAAGACATTTTCTCCAGAATAGATGTCTTCTCACCCATCCAGCCATCCCCTTCTCCTGAAAGCTTTCATATTTACTCTTGCATATTGTTTGGCTGTAGCTTGTACTTCAAGTTTTGTGTTGGAGGAATGACTTTCACAATCAGATGGTAGGAACTGTTCTGGATCCTTCAGAAAAAATTGCCACTGAATAGTGCAGTTTTTTTTGCATGACAAAAATTATAGTGGTTTTGCCTGTCATTTAAAAAAATGAACAGTCTCTGAACCTGTCTGGATTTATTGGCTTTACAGAGCCAGACTGAAAGTACACCATGCACCAAATTATGGCAGAACAAATTCTCCTTTAGAACATTAATGGTGGGTTGGACTTTTTCGTTCTTTCTTTGTCTGTCTCATTACTGGCAATGATTTCTGAAGCATCAAGCATTTTCCACCTTAGTATAAAGTAAATCAAAGGCAGACTCTTCGTGGCCTTGAGCTATTTCTTCTCGCTGTGTGGGACCAAATCCTTGTCATGACTGCCTGGTGGTGTCCTAGAGAAAGGTGGGTATTCCTGAAGAGCACTGTGTATTTTGAATGTTGACTGGCCAGGTCTGTTTACATGAACCTGCAAAAATGAATCAGTGAAGGAATGCAGGCATTTAAGGAAAAACAATAGGCCTTTATTCGTTTTTAAGACTGAAGGTAGGAATAGGGTATTTGTTATCGTAGAAGGCGGGGAGATGGGTTGAGGAGGTGTGCTTCCTATTGCTAGATGGTAATATTTAAATTTTACTTTGCTTTGTTATATATAATTGAATTTTAACCTCACAGCAGCCCTGTGAAGTTGGTAGGGAAGGTATCTATTATCTCCAACATACAAAGAATCATTTCTAAAGAAACCAGGCCTGGTCGTGTTGGTTCAGATCTCGCGCCGGAACCCAGATGTCACTCTTCCGATTATAAGTACAGCACTTTCCCCACGAGGTCAGGGAGTCTCAGACTTGACTGTCCAGAAGGCCTAGGGTTGGGGTTCGAAATTCACGTTTATGTCACACTCCGGGAGACTACTTGTGATGCAGGTGTGTATGGCACTGTAGTTAAAAAACAAAAACAAAAACCCACTCTATGCCATATTGTACCTTAGGTTTCAACTTCTTTTTAATTCAGTGTAATGCATTGAAAATATCATTTTTAAGATGGCATGTTTAACCTATGAGAGGACTGAAAAGTTCACCTAAATGTTGTGCCAAAAATCCAAAATGATGCAGGCCCAAGTTTATTTATTACAACATTGCTTGTAATAGCGGAAGACTGGAAACCTTCCAAATATCCATCAATAAAGAAATGGTTGAATTCCCAAATGGTACATTCATAAAGAGGAATAATGTGCAGTTGTAAGAATGAATGAAGAAATTCTCTACATTTTGCCATGAAGTAATCTTTAAGATCTATTGTTAAGTGATAAAAGTAAAGTGGAAAAAAAGTGTTTACTTGCAGCATAAGAAAGAGGATAATACAAACACACACACACACACACACACACACACACACACCCCTATACTTCAGGGTAAGTTCTTTATAGAGAATTACAACTAATAAGTGCAGAAGGATGCTAGAAATAGAAAACCACTATTTTGCAACATCTCATGAAATAATGGAGCTAGGCAGCAACCATTAATGGGTGCTAAAATCATTAGGTGAAATTGGAACTTTCTAATGAAGAATCCACCTGACAACACTCGACCCCACTGATCAATGTCAGCATCACTAACCGAACATTATATTCCTCCTGATGGGAACTGATAGAAAAGAAATAGCACCACCTGTGAAGTATTCTTGCCCATACCCCCTCCCCACAAATTTGAATCTCAGTAGGCTTCCATAGCTATTTACCAGTTTACAGGAAATATAGGAGACCACCACAAGAGTACAAATCTGCCAAGTCCTGAATGTGGGAAGTTCTACAAAACAAATGACTAGAAAATTTCTCTAGAAAAATAAATGTTGTGGGGAAAAGAAGGAGGTGGGAAGTGTTAAAAGTTTAAAGGCTTAAGAAACCAGTAAACCAAATGCGCTGTATGAACCTTGTTTGGAACTTGATTTGAATGAACGGACAAACTTTATTAGAAGCACTTACTGTTGAATTGATACGATGCCTGAGATTTTCTTTAAAAGTATTCTGTCAAAAGAGGTAGAGTATATTTAGGGAAATTGATGAAATCAGAATGGTAAAATGTAATCATTGTTGAGGCTTGGTGATGTGTCCATGGGGGTTGTTTCCACTTTTCTCTCTACTTTATTGAATATAGCAAATTTACATAATAAAAAAGAAGTTGTGTTATTTTAGGGGCAGGATCCTAGTAAAAGGCCTGGATTATAGTCACTGTTTGTATAACTCAGGGGGAGTCAGGACTATTCACTCCCTTTTCTCCTCCTACCCTTCTTTTTTACATTACTCCTATTCCTTCTATTTCTTCAAAACTTGTTTACTGAACCGCAGTTTTCACCAGGCACTATTCTCGTACTACCAGTCTTATAAGATGTAGATACTCTTATTATTCTCACTACAGATGAGGAAACTGAATTGTAGAGGGATTAAAAAGTTTCTTGGCCACAAACCCACCTCTGCCTATCACCCCAATTTAAGCTCTCACGATTAATTTCTGCTATTTTCCAGTAGTATTCCTTTCATTTTATGGTTTTTTAAATTTTGTTTATGGATACGTTTTTAACAATGTGTAAATAAGAATAAATTAATTGAAATAGCATTTATAAAGTCCTTATGTGTGAGAAAGATGCAAAATCTCTTTCTTACTGTAATTACAAAGACATAATCAGAGGCAAAACAGTAATGAGAGTGAATGCGTGGCAACTTTCTTTCTACTCATGGAAAAGTAAAACTCTGTAAATTGTCATTTTAAGCCACAAAATAACATTTATTTATGCTGTTCTTCAACAGAATATATTTGCCCTTTTTCATTTCCTTTTTACTAGAAATGGAGACCAAAGAAACATGTATAAAATATTTTTAGGACTACCACAATAAAGAGATCCTTTAAAACCAGCAAAAGAAACAAATAAAACACTGAATTTTCCCCCAGGCCACTGCTTTCCTTTCTTGCAAAACTATTTTGGCATTTGTCAAACCCAGGTATACCAGAGGGTGTGTGTGGCCGTGTCACTGTCATCTGTTATGTGTGCTGCTCAGGATGTCACCAGTCAGGGAATAACAGCAAACCACATGGCTGAGTGTCTGCTGCAGGGTGTGTGTGACTCATCCCCTCTGCTTTACAAGATTTACTGTGACTTTCTGAAACACCTGCAGTGCAGTACATTATGGCAGTCCCACAGAGTGATTTATACCCTAGAGATGTCTGACGGGAGCCTTAGAAAATTATACAAATGGGTCTGACATTGTTGTTTCCTTCAAGAATCAAAGCATCAAATGTATTCAAGCTCAATGACAAAATTTTACTCATACTCACGGCATGCCAGTGAGGGCATCAAAATGGACAAATAATAAATATTGTTACTATTTAGTGAATCTTACTGTATGCCAGGAGCTGTGCTAAGCCCTTTACGTATCTAATTACTTACATTTAACTCTCTCAGCAATACCATGTTATAGCTGAGGGGGCTGAAGCACAGAGAGGTTAAGTGAATTGCCCAAGGTTGCACAGCTAGGAAGTGGCAGAACTGGTCTCTGCACCGAAGCCTTCTGAGTCCAGAGCCTCTGCTCTGTAACTACTGTGCAATCCAGTCCCAGAGCACTAGCAGAAAGATGTGAACACCCAGTAATCCGCACTGCCATGTTGTTTCTCTGTGGTCTTGCAAAGAACCTGAAAAACCTTTGCTATGTGCCAGGGCTCCATTTTTCAGTTTTGTAGATGTCTGGAGCCCACCTGAAGATGAAGAGATCGCTAAAGCACACAGAGCAAGTCTTTCATATTTGATATTAGATGCACAGAATTGATACTAGAACACAGAGTCCCAGAGTGGTTCACTGTCCCGTGGGAAAGCCAGTTGGCCTCGCAAGACAGAGGGCATAAGAATGGATATTCATGGAAGACTATGAGACGGTATTCAGTCAGAAGTGAAATGTAAACAAATGGCGACAAAATATTATTTTGGTATAAATAAAAAATCTGTCCTGCTTAATAAAGGGGTTTCTATTCCTTATCAACTTATCAGAAAAACATGGAACCTACTTACTTTGACATCCTCTTCAGGCCCAACTGATTATTAATGTGATGTCCCTTCTTTAAAAGAATTATATTTTCACAAATGCTGTTTCTGGCTTTAGTCACATATAGAAACACTGGAATGAGTCCAACATGATGTGTTGTTGTTTTTTTTTTTAATAGGAACTACAGTAGCATATTTGATAATGCCTATGCTACAAACACCTCTAAAAATAATTTGCAAGCTGTTTCTTCAGTATCTTTTCATGGTCTAGGAGAGAAAGTTTTAAAATTTAAATTTGATAAGCTTACTTCCTTTGGGAGTAAGGAGGAGAAACATCGCTAGTTTATATGCTTTCGTATTTATGTAATACTTGAGAATGATTCAAACTGATTTTCTGTGGCTAACATCAGAATTGAAAATAAAAACTGTGTCTCCTCCAGAGGGTTGTAGGCTAGAGTCTCCCACTGGTACGTATGACCTGGTACATCATCTTCAAGGACGCTCCTTGGGGGTTTCCTTCATAGCACCTGCCCCTCAGTATTCAGCCACAACTGCTGCGGCAGCTCCTGGGAGAGCAGGAAAGAGGCACGACTTTTCATGGGAGACCTTTGGTGAAGGAGGAAAACAGATGTGAAGTCTTTTTAGTACTAGCAACGCTTATTGGAAGTGCAAGCTCATGACAGTAATTTCACAGGGTATTTGGGGGGCATAGTGGCTCCTCACTTAACCGGTCATTAACTCAGACATACGTATGGTGGCTACCAGTGGGAAGCTGGGTAGCAGAGCAGACAAGAGTAAGAACATTCGAGATGTAGTCCTGTAGCTCATGACCACGTAACAGTCTTTTAACTCTTTGGCCTTAGACTTTTCTTTAAAGGGCTTAGACCTGATCTCAGTTGTTATTTTGTGCTGCAAACAAGTGGTATGATTCTGAATTCCTGTGGGATATCCAGATAAGATGGGAAATGTGGAACATTTGCTTTGGTTTTTGCCTGAAGAGAAAGTACTGGAGAGGCAGCATGGCATAACTGAGTCACATGGAGTCACAGACTCAGTGCGTTACCTGCTGGGCGTGTGTAGGCACATGAGTGAGTGAGTTTCGTGTAGGGGAAGTACACATCTGTATCTTATGTAAAACCTCGTATTTTTAAACACTGGCTAGTCATTTCATTTTTATCAAAGCACTGTTTGTTGTAGGCCACATATAGGCCTTCGGCTTTAGATGTCTTGCATATACTCTGTGTTGTAGAGGTAAAGGACAATTTCAGATTTTGACAAATCTGGTTTGGAACCTTAGCTCTGCCCTCAAATAACTGTGTAAACGTGTACATCTGTAGTCAGTTTCTCAAAGTTCCAAGTTTCTTTGTAGAAATAAGAACGGTACTACCTCTTTTGTTGGATTTCCTAACGATGACACATTCCATGGTACTCAATACATAGTAGGCACATTCTCAATATTCATGTCATTTTCTTTGCTATGGTTATAGATCTATAATTTTTTTCATTTTTATCTTGATGGCCAGTGGCTCAAAATTTAGAAAAGAATGGTAGGTGCCAGTGCTTTCTCATAGATTCTAAAATCTCGTCGACTTCCATTTCAGTTGTTTAAAAATAAAGATTTTATCTTTAAGAGACACCATTTGGAGGGATAAACTTTCTGTTGCCAGTGGATATAGGAGGTAGTAACATCAAATAGATCGTCGGTTGCTATCAGAAAACCACCTTTGACAAGGAGGGACACAGGCTGCATTTCCTCCTTAGGTAACAAGTCTAGGGGCTAAGGCCCGATGGTTACCCCCCAGTTTGATCAGTCCAAGGGAAATCTGTTTTGCAGAGCATTTTGTTACATGCCCTACTATGTGCAGGGCACTGTGCCAGGGGGATGGTATAAAGATGACCAAGACATAATGGAGTTGTTACATACAAGACTGTCTTGCCTCTTTAGATTACAGTTTGTGCAGAATTATGCATGACTTCACCTTGAAAGCTGCACACATCTTCCAATAATGTGGCTGTTGTTCAAGACATCTTTGCAGTCTCGTTTTGGAATTTGCCTTTAGAGAGGTTGGCACGTGTTGCTGAAGATTTTTTACACTTTTGGTATTCATTCTTAGCTGGTGGATTTGATTGCGGGGACTGGCCAAGAACTGTTCCCCACCAGGTGATAATCAAATTGGCTAAGGAAAGTTTTGGTTAAAAATGAGCCAGGAGCACAAAGTAATATAACAGATTTCCTTATATGTCACATGAACTGATTGTAGAGATAAAGGCAGTTCCAGAAGAGTCATTCTGCAAGTGTTTTGTCTGAAACCAGTATCACTGGATATATTCATAGCTTCCCAATAGGGTTGCTTTGAAAGGGTGGGATGCTCATTTGTCCATATGTTATGGTATGTCTGCTTAAGGAGCCTTGTGCTGCCCTCTTAGTAAACCCAGTTGTTTGTTTATTTTTTTCTTTTAAATGTTAACGGCATTCTATCACGCTCAGGGATAGATTTCCCCCAGGAAAACAAAACAAATTAGACCCACTCTCAGAAGATTTTAATGGAAAGGAATACATGTTTATGCCAAGTTCTTTCAAACGACCTGCAGAGCAAAGGATCGCCTCCTTGTTGACTGATTACTCTACCATCATGGAGGGACAAATACCTTTTCCATCAGCGTGGTAACGTGAGGACTACAGAGTTTTGTGGTGAGGCCGGTTGTCCTTATTCATCCATGCCACAAATGCCTTTCGAGGACTACTGTGTGCCACGCACTGTCAGGCACGTGAGATGCTGAAGCGATGACACAAGCATGCTCCACCTCCGGGAAGCCCGGCAGGCAGGCGTACAAACCTACCGACCCCGTTGCTGGACTGGATGTAGTAGTGATAGTGCCCATTAGCCTCCTCTTTCATGAAAGGATTATTCGGAGTTCCGTGAAGCGGCAAGCTTCTCCGGTGCATTTGAAACATGGTTCAGCTTCAGGCCACTGGAATGTACATGTACTCTTGAGGAAACGTATCTCTGCCACAGCACCTGGTCACCATATGTGTACTCCCTGACGTCTGAGGACAGATGTCCGGGCACCACTTTACCAAACACGTTACGGAGCTCTTGTCAGAGTGACGTTCTTGATTCTCAAGGGAGGCTGTGAGGTTGTCGTCCATTTCATCACACCTTGAGGATCCAGTCTGGGGAAGAAGAAACAAGCAAGGGCTCTGGAATCAGAAGACATACTTTCCAGTCTCAGCTCTGCTCTCTACTAATCACTTGACCTGTAGAAGCCTCGATTACCGAACCTTCCAAGGGGGACCAGTAACACTGTTTGAGCCCCAGCATTGTGGGGGATGTGGGCGACGGGGTGTGTGACAGATTTGGGGGCTGTGGATGTTGTCTTGTTGCCATCGCTGACCTCCTGATGAAGGAGACATGGCTGCGCTGAGGTGGAAGCGTCTCTGTTTCCCCTGGACTTCCGTAGCTCTTTGTTTCCCAGCTCTTACCTCTTACCTCTTCCTTCTTTGGGTTGTTTGTATATCTTCAGTCGTCAAGCTTTTCAAGGTCAGACACTGTGGTGGTGAGGTTCCCGAACTCTCCCCAAGCCTTTCTCTTTCCCACTTCCTGTGTCGACTGGCAGAATCTTCTAATTCCCAGAGTTGCCAAAGTTTGTCGCTTAGATTAGAGGCAAGGTTCAGGTTTGTCCCCAAGCAGAGGCTAAGAAGTGCTTGATGTAGTCATTTATTTTCAGAATGTGACTAGTTTATCTCCAGAAGATTACCTGGGAAAGGTGGCATTCCGTCTTTCCTGAGGGGCCTGTGCATGCCCCCGTGATACAGCAGGTTCTGTGAGAGCATGAAGGAACCAAAAGAACGGGCATTCGACTTCCAATCATTTATAATTTTAGAGATTGAACATAGGGCGATTGTTTAGTTTAGAATATATAGGGAAAGACTAAGAAACATGTGCAAAACAATAATGTTAAGTACAGACTTTAGTTTTTGGTTAAAAAAATTCTTTTAAATTCTATGGGTTTAAAAATCGAAAGCAGATCACTGGTTGCCCAGGATGAATGGGTAAGGTGTGGAGAGAAGGAGAGACGACAAAGGTGCAGGCAGAGATTTTGGAGGATGGTGGATTCGTATATTATTTGTCTTGGTTGTGGTGATTATTTCATGGATGTATACATATACCAAATTGTATGAAATTCCGTACTTAAAATATATGCAGTTTATTGTATGTGAAGTATCCCTGAATTAAGCTACTAAAAATTGTATAGCTTCTGTCACGTGGGGCCGGCATGCGGGTTCTGTGATCCCGCTCCCCACATAAGAACGCAGGACATGGTGAGGCCAAAAAGGAACACCCACGGAGCCATAGGTAGGGGACTCAGACGACCATAGTCTCGCTGGCGGCTGGGTTGGAGACAGGAAGCAGGAGCCACACTATCCACAACCTGCCGTCCACTTCTCTCTGCCAACCCACCTCACTTGCTAGCTGCAATCCACTCTTGCTAGCTCAGCCACCATCTTCTTGCTAGCCCCCATTTTTCCTGCTAGCGTAGCCACAGCAGTTATATCACTGGCCAATGGCTCACTGGTTACAGCTAGCCACACTGATGGCCATCCAGTCACAATTGATAGCCATTTACTACCTGAGCCAGCACCTTTCCATGTGAGGCTGAGAGCCTGGAAACTGCTCTCCTGGCTCTGTCCCACCGCTTCATTATTCTGGAAGGAGGGAAATTTTCGAAAAGATGTTTGCTGTAGAAAATATCATTCTAGAAAGAAAAACCAAACACAGTCCAAGTTATTTGGTTTTTTGTTCTTCCTCCACAAATTCTTTGTTTTGAGCCCTCTAATTGGGGATCTCAGAATACGCAAAAGTAGTCTGAACGCTTAGCAGGTCACGTTGTAATCTAGGTAGTAGATACGGTTTCAGAAAATTGTAGCATATGTTGCTTCTGTAAAGTGAATACAAGCCCCTCCCCCACCCTTGGGGGGAGTTTGTCACTTAATGGAATTTTATGGGAACTCCTAAACACTGTGGCCTCTGGCCCGAGATCCCAGAGCCGAGGATGCTGTCAGCTCTGTTACTCAAGATCACAAAATTATAACCCATTTGAAAACTATCCTGTGGAACCCAATGCCAGGAAGAGCTTTGCTTCTGTAGGTAGAAACAGTGTATTTGTCATCCTTTCTGAAACTGTAATGGATGCTGCTCCTTCCTTCTTTTTGGCTCCCAAGGTGAACTTAAAGCTTAACTGTAGCAACCGTAGTCTTCATTCTTGTGTTTATATGTTCACTGGTCTTGAATTTCTATTTTATTTATATTTGTCTGGCTTAAACTCTATAGTTTTTGAATATTGATAGCTTTATATTTTCTTTATTTTTATTTAAACAATTTATTTAAACTAAAAAAAAACAAAAAAACAAAGCAGTTCACATATGTCTCCTCCCTTCACCCCCCACCTCTGGCAACTACCAATCTGTTCTCTGTATGAACTTGGTTTTGTTTGCTTGTTTTGTTTTGTTTTAGATGCTATATATAAGAGTGATCATACGGTATTTGTCTTTCTCTGTCTGAATTACTTCACATAGCATAATGCCCTTGGGGTCCATCCATGCTGTCACAAATGGCAGGATTTCATTGTTTTTTATTCTACTGTGTATATCTATCACATTTTTTTTATTCGTTCATACATCAGTGGACACGTAGGTTGTTTCCATATCTTGGCTATTGTAAAGAATCCTGAAATGAACATGGGGGTAAATATATCTTTTTGAATTAGTGCTTTTGTTTTCTTCAGATAAATACCCAGAAGTAGAATTGCTGTATCATATGGTAATTCTATTCTTAATCTATTGTGGAAACTTAATACTATTTTCCATAGTGTCTGCACCAATTTACATTCCCACCAAGAATGCACAAGGGTTCCCTTTTCTCCACATCCTCTCTAACACGTTATTTCTTGTCTTTTTTATACTGGTCATTATAACAGTTGTGATTTGAATCTCACTGTTGTTTTGATTTGCATTTTCCTACCGATTAATGATGTTGAGCATCTTTTCATGTACCTGTTGGCCTTCTGTATGTCTCTTTGGCAAAATGTCTACTCAGATCTTTTGCCTATTTTTAAAATCAGATTGCTTTGCTTTTTTGCTACTGAGTTGTGTGAGTTCTTTATATAATTTGGATATTAGCCCCTTATCAGATATATGATTTGCCTTTTCATTTTGTTGATGATTTCCTTTGCTGTGCAGAAGCTTTTTAGTATAACGTAATGCCACTTATTTATTTACCAAGATGTATGTCAAGAAGCTTACCACCTATGTTTTCTTCTAGAAGTTATGGTTTTTGGACTTACATTCAAGTCTTTCTTTAATCTGTTTTGAGTTAATTGTTGTGTATGATGTAAGATACTGCACATGGCTGTCCAGTTTTTCCAACACCATTTATTGAAGATATTGTCCTTTCTCCATTATATTTTTGGCTCCTTTCACATAAGTTAATTGACTGCATATGCATGGGTTTATTTCTCAGCTCTCTATTCTTTTTCATTGATCTAGTATCTGTTTTTATGCCAGTACCATATTATTTTAATTAGTAGAGCTTTGTAATATAGTTTGAAATCAGGGAGCCTAATGCTTCCAGCTTTGTTCATCTTTCTCAAGAAGGCTTTAGCTATTCTTGTTATTTTTGTGGTTCCATTAAGATTATTTGTTATATTTTTTGAAAAATGCCATTGGAATTTTGATAGGGATTGCATGAATCTGTACATTATTTTGGGTACTATGGACATTTTAACAATCAATATTGAATCTTCCAATCCATGAGCATGAAATACCTTTCCATTTATCTCTGTCTTTTGAAATTTCTTTCATTAATGTCTTACAGTTTTCAATATACAGGTTTTTCATTTCCTTGGTCAAATTTATTCCTAGGTATTTTATTCTTTCTTTTTTTTCTTTTTTTAAATTTATTGGGATGACAATTGTTAGTAAAATTACATAGATTTCAGGTGTACGATTCTGTATTACATCATCTATAAATCCCATTGTGTCAGTTCTCCACCCAGAGTCAATTCTCCTTCCATCACCATATATTTGATGCCCCTTACCATCATCTCCCACCCCCCTCTCCCCGTACCCTCTGGTAACCACTAAACTATTGTCTCTGTCTGTGAGTTTTTATTTCTCATTTGTTTGTCTTGTTCTTTTGTTGTTTTTGGTTTATATACCACATATCAGTGAAATCATAGGTTTCTCTGCTTTTTCTGTCTTACTTATTTGGCTTATAGCATTCTAGTCTCAAGCTCCATCCATGTTGTCACAAATGTTCCTATATCATCTTTTCTTACTGCCGAATAGTATTCCATTGTGTATACATACCACAACTTCTTTATCCATTCATCTATCAAAGGACATTTGGTTGTTTCCATGTCTTGGCCACCGTAAACAAAGCTGCAATGAACATTGGAGCACACATGTCTTTAAGTATAAATGTTTTCAGATTTTTGGGGTAGATACCCAGGAGAGTGATGGCTGTGTCATATGGTAATTCTATTCGTAATTTTTTGAGGAACCTCCACACTGCCTTCCATGACGGCAGCAACAGTCTGCATTCCCACCAACAGTGTATGAGGGTTCCTTTTTCTCCACAGCCTCTCGAACACTTGTTGCTATTTGTCTTGTTGATGATAGCCATTCTGACTGGGGTGAGATGATATCTCATTGTGGTTTTTATTTGCATTTCTCTGATGATTAGTGATGCTGAGCATTTTTTCATATGTTTATTTGCCATTTGTATATCCTCTTTGGAGAAATGTCTCTTCAGGTCCTCTGCCCATTTTTCAATTGGGTTGTTTGGTTTTTTGTTGTTGAGTTGCATGAGTTCCTTGTATATTTTGGATATTAGCCCCTTACCGGAGGCCCTGTTTGCAAAAATCTTCTCCCATTCAGTTGGTTGCCTCTTTATTTTGTCGATGGTTTCTTTTGCTGTGCAGAAACTTTTAAGTTTCATGTAGTCCCATTTGTTTATTTTAGCTTTTACTTCCATTGCCTTTGGAGTCAAATTCATAAAATGCTCTTTGAACCCAAGGTCCATAAGTTTAGTACCTATGTTTTCTTCTATGCAGTTTATTGTGTCAGGTCTTATATTTAAGTCTTTGATCCATTTTGAATTAATTTTGGTACATGGTGACAGATAACAGTCCAGTTTCATTCTTTTGCACGTGGCTATTCAATTCGCCCAGCACCATTTATTGAAGAGGCTGTCTTTTCTCCATTGTATGTTTTTTGCTTTTTTTGTCAAAAATTATCTGTCCATATTTACATGGTTTTATTTCTGGGTTCTCAATTCTATTCCATTGGTCTATGTGTCTGTTTTTCTGCCAATACCATGCTGTTTTGATTATTGTAGCCCTGTAGTACAAGCAAAAATCAGGCAGTGTGATACCTCCAGTATTGTTCTTCTTTCTTAAGATTGCTTTGGCTATTCAGGGTGTTTTGTGTTTCCAAACAAATCTGACGATTTTTTTGTTCTATTTCTTTAAAAAATGCCATTGGGACTTTGATGGGGATTGCATTAAATCTGTATATGGCTTTGGGTAATATGGCCATTTTAACTATGTTGATTCTTCCAATCCATGAGCACGGAATGTCTTTCCATTTCTTTGTGTCTTCTTCAATTTCTTTCAAAAATGTCTTATAGTTTTCAGCATATAGGTCCTTCACATCCTTGGTTAAGTTTATTCCTAGGTATTTTATTCGTTTTGCTGCAATTGCAAAAGGAATTGTTTTTTGTATTTCTTTTTCTGAGATTTCATTGTTAGTATATAGGAATGCAATGGACTTTTGTACGTTGATTTTGTAGCCGGCAACTTTACTGTATTCGTTGATTGTTTCTAATAGCTGTTTGGTGAAGTCTTTAGGGTTTTCTATATATAGCATCATGTCATCTGCAAAGAGTGATAATTTAACTTCTTCATTCCCAATTTGGATGCCTTTTATTTCTTTCTCTTGTCTGATTGCTCTGGCAAGGACTTCCAACAATATGCTGAAAAGCAGAAGTGATAGGGGACAGCCCTGTCGTGTTCCTAAACGTAGAGCAAAGGGCTTCAGTTTTTCACCATTAATTATGAGATTAGCTGAGGGCTTGTCATATATGGCCTTTATTATGTTAAGGTATTTTCCTTCTATACCTATTTTATTAAGTGTTTTAATCATAAATGGATGTATCTTGTCAAATGCTTTTTCTGCATCAATTGATATAATCATATGATTCTTGGCCTTTATTTTGTTTATGTGATGTATCACATTGATGGGTTTGCGGATGTTGAACCATCCTTGTGCCCCGGGGATGAACCCCACTTGGTTGTGGTGAATAATCTTTTTAATGCATTGTTGTATTCGATTTGCTAGAATTTTGTTTAGGATTTTTGCATCAGTATTCATCAGAGATATTGGTCTGTAGTTTTCTTTTTTTGTGTTGTCCTTACCAGGTTTTGGTATCAGGGTAATGTTGGCCTCATAAAATGAGTTAGGGAGTACTGTCTCTTCTTCAATTTTTTGGAAGAGTTTGAGCAGGATTGGTATTATATCCTCTTTGAACGTTTGGTAGAATTCACTGGTGAAGCCATCTGGTCCCGGACTTTTGCTTTTGGGAAGGTTTTGGATGACTGATTCAATTTCGTTACTGGTAATCGGTCTGTTTAGATTTTCTACTTCTTCATGGTTCAGCCTTGGAAGGCTATATGTTTCTAAGAACTTGTCCATTTCTTCTAGGTTATTGAATTTGGTGGCATGTAGTCCTTCATAGTATTCTTGGATGATCCTTTGTATTTCTGTGGTGTCCGTGATAACTTCCCCTTTTTTATTTCTGATTTTGTTAATTAGTGCTTCTCTCTTTTTAGTGAGTCTAGCCAAGGGTTTGTCAATTTTGCTAATCTTTTCAAAGAACCAGCTCTTTGTCCCATTAATTTTTTCTATTGTCTTTTTGTACTCTATTTCATTTAGTTCTGTTCTGATTTTTGTTATTTCCTTTCTTCGTGTTTCACTTGTTCTTCTTTTTCTAGTTCTTTAAGGTGTAACATGAGGTTATTTATTTGGGATTTTTCTTGTTTCTTGAGATAGGCCTGTAATGATATAAATTTCCCTCTTAAAACTGCTTTCGCGGCATCCTAAAAATTTTGGTAGGATGTATTTTCATTGTCATTTGTTTCTATGTATCTTTTGATCTCTCCTCTAATTTCTTCTTGGACCCAGTCGTTCTTTAAAAGTATGTTGTTTAATCTCCGTGTGTTTGTGTGTTTTTCCTGCTTTCTTTTGCAGTTGATAACCAACTTCAAAGCTTTGTGATCAGAGAATATGCTTGGTATGATTTCAATCTTCTTAAATTTGCTGAGGCTGATTTTGTGTCCCAATATATGGTCTATCCTTGAGAATGTTCCATGTACACTAGAAAAGAATGTATAGTCTGATGTTTTAGGATGAAGTGCTCTATATATGTCAATTATGTCCATTTCATCTAATGTGTCGTTTAGGGCTGCGATTTCGTTATTTGTCTTCTGTTTGGATGATCTATCCATAGCTGTCAATGATGTATTTAAGTCCCCTAGTATAATTGTGTTTTGGTCAATTTCTCCCTTTAGTTCTGTTAGTAGTTGCTTGGTGTATTTTGGTGCTCCCTGATTGGGGGCATAAATATTGATGACTGTTATGTCTTCTTGTTGTTAGTCCCCTTACCATTATGAAATGTCCATCTTTGTGTCTTATTACGTTTTTCAACCTGAAGTCTGTTTCATCTGATATCAGTATGGCTACACCTGATTTTCTCTGGGTACCATTTGCTTGTAGTGTCAATTTCTACCCTTTCACTTTGAGTCTATGCTTGTCCTTGTAGCTGAGATGTGTCTCTTGGAGACAGCATATGGTTGGGTTTAATTTTTTGATCCAATCTGCTACTCTGTGCCTTTTTATTGGTGAATTCAGTCCATTTACATTTAGGGTGATTATTGATACGTGAGGATTTGCTGTTATTCTATCTTTAGTTTTCTGGTAAGGCTGTGTTTCCATTGTTTCTTTGCCTTCTTGTTGTCTATTATTTCTGTGTGGTAGTATTCTATGATATTTCCCTCTGTTTCTTCTTTTATTACAGTATCTGTTTCAGTTCTGGATTTTTTTTTTTTTGAGTGGTTACCCTTAAGTTTATGTAAAAGCAAGTTTGATATTTAGAGTATTCCATTTTCTTCAGCACGCTTACTCTCTCCATTCCCATATTCCGGTTCAGGCCTTTACTCTCCCCCTTTTTATGTATTGGTTGCCACAAATTGTCCCTTTTGATGGTGGTCGAATAGTCTCCTTTAGTATTTCTTGTAGAGCAGGTCATGTATTAGAAAATACCCTCAGCTCTGGTATGTCTGGAAAGGTCTTTATTCCTCCTTCATATCTAAAGAATATCTTTGCTGGATATATTATTCTTGGCTCATAATTTCTCTCTTTCAATAGTTTGAATATTTGGTTCCACTCCCTCCTGGCTTGTAGAGTTTCTGCTGAAAAATCTGATGATAATCTAATGGGCTTTCCTTTGTAGGTTACTGTCTTCTTTTCCCTGGCTGCCTTAAGGATTCTTTCTTTGTCGTTGATTTTAGACAGTTTCAATACAATATGCCTTGGGGAAGGCCTGTTGGGATTGAGGTAATTAGGTGTTCTATTTGCTTTTTGGATTCGAGGATCCAGTTCTTTCCACAAGTTTGGGAAGTTCTCATTGACGATTTGTTTGAATATATTTTCTGTTCCCTTCTCTCTTTCTTCTCCTTCTGGTATGCCCATTATTCTTATATTGCTCTTTTTGATGGAGTCAGAAAGTTCTTGTAGAGTTCTTTCATTTTTTTAAGTCTCAAGTCTCTTTCTTCTTCCATCTGTGTAAATTCCAGGTTTCTATCTTCGATGTCACTGATTCTTTCCTCCATCTGGTCAAGTCTACTCCCTAAGCTGGCTATTTTATTCTTCGTTTCTTCTGTTGAGTTCTTAATCTCCAGAAATTCTATTTGGTTCTTTTTTAAAATTTCAGAAATGCTCATGTTATTCTTTGATTGTGTTTCTGAGTTTATTAAACTGCCTTTCTGTGTTTTCTTCCATCTTGTTGAGTTTTTTCAGAACTGCAATCTTGAATTCTCTGTTATTTAAGTCACTTATTTCCACATTTTTGTGTTCCTTTTCGGAAGACTTTTCACTTTCTTTCTGAGCTGTCTTGTTGTCTTGGTTATTCATGGCAATTACTGATTTATTATTTCTCTTCTTAGATATCTACAGGAGTGGCTTCTGCAACATGTTGATTTGAAGAGGGATTCCCTGGGAGACGGGCTTCTCCTCTGTTAATAGTTCACCTGGGTCACAGGGCGCAGTGTCCTTGTGGGTTTGTGGAGAGCTGTTGATGTGCCAAAAGCTCTTCCTGCACCAGATTCAGAGCCCATATGTTTCAGCAGTTCTATTTACTCCTGCAAGGATCCACCCAGATAGTTGGGACCAAGGGTGGGGTGGGTTGTGAGAGGTGGACCAGAGCAATGGCGGCGACCACCACCATAGCCTGTCCTGCTTCCACAGCTCCCTCCCCTTTTCCGGAACTAGCTGGGCTGTGAATCTGTGTCTGAGGTCCACATTTCTCAGAACAGCAAATATTTTGTTATTTTGATGTGACACTGCTACTGTTCTGCTTGTAGCACCGGGCAGGTGGGGGCGGGGCAAGCTCTGGGAGGATAGGGAGGAGGCGGCAGTCTCAGTGCCTAAGGCTTCCGTTCTCTGCTCGGCAGTGAGGGCTTAAACCACCATTTTCAGCCTTCTTCCCTCAGTCTTTTCTCCGAAGTCTCTGCTGTGAGCGTTAAGTTCAGTCATGTTATATGCTGCCCCCTTTGCCCTGTGGGCCATAAGCAGAGCCCTAGCAGTCCGAGTTCTTTCCTTTCCCTCAGCTACGGCAGTTCCAGGATCCAGCGAGCTCAGAGCACTGAGCTAGGTCTGCATCCTGCGGCCACGCGGCTCCGTCTCGGAACTTCTCCCTTCCCTCCTCCCCCTCACGCACGATTCGCCCACCTTTAGGTGAATTCAGTAATGGGGCTCTTCATCTTGCCTGTCTGCTGTGCAAGGAGTCCTTTGTGGAGTTATTGTTGTTCGATTAGTTGTAAATTCCAGGGGAGCGTTACAGAGGCTCACCTCACGCCGCCATTTTGATGACGTCTCGCTAGGTATTTTATTTTTATTGATGCAATTGCAAATTGCGTTGTTTTCTTTATTTCTCTTTCAGATAGTTCATTATTAATGTATAGAAACACAACAACTTTTTTGGGTATTGATTTTGAATCCTGCAACTTTAAAGAATCCATTTATCAGTTGTAACTGTTTTACTAGGTAACTAAGAATTTGACAAAATTCAACATCCATTTATCATAAAAACTCTCAACAAAGTGGGTATAGAGAGAACAAACCTCAACATAATAAAGGCTGTATATGACCAGCCCACAGCTAACATCATACTCAATGAGAAACACTCGAAAGCCTTTCCTCTAAGATGATGTACAAGACAAGGGTCTCCACTCTTGCCACTTTTACTCAACATGGTATTGGAGTCCTTGTGAGAGGGATTAGGAGAAAAAAAGAAATAAACCATCCAAAGTTGAATGTTATGGAAAAGAAGACATAAAACTGTCTATTTGCATATGACATGGCATTTCTATATATAGAAAACCCTAAACATTCCAGCTTTATATGTTCTTGATGGAAATTCCCTAAAATCCTTTCTACTTGTAATGAGTCAAAGAATGAAATCTGTGGTTTATTCCACTGATTTTTCTTTGGTCAAGAGATACTTGTGCTAGAAAAATGAAAGATTATGGTTGATTTGAAAAACCAATGTGATTCTTTAGGTTTTAAGCATAATCAGTCCTCAGTTTTGCCCCTGACTTTAGGAACTGACTCTCTAGGTCTTAAATTTTGACTAGATGTGAATTTCTTATGAGCAATAATCATATTTAAACCTTTCCCCAAAAGAAATCACTTCAGTACTAGTGATTATTGGTTATTAGCATCTCCCCCAAAAAGTAAAGTGTTACATACACACACACACACACACACACACACACACACACACACAGACACACACTTTTTAGTCATACAAATGGATAACCCCATTTTCTTTCCCCGTTCACTCAAGCATTGGTGTCTCTGCTACTACAGGAGCTATTGTGGCAAAAAAAAATTAAACGAAATACATTGTTTTAAAATATATACAGAAGGTGCCAAAAAATGTGTACACATTTTTAAAAAGGAAAAAAACTATTAAAATTGTAATACTCAATATACGAGTTCTGACAATTAAGTTTGTGAACTTTTGCAAGGATGTTGTTAATCTTTTTTGATATCAGAGAGATTATTTATTAAGATTATTCAGTTAACCAAGTTTACTGTTTGGAAGTTCTGAAAAGTCTGCGTGAAAAAGTGAGACGACCTGAACTTTTCACCAACAATTCATGGCTCTTGCATCACAACAATGCACCAGCTCACACGACACTGTCTGTGAGGGAGTTTTTAGCCAGTAAACAAATAACTGTATTGGAACACCCTCCCTACTCACCTGACCTGGCCCCCAATGACTTCTTTGTTTACCCGAAGATAATGGAAATATTGAAAGGAAGACATTTTGATGACATTCAGGACATCAAGGGCAATACAATAACTGCTCTGATGGCCCTTCCAGAAAAAGAGTTCCAAAATGGCTCTGAAGGGTGGACTCGACAGTGGCATCAGTGCATAACTTCCCAAGGGGAGTACTTGGAAGGTGACCGTAGTGATATTCAGCAATGAGGTGTGTAGCACTTTTTCTAGGATGAGTTTGTGAATTTAATTGTCTGAGTTCGGTACTAATTTTGGTAATTCTCAATAACTTACTTAATACTGTGTTTCCCCGAAAATAAGACCTAGCCAGACAATCAGCTCTAATGCGTCTTTTGGAGCAAAAATTAATATAAGACCCGGTATCATATCATATATCATATCGTGTATCGTATCATATCATATCATATCATATTATATCATATCATATCATATCATATCATATCATATCATACCCGGTCTTATAGTAAAATAAGACTGGGTCTTATATTAATTTTTGCTCCAAAAGATGCATTAGAGCTGATTGTCCGGCTAGGTCTTATTTTCAGGGAAACACAGTAAGTTGTGCTACATATGCATGCACAAAAACAATGCCTCCCCCCCAAAAAGGCAAACAAAATACCACAAACTTGGACTTTTTCCCTCATTCCAAGCAATGGAAGGACTTGGGTTTTTAGCCTCAGCTCGCTGCTCACCGGTAAGCCCCTCATAGCCCATCAGTGGGCTGTGGGTCATAGTTTGAGAAGGTCTTAAAAGAAAAATAAGTTTCACACCTTCTGCTGGAGTTAGTCTGTTCAAGTGATGGAGCTGGAATTTCCTCATGAGTGCATTATATAACGGGCCTTTTGTTTTCCTTATAACAAATACTATTTCTCACTTAAAAGCAAAACAAAACAAAACAAAACAAAAACAGTCTTAAATTGAAATAATGTCTGGGATTTGCTTCAAAATAACCCTGTGGGTGGAGAATTGAAATGAGTGGAGGAATAGATGAAGGAATGGTGATGAAGAGTTGAAAACTGTCAATGCTGAATGACACAGGGGATTCATTATACTGTTCTCTCTACTTTTCTATGTCTTTAAAATAAAAAGTTGGCAAAAACAACAGGAAAACCTTACTCGACTCCTATCCAACTTCCTTCATTTCGCTGCTCTCCTTTCCTAGCAGAGCTTTTGGAAAGAACTCTCTATGTACCTCGTTTCTACTTTCTCATCCTCCACTCTCTGTTCAACCCACTTCATGTGGGTGTCATCCCAACCAGTCCACTGAAAGTACTTGTGTCAAGAGTACCTCTGACATCCATCTTGCCATATACAGTAGTAGTTAATGGTGGTTAATTCTTTTTTCTTCTGTTACTTGACTTTCGGCAACATTTGATGTCATAGGTCACTTTTTCCTTTCTTGGAATAATTTATTGGCTGATGTCAACCCACACTTTCTCGTCTTTTTCTATACCTCACTGGGTGTTCTTCCTGCCCCTCCTTACCTCTGGCTACTAGAAAGCATCCAATGCTTGATCCTTGAACTTCTCTATACTCTTTCTTTGGGTCACCTCACTGGGTTCTATTGCTTTACATATAATTTGCCAACTTACGTCTTTAACCCTGACTTCCAGACTTCAGCATCTGAGAGGCATCTCAGTGTACCCAAATCAGAACTCTTAATCTCATTCCTACTTTCTCCATCAGACCTGCCCCTCCCTGGATCCCCATCTCAGTAAAAAACCCCGTTATGCACCCAATTGCTTGAGCCCCAAACCTAAGCATCACCATGAGTGCATCCCCCCCCCCCCATCTCCCACATGTAGTCTATCACTATGACCTATTGAAATACCTCCAGATTTACCCAAATCCATCTGCTTCTTTCATCTCCTCTGCTACCACCCCAGTCCAAACTCTGACGTCTTTCACTGGACTCCCATATCACCTCCTAACGTGTTGCTATTTCTATGCTCATCCCTGCAGTTTACTAGAGAGAACAACCAGCATGGCCTTTTAAAACATAAATGTTTTAAAATCCTCCATTGGCTTCCTATTGCACTTGGAAGAAAATTCAAGCTCCTTTATAAAGGAGCTCCTACCTCCATCTGTCCCTTATCTCCTGACTCTCTCCCATGGCTCATACGTCAGTCACACTGGTCCCTGTTCTGTTCTTTAGATATACCAGTGGGTGTCTTGCCTCAAGGTTTTGGCATTTCTCTTTTCTCTTGCTGGTACATAGAGATCACTCTAGAAGGTTGGTTTCCTCTCATTATTTAGGTCTCAGCTCAGGTCACCTCCCCAGAGAGGTTTCCCTGACCACCCTACCTAAAGTGCCCACGTAACTCCAGGTCACACTCTAGCCCATAGCCTGTTTTATTGAATTTATATAATAATATGCATGTGTTTGTGTATTTGTATCCTCGTTTATTGCCCCAGCCTGTAAACTCCCAAAGAGCAGGTTCCGTGTCTGTCTTGTGTAGTACTGTATCCTCAGTACCTAGAACAATCTCTGGGATATATAGGAGGTTAACACTCATTGCACGAATGAACAAATGAATGATTTTTGTTTCTGGGTCAGGATCAAAGAGCTTTGCTCCCAAGGGCTGATCTCTACAGACTTACCCTGTACCTCCCCCGATCTCCACACCTTGCTCATTCGGACTCTGGGCTTGTATACTGTGTAAAAGCTTGTTCAACATTCTTAAATAGCTTGAAGAAATATATACTTTGGGGTCTTTGACTAATTTACCGATTTCTAAGACAGACAGTAGTATTTCGTGGTGCCTTGCATCTTTTCTTCTCCAGCAGTATATTTGACATTCACACCATTCATTTGCAGAACTAGGACCCTTCCCAGTTTGAGCAAAGAGCAGCAGAGATCCACTAGCCCCATTGTTCTTTGATCTAAGACATACTCGTTTCTTCTTATCTTTCTCTGTCTATTTTTAGTTAAACAATTTGCTCCTCTTTTCCCTTCTTCTGTTTTTCTGTTTCTTTAGCAAACAACTCATAGATTTCCACTTTAGTGAGATCCACTGCTAAACAGCCCCTCTTCCAGGCTTATTTATATAACTCAAATTCTGAATTTAATGTGAAAATTAAGCAGCCTTGTGCAAAATAGCTAGGTCAAGTGCAAGGTTATCAATTTGACTGTCAGGCTGAGCCAGGCCAGGGCTAACCCAGAGATTTGAACACATTCTAGACTTCTCTGAGGAGAGCATAAGGAAATTCCTGGCCAAATTCTTTGTCGTGTCTCAGAGTAGATCAGTACTTCAAGAATCTGCTAGACTGGATATAAGTTGAAATCACCATATGTTATCTATTTATCTAATGGGTGAAATAATAGCTATCTGTGTCTACCTGATGGAGTGGTTGGGAAGAGTTTTTTTTTGTTGTTGTTTTTTAATTTTTTATTGGGGGATATTGGGGAACAGTGTGTTTCTCCAGGGCCCATCAGCTCCAAGTCGTTGTCCTTCAATCTAGTTGTAGAGGGCGCAGCTCAGCTCCAAGTCCAGTCGCCGTTTTCAATCTTTAGTTGCAGGGGGTGCAGCCCACCATCCCATGGGGGGATTGAACCGGTGACCTTGTTGTTAAGAGCTCATGCTCTAACCAACTGAGCCATCTGGTTTTCCCGAGTTTTTTCTTTTTCTTAAGAACTGTTGGGCTCTTTCTCAAAGAATTTTACCTTAAGGAAAAACTTTATATAAAGCTAAGCCATAGGTATATTTTTTCCTGTCACAGCTAACAGTTTTATTATTGGCATTCTTTGCGTATAGGTAGAAATATGTCCTTTTGCCAAGATCATTCTTTATGAATTACCATATAAAAGTCCTCTGAATAATACCATGTTTCCCCCAAAATAAGACCCAGCCAGACCATCAGCTCTAATGCATCTTTTGAAGCAAAAATTAACATAAGACCTGGTCTTATTTTACTATAATATAAGTTCTGGTATAATATAATATAATACAATGTAATGTAATGTAATGTCATTAATATAATATAATACCTGGTCTTATATTAATTTTTGCTCCAAAAGACACATTAGAGCTGATGGTCTGGCTAGGTCTTATTTTCCGGGAAACAGAGTACTTATTCCTTATAAATTAAGTATTTACTTTTAGGTCAATGAAAACATTTCCATGGGGGTCAGACTTTTCCTTGTCAAAGGTGTAATTTTTCTCAGGAGTTTTTACTTGAAGCCCATTTCCCTAGGCCCTAGGGTTAACCGGGTCTCGTTGACATAACTACTCTTCCTTTTGTTGGTTCTTACCCCCCTGCTTGTTTAGAACTCCAGCCCTCTGCAGACCTCCCTTTCCTCCCAGAAGCAGCTGAGGCCAGGGCCACGTGACCTATGCTGGCTCCACCTCCGCTCCTTGCACTGGCCACTGCTGGCTGCATCCTCTTGGCACAGCCCCTGCTTCTACTGGGATCACCTCCTCTTACATACAAATGTTCAGAGCTGGGGGAAAAGGAAATGCTATCATCCAAACACGTGGTATCAGAGCTTGTTCTATGAAGGAAATAATCGAATATAGGGCTCGAAGGGCTGGATGTTGGCAAAGCGACTGTGCATGAGCCAAGGGAAAGCTTTTATTGGTTGTTCAGAGTGAGGGGAATACATGCAAGAACAAAAGAGAGAGGTGGCTGGAGGAGGGACAGGGCGCCAGCTGAGTGCAGAATAATGTGGGGAGGCTCTTCAGGCGGCTGTCCCTTGTGGTCCCCCAACTACCCTGTGAGGTCTGCTCTGCTGGTGGATGCCCCGCGTGGAGTGGATTTCGGGGTGGGGGGCAGGGCGAGGAGTGACCTCGGAGATGCAGACATTCACATGTCAGCCGATGCAGTCAGGGTACTAATTCTGTGTGTCATGTGTGCTTGGAGTACGTATATGTCTGCAATTGTATTGAACATTTCTTTATTGCACAAAGAGCACTGTAACAATACACAACTATGTTCCAAGAGCAATATCAAAAATCAAGACAAAGGAACACATTCAGCCAAGCGAGTCCCCATTGTCTAGCAGACAGGTGGCCGGGGCTCAGCTGTGTGAGTAGAAAGTCCCATAGGAGGCAGTTCCTGGCTTAAAGCAACTTCGAGGACTGAGCCTCCATCCCAGCGCCCTATGATTCAGCTCTTTCTACTTTTCCATTCTAGTACCCTGTTTCCCCCCAAATAAGACCAGGTCTTATACCATGTTTCCTCAAAAATAAGACTGGATCTTATATTAATTTTTGCCCCAAAAGACGCATTAGGGCGTATTTTCAGGGGATGTCTTATTTTTTCATGTACAACAATCTACATTTATTCAAATACAGTGATGTCATCTTCTTCTGGAACATCGTCATAAGTACTAAATGTGTCTGTCTGGGTGACGATCTTAACTGGGGCTTATTTTTAGTGTAGGGCTTATTTTTGGGGAAACACGGTAGCATTTTAAGGCTTTAGGTAATTTGTTAAGGGGACCAGTGAAGTTTCTACTCAAGTTCAGAAACGATCTCTTTGCACATTATTTAATCCCACTTGAAGCGTCATCTCTCCTTAAGCTTCGTCTGAGACCCTTCCCGTGAGACCCTTCAGTTGCTCCCTGGTCCTGTGGTACTTTGTACATTTATTCGTTTTTTACAGTTGACACATAATTTGTAATTGGTTACATGTATTTTTCTTTGTTTCCCAGAAGGTTATACCTTTCTTGAAGGCAGGAAACTGTTTTTCTGTGTTTGTGTCTCCCCAGAAATATTTGCTGAATAGATACTGTTGGGGACATGAGTAAAGGTATACTAGAAGCAGAAATGTTTTTATTTTTTGTGTTTTCCTGGAATGAAGGGTAAGTGAAGAGGCATAGTGAGAAATAAGATGGATGGAATAACAACAGCAGCTATGTCAGTCAATGTTCTGAGCATTACATATATTAACTCTTTCAACCCTTCTAACAGCCCTATGAGATAGCAATTATTATCATCCCTCCTCATATTATCGGGGGAGAAACTGAGACAGAGAGGTCAGGTGACTTGCTCAAAGCCATGCAGCTACCGTGTTTCCCCGAAAATAAGATCAGGTCTTATATGAATTTTTGCTCTAAAAGACGCATTAGGGCTTATGTTCAGGGGATGTCATCCTGAAAAATCATGCTAGGGCTTATTTTCCAGTTAGGTCTTATTTTGGGGGAAACATGGTAGTAGGTAGCCATCAGGAACTGGACTCTGGAGGCTGTGCTCTTAACCATCATTCTTCCTCTGTAAGCTTGGATCCGGAACATGTGAAATCTGCCTGTCCCAGCTGTTACTATGGCTGCACTCTTTCTAAAGAGCTAATTTGAATCATGTGGCTGGCTCCTTTTCTAAGTGTGCCCCTACTCAACTCTCAGACAGCAGGACAGGCCTAGGCCTAGAGAGCAGGTGAGTTTAAGTCTAGGAATGCTAAGGAATTTCTCTCTGCAGCCCTGGGAAAATTCATCCAAGCTAGCCACCACCCTACTCCAGGTCTTACTGTAACCTGCTTCTGTGGCCATCAGAGCCCTGCCTGCTTACAGCCCGTGGAGGAGAAAGGGACTCCAGGAACAGAGTTCTAGAATAGGTGACAGAGAGGGTGAGAGAAGGGCTGGGGGTGGGAGAGGCATGCGTTCTTACCAGTCTGTGGTTTTGTTTCCTCATCTTAAGATGAGGAACTTGAACGTTTAATTCTTCCTCAAATTGCAGTCCAAGAACCGAGGGGATCCAAAAGTTCTGTGAGAACTAGGTATTTTTTATCTAAATGTTAAATTAATATAACCTTTTTTGGGTATGACCTTCTAATGGACTCCTGCCTCTTGATTTTAGGACCTAACATTTGATATCTTGCAAGCAAACATTTCCTGAAGTAGTTATTTACCCTTCTACATGGGAAGTCCCTGTTGTTCCCCTCCCCTCCCCAGCTACTCATGACCCACAGCATTTAACTGTGAGCGTGTCCAGGCTGCTACTTCCTTTTGCAATGGAAATTTTCCTCTGAAAGATGTTTTATGGAGTAAATCTTTAGTGTCTTAAGTTATTTAATAAATTGAGTCTTTGACTTTGGATCATGAGAGCAAAATAAAGGTGTGAAATAATGACTGACTCTTTTGTTCTACATTCCTGAGAAAAATACAGGTTAATCTGTTTAACTCTGTGAATCAAAATTACACACCAAGAAAAGGCCAAATCAGAATGTCTTTGCTGCAGGAACAGACGTTTTGCAGCAGGTCAATAAACAATTGCTTTAAAACAGCCTGTGCCACGGCCCCCGGTGCCATATTTACGCGTGAGGGGACGTAATGCATGGAGCCTCCCTCTGAACATACAATTCATTAGTAGAAAGTACTATAACAAGTAGTCAGCTCTCTTTTCATTAAACTTAAAATTTTTCTTTTATTTATTTTGGGTTACATTATTAAAGTAGGTGGATCGTCTGTCTTGTATAATTTTGCACATTCTGGATTCGGGTGATTTTATTCTTGTGGTGGTGCTTAATATGTTTTTCTGTCCCCTGTATTTCCTGTAAGCTGGTAGTTAGACCTAGAGGCTTGATTAGATTCAGGCTAAATCTTTGAGGCGGGAATACTTCATAGGTGGTTGCTGTATGCTTTGAAATGTATCCCATCAGGAGGCGCATAAAGCTTGGCAGTCCCATTTGTAACCCACCAAGGAGGCCCACCTCCCTGCCTGTTCCCTGCCCATTGTTGTTTGTGAGCAAGAAGAGAAATGTCTACTGTATTTGAGCCTATCTTAACAAATACGGTTTCTCTCTTAAAGCCATTCCACATCCACCTTTTGGCAGGAAGCATCTAAAACCATCCAAAAAGCTGTAAGTGCCTTGCCAATAAGCTGTTAGCGAGTCTTAATTCAAGAGATCTGTCTCTCCTGGCATTCTGAGAAGCAGAAGTCTCAAGTTACTTCCAGCTGAAATGGAAAACAAACAAAACAAAACAAGAATTCATCTGAGGTTGGCAGAATAATACCACCACCCCTCTAAGGCTCTGTCGTCTTAATCTTTACGACCTGCGAATATGTGACCTTACATGGCAAAAGGGACTTCCCATATGTGATGAAGGGTATTGGTTTTGATATGAAGGTGAAACTGGAGGCCAAACGAGGCTGGGGCTCATGCTGCCTGTGCTGCTCAGCCAACAGACCGACACACGAGTTGGGTCATAGAATAAGCGGTTATTAGCAGAGCACCAGTGGTCAGAGAAGGCAGCGGGTTAACACCTCCAAAAACTGCCTTAGCATTCTCACCAGCTTGGGGTATTTAAGGGAAAATCTGGGCATTCCTCTAAAGGCTATGTGACAGTTCCGGGGGTCTGCATGGAGCCTTCCCGCTGGCGATGTGGCTCTCCAAAGTGGTCATCAACCCAGGAGCAGTGATGACAGTAACCTGGAAAAAATGGTAAGCCATAGAGATTGTGATCAGTAAGCATAGGGTATTGTGATCAGTAAGCAAGCATGAATTTCAGGGTAATTATCTAAAGCAGGAAACTGGGACAGGGGACATTCCAAGCTCAAACCACAGGGAGGGGATCAATCGTTAAGCTCTAGGGCAGGGAAGGGCAAGGCCAGGGACATTGCAAGTCCTCTTTTGTGGGGGGTCCCAACCGGTCCCTGTTTCAATTGGATTATCCTGGACTATCTAGGTGAACTCAATCTAATCACATGAAAAACATGGGAAAGGGAGGCAGCAGAGTGGGTCACAGAGATGTGATGTAAGAATTTGACTCACTGTTGCCATCTTTGAAGATGCCGGAAGGAGCCATGAGCCACGGAATGCAGGCAGTCTCTAGAAGCTGGAAAAGGCAAAGGAACAGGATCCCTCCTAGTGCTTCCAAAAATAAAGCCTTGCTGATGTCTTGATTTTAGCTCCATGAGACCCATGTCTGACTTCTGACCTTTGTAACTGTAAGATCAGAAACCATAAGCAAATGTTGTTTTAAATCACTAAGTCTGTGGTCATTTGCTGTATCAATAGAATTCCACAAAACACACACACACACACATACACACAGAGGGTGCCAAAAAAACGTATACACATTTTAAGAAAGGAGAACTGTATTAAAATTGTAATACTCAATATATACCGATAACAAACGGTGAATACAGGTCACGTTTGACTTCCTCAATTACAAGAGGTGCTCAAAGTGGTCACCATCAGCGTCCAGACACTTCTGATTATGGAGAACTACTGCTTGAGCAACGTTGACCAAAGTGTGCACTATACATTTTTTTGGCACCCACGGTATATTTAATAAAAGTGCTTTTTCTGGAATTCTATTGAAAAAAAAAATATATATATATATTTGTACAGTAGGCACATTTAAAAGTCCTTAATGCCCAGAATCTATCGCTGGGAACTTGTGTGCTTAATTAATGCGTTTTTATAAGAGTGATGTCAGTGCAGATGTTCTTTAGTAGCTGAAACATATTCAGGCTGTTGAAATGATGCCATGCAAGGGAAAATGGGAACATTTAGTCAGTCATTCGTGTGATTCCAAATATCTAAACGTTGGGATTATATAGTGGGTGTAGACCAGCTACGTCTGAGGGGGACTTTTCAGTTTCTGTCTGGCAAGTGCTGACATGTCCAGACAATGTGAGATCGGCGGGAACTAAAGAAGTCCCCGTGTCTCAGGAGAACAATGAAATGGGGCCCTGGACGTCTGCTGGAGTCACGGTGCATTCGTTGGGTTGAGCCGCTGTGGTCAGGCCCTTGGGCAAGCGACACAATTAAGACTTTGTTTCCTTCTAAGTCACCACCCCTCCTCTACTGTTGAAATGTAGCCAGCTGCTTCATCTCTCAATTAGGGTGCCACCCTTCAAATTCACACCAAGCAAAACAGTGGGAAAATAAAATCTTATGGCCAGACAGAGGGGATGGGGAATGAGAGAAGAAGGGGAGTCAACCCATAATTAGGAACCGAAAGTGGAGGGAGAGACTCGTGGATTCAGATCTCATCTTACTTGGGGTGTACTAGGTGTTTGACTTTGCATTAACCTCCCTGATCCTTAACTTTCCAGAACTCTAGAAGGTGATTAATAATACCTGTTGCATAAAGGTGGCTAGAAGTAGTAAGTGGAAGTTCTAGGTGATTAGTAAGCCAAGTATAACAGCTACTACTTTCAAGATTTCTCAGAGTACATTCAAGTTGCTTTTGTTTTAAGCATAGTGAAGAAGAGCTCGATAAGCCTTTTCTGAGTTGGGCACCAGTTATCTTACTGTGCTAAATGTTCTTAAACCTACAGTAACTTCCTTGCTATAGCTATAATGTAATTCTGAAGATCAGATCACGTCATCTTTGTACATCGCCATATGAGGTTTCTCTTACCACTCACGGAATCCTGTAATAGAGATTTCAGCCTTACACTGGAGTCAGTTGGGGTCCAAAAGCTATTTCTTGGTTGTTTTTTTCCTTAACATAAATGTTATGTAACAAGAAATGGGAAATCATTAGACAAAGTGTAAAAATTACTTTAAAAGGGTACATACAGTTTAAATCATTTTTTAAATTAAAAAATGTAATGAATTATTTTAATAATTTTGTTTGTTTATTAAAAAGATTTTATATTACCTTATAGTCAATTTCCCTTTTTCTTTTTTTGAGCTAGTTCTCAGACTCTGGTTGTCCTTCTTTCCTACCCAGTACCTTCTGATTATGGAGAACTACTGAGTCATTCAGTAAAATAAAAAAACCACAGTGGTTTTTCTGTGCGTGTGTGTAGGGGGGGTGTCCAAAAAAACCCCAGCTAACTAATGCAGGAAAACCCCCGCACAAATTCCCAAAGAAATATATATTAGCAAGACTGCTAGAAATCCACCTTCATTTATTATATGAAATTAGAACACTGAAAGCATTTCCTACTGCCCCCACCCACCTTGTATCCTTGGCAGCAGCTGGCTTCTTGGTCATGAACAGTGTGTATGTAGCAAGTGCCTTTATAATGACATGTCTGTCAGAGGGAAAGAGGAGAACAGGGATCATCATAATGCTGGAAGGGCTCAGTTCCTCTGGAACCTCCCAGAGATGCTAGGCTGGGCAAAGTACCCTGAGCCCCAGGAGGGCGCTTCTCAGGTCTGATAAAGGACAAAACGCCGTGCACGAGTTAGATGTGTGTGGTGGCAGTGCACTGATGATGAGTGGAGTAGGTGTGTCAGCATACGAGGTCTGACAGTGACATACGAGGTATGACAGTGAAGTTCGCAAACTTCTTGCAATCATGTCGTTCACCTTTTCTGATATCACAGGGATTATTCATTATAAATTTGTACCATCTAGACAAACAGTTAACCAAGTTTACTGTTTGGAAGTGCTGTAAAGGTTGCATGAAAAAGTTAGATGACCTGAACTTTTCGCCGACAATTTATGGCTCTTGCATCACGACAAGGCACCAGCTCACAGGGCACTGTCTGTGAGGGAGCTTTTAGCCAGTAAACAAATAACTGTATTGGAACACCCTCCCTACTCACCTGATCTGGCCCCCAGTGACTTCTTTCTTTACCCGAAATATTGAAAGGAAGACATTTTGATGACATTCGGGACATCAAGGGTAATGTGATGACAGCTCTGATGGCCATTCCAGATAAGGAGTTCCAAAATTGCTTTGAAGGGTGGACTAGGCACAGGCGTCAGTGCATAGCTTCCCAAGGGGAGGACTTCGAGGGTGACCGTAGGGATATTCAGCAATGAGGCATGTAGCACTTTGTCTGGGATGAGTTCACAAACTTAATTGTCCGACCTCGACCTCGTATTTTCTTGCTCTGGGAAATTTTACACGTGCACCTCTGTTTGTTTTCAGTGACCGAAAATGTCAGTTACCATCAGACAGGTGTAGCTGACCTTTTTTAAAAAACAAAGGAGGTGGATTGACATACTGTTCCTTTTTGTTTCTCCGGTGGTTTGGAAGCTAACAAAGTATCTTCTACCCACTGGATGAGCCTCTTCTCTTCTGCTCCCCCTAATCCCCACATCTTGTGTATTCTTGCTGAGAAACGCTATGAATGCAAAGCATAGTGTTTCCTTCATCCCAGGGTATAACATGTAATGTGTGTAAGAGATCAAGGTGAGACTTTTGGATTGTTGCCAGTGTTACCATGGAGACCAGATTATTTTTTAAATACTGGTTAGTACCTGAATATAGTCATCTAACACTCTCTTCCATCCAAAATGAAATGTAAAACAAGACGTATTTTGCTTAAGTGCTGGAAGTCAGAGGGGGGCGCTGTCCATGTGTCCGAAACTTGAAGGAGTTTCTGCTACATGCCGTATCAGTGGTTCCAGAGAACTCAGTTTTTGCAAGGTATACCCTAGAAGGATTTTAAAAAATGATATGCTTTCTCGTGTTTTTTAAGTTGATATCTAAATGTTGTCATCATTTTTAAAATACAAGGTCGGACAATTAAGTTCGTGAACTCGTCCTAGAAAAGTGCTACATACCTCATGGCTGAATATCACTACGGTCACCTTCGAAGTCTTCCCCTTGGGAAGCTATGCACTGACGCCAGCGCCTAGTCCACTCTTCAAAGCAATTTTGGAACTCTTTTTCTAGAACGGCCATCAGAGCTGTCGTCATATTACACTTGATGTCCTGAATGTCATCAAAATGTCTTCCTTTCAATATTTCCTTTATCTTTGGAGAGAAACAGTGCTGTGGGAGCTGGTGCACTGTCGTGATGCAAGAGCCATGAATTGTTGGCGAAAAGTTCAGGCCGTCTAACGTTTTCGCGCAGCCTTTTCAGCACTTCCAAATAGTAGACTTGGTTATCTGTTTGTCCAGTTGGTACAAATTCATAATGAATAATCCATCCCTCTGATATCAAAAAAGGTTAGCAACATCATTGCAACAAGTTTGTGAACTTCATTGTCTGACTTTGTCGGAGGTACAAAATATTACACATTTCATCAGTTGAAAGGAGGTGAAGATTATGTGTGAAATAAATGATTTCATGACATGATTTGATAAAATGGGTTTAATGACTTTATGCAGTAACATTAAATCTGAAAGAAATCATTTAAAAACTTATATGTAGACCTTGTCTAACACATCTTGAAAATTTCAGTGATTCCATTTTTTTTAAAAAAAAAAAAAACAACAAAACATTACACTTACTTTAAAAATACTCCACATCACTAATGTGTGACTTGACTGTGAATTCCAAACTTCCCAGCGGTGGCCAAGCTCATCCTTACAAACCTGTTTACAGGATAGGGAGAGACAGAAAGGCCTGACGTTCCCCCAAACTCATATTTTGAATTATTTAGTACAGCACACCATAGTAAGATTTGAGATATATGAATAGTATTACTTTATTTATTTATTTATTTATTTTTTAGAGTGATAGAAAGAATACTGTTAATGCCAAAACTCTCTCAGGCAATTTTAGAAAAGAGAACATATGGAAGTCGACAATATAGGAACTCATTTCCCTAAAACTGTGCCTTCAGAAAGTCCATTTGAAGACTGCTGGGCTGGAGACTGTTGGAATAGGTATGCTGGAATAGATCATGGACCCGATGAATACTTTGTAGTAGGAGGAACCTGGAGCGGGTGGATAAGACAGACTAGGGAAAGCATGGGGACACCCTACTTAGGTCAGTTAGATACTCTGGTCAGGTCCGCATGAGGGTGCGCTGAGGCTCATTCTGGGTTCCCTCCATCAGAAGGCGACAGATGAGCTGGAGGAGCTTCTCTCAAAGGAGCAGATCTCAGGCTCCTCATTACTTGTGGCCTCAAGACCCCTCATTTCCTTCAGGCTGCTGGATGAAGGAAGGTAAGCAGCCCTCTAGCTGAAGTCTGAGGCATTTATTCAGTACCTACTATGTGCAAAGCATTGCCCCAGGTACCAAAGGTAATCAAGACAGATAAAGTTTTATATTTGTGAAGCTGGGGGGGCAGGGAGATGGAGAGACAAAGGAAATGAAGGAATCTGTGAGAACATGTGATATAGAGATAAACGCTATGATGAAAATCACCTGAGCGGTATGACGGGCGGAGGTACTCCAGCTTGGCTGGTCAAAGTGGCTTCTCAGAGGAAGTGGCGTTTAAGTTGAGACTGAGTCATCCACATAAAAATCTATCTCTACATCCCAAATTAGCAAATATTTATTGGGTGCCTGATACATGCCAGCCACTGTTGAGGCCCTTCTTTTCCATTGGAAAATAGGCAAAGACCTTTGTCAGGGAATCTTATATTCTGACGCAGAAGGAGGACAAGTAAATTTTATGGTGTGCTAGACGGTGGTGAATATTATATAAAAAGCAAAGGCATAGAATAGTTTAAGGGAAATAGGTAGTATGCGGACAGGATATAAGTTTAATTAGGGTGGTTGGGGTAGACATCACAGAGCCAGTGACCTGTGAGTGTAGACTTGAATGACGTCACATAGGGGGAGAGCTAGAGTGAAGGCCCTGGGATGGAAACATGGCTGACACATGTGTAAAGAACAGCAGAGTAAGTAGGGGTTTGGGGTAGGACAGGAGATCAGAGATGTCACCAGAGGCCAGGCCATCTAGGTCTCATAGGCCACTGGGAGGGTTTTGGTTTTCACTCTGAGCGAAATGGGGAACCATCGCAGGGATTTGAGTTAACTTAGGTTTGAAGCGTATCACTCAGACTGCTGTGTGGAGAGAGCCTGTCTGGGAGTAAGAGTGGACTAGGGAGCCCTGTAGGAGGCCGAGTAATACAGGTGCAGGAGGAAGATGGTTTGGACCAGGTGATAATAGTGGAGGTGGTGAGCAGTGATTGGATTCTGGACGGATTTCGAAGGTAGAGCCAGCATGATCTCTTGTCGGATTGGAATGGGATGTGGGAGGAAGAGAAGAGACAAGTACGATTTCAAGGTTTGGTCGGAGTAACTGGAAGGTGGGACGGTGTCAGTTGAGATGGGAAGGCTGTAGTAGAGCTGGTTTTGGTTCAAGATTGGGGGAAAGCATCCAGGCAGAAGGAAAAAATTATTCTTTCATTGGTACTTTAAAAAATGTTACTGGATTTTATGCATTAAAAAACAAACAAACATAGAGCTTAAATTGTACATGATTTTCAAAATGGGGAAGTGGTAGAAATAGGGTAAAGAGAGGCAAAGGAGATAGAGGGGAAAAAGGCGGTCGACAGATACTGTTTTGCTCAGGAGAGTATATAAATATACTCTAGCTATGTATTAAAAGTTCTAATTTAAATTTATCAGTAGAATAAAAGTAAAATATGTAACTTTTCCATGGAGTGAAAAAGTGCCATAAACTTATTTCACTACAAATAAGGAAGGAAAAGAAAAAAGTGACAAGAAAATATGGTATGTAAAAAACTTTGTGGAGGGAGGAAGAACATACAGATAATGAATAGAATCAATTCCCCCTTTACAAGATAGAGAATATCTGATTGGAGATTTCCCCCCACCTTTTACCCCCAATAAAATTGCAATGGTTTAGGCAGAGAACTGCCTGAAGCAAAATTAGAAAGAAAGGTTAAAAATAAATATTGATCCACATAACAACCTGCACACAGGTGTTTCTAACAGCTTTATTCATAATTGCCAAATCTTGGAAGCAACCAAGATGTCCTTCAGTAGGTGATGGATAAATAAACTGTGGTCCATTAAATACTGGAATATTATTTAGTGCTAAAAAGAAATGAACTATCAAGCCATGAATAGACATTAAGGAACCTCAAATGCTTATTGCTAAGTGAAAGAAGCCAATCTGAAAATGCTATACACTGTACAACCATATGTCAACCATAGGACAAGTAAACTATATGGTGTGCTAGAAGGTGGTGAATATTATACAAAAAGCAAAGGTGTAGAATAGTTTAAGGGAAATGACATTCTGGAAAAGGCAACTCTATGGAGACGATAAAAAGATCATTGGTTGCCAGGGATGGTGGTGTAGGGAGAGATGAATGAGCAGAGCACAGAGGATTTTGAGGCCAGTGAAAACGCTGTGTATGATAGTATAATGATGGATATGCCATTATATTTTTGTCCAAACTCATAGAATATAAAACACAGAGTGAACACTAAGGTGTAATAGGAACTTTGGGTGATTGTGATGTGTCAATGTAGGTTCATCCCTGATTAAAAAAATATGTATAATTTTGGTGAGTGATGTTGACAATGGGGGAGGCTATGTGTGTGTGTGTGGGGTGGGGGTACACGAGAAATTTTTATACCTTACTCTCAGTTTTGTTATAAACCTAAAACTGCTCTAAAAATTAAGTAAAACTTAACAATAACAATAATGATAAAGAATTAGAAGAAACATACCAAGGCAAACAAAAGTGATAACAAGTATAACAATATTAGAAATAAGCAAAATAGAGTTCAAGGTGAAAGTATCCAATATAACAGAGTGATATTTCATGTTGATGAAATGTACAGTATACATAGAAGTGCTAAGAGATACACTGTGAATCTAATAATATTACATCAAAATATAGAAAGATAATGAAGACATACATATACAAGGAGAAGTTGTTAGATTTCTACTTTACCAAGCAAACCACTTTAAGAATTGAGAGCTTAATTTTACAACCCACTGGCAAAGAAAACCACAACCAATTTCTAAAGAAGAAATCATACAGGCCACATATATAATAACAATACAAAAATTAATTAATTAAAAATTTTAAATTAC
The DNA here is from genome assembly GCF_964194185.1 of Rhinolophus hipposideros. Classification (NCBI taxonomy): domain Eukaryota; kingdom Metazoa; phylum Chordata; class Mammalia; order Chiroptera; family Rhinolophidae; genus Rhinolophus; species Rhinolophus hipposideros. The sequence continues at coordinate 85,633,067 of NC_138055.1, forward strand.
TAAAGGAGAGCTAAAATGGGCGAAAACAATATTTTAAGTAATTTTAAGATAACAAGCAAATAAAACCTGAAATCACCGAACAACAATAAGAGAACTACACATCAAACCCCAAGGAGATTCAGCCATTGAAGTTAGCCCAGAGAGACAAATTTATAACCTTAAATACATTTATTTAGAAAAGAGGACAAATAGAACATAAATGAACTTAGCATTCAATTCAGGAGTCCAGGAAAAGCCAAAACAAAACACCCAGGACAATAAATCCTAAAATGGTAGAAGGAAGAGAATTAAAAATATCCATAAGCAGAAATTAATCGAATGGATACAGATATCAGTACACTTGGTCAATAAAGCCAAAAGTTAGTTCTTCAGAAAGATAAATAAAACAGGCAAGACTTTAGCAAGCTTTATCATGTAAAAGAAGCAAGAACAAAAATAGGAATTTTGGGAATGACACATGAGATATAATGAGAGATATAGTTTTTTTTCTTTTTTTACCTTTTAATATCCTTTTATGTGTAGCTTTATGCAAAGAATTGGAACACCTAACTGAAATGGATATTTCTAGGAAAATATCAGTTGACAAGTTGACTAGAGAAGAGGAAGCAAATTTGAATAGCCCAATATTTAATATTACATCACTAAAAAATGCTAGAAGGATCAAAGACAAAAATGAAACCACAAAAGAACTAAGAAAAAAATGTAAATGAGTATATTTATAGTTTTGGTAAGGGAAAAAGGCCTTTACAAGCATGATACAAAACCAGGAAGTCATAAAAGTGAAAAAGTAATTTATATAAATATCTAAAGCTTCTTTTTAGTAAAACAACTATAAGCAAAATAAAAATAAACAAATTAGGAAGAAATATCTAACACAAATGGCAAAAGCCTAATATCCTTAACATAAGTGCTAATATAACAATATCCTGAAGAATTCATCATTTTAAATTAGGGTAGTAGTAGCACAGATTGTGAGATCTAGTTGGATCATTGTGCATATTTTGAGCGTAGATCCAGGTGGTTTTTATGATTGATTAGAAATGAGGAGAAATAAGGAATCAAGAAAATCTTAGCCAGAGAAAATGGGTGGAGGGCAGAGGAGTTTTGTGTTAAGAACTAGATTTGGGGTGCAGAGTAGGGACAAAGAAATAAATCTAATTTGGTTATATTACATTTGAGAGTCTCATTTGACATTCCAGTGAGAATGTCCAGTATATAATTAAATACATGAAACTCAGGTAAGAGATCTTGGCTGGAGATTTAAATTTGAGTCATTAGCAAATGAGTGAGTGATGTTTGGAGCCAGGGGCATGGATGATGATATAATAATAATAATGAATAATACTAATAATAGCAGCTAACATTTGTTGAGTGCCTAATAAGAGTCAAAACTTGGGTAAGTTTTATCTCATGTGCTGTTGGAGGTGCTGTGGCATGGGGAATACTGGCAATTTGATATCTTGATACTATTGGTTTTGGGCTTGGGAAGAGAGAGGTAGAGGCTAGGGCTTATGGTGATTAAAGAGATAGGGCAACCTGTTTCTCCAAAGAGTTTTGAGGCGTTCAGGCAGAGAGGACTTAGAACTTGATAGGACTCTTTAATTTGAAGACTCATGACTTTCTTCCAAGTAAGAGAATTTAAAAAATAGTATTCCTTTGACTATTTCTTGTCTTCCATTCCTTCCTTCCTCTTCTGACTACTGTTAGATGGGTAGTAGAACTAACTTCTGAATCTATGCTTCATGTCTCTCAGCTTTCCTTTCATATCGTCCATCTTTGTCATTTTGAGCATCATTCTGCTGGAATGGATGGAGAATCCTTTGGCAGTCCTCCAACTCTCCAATTTTCTGCTTCAACTGTGCTATTTGTTTTATTTTGATAATCATTTTTTTATTCTTAAGATTTCTTATTTATCATTTTTTATGAATCTCATATTTTTGAGTCTTGTTGATAACCTTTTATACTTATTTTAACTTAAAGATACTAAGTATACTAAACTTATCAAATATTTTAATTTTTTGTTATTTTAAAGGCTATTTAACCTTAAATTTAAAAGCCATGGAGACTGCATTACAGTGACAAAACTTAAAGGCAAGTAGCAGAAAATACTATCTACTATGGAATTTAATTCAGATTTTGTGGTAGTTTTGTTTGTAGAACTCAGGAAGAAATGGTAAAAACAAAACAAAACAAAACAAAAAAGAGTACCTATATCCTAAGCTGGATTAAATATAGCAAATTCCATTTTATTCGCTCAGGAAACAAGAAGAAAATTGAAAATCAAGTTATACCAAACAGTTCTGACAAACACAGAACACCGTGAGGTTAAGTCATTGTATAACAAGTAGATGACAGAGAAAATGTTTTTGCCCTTGGGAAAGTAGGTATTTAACTGATAGTGGTCAAACTTGTGTTTCCCATCTAAGTTTGATGTACTCCAAGAAGTCAGTGGCTAAGTCTTAAAGCAGTATCGTTTTTCCCCCACCAATTTTAGTAACTTCAGTGTTTAGAATTTGGTGTTTAGAAGTTTGGAAACTTGAATGTTTCTCTGAAATTTTCTGTTGGAGTCATTAAAGTTGGATTTTGCAACTTCAATTTTTACTGTAAAATTTTTTGGCATAAATTTGATGCTTCCCATCATCTTAAGAAATATGATTACTAGCCATTGTCCTAGACAATACAACTTATTTAATGAGGCTCTTTGATTTGTGTTAGTATGGAAGAAATATAATTTCTGAGGCCTGCATTCTTCCTTGGGAGAAGCTGGAGTATAAGTGAAGTTGGTTGGGTCTTAGGAACCAGAGTGATAGAACCCATTCAAAACAGCTTGGAGCTCAAAGAACCACAGAATTGAACACAGCCATAGTTTTTTAGAGGGCACAGGGGATCAACATGGGGAAACCAAGATCATTCAAAAGCACAAAGAGCAGAAGCAGCCCAGAGTTTGGACATGGTAAAAACTGGAATGGAATAGACAGGATCTGGAGCCAGGGAAAGAGAGAGCTGGGGTGCAGGGGTGCGTTGAAAAAATCAAACTGACTCTTGCCTTTAGTGACCTTTGAGCATGGATGTGTGAGCTGGTCATCCTTGCTTAACAGTACAAGTGTGCTGTGTTAAAAAATGAGGAATTAAGACACATACACATGAGCTGTTTATTTCTACTCTATGTAAATAGAGCACTCTCCCTAAATACTTTCATTTTGCTTTGTTTTGTTTTTACCATAATAGGTCTCAGAAACTTTTGTAGTCTGTTGTTGTCATTCAATAAAATGAAGATAATCTAAGGAAGTACATATTTACTATCTAAAGATGTTTTCTGAATTTGATACAATACAGTGCACAGTCTTTAGGACTGAAAATATCATCTCTTCAGCACCTGGATTCTCAATAGGCTATAGCCTCATAATTTGCAAACAAAGTTTTAAAAGCTCAGTGTTACCAATGATATTTGGCTATTTTCCAAATTTCATCATGCAACTAGAGTAATTCACAAAACTCAGAAAGGAATTTGAAATATATCTAATATAATTAATTATCTAATACAATTATCTAATGTATCTAATATAACATATATCTAATATAATTAATTGTATTTATAAATTTATAAATTAACTTTGTCATTTTATTAATCATTCATTTCTGCCAAAAGTTCGTAAGAGAGGGGAGGAAAAAATTGGAAATAGCCAATGTAGATAAATTATTCAAGAAGTTTAGTCACAAAGGGAAGGGAGAGTGTAAGTATTGGGAATTGGCCAGTGTAAGTATTCAGTTCCTTGGGGGAATTAACATTGTGACATACCATGTTTCCCCAAAACTAAGACCTAGCCGGGCCATCAGCTCTAATGCATCTTTTGAAGCAAAAATTAATATAAAACCTGGTCTTGTTTTAATATAATATAAGACCAGGTATAATATAGTATAATATAATATAATACCGGGTCTTATATTAATTTTTGCTCCAAAAGACTCATTAGGGCCGATGGTCTGGCTAGGTCTTATTTTCGGAGAAACACGGTAGTAGATTTGTTTGATTTCAATATCTCTTGAAATTATCCGTTTACCCTTTAATCCAATACGGTTCCCACCCAGTATCTCAAAGAGGTCAGTGAGACTAGAAGGCAAGTGATACTCTTTTGGTCTGCTCTGCATTGTACGAGGTGTGATCAAAGAATATGATGAATGTTTAAATTAAAAAGTATATATTACAGTAAAAGACACATTGCCATTAATCCTTTTCAAAACACCCTCCCTTTGAACACACTTATCCCATCATTCTTGCCACTTTCTGAAGCAGTTCTGGAAGTCCTCTTTCGTGAGCATCTTTAGTTGCGTTGTCCTGGCTGCCTCGATGTCCTGAATTGATACAAAACGTTTACCTTTCATGGTCATTTTGACTTTGGGGGAAGAGCCAGAAGTCACAAGGTGCCAGATCTGATGAGGACACACTGTAATGTTTTTATTTGACAGAAATTGCTGTACTAGAAGCATTGTGTGACATGGAGCCTTCCCGTTGTGATCACAAAATACGGAGAATGCTGCTTCCAATTGCCATCCAACAGAAGGGCAGGGGTCTTCAATATGGGAAATGGCACATCAAACCTTAGTAACAGTGTGTGACAAGTTTCAACTTATTCGGTGCAGTCAGTTGGGTATGAGCTACGATTGAGAGAAGGTGTGTTTTAAAGTGTGACTTAAAAAAAAAAAAATCATCCTCCATTGTGACAATGCTCCGTGTTACACATCGCTTCTGGTATGGCAATTTCTGTCAAATAAAAACATTACGGTGTGTCCTCATCCACCTTATTAACTGGATCTGACACCGTGTGACTTCTGCCTCTTCCCCAAAATCAGAATGATTCAGGACATCGAGGCAGCCACAACAGCACAACTAAAGACACAAAAGAGGACTTCCAGGTGCTTCAGAAAGTGGCAAGAACGATGGGATAAGTGTGTTTGAAATGAGGGGGAGTATTTTAAGGGAGGTTAATGGCAATGTGTCTTTTACTGTAACAAATTTTTTTTTTTATTTAAACACTCACCATATTGTTTGATCACACTTTGTATATTATCAGTCCAGCTCTTTGTGACTTTAGTTAATACATTTCTAGTCCCTGATCACCTCCCAGTGAAGCGATGCCATTGAGTAGTTAAATACAATCAATACCCCAGTGCTTTTCTAGGGTTTCTCTGAAGAACCCCTATCTCAGCCTGACCTGGAGGGTGTGGGAAGGTAAACTGCAGTCGCTCACCTCAAGCACAAAATCTTTGTGAAGGCTTCATTTTATCGTAAATCTTTTTGCAAATGTTGACTTCTGTAATATATTCATATGTGGTTTAATATAAAAATGTTCATCATGTAATAAAATCAACCCTCGAGGAAAATGCACCATGTTTATCCTGTTGTCTTGCTTACTGCTTGTGCCCCAGGGAGTGGTTCTGTCGCTGGTCGCTAAAGGGGATGTCCAAGAAAGGACTCAACCTGGGGCTCGGGTATCCGGTTCTTGTCTCTACTCAAGAAAGACTTCAAGGGCAAGGCACATTTATTAAAACAAAAGTATACACTAGAGAAGGAAGTATGGGTGAATTTGGAGGTCTAGTCATGCTGAGGAAATCCTGATCAGGGGTTTTTATCCCTCCTGGGGGCAGGAGTTGGGGATGTGTCATTGACATAGGTTACCTGTCTCTTCCGTCTCCTCCCAGTAGATGGGACCCTCAGTTTCCCGCTTTTTCTTCCCTATTTGGTTTCTTCGGAACTGTCATGGTGTCAGGTGCATGATGGGTATCACAGTAACTGCAATGTAAATGACCTTATAATGACATTATAATTAGCTAAAGGTCAGATCCTGATCATGGATACTGACTCTGCCAGAGGAAACTCGTTCTGGTTTTTCTCTAGCTGCAGGTGCTGAATACAGTTTCTTTTGAAACTAATGAGGTCCCTCACATTGTATTCTGGAGAGGGTGGTCAATTCCCTAGACTACTAATCCTGCCTAAATTCTGCCTCAGTAGAGGAACGTGGATATCCTGGAAAGAATACTGGATTGGGGGTGGAGATATTTGGGTCTAGCCTATCTTTGCGATGTTAGCTCTGTGAACTTGGGAAAATCATTTAAACCTATTGGTCTTGTCAACTGATAGTTGTTAGCATCAATTCAACACTAGTAGAAATCCCCAATTTGGGGTACAGTGAAGAAGGAAACTTTATTCAGTGCAAACATTTCAATTGTGGAACAACAGCACAGCTATGAGGCAGTCCTGGGGTGAGGTCGTTCTCCAGCTAGACAGCTCTGCTCTGCTTTGCTCTGCCTGCCTCCTCTGCTCCTTTCTGTTTCATACTGGTCTGCTGTGCTCTGCGCTGGTCTGCTCCAGCTGGGGCAATGCAGTCTCTAGTCTTAGGTAGAAAGGGAAAGTACACTCTCTGAGCCAGAGGTGAGCTAGCTTATATTGAGAGAAGTCCCAGCCTCTGGTCCCTGATTGGTCCATTCTCATGCAAATGAGGACTCCAAATCCTTGCAGTTTGAATGGTCCAAAAGGCACTGTCCTGATTGGTCAGAATGGAGTTGCTCTGATTGGCCGATGAAGATGCTGATGCGGCTATAGCTGTGCAGCTCCAATTAGATGGGGAAAGTCTCGTCCTTTTGGTTGAAATACTGTTTCAGGAACTCCTTTATAAGGGTTGGTTCAGACCCCTGAACACAGTGCAGGCAGGCAGCTCAGTGCAGGCTTCTCACTGGTTTGTGTGCGAGGCTCCTGTGTAGAAATGGCTGCTGGACTCTGGATGTTTTTGTTTGTTTGTTGTTGTTGTTGTTTTGAGCCCAGTTACTCACTAGGAACCCTCCTTTGTAGGTACCTTCTTTCTCAGATTCCATAGTCTCCATTTTTTTTTATATTAATTGGGGGGGGGGTGAGCAATCAGGCTGGATAATCACAAAGTCCTTTCCTTCTATCGTTCTAATATATGACAAAGAATCTTGAATGCCAGACTGAGAATTCTGTAGAGCCCAAGTGGTTGTACTTTATAGATCGTAAGGTCCAGTGTGTACAACTTACTGCCCTTACTCTCTTTAATATTTCATAATTACAGAAAGCATTTTTGACTATTGAATGAACAAAGAGTGGGCATTTTGGCATCGTTGGTCTACACATTCTTCTTTCCCTTTCCTACCTAGATGGAAATATGAATTTAATACGAATTAAATCCATAGCCCTTTCTTGGCAAATAAAGACATGGGCATAAGATTTCCGTGGATTAATCTGTTCTTATAGTCAGCAGTCTCATCCTTTCCCCTCAACTTGCGTCCTCCCTGATAGAAATCTAGCCACTTCTACAAGTGGCAGCCAAATAAATATTCTCCTACAACGTCAGCCACCAGCTGAAAACTTACATAAACTTTTTAAGGAAATGACGGTCTGCAAAGGGTGGTGCCTCTAGGCTCGTCCAAGTTGCTGTGTAAAGCACACTCCCTAACTTAACCAGATGGTATTATCCACGAGAACAAGCATCCCTGTTCTTCCTAAGCTTTTTAAGCTATTTCTCCAGGCCATACCAAATTGTGTTTCCTCTTGAAGTAGGACATTCTGTGCCCTATTTGACTAATGTAGCTGGAATTGTTGGAAGGAGAAGAAAGAGAAAGAACGGATATGCTTTAAGAATAGGGAATTTCACTAGACTCTTTGCACAATACAGTATATCTGATATGTATATTATTGTGTGGCAAATATGATTCCCACTTTCCAGGTAGTGGAGTGGTCTCCATATCATGCCTCAAGGTCATGCTAAGTAAGTCACGGGCTCGGGCTCAAAGCTGCTCCTATCAGTTAACCTAGGCTGGCCACGTCTCTGCTCCTTCCAGCCATCACTGCCTGCCACTGCTCTCCAACACCTGTGCTGTATGTGGTAGTCAGGGAACTGAGATACAAATGTAGTTGGATTTCTGCCCTGGTCAAGAAGGAGGATATCTCAGATCACCCCTCCAGAATGCAATGCAAAACTCCCCTGTCATGAGCTAACAATCTAGAAACATTTTAAGTGACTAAATCCCTTAGTTAGCTTACAGATGTGAGTCTATGAGAGTTATCTTAAATTCCGGCAAAACAATTTACAAGTGGCAGCCAGTGACCGATGTGGGGGCTTTTGGTTAGTACCGTATTTGCATTACTGAAAATGCTTTTCTGGGGAGGATAATGCAAAGTTTAATGTTACCAACCTGTCTTTGCCTGCAGCTGGAGTTGTATTGAGGCATAAGTACCTAGAATGCTTGTTCTCTGCTATATGCACAGGCCTTATGTAGCCCCTCCCTGGAGTGGTGGCCCAGGAGTTGGGGGAGAATGACTGTGGTTTGGGGGACAGGGAGGAAAGCTAGAAGGCTGTGCAATAGGACATTCCCTGAGTCTGGCTTGAGACTCAGGAGAGAGGCATAAATACACGTGATGGAGACTGACAGCGTACACAGGCGCCCTTGAAGGAGCCTGCCTGGCTCAGAGACACCAACTGGGCAGTGTCGTGGAGAGATGACCAGCTTTAAGGCCAGACCAATTCAAATTGTAATCCCAGACTTAGCCCTTACTCGGCTGTGTGACTTTTGGCAAGTTATTTAACCTCTTGGAATCTCAGTTTTCTCTCCTGAGTTGCAGGGGTAAAATATACATTCAAGGGCTGCTGAAAGATTGAACGATGAGAAAGCAAAATAGTAAGGCCACTTTGGGAGGCAGCCGGGCACTTTCTTTAAAAGCTAAATATAGTCTTACCATATGATCCAGAAGTCTAGGTCCTCGGTATTTTCCCAAATGAGTTATAAACTTAAGTCCACACAAAAACCTGTGCATGGATTTTCTAGTGGCTTTATTTATAACTGCCAAAAGTTAGAAGCAACCAAGGTGCCCTTCGACAGCTGAATGGATAAAGTGTGGCACATCTGTGTGAGGGAATATTATTCACTGATAAAAGGAAATGAGTCAGACTCAATGGAGGAAACTTACGTGCATATTACTAAGTGAAGGACGCCAGTCTGAAAAGGCTACAGACTGTAGGATTCCATCTGTATGACATTCTGGAAAATGCAAACAGTAAAAAGATCAGTGGTTGTCAGGGTTTTGGGGTGAGGAGCTGAGGGAGAGATAGGTAAAGCACAGGGGATTTTTAGGGCAGTGAAACTATTCTGTATGAGATTGTAATGGTGGACACATGGCATTATGCATTTATCAAAATCCATAGGATTTACCAAATAATACAAAGAGTAAAGCCTAATATAAACTATGGACTTTAATAAACAAAGTTTTCTAAAAACATCAAGTAGCGTGATGTATATAAACTACCAAAACAACTAACCAGTTCATGCTAGGCTCTAATAAATAATAAATGTTATTATTTTTATTCTTACTCTAAGTTCCAATAACGTCATTGAGACATAGTTTCTGTTTGCGTTAGATTTATTTGTTTTAATTCAAGTGGTATTATTATTTAAAAATTAAAAGTGATATTATCATTTAAAAGAATTAGTTTTCCTTCGTAAGCATGAATTAGTTCAAAGAAATGTAATATTTTCTCCCCTGCTGTCTGTCTTATGCAAAGTTAATAATAATTTCTTGCCAAATCCGAGGAAAGCAAACTGGTTCAAACATGAGTTTCATTGAGTTTTATTTCAGTCCATGATTTACAGTTGGTGTAAAACTTGGGTCTGGACTTGGTTAGTTATAAGGCCATTGCAATATACAGCATCTTGAGTTGATTTTGCCATATCCTGTATTGTTATGTAAAATGCTAACTTTAATTAAGAATTGCTCAAATACAATATCCTTATTTGTCCTGCATGAAGTTTCTCCTCTTTTGTATATGTGTGTGTGTATGTGTGTGTGTTTCAAATTTGTGTGAGAAGAATAAGCAGGAACTTTAAATTTAAGTGACACATTTTAAGTGATAGAAAAATTACATCACAAAGCATTAAAATTGTGCACAGGAAGCTTTGCCGACATCTGATAGATTAAAAGGGGTGGTATAATTAAATAAGAACTAACACCTACTCTATAGCTGGAAATCGAGTGTGTCAGAATCCCTTTCCTTTTTTCACTAGACGCTAAGAATCTAGCCATGCAAAATGTCCAAAGCAGCCAAATGCCACAGAACTTGAATCCATTGTGACAATGCAGAAGTTGTCAAGAACATGCAATACATACTCTTTGGGCTTTTACAAAGCACTAAAAGCTAAATGGCACATTTATGTCTTTATCCTCTACCTCTTGCTTGGCAGCTTTTCTTGGCTCATTTCAGAGACATGGAATTCCAAGTAATCAGAGTAAGTTGGGACAGAAACTTCCTCTCTCTTTCCTTTCTTTTTCTTTCACCTATCTGTGCCCATATACTTTCTCTCACATTCACGTTATCCATGCTGTTGGAGAAATTAATGATTACTGTAGCTGGTTTCTTTCATCCCACCTCTGTAACTATTTTAGATTCAGGTCACTGACTCATTTACTGGGATCTCTGACAGATGATCTCAAAACCAAGGGACCTCAGTGGCCGAGTGCCAGCAACAAGGGGCGCTTGCTAGCGTGACATGGGCTTGGCCCGGGTTCTGTGGACATTGGGGAACCACTGGCTTGAGGAAGAATATGGAGCTGAGCCAGGGAAAGGGGCAGGATGAGCTTAGAGCTGTCCAGGAAATGGGAAGAACATATTTTGGTGGGGAAAAAAGGTGTTTCTGGGGAATCTGAGAACAGAATTGAGTCCATAGCAGGCCAGAACCACCCTGTACCTTACCTGCTGAGATGTCACAGAAAAGAAGTTGACTTGGAGCCAGAGAATATTGCCCTGCAGACCAAACACTTCAATTGAGAGGTGTGGCCAGGTAAGGCAAAGCAAGGGCCGGAGCCACTTGGTTGTCACCTTGGTTGTCACCTTGGTTGTCAGGTGGTGGCCGTGCGCATTTCTCACTCTGCGGAGGCAGTGCCAGCCACAACACTTAAACCATACCTTGGTGCTGGCTGTAGACATATTGTTTTCCCATAACTACTGTCATTCAAACAGGATCAAGTTTCCTAGCATGAGAAGATTGTTCCCACTGAGTACACACATGGTCTGCCGTGAGCGAGGTGAGGCAAATCCCCAGAAAAGCTGGACGGAGTCTCCATTCCGAGATAAGTAGTTTGGGGGTGGGGGGAGCTGGAGAGGACCCGACTTCACCTTCTGTTGATGTAGGTTTGGAATGAAATGAGTGGAATCCACATTCCCCACAAAGTAAACAAGGTTCAAATGGGATTACCCAGTAGGAATCCAGTCCAACTGTAATTTAAGTTGTTCGAGGGATCTAAATATTTAATCTACCCTCATGAATCCTAGAATCATGTGTAAGCAGTAATGACCGAAAGTAAACACTGCTGTTGGAGTCAGAAGTGTTGCAACTAGTATAACTTCTGCTCTGACGTCCTAGAATCTTTGGAGAACACTAAAGGAAACAAGCCTAAAAACACGGAGCTGGCAGCCAGAGGTCTGGCTTCTCCAGCTGCGCCCTCCTCTAACTCTCTGAGCCTCCAGGCCTGTTTTGTCGAGTAAGGACATGGGCCGAGCATCTCAGAGGACAAGTCACTCTTATAATTTGAAACACAACAGAACCAATAGGGATGCAGGAAATCAGCTGCATAAATTGTGAAGCCTAAGTTTACGGCTCCATTCCTTCTGGGATAGTGTATATACACAACTTTTTCTTCAAAATAGAAAATCTAAACTTACCATTACTATATCTAATATCTGTGCTCCTCACATTTTATTCAAATCATGCCATTTGATTAAAAGATCTAACCTGTCAGGGGTTCCCTATGGAGCTTAGAATCACCCCCTTGGTGCTTTTTAGCGATCTCTGTGTTGGGGGGTGCTTTCCAGATGTCCTGATGGTTGGGGATGGAGTGCTGGTGACGTTCGATGGGCAGGGGCAGAGTTGCTGACTACGCTCTGGATAATCCCGCAAAGAATTGTCCCACAACCTGTATGGCTTTCATACATCCTGTCAGATATTCAAAGAATCCAACTTTGATTTACATATAAGTATAATGTTTTTCACATGTTTAAAAATATGCACAGGATTCTCTAGGAATATGTATACATAATATGTAACAAGATTATACCTTGTTCTGCTTAGAACTTTACCAAGAGTTATTCATCGTTTCAGAAAAATCAAATCACCAATAGCAAACACTAATGATGTTTGTGTCACCAAAACAACACACTTGTATAGTCTACATTGTAGCTGTTTCATTCATGGCGCTTCTACAGGTGTGTGAATCTGAGTCTTCACTGCCCTTTTGGACGGTTATGTAGAGTATTTATATACTGAAATACATATTATTTTGTAGATGTTCTTTTCAGTTCTCCTTTGTAGTACAATCTGCACATTATATTAATTTTTAAAATGTGTATAGATTATATTATATTATTGTATATCAGATTAGTAAATATAGTTCTATGAAATGTTACGAAAATGCACTGTATCTGGATTGGATTGAAAACCACTGGACTAGAGGATCCTATGGCCCAAGGTCCCTTTTAGCTTTAAAATTCTCTCGGTCTGTGAGATTATTTAGTCTAATGCCTTCATTTTTACAGGTGAGTAAAATGGAAACCCATTAAGTCTTTCACATGCTGCGTTCCACAAATATTTATTGACTGTGTCCTAAGGGTGTGGGTACATGGCTGAGTACCGTGCACAAAAGTAGGATCCCTGTCTTCAAGGAGTTTCCGGTCTAGTAGCCCAAATGAGATCTATACCATGGAATAAAACACAGAAAATCCCGTAACTGATTAGCAGCTCAGCTGCATCTGGAACCCAACATTGCTCTGAGCTCTGGTTTTCTGTGCCTCCTGCTCCAGGGGCCTGAGGGAGAGACCTGGCGTCCTATCACCAGAAATCTTTGTGTCTGTGATCATTGGGTGGGTGGGGAATATACCACCAACCAAAAGAACATGATCTTAGTTTACTCTCTACTTTCTTTTGCAGAATAACAAAGGCCCAGGAGTAGCTAGTTAGCTCCCTACCCGAATCAGTGCTGGCTCATGTGATGAGTAAGAATTGCCTATGAGGAAAGAAATGGTGAGAGAGGAAAGAGCACAGAAGGCTGATTCTCCAGCAGTGTCATCTAACAGAAATATAATGCAAGCCACAGTGTGAGCCGCGTATATGTAATTCAAAATTTTCTACATTTCAAAAAGGAAAAAGAACACGCCAAATTAGTCTGAATAATATATTTCATTTAACCCAATATATTCAAAATAGTATCATAATTGCAACATGAAAGGAGTAGCAAATAATTTTTAATGAAGTATTTGACACTTTTTTTCGTATTAGGTTCAAAATCTGCCGTGCGCTTCATACTTCCAGCACACTTTAATTCATAGGAGGCTACTGGCTATCTTCATGACCTCAGCCCTTTTTCTGTCTCTTCCCAGGTCACCTGTCGAGGCACTCCCATCCAAACTTCTCTCATGATATGCAGTGATTGCCAGTCTAGAGGGTGCCTCAATCTGTGTGAAACGACTATGGATAGGGAATGAGGGTACCCACCCACTCCCTGCACTTGAGTCAGAGGCTTTAAAAATATGGGAGGGTTTCTGTGAAGTCTTCCTTGCACAGCTTAGTGTGCTCAGGTACCAGCTGCAGAAGGAACAGTGATAATCTGGAATGAGAGGTCTGGATGTGGAGAAGAAGTTGGGTGCCAGGAATGCAAGGGCTCAGCACTATGGAACTTCACTATTTTTAAAATCATTCCTTTTCTTATTTGATCCTCACCTTCTCGTTTAGCTCTTTTATGAATGCATGTACGAAGAGACTTGGAGCAGGTGACTTTCTAAGGTCCTTCCCTGTCTACGTACTGCCTCCTCATTGGGAAGGAGGTCTATCCAAGCTTCAGACCTGGTCCTTCAGGCACTGCAACTTCCAGCCAGAACTCCCTGCCGTGGCTCTGAAGTATTTGCAATGTGTTTTCAGAACACCCGAGAGCTGTGCTCAGGTGTGTGTGTATGTGCTGCATGGAGTGAGGGGGTGTGGGCAGGGAATGTGGAGTCTGGCGGGACAGATGCTTTGCATATAGCGCCCATTTGAGGTAGATGCCATACTTATCCTCGTTTTCCTCGGAAGGAGATGGAGGCAAAAGACGTTAAGTAACTTCCCCAGGTCCTAGTAGCTATCATCACTGCATTCTTTATGGCTGCCTGGCAGCATTTCCTTTCTTGGCAGAAACCTGCCTGCCCCTTCTCATTCATCCTTCTTTCCCCACATCTTCTTCTCCCCCTTCCCTCATGCCTCCACCACAAATGTGCTGCGGGTCAGTGAGGAGCACCTCTTCCTAAAACAAGTTGGAGGCTTCTAATCCCACTATCCGTGACCCTCAGACTTCTAAATTGGTTTTCCAGTCGATGGCTCAGATTCTTCTTCCGGAAGCTGAAGCTGGGAATGTGAGACATTCAACTTTAGTCAGGTCATTATTTAGCCCCATCAGGGATCCAACCAGCCTGTCCTCTCCTGGGGATCCAGAACAGGGAGCTGCTGCTATTGCTGTGCTGCTGCTACAGATACAGCCTTAGCTTCTCGTAGGAATAAAAGCTTCCCAAGACCAGAAAGAGGCTGTCTGGCCCCTGCGACAGCGCCTTGCAGGTGGGCAGTGCCTTGTTGGGACCCCTCTTTTCCAGGTCTACTCCTCAACTTTGTGGTTCAAGGGATTCTTGGAGCCAGAGCAGAGGAAGCTGGGAAAAACAGATTCATGATAACCAATTTTATAAGAGACTGATGTATAAATTAGAAGACCTGTTTATTAACGTGTTGGAAAAAAATTCCTCCTAAGAGGTGTCAACCTAAAAATGAAAGGCCAAAGTGAGAGGCAACCAGCATTTATTTGAGATCAAAAAGAACAGCTATTAGGGACGTGCTGATTCAAGCAGAAACCCAAACAGTGTTCTGATTAGGAGACAAAGGCAAAGGGTATTTGTGAGAAAGGGAAAGGGGGCAACTACATCAGTAGAAAAAAGGCATTTCTATTGGTACAGATAAGCTAGTGTGGTGACACTAATTCTAAACAATGTTTTAAATTTTCAGTCCAGTAATCATCAGTCCAGTAGTCATAATATCTGCTTTCTTGTTATCCTTGCAAATAGTTCTTTGGAACACAGTGTTGCTTTAGGCTCAGTCCAAAGGTTATTTTGCCCTGTTTTAACATTCCAAAGGTTTGAGGCATAAGACATATAAGGCAGTTAGTTCCTCTGGGATGGCAGCTCCAGCTCCATTTTAAAGTGGCTCCATTTGTATTATTTTTTACAGAGAACACAAATATTTATGTTTGCAGGTCAGCATATTTTTCTCTTCACAGAAAACCTTGTGTGAGGAGCCAGACTTTTATCAGAAGGTTGTCTAACACACCTGGAATCAGCACTGGGGGCGTTAGGTTATTGTTGAAAAATTAAGTGTTTGTTGTAGAAGAGGACATTATTGTGAGACGGCACCTAGTGAGAAAGGTCAGCCTCCCTCCTGGCCTCCCCTACCACCGCTCCCCAGAGGCAGCCGATTACCAGTTTCTTCCTTATCTTAGATTGTCAGAGGCCTGCAGCTCCTGACAGGGGTGTACCTGCCACGTAGGCCAGGTAACTGACCTCTTCTGGTTAGATTTCCTTTCTGGACCAACTTTTTTCTTGACACATTAGAGGGCAGGAGTTGGGACAAACAAGCAGTGGGGATGACAGAGGCCAGCTGGGAGGAGAGGCATGCCAGGCTTTGCTGAATTAGATAAATGTGCTCTCTCCAGATGGGAGGGTGTGCAGTGGGGAGAGGATAAGCCAGGAGCTACCTAGTAACAGCAGAAAGGAGTGTTCCCAGGCCACTGGCAGGGAGTGGATGGTGGGCCTTCTCTGACCCCTCCCAGACCCTGGGGAACAGGGCAAGAAGGAAAACCACAGAGTGAGTGACAAAGAGGAGCTCTGCCCCACTGTCTTGAAGAGGAAACAACTTGGCCCCGAAAGGATACCCCAAAAAGATCAGACAAGATCAAAACACTGTGAGAGATGGCCTGGCCCCAGAGCAGCCGTCATACAGGGTGTGGCCAAGGTAAGGTGCCTTCCAGCTTCAATACTGGGACCTGGGGACATGGCTGGAGAAAGTCTGCAGCAAGAAGGAACAATTAGCCAATTCGTGATGTTGACATTCGTAGCCACCAGATAAGGCGGGTTCCCTTAATTAGGGCTGTGACAGGTAAAAGTATGTTCCCAGCTGACTCCTGGTATCCACGTGGGCAGACCTGTTATATCCCAATGGGGTTTGGCCCCGTCTGTGTATGAGGGCTCACTGTGTGTGCATTCTTGGCAGCTTTGTAAAGGCTTCAGAAGGAATAAACATAGGGCCTGATTCCTGCCCTTCACCTTGAAGAGAAGACTCATTCATTCATACTTGTGGTCCAAGCTAACAAACTTTGGTTGTTCAAGAGGAAGAAAATAAAGTTAATGGGGGTGAGGGTCGGATGTCTAGAAACCAGTTCATGTGAGACAAATAAAACAAATGAGGGATCTGGAAGCCAGTTCAAGTGAAGAAGCAGGTATTAGTGTGGAAGAGGGGACTAAAAGGAGCCGAGAGCATCGTGTCAGACATTTGAAGAGGTAGTGAAACTTAGTGGGTGGTGCTTAGAAGTCAGGTGGCCTGAGTTCAAATTCTAGTTAGGCACTTAGGACCTGCGTGGAGCTGGGCGGGTTATTTGACCTCTCTGCCTCACTGTCCTTATTTAAGAAAGTGAGGATAATATGATACATATCTCAGGGCTGTTGTGAGAATCGAGCAGGTTTGTACATGGTAAGCACGCGTAGTGCCGGACAGGGCAAGCCCTAAGTATTTGCTACTGTGCATATGAAGGCAGGGAGCAGATAGGAGTTGCACCAAGTGACCAAAGTAGAATCAGTGGAAAATCTACATC
The DNA here is from genome assembly GCF_964194185.1 of Rhinolophus hipposideros. NCBI lineage: Eukaryota > Metazoa > Chordata > Mammalia > Chiroptera > Rhinolophidae > Rhinolophus > Rhinolophus hipposideros. The sequence continues at coordinate 85,650,003 of NC_138055.1, forward strand.
AATATATACCAGGGGTACCACAAAAATGTATACAAGTGGATGCTTTGGTCAGTGTTGCTCAAGCAGTAGTTCGCCGTAATCAGAAGTGTCTGGATGCTAATGGTAACACTTTGAGCACCTCTTATAATTGCAGAAACCAAATGTGACTTGTATTCATCTTTTGTTGTTGGTGTATATTGAGTATTACAATTTTAATAGATTTTTCCTTTCTTAAAATATGTATACGTTTTTTGGGGGGCACTCTGTAGATTAAGTTCTTTTAATATCAGAGTTACCCAACAGGGGACTGTGAAAAATAGTGAGCAAAGACAACTCTAGAGTTGGAACAGATTTGTTCTCTAACCCAGGCCCATTTGAGTGTTGCATACCTAGTCATCTGCGTGACATTTCCACTTGGATATCTCCCAGGCATCTCACACATGACATGTTCAGAACTCATTTCTGGATTCTGCTTCTTCCTGCTCTTCCTTCAGCATTCTCTGTTTTAGTACCAGTGGTAGCCATGCCACCCAGTCAGGGTAGACGCATGACAGTCATCTTTGATAACTCCATCTGTCTTGTCCTCATATTTAATCAGTCACCGACAGATGACCATTCCACCTCTTCAGTATCTTTGGAACCATCTCCTTTTCTCCACAGCCATTGCTTCTGTTCTAGTTCAAGGAATCATCTAGTAACTTTCCCCTCTAGTAACTTTCTAACTGACCTTCACCTTTTACCTCCACCTGAAGGCCAGAAAGCCCACAGAGCACTTTGCTGTAGACAAAGGATGCTGCCCATGTGGGAAGATGCCACTGGGGCCAGGCCTTCCTTCGCTAGCACACTGGGGCCAGATTTCACCCCTGAGTTGCTGACTTGGCTAATGCCCTTGTACTTCAACACCTGCCCAAGCATATGCACTGGCCCTTTCCAGTTCATTCTCCCAACAGCAGCCATAGGGATCTGATTAACATTTAAATTGGATCGTGCCACACATCTCTCTCCTATCGCACTACCCCCAGTCTTTCATGGCTTCCTGTTGCCCTTGAGCTCCTGATCACGTTTAAGCTCCATCTACGGTGATGTATTAATGTCAGTCACATTAATGTTTTAATTATATTAATAGCCATTAATTAGGCAGAAGGTTTTGCTATAAAAACTAGCCCCGGGGTAAGTCATAGAATATTAGCGCTGTGGAGAGCTTAGAGCAGGGGCCGTAGACCGAATACTTAAGTGTCGTAGCCAGCCTGCAGACACATTTTGTTCGGCCCACACAGTATTTAAAAAAGTTTCAATTAGTTGGCACTATTTAAAATCGAGATTTCACCTAAAATATAGATTCTTGGCTTCTCCTCAAAGAAAATGTGGAGATGTTGGGCCCTCCTCTTCCCAGAGCGCCCGTTGGCTGGTGTTGAGCCGCGGCTGTGCCCTCTAGCTGGACCGTGTGCCCTCCTGTGCTCCCAGCCCCATGCTTCCTGGTTTATACCCATTGACATTCCCCATCATGCCCCCGTAGACACTTGCATTTGCGGCCCCTAAGCTCGTTCAGCCCCTTAATTTCAGGTGAGGAAGCGGAGGCTAGAAAGGTGGCTCATGAACCATCCATGGCTACTGCTGCTTCTACTGAATAGCAGCCTCACAGCTGAAGACCGAAAGGAAACACATTATGCAACTTGGTTAATTCTTCTTCCTGCTATGATTGCTGGTTGTTTTGCTTATGTCTGTGGTCACATGAAAATGAAAACATACACTTTGGAAGTCCAAGATGGTGTTCTATGAATATCACCTATTCTGCATGAAACTGTAGCGCAATTAAGAAAAGTGGAGAAATAAGGAGGATTGAAAATGACAGGGAAAATAAACCTTATCGTGTTGCAGAAAGCTGGGAGGTCAGCTGGGTTGCCACCTTTTCGGGGACATAGAAATTGAGATGTACACAGCAGTGAGTCAATGACAGGAAAAGGACTTGAGAACGACTCTTTGGGCTTCGTGCCCTGTACCATGCAAATTACTACGGAGAGATCAATCACTGCAAAAAGGGAAATTTGCAATTTACCTTGGTAAACAATGGCTTTGACCAATCAAGAGGAACTGGAATGAAACACAGCCTCAGAGCCTTGAGTCAGAAGGGAAATGTCTTCCTGTGTTCTTTGGAAAAGGAGGCCACATCAGGCCATAGGGAAATTAGCCTTAACAACTACCAGCGACTCCTGTACTCCATCTTCCTCATACCGGTGTCTGGTTGCCAGGAAGCTGAGACAACACTGCTCCGAGCCATGAGCGATTCTAGTCATCGTCCTCACGCCAACTTTGGGCCCTGTCTTTATTAGCTATAGAAAGGCAGGCTGTTTATGAAGCAAAGAAGTGACAGGACAGGTTCCCAGAGGAAAGCCATGGGAGGGAGCTGGGTGTTAGCTGCATTCACCTTTTCGGCTTCATCTCCATTGTATTATTCTGTTTTGTTTCCCATTGGAATCTGAAACTGTTTAATGATACTTAGTAAGGTAGTACTTCTTTTATCTGTATTCAAGTGTATCTAATAACTTCTGCATACATTAACACTCTTATGATTAAGGCAATGTAATTAGAATGTTTTATCAGCAAGAGAAATATTTTCCTCTAGACATAGATGTCAAAATCAAATTCTCTCTTTCAAATCTCTGAGTCATTGCTCAACAGTGGAGATCAGGTTTATGATTTCATAGACTGTCATTTCCTTATGATGGCAGACTAATGAATATGATGATTTATGAAAATGAAATGTACTCATTTGAGAATAGACTCACACTGTTGATTTTATTTCTAGACTCCCTGGGGCTTTTATCTGTCCCTCCTTCCCCTTAAAGAATATACCAAAAGAGTGAGTAATGGATCAATAACTAATACCATTGCTCTCTACTTCCTTCCTTTAGACAAAAGTCATTTTCAAAATTCAGACTACAAAGACTTCCATTGATGATGTATTTCTATTAATTGGTTGGATCAACAGGAATAGAAAGCTGTCTTTCTTTTTCTTTTAAGAATTCTCTGCCACCAAGTTCTTTCAGCTAAAGAACGTTTGTTCGTTGTAATAGTTCAGGCATTTACTTTATTCATTTGAAGTGAGAATCCATCGCCATGCTTGTCTTTGTCAAACTTTGTCTTTTTAAAAGTGAGGTCTTTTACTTGCTGGTGGTTCATGCGGAAGTGGAGATAATGATTGTGTCAAGAGTGCAGGAAGAGTCTAGGAGTAGGTAATGGATATGGGGTGCGGAGTGGGGAATTGTCAGAGGAGAAAGAAAGAGAGCTATTGGAATGGAGTGGTCCAAAGAGACTGTGTGATAAGGGGCTCCCATCCTAAAATCCAGCTGCCCAAGTCTGGGAAATTATCAAATAGCAGAGAGTCCGCCCTGGAAGCAGCTTGGGAGCAAAGTGCTCTGTACAGTGAAAGTGCTGAGTTGTGGAGAACACAGTGATCTACTCCGACAAAATAATGAAATAGATGGCGTTTCCCCAGTGAATGGAAATTTGCTTTTTACTGTGTTCCAAAACACTGGCTCCAGTTTGGTGTGTGTTGTGTTTTTATTTGTAATACCCTGCATTGATGGTTCCTGGAAACTCTCCGGCGAGTCTGTGAGTTTGGTGTAAGCTCTATGGCGGCCTTACTCCCACCTCTAGGTCACTGTTATGACACACCCCCAGGTCTCATTTTCAGTGTCTCGGCATACTTTCCAATGCTTCCAGTAATTGATTGTGCAAAACACAAAACCAAAAGCAGATGGGACATGTGTAGATAAGCTGTTTTGTTTTTCATCCCTATAATTTCCTAGGTTTGATAGCAGTTCAATTTTCTAACCATAAAAGCTGTTTCTATGCTCTTTGGAGCGCGCACTCATGAAATGCTGCCAGTAAGTAGGCTAAAAGAATATTACATGCGGTTTTTTGTTCTTCTGAGTTTTTTCTCCTTTCTTTTTGAAAGAAGTACCTTGCTGCTGGAGAAGGAAATTCCAAAAAAATTATTTTAAATGTATTTGTCAGAGTTCAGATTACTCCTGGAACTGTTGTGTTAACACAGGGATACTTTAAAATGACATGTCATAGCTGAAACCCGAGCCCTAGCCTTTTGCTGAGCGGTCCTGAAGGTACCCACTCTGGGAAGTCACAGGGTTCATTTACCAAAATTTTAGGTGCTGGTTGTGCTGTGTGTATCTCCTGCATGGGGTGGGGTGGGGAGTAGTTGTTCTGTGACTAGAAATAGGAAGTAAGGAAGTAAAAGCTGCCACTAGACAACATAGAACCTGTCCGTGGGAAATGGTAGCACGTTCCAGGGGGTGTCCCTTTGGGCCCACCCCTTTTTATCAATTAAATTGGTCACATCTTTTCAGTCACGTAGACATGACAGGAGTGGTTTTCTAAGGGGCTTGTTTTAAACCAATCGTGCAAATAGAGTTTTGTTGTTGGCATTATTTATTAAAGTACACCTAACCCCAAACTGTTTGGCCAGAGCTATTTCCCTCCAGGATCTTCAGGCTGTAAAATGAATAAATTAGTCTCTGTAGGAATGCTCTTGCTATGTTGGCTCCAGGCTCAAACATTGAATAGTTGTCTCTGGGTATCTGCACAATTTGGGAACTGTATTTGAACCAGCATGAAATTACTGTCCAATAATGCTCTTTCTCTCTCAGGGATTTGTCGACACTCATGTAAACATTCAGAGACATAGATGATCTAGTCATCCATGAGCATAGAGAGAGACTCATCGGAAAAGCACAGACTCTGAAGCAGGTAGAGCTCGGTTCGAAACCAGGCTATCACTTGTTAGGCTGAGTGATGTGGGACAAGTCATTCAACTTCTCTTAATACTAATATCTTCTTTACAAAAAGAATAGGATGATAACACTTACCCCATGGCAATGGCTTTAAGAGTAAAAGTATTGCCTTTGTCTTCCCTTCTCCTGTTTTAAAGTGACACAAGGAGGGAACATGCTTACATGAGAACTCTTTGAAACCAAACAGGGCTGTTTGAAACTATTTATAAGCTTTGGGCAGGCATTTGTGATGTCAGTCATACAGTGGAGAAGGAAATGACTTAACTTGCTGCTCTTCTCTATTACCCACCCCTATTAGCTAGAAGGGAAATTTAAGGTGCAGCCCTTTCTCGACCCCTTCCTGGTAAAGAAAGAGCCACCACACCAAGGAGGAGTGAACAGTGCGTCTCTCCCTACCTCTCAGACCCTTCGTTGCCCAGGACCCCACCTCTACAGGACGGTGGGCATAGCAGTAATACGACCCGTCCCCTCTCTCCCTCCTCCTCAAATCTGCCTGATGGTTTTGTTTTACCCATTAGTAAACGTACAGATCCTTTTAAATGAACAAAAAGTGAAGCAAATGCATCCCCAGAGTCCAACCAGTATTTATGGAGCCCTGTGCTTTTATTTTTTGTTCTGCCTGCAAAGTACATACATAGAAGGGCTAAAATGTCTTCAGGAAAATCTGAAAGCCAGCAACTTAGTAACAGGCTTGACACCTGCCTCTAACAGGAACTTCTGAAGCCAGAGATATTCTTTGTAACTGAGGTCCATCTGTTGCACAGATTTTTAATTCAGATATTCTTCTCAAGCCAAGCTGAGAGAGCAGCCAATTTTGTGGAAAGATCTCTTTAATAAGAAACGAATAAAACTATCAATGCTAAATAAAATAGACCGCTGTGAAACTTGGGTTAAGTCCCATAGGGAAGAGTATGTGAGATTAACTGCATTATATAACACGACTGCCTTTAATAGCTGGCATGGTTCTTTTTGTTGTTCTAAGGGAGAAGCAGCCAAGGCGGGGGCCAAAGCACATGATATTATTTTAAAGTACTGCAGCCTCTGGAATTTTTCCTCGGAGAGATGTCCAGAATCAGAGTTTTACTTTGATTTATGGTTGCTTTAAATGTTTAACACTTTTTACATTTTCAAAGCTACATCCTCTGCTTCCAGCATCCTAGGGCTGTGTTCTGTTGCTTTGAAAAGTTGCTTTGAAAAAATTCATTTTCAAATGGCAAGTTTTAAAATTATGCAAAGAGAAGGTTTTACAGTACAGGGTGTTTGAGTGATTTTAAGTGGATAAAAGGGATAAAGCTGTAAAGGCAGGCCCTGGAGGCCTTTTCTCGGGTGCTTGTGATGACCCAACAGAGAAGGGATAGCGGCGGAGAAAAGGATTTTCAAAGTAGCAGCACATTCCCTCAGCAAACAGCACCGGGCCAGACCCTCCTGAGATCTCAGAGATGTCGCCATCAGGTGTGGGTGACCAGCAAGCAGTTAGGTTGAGCCATGTGTAGCCCTCATTTTTAAGATCAGAAATGATATAGAACTGTGGCAGTTTCGTGTGGCTCAGCTTAATAATTAGATGAAAACTAGGCTATATTGCAAGTATATTGCAGTGGGGCCAACATGCAGTGCTGTGGGAAAATGTGGGCAAGAGGACCTAACACAGTGACGTGATTGAGGCCAGGGGACAAGAAAGGGACGCCACCGCTGAGTGTTGTTTTTTGTTGTGTTGTGTTGTTTTTTTTTTTTAAATAAACTATTTATTGAGGTATCATTGGTATGCAATAAACGGCATATATTCTCAGTGTACAATTTGATAAGTTTTGACACATGTATACAGCCATGAATCCATTACTACAATCAAATAATGAACATATCCATCACCCCACAGTTTCCTCGTACCCCTTTGTAATTCCTTCTTCTTGTCATCCCCATCCCCAGGCAGACATTGATCTGCTTTCTGTCATTATACATTAATGTCATTTCCTATTATAGAATTTTATACAGAGTTATTCAGTGCTGTGTTTTGTCTGGCTTCTTTCACTCTGCATAATTGTTTTTAGGTTTATTCATGTTGAAGTGTGTTTCGATATTTCGTTCCATAGATACACCACAGGTTTTGCTTGTTTGTTTTTTTCCATTCACCTGTTGATGAAACCTGTGTTGTTGGCTATCACAATAAAGCTACTGTGAACATTCACGTACAAGTCCTTGTTTGGTCATAGGCTGTTTTCTCTTGGTATACACGTAGGAGGGGAATGGCTGTTTTGTGCGGTAGGTGAATGTTTCACTTCGTAAGAGACTGCCAACCTGTTTTCTAAAGTGGTTGTCCCATGTTGTTTTCCCACCAACAGTGTAGAAGAGTTTCAGTTTCTTCACATCCTTGCCAACACTGCCCATCAGTCTTCTTAATTTTTACCACTCTAATAAGTCTATAGTCGTATCTCACTGTGGTTTTAATTTGCATTTCTCAGTTGACTAATAATGTTGGGCGTCTTCTCATGTGTTCATTTGCCATCCACATATCTTTTTAACTGAAATGTGTCTTCAAATCTTTGCCTATTTTTAAATTGAGTCGTTTGTTTACTTACTAAGATTTGATAATTCTTTGTATATAACTATACGTAAGTGCTTTATAAGATACATGATTTACAAATATTTTCTTCTAGTCTGTAAGTTTGTCTTTTCATTCTTTTAGCAGTGTCTTTCAAAGAGCAGTTTTATATTTTGATGACATCCATTTATCAATTTGTTCTTTTATGGACCATGCTTTTGGTGTTGTTTTTAAGAAAACTGCCTAAGTTGAGGTTGCAAATGTTTTTTTCACCTGTTGTTTTCTTTCAGAAGTTTTGTAGTTGTAGGTTTTATATTTGGGTCAGTGATCCGTTTGTATGTGACATGAGATAAGGATTGAAGTTCTCTCTTTTCTGTGTGTGGCCATGGGGAGTCAGCTGTTTCAGCCGCATTTGTTGGAAAGACTACCCTTCCTCCACTGAATTGCCTATGCACCTTGGTTGAAAATCAGTTTTCCATATAGGTGTACATCTATTTCTGGACTTAATTTCAGTTTCATTGGTCTATGTGTCTATCATTTCACTGATATCACACTCTCTTCATTTCTTTAGCTTTAGAGTAAGTCTTGCAATCAGGTAGTGTGATTTCTTCAGTTTTGTTCTTTTTCAAAATGATTTTGGCTCTTCTACTTCCTTCATATCTCCTTATAAATTTTAGGAGTAGCTTGTCAATATTGACTTGAAACTGTGCTGGAATTTTGATTGAACGTGGTTTTGGTTGAGAGTTTGGGGCATTCGTGAGGATGTGTCCATGGCAGGGAAGTATTCAAACATCACTTTTTATATCTGAACAACTGGAATTTTTAAGACCAATGCAGCACTTAAAAAATTTTCCACAGCCTTCCTTTCAAGTTTATTGAAAACCCACCTGTGCAAAATGGTGTTGTTCAATGCCAAAGGACACACAAAAAATAAAATGTTCTAATTCTGGTCTTTGTTTCTTATGATTCCACTCCCTACCCCACCTTTTGTTTTTCATCTCCTCCTAGAGGGAGAAAGAGAGTGAAGACAGTTCTCTCAGGCAGCCTTTCACCTCTGGGAAAAGATGGCAGGTACTTGGGAGGGTCTGTGCTTTCTTGAGTAAGAAAGGTCCTTTTTGCTATGTTCTCTTCCTTTCCCGACATGGCTGGAGGCTCATTCACCAAGTGTTAGACTGTTGTACTCTATATAATTTTCTCTCATTACTTGTGAGTCATTACTTGACTCACAAGTTGAACACCTGTAGGGCCCCAGAGGACCTGGACATGGGAAAGCAGCCCGGTGACTGGACTTTCGCGTGCATTGTGGGAGAGAGTGGAAGTTGGGGGTTACCCAGCATGAGGATGACTCTGGTAAGCTGACAGGCAAAGCCACAAATCTGGAATTTTGTGAAACCACCCAGTTTTCAAATGCTGTCTCTCTAGTTTTTGGAATGGCACAGGCCAAATTAAACACATCTGTGGGCCAAATTTAGTCCACTGGTACCAGTGTGCTGCCTGTGATGGATGAGCTCTGTTATGTGCTTTCAGGGTCAGCTCTTTCATCAGCTCCCTAAAAATGAATTTCAACAATTGCTTATTGAGACTCAGTATATGATGAGTTGGGAATGAGGGTAGGGAAGACTTTCTCTGGCTCTGGACTTAAGGGGGCTCCTGCTCCAATGTGGGGCTTAGTGGCATAGAGAGGCATTCCAGTGCCACCTGCTATTCACTGCTGAATCTGGTCCTTCCCAGTAGCCTCACTGTCACTCATTTCAGGCTTTAAAGAAAGGCCTGGTTGATTATGCTTGGAGGAATCCTGGAAGGCTTCTCCAAGGAGGTGACATGTGGGCTAATTATTATACACAGAGTAGAAATTAGCCAGCTGAGTGTCCACTAGAACAGTGTTCATCAAACTTCTCGTCACTGACCATTAGTGGAACTTGAAATCAATTTAGTGGTTGCCAATCAGGATTTAAATTAAATAAAATAGGATAGCATATAGTAAAGGCACATATTTTTTGTTTTGCTAAAAGTTTTCTTTCAGTGTCACACACACATACATACGTGCATGTGCTTCTAATACACGCATATTTTTAAAATAAATTTTTGGTTGAAAAACATAGTCTGGAAAAGTTTTCATTTTTGAGGAAGTAAACAAGGAGATTAAAAGAATACTTAGTAAGGATGATCCTGTTATTTCTGAGATCCTTTTATAAATGTGCCTCCAAATTGTTAACTCCAGCTACTTACTTGCAACTATAACCAGGTCTGAATACCTGCTCGGACAGGCATCTCCTGATCACCGTCTTCCGAGCTCCGTGACCAATTAATTGTGAGAGTGAACAAGTGACTTTAATTCCTAAGTAATTTTTTCCCCTTTATTGGTAAACTAAACAAATTGGTTTAAACAGATAGTTTTCAAGCCCTAAGTTCCACGGAACTTAGACAGACTGCACACAGTTTACGTAAACAGCTAAATTTGTCCACTGCTGTATCATTAGCACTAAAAATTACCTGGGAACATAGTAGGTTTCAATTAATATTTGCTGAATTAATGTATCTAGCCACAGAGTGCCAGTACATTTTATGTGAAATCAGGCATCTTTGAATTAGTTGATAAAAATTATTACCGAAGTCTCACTTGAGGCACAAAATTTGAAATAATGCAAATCCTAGAAAATTAAGATTTTTGCCAAGAATCACAAAATTCACAAAGCCAAGTGGAATTCTCTTCTGAGCTTAGCTCTTGCCTCACAGCAGTGTTGCTGTGCTTTGCCAGGTCAGTCTCGCGCCATGCGAGATCTGAGCGCATCCCCTCAGAAAATGCACCTGCTCCACGTACGTTTTAGAACTAAAGTCTTAAAAGGTACTTCTCGGGAGTTGTGATTTCCCAGGCGTGTGCTAGGTCCTCACGATGAACACGACAGACACAGTCTCTGCATGCTAGAGCTCATAGCTCACCGTGGGAGATGCCAAATGCTTCCGCACCGAGTACACATGTGCTCGCAGGTTAACGTCTCTGGGCAGACCCTGCATTCAGGCTTTGCCTGCCTCTGTGTGCATGTAATATGCAGTCAGCTCATTGATTTGGAACGGGTCTCTCTGACTAATGCGAATTCTGGGAGACTGTCATCTCCCTCGTTCTGTAGTCCAAACTAATATGTTTGGGAATAAGATTGCACTTGGGTTTTCTTTTGTTTTTGTATTTTTGTTTTTTATTTTTGCAAGGATCAGATTGCATTTGCAGTCAATTAAAGCATATGAACCTTTTCTCCTAGAGTGCGTTTAAGACAAGTGGAAAACAATCTGAGTCTTTCTGATAGATTTTTTTTAAGGTTGGTGGGATGTCACTTTTATCCCCAAACAAATTAAATCTTATCAGTATCATTCCATCAATCTATCCACATTATTTTGATTCTTGATTATGTCAGTCACCATACATATTGTCCCGTCCAGTTGTGGGAAGGCATCAAATTAAAAGCCTGCCTTCTGTCTCTCTCCCTAGGTTGCTGATAAGCTAACTGAAAGTTTTATTTTTAAGATTATTGTTGTGTCTTGGCTTTGAAAGATCTTGCGTGGCAAATTTATGTGACCTCCGACCTTTTTTATTTCTTTGGTCTTATTGCCAAGCCACTAAACCCAGCTGAACGCCATCAAAGGAATATACTTTTGATGCCTGTAAGCACTCCTTAATGGTAACATTATCCCTCTTCTAAGCAGGTTGAGGACTTATAAAGGAAAACTTAAATCTATGACAGTTGTTATTTTATATTTTAATACGCAATCAAAGCCTCTTGAACTAATTCTCTCTTTGCTCCTTACTGTCCACAAACCAGCAGCAAAGATACACTGTCAAGGGACCGTGAGGCCACTTGTTTTTTTTAGTCAGGGTAGATAGAGTTTAAACTTTTATGTATTTGATCTTGCAGACTAAAATTAAGTTACAAATATATTTTTTTAATATTCTGAAAATTTGGAGAACAATCATTTGGGGGAAATACTGTGATTAAAGGGTTCGTTGTTCGTATTTAGAAAATGGGAAGGCTCAAAACTTTGTGTCCATATAATATAACTTCCATATAAAGGACTCTTTAATGCCTGTGAAAAAACCAGTGTTGTTCATTAATGTTAAGAATTTACATTAGTCATCTGTTCACTCTGAGTAACTGACAAGGCACTTTGGAATGTTGTCTTTCAACAACTACACTGATTTTAACTTCACAACGTAGTTTTTAAGTACATGTTTCAATAAACCAAGTGATTTTTGCCATCTGCCAATGAATTTCTGGCTTAGAAATATTAGAAACAGGGCCACGTTATGACTTTCATTGGTTGGAGGCATGGGGGCTTTTGTAAGCCCCTTCTTCTATAAAAAATATTAAAAATTACAGTTTGTGACTATGTTGGTATAAAGATGAATACATAATATTATGTATTTAAACATTGTCTTTGACCTAAAATTTATTTGTCTTCTGAATTAAAAAGATATTAAAATATTTTCATGGCCCCCTCCAAAAAACTATTGTGGGCTCTCGGCACCGTCCCTACAGTGTCTGATGGATGTCAGTTCTGATTAGAAGTTTTTTTCCTTTTCAATTTATTAATTGTACCTTTGTATTTAATATTCATATTTTTTAAATGGGAAAAACCAACTCCATTTTCACAGAGCACTTCTATTAAACTCAATAAACAACTGAGTATTTGGTAGGAATAACTTGTATCACCCCTGATGTATATCAACTATTCTAAGTAAGATATAAAAGTCTTTTAAAAATTTGGTAAAATAGAAACGTATGTCCTTTATATAGCTGATTCAAACCAGCTACATACATGGTCTGAAGCTATCAGCATTTACCCATTTTGTAATTTCAAACAGTGTATAATGTCATGAAATAGCACATTTTCTCCACCTTTAATCCTCCTTCCTTTCCTATAGCAATGTAAAAATGTGTTTCTCTTTTACCATCCAATACTTTTAAGGCTTAATAATATAAGGTCAAATATTATTTCTAATTTATTCATATTCTAATAATGAATCTACTGTGTATCAAAATGCTATATCTTTTTGTAAAGAATCCAAGGAATACAAAAAAGCAAAAAGAAAAAGATTATGAATCCTATCACTCAGAAATAAACCTCATTAAGTGAACACTTTGTTCGATATCTCTCTAAGCATATGGATGGATGGATGGATGGTTGGATGAATGGAAACACTTTCATAAATGTGGGATCATATGATACATGCTAATTTTTTAAATTTGAAAGCCATTACACTTAATTTTATTTGAATTTTACTGGGGAAAAAGAAAGTGAAAATTAAGAAATCACTGAACTTTGAACATGTTTTCAAAGTTCAGTAACAAATTTTTAACAGTAACAAATGTTACTTTTTTTTCTTTGAGGTTAAGGAAAGAGGTGATGAAGAACTTGATGTTTTTGGTTTTGGTTTTGGTTTTTCTTTTTCTCCAAATGTGTTTCTTAGCAGACATGATTGCTGTTCACCTAGTTCTCTCCCTCTTCTGGGATATAGGAGAATTCTGTTTCCTCACTCCCTTCAAGGTAGGTGTGACCTTGTGATTTGGCTTTAGCCACAAAATGTGAGCAGAAGTGACCAGTGTCACTCATGGGTGGATGGAATTAATTGCCAGATCCCCAGTCTCTTCCTTTCTTTCCCTGTCTTGGTAAGCATGGATGCCCATGCAAATGTGGAGCAGCATGACATCAGTGTGGCGTAAAATACAGAACCAGCCCCGGGGAGAGGCTGCCCTGCAGAGCTGTGTGGGCGGGTTTGCAGTGAGCAAGACACGAACTCATGTTCTGTCAAGTTACTGAGGCTCAGGGCTCATTTCCTGCCATACGTCACTTAGCTTATCCTGACTGCGGCCATCTCCATGTCAGACAGTAGTGATTTCTTCCTGCCGTGATAAATGAGATCATAGGCATCTCACTCTTTTTCCTTTCTTCCCTCTAGATTTTGGTTAGTTACAATGGTATTTTCACACACTCAAGGTATATAATATATACATTCTATTCTATAATCTAGCCTTGATTTTGAGTAGTCATATTATTATTTTCATAAAATCGAGATATATAACATTGTGTTATGCTCAGTTGTTTAAAATTAGTTTTTTATTTAGGTAAATTCACTGTCCAGTAATGATCTTTTTACTGTGGCTTTCCTATTTTGATAACAAGAAGCAGGTTTGGGGAGACAGTCTGCTGGGGGAGCATTTCACCCCAGGACGGAGAGATATTTTGTCATTTGAATTGTTGGTACATAGTGATAGAAAAAGCAGACTGATTTTCAGTGGTTTGTTTCTGTTTTTAAAATTATCTATAAACAATGCATCCATTATTGCCTGCATCTGAAGGGAACCATTTCCCCCTACCCACCCTTGGTGTGTATGCCACTGCTGATTTTTTAAATTTTATTTATTGCACTGACCAGATTGTCAAGATTTTTAAATGATGGATTCTTAAGTTGTTTTCATGTTCAAGAATATCTACCGATTACTTTTGTGTTTGAAAATCATCTTGGCTAGGAATAATGTTCAGAGACTATACTTTATTCCCCTTAGATTTTGGAGGAATTGCTTCATTATCTTTTGCATTTAAAATAGTGTTGAAAATTTTGACTGGCTTACTCCTTCTTGTAGGCAACTTGCTTTTTCTGCTTGAAGAATCAGTTTTTGGAACGAGAAATTCAACTATTTAGCCAGAATGTGTCTCACAGTTCATTATTCTACTTCAATTTTTCCTAAAACGGAGTATGTTCTTTCAACTTAGAGATTCTGATACTTATTCATTTTAGGGATGTATTTTTGTATTAGATCTTCAAATACTTTGGGTGGATAGTCTACTTCAGGGGTGCCCATTATTAACCTTTCAATGGACTGGATTTTTCTCTCCTCTATATCTGTCATCTTTCTCTAATTGCTTTAAATTCTGCCTTCTATGTCTGATTACCTCAAAACTTTCAAAATAATTTTATTTTGAGTCATGTTAATTCTATTCCTTGGTGTTTCTAATTTATTTATTAGTTACATGATGTGTTCTTTTGGCCCTAAATTTATCATTTTAGCATGACAGGCTTCTTTTTAAATTTTATTTGGTTATTTGATTATCTCACTGTTAAGCTCTTGTTTTACAAAAAAAATATTCATTTTTCTATTAATGCTCTTAAGTTGTTCTATGACAAAATACTTCCCCTTATTCCTTGGGGATTGTGGATTTTTTGGTCAGTTTTTTTCCACATAATGTTCCCTTTTTAAATCACTTGTTATTAGTGACTAAGAAATTAGTATGTTACTCAGTTACCATGCCATTTCATTCCCTCTTGCTCATGTTCTAATTTTGCTCAGCCTTTGGTGCTCTGACACACTGGGGTGATTTATCTTTGTCACCCTTCTGAACCCCTGTTTGTGGCCCTCTGAGGACTGGGCATGTCCTGTTCTGTCCACTTTCTTCAGCTTAAAGGGCACATGTCGGTGGAGGAGTCGGGGCAGAGAAGTGAGCTGGGCTGAGTGGTTTCTGTGTGGGCCACGTGGCAAAGGGCCACGTGAGCCCTTTCGTCTCTCCTGAGACCTGGGGAAGGTCTTATCACGTCTGCCAGTGAGTGTCCATCCTCATTGTTCACATTTCTGATCTCCCTATCCCTCCATGTAGCACTCGCCATCCCCAATCTACCGAAGTCAGAAGAGAAAAATCATAGGAAAAGCCACTTAATTCATTAGCCCTCTCCTAATTTGGGGATATCAGAATGGAGTTTTATTGAATATCGATACAGCTTCGGGGAGGTAGGAATTGGAGGGTGGTTTTGCCATCTTTCTTGGTTGGCTTCTTTTTTATTACCTTTTGTTCATTTCCGTGGTATTGGGGAGTGGAGACTCTGGGGCAGGCCTCACTCTGCCATATTTACCCAGACACCATCTTGGAGTCTATGTTTCTAAGTCTCTTCAAATTAAACACGGATGTGTGAGGGAGGAGTTCACTGTGTCCTAGTTATCACAGAAGGTGAGTAGCTGCCTACCCTTAACCTTGGCGGTATTTTGTTCCTATGAAGTTGCCCCCCTTTTTTATTTTCTGTCCATTCCCAGATTATGCAGTATAATTTCTTTGGTTTTTAACTGCTAAGTAAACGAAACGTGGGAACATTTGGTAACACTGGCCATGGAGAGCAGAGTTAAATGAATATGTTAATTGTAATGGACCATTCCTTTTAATTTGTTCTTTTGTCCAATAGTATCCATTTATGTAGTGAGTGCCTACTGTGTGCTAGGCACTGTTGGTGCGTGGGATACATCACTGAGCAAAACCGACAAAGCTCCCCTGCCTGTGAGTCGCTTATATTCCAGCAGGGGTGACACGGGTGTGTGGGATGGGGGCAGTCAGCAACAACAAATATAGCACACCCATACAATATATAGCATGTTACAAGGTGGTCTGTGGATAAGAAGGGTCATAGAGGAAAATGAGAGTCATGACTGAGAATAGGGTGGTCAGAGCGGGCTCTACTGAGATGTCACCTTTAATGGAGGAAGTCAGCAGAAGAATGGTCCACGGAGAGGGACCAGCTAATGCCGGGCCCCCAGGTTCCAGCCTGGCGGGTATGTTCAAGGAGCAGGATGGATGACAGACTAATGGAGTTGGGTCAGGTCCATGAGTGTATGTGAGGAAAATGAATGACCTAGCAACTTGAACTTTTAAAAATTGTTATACTGTTTTGAAAAAATTCACTGTGCCAATATTCACTTCATTGTTTTTTGCTATGGGAGGATAATTTTCCATGAGTGATCTTTAAAAAGCAGAAACAAATAAGCAAAAAGCCATTACAAAAGCACGTCTTGGTTTTGTCATAGAATACATGTGGGAAAAAGTGATACGACAATAAATGAGTAATTGTTGATTAATAAGAAGTCAGAAAACATAAGATCTGTAGAAAACAAAATTGTTTTTTAAAAAGATAGTATGTAACATGTCATATCTAAACAAAGGCTGGAAGTCATCTTGATACAGGAGCGTTAGCATGTCCCTCGGTAGACAGGGAGGTCCCTGGTGGAATAAACAAAGACAGCCATAGCCTAAAACTTCAGGTTTTGAAATCACTCCTTCGCTCCAGGACAAAAGGCCTTGAGGTTAATCATAAAATTCCTTTTAGCCTGGCAAATGGAGCAAATCTGATAGATAAGAGAGGGTTACTTTGCTAATCCCTTCAGGATGGGCAAGCAGAACAAACCTGGTAGACGAATTTCATTAGAAGGCGCCAGTTCCCTTCTTCAAACAGCTCCCCTTCCCCAAATAGGCAAGGGAAGGTATAAAAGTAAGAGCTGTTGCCTCAGTCACGGGCCACCACCATTCAGGGCCCCCTCCCACTCGGGAGCTCGGACTCTTTGCCTTCAATAAACTATCCTCTTCTTAAAACTCTTTGCCTCTCCTGGGTCCATTTTTCCATTCTTCGGTCTCACGAGACACGATCCCGGCCCACACCCAGAAACTGCCGGCAGATCCAACATCATCTACATCATTTGGGGACTCACAGGAAAAATATTTCTACATCAGTCTGGCTTTACCTTTTACAAATGAGAAAACAATCTGAAAGAGGCTACATGACTTATCCCAGGTTACATGACTAGCTGGTGGCAGGTTCAAATTTAGATGGTACCCGGGCGTGCTAATTCTTAGCCCAGAGCTGTGTCCAGCCTACCTCCTACCTTTTAATTCAGGGAGAACTCAATTACTGCCGGCAATTTTGTTGTTGACCTTCTATGTACTTGATAGTCAAATCAAGTTTTCCATTACAGTAAGTATGATTTGCTTGTGTTTTGCAACACGGCCCTGTTATTTGGAGTAGGCTATCACTTCATCATCCTGGAAATCGATTTTAGAAAGACCAGTTTATTTCTCCACCTCTCTGTGAGGACCAGATTGTTCTCTGTGATCATCTATCAGAACAAGGGGTTCGAATTAGTTTTCTTTTCAAAGTGCTTTTCTTTCATTTCCAGGCAGCCAGTCCCTGACCCAGAGGGATTTCTCTGCCAGCCATTGCCCTCAGAGACCAAGGTTACCCTGTGGGCCCTGGAGGTGGTGGGTCAGGTTAGCTTTCTCAGCCTGGCAGCCACCCCCCACCCATTCCCTTTCCTCCCGTAACCGACTCTTCTGTCTGATAGATACTCTTTTATTTGTGTGTGTTTTTGTAAATGGCGTTATTTTGAACATGTATTTAGAAATTTGCGTTGATACAGATTTCATTGTTTTTCTTGCATGTTTGATTTAGCCATTCTTTCCAACTCTGTGTGGTATTCCCTATGTGCTCATTCATATTTATCTGTTCCCCTAGTAGTAAGCTCTTAGATACTTCCAGCTCCTTTCTTCCCACAGTTTACCTGGTGTAGTACAACCTCATACAGGACCCCTCATGAATCTGTATGAGAATTTTTCTGGAATATATAAACCCCAGACAGGATCACTGAGTTATAAGGTGTGTGTACATTTGCTAACACAAATAATGTAACTTTGCACAGACAGCCTTATACATGTCCCTTATGGCTTTTTGGGTTTTTTTTCAGAATTTTTTTTTGGATACGTACACCCAGGAGCAAGATTGTGTGCTATGTTTAATTTTACCTCCGCTGCCAGAGTTCTCTCTAGAATGGCTGCCCAGTCTTCATTCCCACCAGCAGTGAATAAAGTTCATTAAATCTCTGCATTTCAGCCACAACTTGGTATTGTCTAGATTTCTATGCACATCAAGTGATTTGTCACTGTTGTTTACACTTTGATTAAATTTCTGCCTTTGAGCATCTGTTTATATGCCTGCTTTTGTGTTTCCTCTCATTTGAGTCACCTAACCATGCCCGTGTCTTCCTTCCTGTGGAGGGTCTTATCTTTAACTCTTAATTTCAGGAGGACCTTGTACATCTATGTATAGTATTCACGCATTTCTTTTCTAATTCTGCTATGTCAGTGTGGATCATGGTCTCCTTTGCTGAGCAGACATCTTTAGTTTTGATGTAAAAAAATTTATCTTTTGGGTATTGATTTAAAAAGTCACTTCTCACTACAGGTCATAAAGATAATCCTACATTGTTTTCCATTAACTTTATAGTTTTACCTTTTATATTTGGGTTTTTATCCACGTGGATTCTGTCACTGTTTATGGTGTGAAGTAAAAGTTCAGTTTTATTTTTCTCTACGTAATTAGCTAGTTTTCCCCAGTTTGGAAAAAACCTCTCCTTCCCCCAGTATGAAATTTTAAATATCATTACAAGAATTGTTATCTTTGTATTATAATAATGTCATCCCACCCAACATAAGAATGACTCTCCATTTATTCATATCTTGCTTTGTGTGTCTAAATAAAGGTTTTAAATTGGCCCCATAGAGACCTTATGTGATCTTTGCATTATTTAATTTCAAGATCTCTTTTGATTTTCATTGCTTATTTTATTTTTTGTTATATCTTGTATTTGATATTGCTAGAATGTAGAAATGCTTTTTTATTTTTTGTTTTAAATTGGTCTTTTGTGTGGAAATTTTGCTCAGCCCTCTTATTTGTTCTAATGGGATATATATATATATATATATATATATATATATATATATATTTTTTTTTTTTTTTTTCCCCAAAAGGTGCTTTAATTGATGAGACCTCAAGTGCTGTTTTCTAGCTTGAATTTTTGGATAGTAAACAGTCCATGGGGACCACACACAAACACTATGACAGAAGAGTTGTTACATTAAGTCTTTTGATGGGACTTGATTGTGGTGAAGCTTTATGACATGTTTGAGCAACGCACTGAAGGGGATCCCATCTGAGTTAATACTTTGTCCAACCACTGTAGGGGTCCATTCAGATGAAGTTCAATCCAACAAGGAGTGCTCGTTACCGTCTGCCTTCGGTATTCTGCTCCCCACCCTTTCACAAAACTCATTCTTATGGTGCACGTTCTAGTTAGCTGATACACGGCTTCAAAACCCTGATTAACAGACTGAGCCAGAAGAGCAGCAAATTCCTGGTTGTTGAAGATCTTCAGATTACAGCCTGGTAGAATTTTACACACTGTTGCAGGGTGCCAGCCGTATCTCTGATTACAATTGGGGCTCTGCACAAAGATTGCACTATCACTTAGGCACTCAGCAAAAACTTCTAATGGGCTATATATTGATCCTGGTCTTTTTCCATGTATTAGATCATAGAGTCTGAAAATAGTGATAGTTGTATCGCTTCCCTTCAAATGCTAATACCTAATTTCTTTTTTTAATTAATTAATTTATATTAGTTTCAGGTGTACAAAACAATGCAATAGTGAGACATTTCACCCCTGACAAAGTGACAACCCCCCACCCCCAATCTATTGCCCCTCTGACATTGTATATATCTATTACAGTTCCATTGACTCTATTCCCTATGCTATACTCCATATCCCATGACTGTATATATAAAATTATAGTTGACATACAATATTATTCAGCTTCAGCTTCAGGTGTACAGTGCAGTGGTCAGGCATCTACACCGTCCATGAAGTGGTCTCCCTAATAAGACATGTGCCCATCTGACACCCTACACAATCTTTACAACATTATTGATTATATTGCCCAAACTGTCTTTCACATCCCCAAGGCAATATTGTTACCAATTTGTGCTGTCTAATCCCTTCCCTTTCTCCCTCATCCCCACCCCCCTCCTTCCTAGCAATCATCAGTTTTTCCTCTATATGATCTCACTTATATATGGAATCTAAAGATCTGAATAAATGGGCAAAGTAAACAGAAATAGTCTCAGAGATATAGAGGAAAAACCTAATTTCTTCTTCATTCTTTATAACATTGGTTGGGACCTGCCTCCACTATTGTATTCTACAGTAATGGTAATATGATTGTGGATATCTGTGTCTTGTTCCCATTCTTAAAGGGAATACATTTTAAAGTTATCCGTTAAATCAAATGCTTATTGAAGACTTTCACGATCTTTGCCAAGTTAAAAACTTCCCCATATTCCTAATTTTTAAAGAAATATTTTTTTTTAAAAAATCATAAATAAGTGTCAGATTTTATCAAATACTTTTTTTTGCATCTATTAAGATAATGACTTTTGTCTTTAGACTATGATGTGTTGAATTAATTGATAGATTTTTATGATGTTGAAATTATTCCAACCCTGGGATAAATTCTTCTTGTTCACCATCTATTATTTTAAACAGATTTTTTTTTTACTCAATTAATTAATATTTAGGATTTTTGCATCTAAAATTATAACTGAAATGAGCCAGTGATTTTTCTATTTTTTTCTTATATTCTCCTTAACCTGTTTGGGATAAAAAGTAGAGTAACCTCATAAAATGGGCTATACAGCTTTTGTTCTTTTGCTATTTTCTGGAAAAAACTTACATAAAGTAGTAAATTAAATGTCCCATGAACATTTGGTAGAGCTCACCTGTAAACGCAACTGGGCCGAGGGCTCTTTAGCAAGGGAGGGCTTTGATTGCCACTAATACTTTGGTTTATTCAAGTTTTCTATTCTTTCCTGCACCGATTTTGACATTTTATATATTCCTAGTAATGTGTCATTTTATCTACATTTTAAAAATTTATTAGTATACTTGCAAGTGCTTATAGATTGTTGCTCAGCACATTTTCACTTCTCCCGCCCCGTGAGAAGATTTAATTCTCTGTCCTATTAGTCTTGGATTTGGTCACATGTCTTGCTTTAGTCAATGGAACATGAGTGGACTTAACCTGAGCAGAAGCCTTAAATGTCCTCAAGCAGGGGTTAGCCTTTCACTCCTAAAAAGTGGCCTCACTGGAGGGGAAAAGTCTCTTAGCTCAACTTTCTTTTTTGTTTTGGTCCAGCAACCCTGAAGCATATGACACTTCCATCAGTGATAACTCACAGCCGCAGTGACCTGGGGAGGCTGATATATTACCAAGCTCCCCAAAGGAATGTGTATAGTTTTTTAAAGTGTTACCCCATGGCCAACTGTGTCACTCTTACAAAGAATTCATATGTGCTTACAGCATCTCCAGTTATATCGCACAATAACTGAAGTTATAGTTAAAAGACCTTTCTGTTTTTCTAGATCTCTGACTGCAGGTTTATCTGACACACCTAGCAGTTGTTTCCATGTCTCCTGGGCCTTTCCTTTCCTCTATGGCCTTCAGTCTCTGAGCTGTGCTCTTGAACCCTGTAGAGATCTTTCAGGTCACCATTAAGGCAGCTGCATATCCCAGGATGCAGGACACAAGGGGAACGTAGACGGGACACGGGCCCGTGGACTCTCCCTACTCAGAGTACCACCTCCAGCCACGGGAGACCAGAGCATGCTGTCTGCACAGAGATCTGTTGGAAGAGGTTGGGAAACTCGACTTGGGGGAAGATTTTGTTTGTATGATCCATTACTGAAAAAGTGTGCATTGTGTTCCATTTTATGCTCGGCAAGGAGCTAATGGCAGGCAAAGGAGGGTGCGGAAGTAGAAGTCTCTGCCCATAGAGCTGGAGAGACAACAATGTTGTATAAGAGACACAGGAAAGTCATGTGAATCGTTTAGACCTGACTCTACATGCTGTAGGAATTGGAAAGGAGACTTTTTAGGTTTGAGGCCAGAGCAGCCATTGACCAGCATGAGTGAGGAAGGAAGAGTTAGTTGGAGAAGGAGGGGCGAATGCTGTGCTGCTTTCATTCCTGTAATGACCACAAAGATGGGGGCTGAAGCAGGGAAAGTCAGTGTGGAGGATGGGGGATATGGAGACTGGGAGTGTTCATCCCTTCCAATGGGTCCTTGGCTTCACGGTGGTAGAAGCGTTGGTCAGAGAACGTCGAGCCTTTTGGAACAGGTGAGCTTTAACTTCACTGAGAACGCGATGAAAGGATTGCGTGAAAGATTTAGGATCTGTTGAAGGGAGAACGTTTTGTCAGTATAAAAGGATTTCACTCCTTGCTTAGGATTTTAAAAACTAGGTTGGATATTCTTATGTCATAGTATCTGGTGGTTCCTAACCAGGGGGAGTACTGCCTCACCCTGTGGTGTGTGGACCCGTGTGCTCAGGCTGGGCTGAGGGATGGTACGAGCACTTAGTAGGTGCCTGTCCATGATGCTGTGCACTGGGGACAGCCCCGCACAGTGGAGAGTCCTGCCCAAAATGGCAGTGGCACACTTATTGAGAAACACTGGACTTCCCAAACTTCAGTCATTTGGCTTCTACTTGTACAATTTTTTCCAAGTCTTGGTACCACCTGTACCACTACCTTAATGCTTTGATTAAAATTTGCTTTTTATTTTAAAATTGATTTTTCTTTTTTACTTTTTGGTCAGTCTTTATCTGCTTTTTTATTTACTTATCTTAATCCTTGCAATCATGAGTTTGAAAAGCTATTTGTACTTTTCTAATCGTATTAAAATAGATACATGACTATTCTAATACAGACTGTTCACCCATGGGCCACCGGACGTGCACACCACTAGTGGTATACACACCAAGCTTTGAGAAGCAGTGGCCAGACGGTCACAGTGGATTAATTTATAGCTTGGCCTGATTTTATGTAGTATGTCCATGGGAGTTGACACGAAAGCCTTAGGACTCTCATTTTTAACTAACCTCACATTCAGCAGCATTCACAAGCGAGAAGCGCCTCGTGAGGATGCTTTTCCAAATAGAGATGAGACTGCACAAGCAGCTGTTACTGTCTCTTTCTGTGTGTACCTAAGCTCTTCTTGGAAGGGCCCGATGTTCTCTAGGCTGGGGGTGCTTGTGTGCCCCTGATCTCTGTCCAGCCTGCGTCCACAGACGACTGGCCATCTCCTAGTTATGTGGAAGGATTCACAAAGCATATGTGACCCCAACAGTGTGGAGGATGAGAGCAAATACTGTTCTCACTTCCAGTTAGTTGGCTCAGAGCATGTGCTGCATTAATAGTTGGCCCATAGTCAGAATGATGACAGAATGCAGCCCAGTCACAGAGGCTCCATCCCCAACACCAATGAGCGGAACTTAAAATCAGTTAAAATAAAAACATTCATCAGCAGCAACCAAACAAATGAAAAAACGATCACAGCTTTAGGCCATGTGCTTTGAAAAGCTGCAGGCATTGAAGAAAACACCCCGCCCTGGCCCCTCAGCAACAAGACTTGGAAGGGAAGGTGAGAGGACAAAGTCCTCAGGATTCCTGGTAAAGCAGAAAAGTTTGGAAAGATGCTGGCTGAGGAGGTGAGTACACAGCCTCCATATGTGTGGGCAGTCACCCTCTGCAGAGACAGGAAGGTCACTCAGAGCAGGCCGTCTCCCAGGCTCCGTGCTGAGTTACGGGAACGAGACCACAGGAGTGAGCGCACCCTGGCTGGGCAGAGTGGGATCTGGTGTAAGATACTGAATTCGCTTCCAAAGAGACGGCAGGGTCTGGGACATCCAGCAAAGGCAGGCCTACTGAGTCCTACGGCGGCGCCTCAGTGGCAGACATTACACAGACAGCAACAGCTCAGGGGAGAAGACAGCTGGTCCCCTAGAAAGTGAACAGAGTGTCAAGGATCCATCAACTTACTATAAGGAGCAAGTAAAAGTTTTGGACAGAGATACTCACACATAAGTATGTACAAGATGAAGAGAAGTGTCACGACAGCTATGTGAAAATGCTACAGCAGAAGAAGGAAAGGAACACAGCTTACAAACAAACAAACAAACATATAACCAATCTGGTCTGAGAGAAAAGCCAATCCAAGAAAACTCAACTTCACAAGTATTTCATGCTACTGTGTTTCCCCGAAAATAAGACCTAACCAGACCATCAGCTCTAATGCGTTTTTTGGAGCAAAAATTAATATAGGACCCGATAATATAATAATATAATATAATATAATATAATTTAATATAATATAATATAATATAACTTAATATAACCGAGTCTTATATTAAAATAAGACCAGGTCTTATATTAATATTTGCTCCGAAAGATGTATTAGAGCTGATGGTCTGGCTAGGTCTTATTTTCAGGGAAACACGGTATAGAAGAGCTTGGTATCTATTCAGTAGAAATAAAAACTCAATGTAATTATGATAAAACAATGAGATACTTTCTAAATTTTTACTTTTAATTGTGATATAATATATATAAAATTTGTCATCTTTTCTATTTTTAAGTGTAGAGTTCAGTAGTGTTAAGTGCATTTACATTGTTGTGCCACCGACCTCCAGAACCCTTTTCATCTTGTAAAACTGAAACTGTACCCATTAAACAACTCCCCATTTCTCCCTCCTCGAGCCCCTGCCAACCATCATTCTTCTTTCCATTTCAATGAATTTGACTACTCTAGTACCTCATATGAGTGGAACCATAGAGTGTCTGTCCTTTCAAGACTGACTTATTTCACTAAGCATAGTGTCCTCGAGGTTCATACCTATCGTAGCATGGGTCAGAATTGTTTTCCTTGTTAAGACTGCACAATATGCTAAAATATAATATACCGTGTTTTGTTTATCCATTCATCCCTTGGTAGACACTTGGGTTGCTTCCATTTTTTGGTTATTGTGAATAATGCTGCTATGAACATGGGTATACAAGTATCTCTTCACGTCTTTGCTTCAGTTCCTTTAGGTATATAACCCAGAAGTACAGTTGCTGGATTGTATGGTAATTCCATTTTCAATTGAACAGCCGTACTGTTTCCATAGCAGCTGTACCATTTTACCTTTCTCACCAACATCTTCACAACACTTGTTATTTTCCACATCTTCACAACACTTGTTATTTTCTTTTAAATAATTTCTTTTATTTTTCAATTATAGTTGACATGCAATATTGTATTAGTTTTGGGCGTACAACATAGTGATTAGACATTATATAACTTACGAAATGATCCCCCCAATAAGTCTAGTGCCCATTTGACACTGTTCATAATTATTGCAATACTGTTGACTATATTCCTTATGCTGTACTTTACATCCCCACGACTGCTTTTATAACTGCCAATTTGTAAATCTTAATCCTGTCCCCTTTTTCATCCACTCCCCCAACCCATATCCCATCTGGCAACCATCAAAATGTTCTCTGTATCTATGAGTTTGTTTTGGTTTTATTTGTTTATTTTGGTTTTTAGATTCCACATATAAGTGAAATCATATGGTATTTACCTTTCTCTGTCTGACTTATTTCACTTAGCATAATACCTTCTTGGTCCATCCATGTTTTGCAAATGGCAAGAGTTTGTCCTTTTTTATAGCTGAGTAATATTCCATTGTATCTATGCGCCACTTCTTCTTTGTCCATTCGTCTATCAATGGACAATGGTTGCTTCCATATTTTAGCCACTGTGAATAATGCTGCAATGAACACAGGGATGCTGATGTCTTTTCTGATTAGTGTTTTGGGCTTCTTTGGATACACATCCAGAAGTGGGATTACTAGATCCTTCTTTGCCTCTTATTATATAACCTTTGTTTTAAAATCTATTTTGTCTGATATAAATATTGCTACTCCAGATTTTTTTCGTTTCCCATTTACCTGAAGTATCTTTTTCCATTCCTTTACTTTCAGTCTGTGTGTGTCTTTCAACCTGAACTCTCAAGTTAGCAGCATGCAAGTATGTATTGGTCTTGTTAGCTTATCCATTCAGCCACCTTATGTCTTCTGATTGCAGTATTTAATCCATTTATATTTGAATTAATTGTCGATATGTATGTAGTTATTGTCATTTTATTATTCATATTTTTTATTTTTTTCTTCGTCTTAAAGAATTCCCTTTAACATTTCTTGTAATACTGGTTTGATGGTGATGAACTCCTTTAGCTTTTTCTTATCTGGGAAGACCTTATTAATTTTATAACTGGAGGTTTATTCCCTTTCATCAATCTCTCCTCTTTCCTCCCACACCCCATCCCCTGGCAAACACCATTCTACTCTCTGTTTCAATGAGTTTGACCGGAAGTCTACTTTCTTTTTCTTTTTTTCTTTTTAAAAATCCATCTTAATGGGTGTGAGGTGGAATGCGATTTTTAAAAGATAGATTGAAGAGCCAAAAAAAAGAAAAAAGAAAAAAATTGAGAATAAAAACACAATACGGGATTTGAACCAGGAAAAAAAGACAAAAACAAACAAAAAACCAGAACAGACTTAACCAAAGGTCAAATGACTGGCATGAGGAAAGGCATGAGATAATCACAGGGAGTTAAAGCAGTGAGAGAGAAAATGACTGTCGTGGAGGATAGGCAAAGCCATACAGCATATGAAGCAGAAAAAGAATGCAAAGATATAAGACAGGAAGATTTTTTTCTGAAAGGAAGGAAGAACTAAATCTTTGTTCAGAAAGTCATGCAGATGCCTGGAAAAGCATATAGAAAATGACCAAGCTCTACCTGGTCTAAAGTTTCAGTACAATAAACTCCAGACAGAAAGAGTAATTTACATAAAATGGGAACGGTCCAGTTGGTATCAGAATTCTCCACACCAACATTCTCTACCATGAAATATGAGCAAGGTCTACAAACTTGTAAGAGGAATAAAAGTATTTAAATCATATAAAATTATATTCATAATTTAAAAGTACAATATTAAAATAATGTAATATGACATTTTTAAAATAAATATTAAGTTATTATCCAGCAGTGAAGGCAATAAGCAACCTTGATCTGAAAGAACTCAAGGAAAATAGTAACCATGAACATTTCTTGAGAAGAACCACCCTATGATTAAATCGATCTCAAAACTCAAATCAGAATAACAGACTCAGAAGTGGAAATGCCATGGTTAAAAAAACAGTGGCAACAACAAAAAACACTGGTGAACATTCAAACCATTATAATGTAGTTTTAAAACTGAACAGCTGGGGAGTTTATTGTTACAGAAGAATATAAATGTTATGCACGTGGCAAAGTAAAAATGATGTAAGTGACAAAAGTCAAGAGGTGTGAGGAAAGGGAGGGAGATATAAAGTGTTCATTGTGAGTATTAATATAAAAACGTGCAGTTTACGTCTTAAATTTTCACGCATTTTTTTCTCAGTGTTGAATTCTGTGTGTGTGTGTGTGTGTGTGTGTGTGTGTGTGTGTTTTAAGTATTTAACTACAGGTCAGAAAGCCATTTAGTTGACTTATTTTTCTTCTGTTATAGTCAAACAAAATTAAATAACTCTAAGAAAAAAGCTGTTATATTGTTCTTCCAACAGTGTATGTGCATAAAGACATGTCCCAAAATGGTGTTCACCAACTGTAAATACAATGGTGGGATATTGGATAGCGTGTTTTCTTCTTTATATTAATATGTTTTTGTGTTGCTTGATTTTTTTAATGAGCCTGTATTTTTATAAAAGCGATAAAATCATTACTGTTAATATAAAATACTGGTTAGTAATATCATCATTATTTTGATTGCTTCTTAGTTCAGAATCCTTGACAATGATTTTACAACTCATGGCTAAGGTATTGGCAGCAGCCTAGAGGCCAAAGGCACGTGCCGTGGGAAGCATCAGCTCTTCTAATAGGATGCCTTTTGCCTTCTTATTGAATTCATAAATCAAAAACAGTGAGCTGGTGAGTGTGAGGTGGGGTTGACTGGAATTCCTGTGATGCTGGTGACAGGAAGTGTGTAGAACAGTGTGCTATCATACCCATGTCTGAACCAGGAATATCAAGACCTCATTTCTAGTCCCGGCCTACCAATAACCAGCACCATAATGTAGACATTTGGAGTCCTTCTCAATCTCTGCACTTTGCTGCAGTGAATTTCTTTCACTTGAATGTGCCGTGTTCTTCTGCCTCAGGGCCTTCGCAGATGCAGTTCCTGCTGCACAGGGTGTACTCCTTTCCTTTCCCAGCACTGGGCTCCTTCCCATGTTCAGGGCTTAGCTTTAACCCCCTTCCTCTGGAAGGCCTTCTGTGTAACTGCTGACCCTTCTCATTGGATATGCTGGGAACACGGACCGTCATCACTCAAGGTCAGACTTCCTCAGCCGGCTGACCTCCGCGAGACTGGAATCCAGTTTAGGATTTCACGGTCAGGTTCTCCCACTCTGTTACTGCAGCACATGCTTTGTCTTCTGGCTCTGGGCTGTGCCCGGACGGTGACTCTCCTCCTGTGGCCCGTGCTGGGACAGTGAACTCAGCTTTCCTCTCCACCTGCTACCTCATGGCCTCTAAGTTTTGTTTTTTCTCAGTGGGCCTTCTGGCTCCTGCTTCTGTTAGAAGCTACAGCCTTTCTTGATGATATTCAAGTTGATCAGGAACGAGTAGCTGTTTTGTTGAACATGTTACCCCCAAGCACTAGCCATTCCTGCGGGAGAGGCATCCCTGTGCCCACAGGCCGTTGCGGGAGGGGCTGGGGGCCGCACAGGCATCCTCCGACTCCCCCAGAGTCCCCTGCCTGGCCTCTCTGTTAAAAGCGATAGAAGTGAAAAAAAGCATGTTACAAAGCACTATGTACGATGTAATCCTACGTGTATGTTTTATATATGAAAGACTAAAATCGATCAAATTATTATTAGTTGGTTTCTCTAATGGGATTAGTTGGTTTTATTTTCTTGTTTTCGAATTTTCTATAATAAACATTTTCATAGTTGCTGAAAGGTATTTCTTAAGCCCCTGTATATGGCTTTGTACTGATCAGCTCCTAAGCAGACTAGGAAAAGTTGGCCCTGATATTGGAGGTGTACGTCGTCCTCCCTGCGCTTTTGTTTGTTTTCTGCCCCCATCTGAAGAAGTGTTTGCTTCCTCTTTTCACTTTAGTGTCCTTCTCCTCCACAGATGACGGCATAGCTGGAATCCCTCCGCACGTCCTCAACAGCTCCCCATCGGACCGGCAGATTAACCAGCTGGCCCAGAGGCTGGGCCCCGAGTGGGAGCCCGTGGTGCTCTCCCTGGGGCTGTCCCAGACCGATATCTACCGCTGTAAAGCCAACCACCCCCACAACGTGCAGTCGCAGATGGTGGAGGCCTTCATCCGCTGGAGGCAGCGCTTCGGGAAGGAGGCCACGTTCCAGAACTTGCACCGGGGCCTCCGGACGGCGGAGGCCGACCCGTCAGTGCTGCAGCACATGTTGGAATGATGGTGCCGCCTTCCACCCGCTGCGGGTGCGTCCCCAACTCGCGTGTGCCAAGGGCGGGTAGTCCTTTGGGGGAGCTCTGTCTGTGTGTTTTCTTTTTAACGATCCTTAGATGAAAGGGGAAAATAGAATTTGCACAGGACATGACCTGAAAGATTACCTGAAAGGCCAGATTACTCAGATTTCCCACACTGCCTTGACAATTCATCGTTTGTAATTGCTAGAAGATTGCATTGTTTTAATTGTTCAGGTTTTAATTGTGTAGTTACCTTTTAGTAGACTGGTAAATCATAGTGGCTAAAAAAAAAAACCCCTGTGGTATCATATTACATGCAGGTGTCCTGTACATAAAGCATCCACTTTTCCTCAACTGTGGACTTTGGTATTAATGACGATGATAATAAAAAGTGAATTACTATGATGATGTGGCACTTTCATAAGAAAGCATTGTTGTTTTTTTTCTCATTCTCATATTGCATAGATTAAGGGTGTAAAATTACAGTGGTTGTTTGTTTGAAATGGAATTGATAGCAACAGGAAAATGGTTGCTTTCGTCAGTCAAGATAAAAAGCCCAGGCAGGGTGTCTGCGTTAAATCTAAGACACTAAAGCTCCCTGCAAAGACCCGGTCAAGTACCAGCGTGTGTATGCCTGAGCCCTTCGTCTGTTAAAGATTGCTTAAGAAAATCCTGTGCCATTTATTTATAGGATTTAGTATCGGGGACAAAAGGAGGCATGGCCTTTCCATTAAAGCCCTAATGATCAAAATGTTATGCCTTTTTTAAAAAAAAACAAACATTGACTGGTTGTTTTTAATGGGGAATATTGGGGAACAGTTTTTCTCCAGGGCCCATCAGCTCCAAGTCGTTGTCCTTCAGTCTAATTGTGGAGGGCGCAGCTCAGCTCTAAGTCCAGTCGCCGTTTTCAATCTTAGTTGCAGGTGGCTCAGCCCACCATCCCATGTGGGAATTGAACCGGCAACCTTGTGATTGAGAGCTCACACTGTAACTAACTGAGCCGTTCAGCTGCCCCTCTGGCAGCTCGTTGTCTTCAATCTAGTTGTGGAGGGTGCAGGCTCACTGGCCCATGTGGGAATCGAACCGGCGACCCTATGGTTCAGAGCTTGCGCTCTAACCAACTGGGCCATCCAGCCAACCTGAAGTGTTAATGCTTTTAAGGAGTGTGATTTGGTCTTCTGTCCTTTTATTACTAAAAGGACACATGGTATTTGTCAAATGCTTTACTGTTTTCAAGCCTTTTCATATATGTGCTCTCATTTGGATCTCACAAAAATTTTATAAAGTAGTTGGGCAAGGGAAGTGAGCCTCCTTCTGTGGCAAGATTAAGTGATTTGCCCGGTGGAATGAGCTAGAATGTGTGCTTTGGAGCACTGTTCCTGCGTGCCCTCTCCCACGGCTCCAAGCTGCTTCTCCTCCTCTCTTAAAAGCTATTTGAAGGAGCTTGAGTCCTGCTCTCCTCCTGCTAGCAGCATTGCCTTGGGGAAGTTACTTCACTTCTCTAAGCCTCTCGGTTTCCTCATGTGTAGAATGAGGAAATGATTGTCCCCACCTCCAAGAATTTTGTGATGATAAAAGGAATACTATCTGCCAAGGGCCCATCTAGTGCCTGGCCTGTGGTCACCTCCGGGGACATGGTAGCTGTTGCGTTGCTGCTGTGGCGAGGCTGACCCTGGATGCAGTCCACAGACGAAGCCGAGGGAATAGTGGCTAACGCCTAGGGCACGGCAGGGGAAAACGCAATTACCATGTTTCTTGCCGAGCTTTAAAATGGGGTGTGATTTTATTAACTCTACAATGGGTCCAATCAAGAAAGAGACAGGTGATCTGCCCTTCTCAATAATCGGAGGATTATAGTCCTAACTCAGGATTTTTCAAAAGGAAAAAAATTCTACTTTTTACCTCTCTCCATTCCCGTGTCAAGTGTATAGAGTGGTAGAGTTGAACTGAAGAGGGTGCTCAAAAAGGTGACAGTGGTGTGTTGACGGCATCCTTTTAGATGTCTATATTCCCTTTACTAGAAAAGATCAGTTATTTTATGGTTCAACCATGAATTCAGGATGGTCTACAGGCTTCATCAGCTCCCTTTTCTATTTTGTAGCCCCGCCATTAATTCATTATCTTGTAAAATTCTCCTACTTTGGCCCCATCACTGCATCTAGTGATAGACTGTACTTCTACGGCCTCTTTAATAAACTGCTTTTCGTTTTGAACCTTGGACTTGTTACATGGCTATTCATCCCCCAGGGGTGGCTTTGGCTTTTGTTCTCACCACATTTATGGAGGAGTGAGTATAGCTGGGCTCTGCTGCGTCTGACTGGCATTTTAGAAGTGGGTCTGATGATTAGCTAGGTCATCTTCCTGCCATTTTTAAGGAATTGGTCATGCACAAAGACACTTCTATGCTCTGTCAGCAGTGAAGAAAATTCATGATGAACTTGCTCATGATAGGCTGCCAGGCCCATTAGAGAGCTCTGACTTGTTGCCCTGAATGAGCGGGGAGTCTCCACGGCCAAGTGGCAGCCACACCTGCTCACATTCTTGCAGATTTGCAGAACAGAAGAACAGAGCGTACGGATCACTGCCTCATTTCTACCTCAGCTGCAGACAGTGATGCTATGTGACATCTGCCTCCCTCCCAAGAGAAGCAGGTGGGTATTGTGCCTGCAAGGAGCCTATGTATTTTCACATGGGAGAAGATTCTACAATTCCAGGGACTGTCTACCCCCAATAAAATTCTCAGTTAGTGCAGTGATGTGGCTGAATGCTTGCCTGCACTGACCAAAACATGGTTTAAGAAAAGTCTTGTTCCGCGTTGGTTCGGGGTATATGTTTTTATATGTGTATACATATGCGAGTGCATGAGTATGCTTCCAAACTTTTTAAAAACTATAACTTTCATTAAATTTCCTAGTACAAAAATGGTACATGTTTATTATAGTAGTTTGAAAAAATGCCAATGAGCAAAATGAAAAAAAATAAGAGCTATCCCTCCTCCCATCTTCCAAAGACGAATGCTCATTGAAGAAACAGTCCTGGTCTCCTTCTGCTGGCAGTATTGCCTCGGGGAAGTTTCTCCCCTTCTCTGAGCCTCCGTCCCAACCGCGTCCGCCTCTGTCTGTCAGATGTTTTCGTATGCCCGTATAGTCTTTTTATAACAAAAGTTACCCGATTCGATTGTACAGATTGTTTTACAATTGGCTTCTTTCATTTAACATTATTTTCATGTCATTAAAGATTGCTCTACACCAGTGATTGTCAACGTCCTTTGTGTTTGGAGAACACTTTCAAGTCCTATAATTTCTGGCAGCATATTTGAAGAAATTAGAAGACACTAGCTACTCAGTCTAACTCATGTCTTTCGCTGTCAGTCTAACTGATAGTCTAACTGTCAGTCTAACTCATGTCTAACTCATGTCTTTCGCTGCCAAACATGTTTGCCTGACCCCCCTTTACAACTACCATGTTTCTCCGAAAATAAGATTGGGTTTTATATTACTTTTTGCTCCAAAAGACGCATTAGGGCTTATGTTCAGGGGATGTCATCCTTCAAAATCATGCTAGGGCTTATTTTCCAGTTAGGACTTATTTTCTGGTAAACACGGTGCGTCCTTCCTTGAGTAGAGCCGTTTACTGCCTCTGTGGTGTACTTTTATATCCTCAAAAAGCAAAGCTCAGCACATTCCCATAAATATTCTTCCTACAGCATCATGCCCTCTGCACTGCACTGTGTAACCCACTCAGCTCGGTGCTCCAGTTCTGCAAGAGCGTGTGTTCTAGGCAGCAGTAACATTGTACCTGTTGATCCAAATTTGGGGGCACACTGAATTTGATCGTTGGTGGTGGTGGCTTACCTTCCAGAATATGCATCTGCCTTCATTGTGAACCACTTCCTGACGTACCTTAAATGGCTTCTTTAGGTGGTTTTTTTTTCACTTTTTCGCCATCACAAACAGTGATGTAAAAAAAGTCCTTGTTGTTGAATCTTGACATTCACCAGACATTAGAGTGAACTGGATCACTCTTTTGTTCAGCTCCGAACATATTTAAATTTTGTCATCAATTAGCTTTTATTATATAGAAAATCACCCCAGCGTGTAGTGGCTGAAAACTTAGCTCCCAATTCTGGGAGCCCACTGGACTGCTCTGATCTTGGCTAACCCAGCTGATCTCTGCTGGGCTCGCCTGCATCTGCAGTGGGCTGGTTAAGGCTGGGTGATCTAGGTGGCCTCAGTGGCATGCCTGGCAAGTGGCATGTTGTTGCCTGGGGCAACAGAGGTGTCTAGGTCACACCCCTCTGCTCATAACGTGTGCCCCGCCTTTCTCACTCGGCAGTGGTGGCAGTCGTCCCATGGACCGCAAGACATCAAGCCCCAGTGTGCAAAGCGCTTTTCAAGCCTCTGCTTGCACCCTTTGGCTAATAGTCTATTGGCCAAAGCGCGTCCCAAGGCCCGCCCCGTCAGTGTGGCAGGGCTCTAGCCTAGGGCTTAGAGACAGGGAGCGGAATAACTTGGGTCCATTTTTTGAGATACACCACAACCGAGGTTTTAACATTGACGTTTCTGGGCTCTATTGAAAACCAAAATGTGGCTGTTCTGGATCTCCCTCGTCACATTGCAGTCACGGGCAGCCCATTCCAGCGTGGCGCCTTCCCAGCCATCTTCGAAAAGCACCTTCCCAGCTCCACGTCCGCTTAGCCTGATTTACATGTGTCACCTCCAGCCCTGAAGATTCTTAGGATACACTCCTACAAGTGGAATTGGTCAGTTTAAAGTTACATGTGTTTTTCAAAAACTACTTTGACTTTCCATAACTTAAAAAAAACTTATTTTAAAAACTACTTTCTCTCAGGCTACATGTAGGGGGTTGGATTTGAATGCCAGGTAGTTCTACCAGACTTCGTGGGTCACTATGGAAGTGGCTGCTGGGACGCACGCACACACCTGAGGCAGTAGGGTGAGTCTGTCTCTATCCTTTTCTCTGGGGAATTCCACAGAAATTGGTAGATTTGGAAAGAGACTCCTCCAGTTATTCAGCAGACCTTTAGTGAGAAGCGACTAGCAAGCCAGTCACTCTGCTGAGTGGGAAGGCAAAAAGATGACCAATAAAGACACAGCCCCAATCCTCCAGGAACTCCCTGATTGGCCACGAGTCTGACGCAGATCACTAATCACAACAATGCGACGAGGTGTAGGCCTGCGTACTGAGTCTTTGGGAACACAGAGGAGAAATGGTTAACTAATTCTGGCTTCATCAGAGGTGGGGCACGTGGAATATTCCCATAAAGGTGGGCAAGTTACTCCACCTTTTATGTGCCTCTTTCCTCATGTAAAATGTGTACAATAACACATATCCCACAAGATAAAAGTGTAGAACAGTGCTTGGCACAGAAAAATGTTTTGCTAAATCGTTGAACTGAATTATTTTGGCCATCAGAATTTTTGTAATATTCTTCATCCTCCCAGGGCCCTGGGAAATGTGAGGGTTAGAATCACCTTTTCCTGCTGTGATTTGTGGTATCGACGTATGAGGGACAGGGTCCTTCAGTACTTTCAGCAGGACTCTACACATAAGGGGTATAAACTGGTAGGCACACTTCAGAGCATATTCAGAGTTGGGATGGGATTCGGATCTAACATTTGGTTCTCATTAAATGAATCCCAACAGTCATCGAACAAATTCTTGCTGATTGCAAAACAATCAGCAAGCTACCAACTTGTGCAAACTCCCAGAGATACAAAGATAAATAAGATATGGTCCCTGCCTGGTAGGATATTAGCCTGTTGGGGAGACAAACGTAACAGCCAGCAGTTATGATTCTGTGTGGCCAGCACGGAGGAGAGAGCAGGTTAAGCTGGCCACGGAGGAGGTGAACTGTAATTGAGCGTTTGTAAATTCTGCCCAAGTTAGCATGTTGGTCCCTGTGGGGGCATTAATGCATATGGACACCAGAATTCCACTACATTTATTTGACATCCAGTTTGACAAATGGCACTTCTTGCCGTGGGTCCACAAGGTACCTCCCAGGTGCTATCTCAAAGCAATTTAGAAACTAAGAGAATCTTACTGATAGACTAAGTGGCCAATATTATCCCATTCTATACATCAAGACAACATGACATTGAGAAGTATGTGGTTCATTCCTCTACCGTGGAATCAGATCAGATTTCAGGTTTTAAATACCAAGCATATTTTGGAGTTCTTTGTGTCATCCCCAGCCCTTAGTTTTTCCT
Organism: Rhinolophus hipposideros; assembly: GCF_964194185.1. Taxonomy (NCBI): domain Eukaryota; kingdom Metazoa; phylum Chordata; class Mammalia; order Chiroptera; family Rhinolophidae; genus Rhinolophus; species Rhinolophus hipposideros. The sequence goes on from NC_138055.1 coordinate 85,685,574, forward strand.
CTAAACGGCCCACAGATTAAAATTAGATGTTGCTGGCATACAGGGAATGTTTCTAATGTAATAACTGCCTGTTTATTTCTTGGAACTATAAACAGCTTAGAAGAACAGGGATGTCTATCTTGTTGACATTTACTAGTTTTATAGGAAAATTACTCTTACAAAGATACAGTTCAGTGAACCATTTAAGCCTTGTCTGTTGAAATTATGCAAAATATATGGCAGTAATTCTGGAAGCTATTATTAATTCAAAAAATAGACTATGAAATTCAGGTCTGAGTACTTGAAAAGAAATAAAAAGGACCCAACAATTTCATAATAATATGTTTCTACTTCATTTTCAAGGTCTGTCTGTAGCCACTGCTGTTTTTGATGTCAAATTATATTCTTAATGTAGAATATTTATGGAAAATATCTGCCACGGTCTGAATGTTTATGGCCCCCCAAAATTCATTTTTGAAATCCTAACCCCTAACGGTGAGGCTATGAGGAGATGAGGTTTTGGGAGGTGATTAGATCATAAGGGGGGAGCCCTCACGAAGAGACCCCACCGAGCTCCCAAGCCCCTTCTACCATGTGAGGGCTCAGCCAGAAGGCTTCAGCTATGAACCAGAAGAGAGCCTTCACAGGCTGAACAGGACCGTGCTGGCACCTTGATCCTGAACTTCCCAGCCTCCAGAACTGTGGGCAATAAGTTTTTGTTCTTTATAAACTACCTAGTCTGTGGTGTTTTATTATAGCCCAAACAGACCAAAGCAATATCAAATGGGTTGGATTTGATCAAATAATTACTAGTCTTTTCTCTTGTCAGCTTCTAGATGGATTGATTGAATCAGGACTTGACTGATTCCAAGGTCTTTGGTATGCCTTATCGGCTCATGCTGATCCTAGGAGAAGACTGAGTACCTGCAAATGAAGTAAGTGAGCCCATGCATAGTCTGGTGGTAAGCTTGGTGCTCCTGGTCACGTCGTGGCCAAGGATGTGGGGAATGTGTCTGGAGAATATATTTCTTTGAAGGCCTAGGGTATCTGTAATAAGTAGTACTTCTTATTCATTCAGGGGGCATGGATCCCTTTAATAATGTGAAAAATCGGTGGCACCATTCTTTAGAAAAATGGACGTGTGCATGCGCGCGCGGACGAGTATGTAATTTTTAGGGGATTCGCAGTATACCTGAATCCAATATACTCACCTCAAGAATCCTTTCTATAGATTATAAGTGGGACCCTGGCACCAGACTGCATTGGCATTTAGGCTTGACTCGTCGTTTTTTTTTTTTTTTGATTTTGAAGAGTATTTGGAGGTGTTGTGTCCAACATTAGAATGGAACTGTTTCTTTTGGATTGCAGTAGGGTGTAAATCCTGGTATGAAGAGATAGCCAGGTATTAGAATAAAGGAGAAGCCATTTGTCTGAACCCTGGTCTTTATATGGCTGGTCACAAATCATTTATCCTATGGGAGGGCAGGCTGGGATCCTCCTGGGTCCACCTCTTGGAAAGGTAAGAACTTGCAGACGTGAAATGTATGGCAATCTCTAGCTTCTAGGAGCTTCTTGTCTCCACCTCATCTCTTTAGAACAAGGGATCCTAGAGAGGGAAGGGCTGAGACTTTTGTGCTCTATCTGGGGATAATTGATTTCAGGAAGAAGTTATATAGAGCCACATCTACTTTATACACTGTGAAATAATTTCCAACCATATATTTTTGTCCATCTGCTTGAGTCAAGTTTCTGTCTGTTTCTGGAAGTAGTAATTATTCTCTGCTCTGAAACTGAGCTCCATGATGGCTTTCTGCTGAGGGAGAGAGCCTTTGGTTGTCTGTTGTCTATTATAAGCATTCTTTTATTACTATTGTTAGCTGCAGATTTTCCAATGAACACTATCTTTGAGGCTAAAAATAAACCCTTCAACACAAATCTCCTCTTTATGAACGTGTGAAAGACAAAATACACCAGTCAGTTATGGATATAATTTTATTCACGCTGTTGCAATATGAAGAATATTTATTAATGGGGAATGTCTCAAAGAAAAGGAGGCCTGGGTTTTATAGAGGCAAATAATCAAGAGAGTCATCCCAAGTCTTATGAGAATCATGAGGAATGATGGAGGTGGGTCTTATCTCAAAATATGTGAGGCTATGTGGTGGTAGGCTGTTTCTTGGAATACAAAAGGTAAGGGGATTTCTTAACCAACATCGCTTTCAGGGAGCGCAGGGTTCAGATAAAATTTAACATTGTCAAAAGTCATATCTTCTTTGGTTTTTAAGAGCCTAAAGCAAATATGAAAGAAGAAGTTGTTTTGGCAAGGTTCAGGATATGAGATAAAAATCAGAATTCTGGCATCCTGACTGCCTGTTCTATAAAAGACACTTAAACTATCTCTTCATTTAATTTAGATAAAGGATAACGAATGGCCTGCATGACCAAAGCTTAAGGAAAGGAAACGAAACAAAGCTATCATGACTTTCGTAGAGACCTAGAGAGCCCATGGAACAATTTTCAATTTGGGCCAATCATGGACACTCTTTCTGTAACTTACAGAAATGAATTCAATATGTATTTTTTTGAGTACCTGCTATCTGCCAGGCATGGATATAGGTACTCGAAATGCAGCAGTCAATGCAGCCATCCAAAATTTCTCCTTCATGGAGCTCCCTGCTCTGGTGAAAAAGAATGTAACAAAGGGAGGGAAGGAAAGAGAGAGAGAGAGAAAGAGAGAGAGAGAGAGAGAGAGAGAGAGAGAGAGAGAGAGAGAGCCAGAGGAAGGGGTGGTGCTGTTTTAAGAAGGTGGGTCAGAGAAGGCTTCAGTGAGCAGGTGACATGAGTAAAAACCTGAAGGAGGTGAGACAGGGAGCCATGCGGAGGCATGAGAGAACATTTTGGGTGGAGGGAAGAGTAAAATGTGAAGGCTTGAGATGGGAACTTGCCATATGTTCTCAAGGAAGAGCAAGGAGGTCAGAGTGGCTAGAGTGCAATGGGCAAGGGGGCAAGTAGTTGGGGCTGAGGTTGGACAGTTGTGGGGAGCAAAGGACAGAGGGTCTGACGGGTCATTGTAATGACTGGCTTTTCCTCAGGGTGAGATGGGAAGCATGACATTCTCTAACTTATATTTTCAAAGGATCACTGTAGCTAATGTTTTAAGAGGACTGAAGTAGGGAAACAGTGAAGAGACTATAGCACTAATCTTGAGAAGATGGGGGTTTGGATCAAGATGGTCATGGTGAAGTGTAGGGGTATGTGATATGCTGCTCGTCTCCACTCAGGAATGAAAGATTGATTCCTCCAGCCTCTGGGAGGTCTTCAACTGATGGCTTTTGGCGGTCAGCCCTCTTCCAATATTGCCTTCTCTGAAGAGAGCCATTTTCACCATGGCATTTCCCCTTCCCAGGGCAGCCGGCATGCAATAACTGGTTGGTGAGAAGTATAGAGGCCTAGCCCCTCACCTCAGCTCAGGCTGTCCCAGCTCGTGGAGTCAGCACTGGCCTTCCATTGTGACTGAATCCCAGTCCAACTTCTCCCTCTGCCCGAGCCTGTCCCCCTCCCTTCCAGAGGCACTGATTCCAGGAGCACACTCCCTTAACCTTTCTGCCTGCTTAGCTCCATCTCAGAATCAGCTTCCAGGGGAACACAACCTGTGACATGAGGTGGCGAGCGGTGGTCATGTTCTCAGTATGTTTTGAAGGTAGAACCAAGCGGATTTGCTGATAGTGTGGATGTGGTGTTGAAAAGAAAAGAAAAATAAATCAGTGATGAAACACCGAGATATTTGTCTTAAACAAATGCAAAAATGAAGAAAGACCATGGGAAAGGCAGGTTTTGGTGTGTGTGGGCAGAAGGTAGAGAATATATTAGACATAAAAATAAACTGTTAATATTCATGCAGGTAAAAGGTCAAATTCCATTTTCGGGAAGTACATTCTTTGAATACTCCCAACCTAATACAGTTTTAGGTAGAATCTGTTGTAGCAGGTATTTGATTTAATTTGAGGAACATCAGAGTAATAAACATAGAAAATGTGAATACATATGTTCAATCATTACCCGATGGTGGCTAATTCATGGAGACACAGAGACTCGTAAGTGGTTTTATAAGGGAACAAAGCCAGACATTGGCAACCGACCAGGATCTGTACCAAGAAGTGTTTTTTTCTACAAGGCCCTTGTAACGCATGGTACGGTCATGGGTTCCCCTAAGAAGTTGAAAAGAAGCCAAGTTGCTTACCAACTGCATATATCACACACACACACACACACACACACACACACACACACACACACACACGATAATTCCAGGCAACATGGATGTAATCCCAACAACATGAGAAAATTCACGGTAAAGACAAAAGCTCATTGTGGGGAACAGTAGTTACGTGGAATCCTGAGCTGGGGCAGGGCACAAGTGCAGAGTAGGTAGAAAGGCTGGGAAAGGCTATTTCTAGGGGAAAGAGGAAGGAGAGCGGAGGCACAGAAGTGGGCCTATGTAAGGTAGATACTGCTAGGAGCTGTTGGGAGGAGTCTGCCTCCCACGAAAATCACATCGACTGTGTAAAGGGGGGCAAGTTTTAAAAGTCAGGCCAAGAGTTTGGATGTCACCATTGAGATTACCAAGGGAGGAGAAGAAACCTTCTCGAAACCTTTAAGATTGCACTGTCAATCTCCAAAAGGGAAATGTGCTGTGTTCCCCAAACTTACTTGACATTGGAAGCTTTTTTTCATGGCTCCAGCTATTAACACCTTTGCAAATATTTGTTCTACAGATGCAAGGAGGCACAGATCACTCAACCTTGGAGTATGCTGGGAAAACTAGTGGCCGAAAGGTACCCCAAATAACCCAATTTTTCAGTGGCGCGCACCGTATCTTCGGTGGTGCGCTAACAGCACTGATTTAGCTCATCCTCTCACCATTCAACCTCACTGTTAGCAGCACATTATGGGTCACTTGGAAAGAGACCCGTGTTTCCTGGGGCCTTTCTTTGCCTTCTCTAATGATTGATAAACCCGTCACATTTTTCATCATGAGATTCTTGTATCCTTGCAAAATACTTTCCTGGCTTGGCATAGTAGTGCATTTAGTTCAAGCCCTAGGTTGTATTGCCTGTTTTTCAGCAGGCAGTGGGCACGCTGTCCGGTCACTGTCTGCCAGATGGCACCTGTAGGACAAGCAGGAAGGAAATGGTCTTGCCCCATAGCAGCAGCTGCAAGCCAGGAAGGCTCTGCCTGTGGCCCCAGGCCTTTTCTGCCTGTTCTCGCTCTTGCCGGGACTTTCCCAATGCATGCTGTCTTCTCTTTTGGGTTCTCATTTCCTTACGGTTGTGCCCACCCTCCTCCAACTAAGCCCCTGGGTAATTGAACTTGACTTCATAGTCCCTTCATTCTGTTTCAAAATTATCTGAAAATAGCTTGTTTGTTTTTCCAGTGGGGCCTCCAGCAAGCCTCTGGAGCCACATGCCCCAGCCCTACCATGTACCATGTAGCATTTCGGAAATGTTTGGAGGCATTTCTTTGTGGGAGTGGGGTTGTCTCTGTACATTAGGGGTGGGGTGAGTGGCACCATTGCTGCGTAGTGAGCAGGACCTGGGGGTGTTGGGCACCCAGCAGGTGGGAGGTAGCCCCTGTATAAGGAAGAGCTGCCCCGCCCAAAATGCCAGTGAGGTCCCCAGTGAGAATCACTGTATGTCCCCAAACTCCAGTCATTTAGCACCTCTCTGATCATTTTCAATATCTGTGCCGTTATTAAGTTAGCATTTTTCTTTGAAATAACTTAAAAAAAATTACTCTAAGCAATGGTATGTTTGAAATAACGGGTCAATGTTGTTATTTCTATATTTCATGGTACACATAAACATAAATACCGAGCACCTCATATAAAATATTCTTTATTAGTGATACACACAGGAAGTTTGGGAACCCTGGGCCCTTCTCATGGCATGTCCCCTGTCGGGTTTTAGCGGGAATATGAGCCGCACACGCAGGTTCTCTTCAGAACTATGAAGGTCTAAATAAGTGCAGCTGATAGACTCCTTGGGCCTTATCAGGGCAAAACCCACGTGTTTCATGTCTTGTGAGGTCCTTTATGTTCTACACAAAAGGAGTCTGTTATACTGGCAATGACAGTGTCTTTGACCCCGGCTTGCTGTCTCTTCGCTGGTTCCAATGTCAAAGGATAAAAGTGAGGCTTACTTGGCATTTGCACCTTGGATGGTAGGCCCTGTGAGGGCAGAGCTGCGTCTTGTGCCCAGCCTTGCCTAATGCAACGTCTGGCACATGCTTCATGGTTAATGAGGCTCTTGGTGAATGAATGAAAGCACGAACAAATGAATGCATGCTTACCCCTCACCAGTCGCCAAACCGTGGCGTCCAGGGGACGCTGTGGTCACGGAGTCTTGGGCACATGTTTCCTGGGTAAGTCCTGTAACTTCTCGGTGCCTCAGTTTCATGCCCTCTGAAATAAGGGTGATACAGTACCAGGCTCACTGTTAGGAGGAGTTGATAAGGTAATATTTGTAAAGCGCTTAGCACAGTACCGGACATAGAGTAAATGTTATAGAAACATAGGATGACCGATGAATGAATGGTACCTGTCTTGTGTTTAGGTTTTCAATATTGGCTGAAAGAGTGAATCCACAAATGCGGGGCTGCAGTGTTCCTACGCTGCACATCCTTGATTTCGGCTTGTTTCCAGGGGCAGCAGCAGATGCTGAAACAGAACATCCCAGCCTCTGGGGTGGGAGTGGGGGTGGGTTCCTGCTACAGTTCTCAGCACAGAAAGAACTGTTCCAGACCAGATAACCTAGAGTTATCTCCCCTCCCCTCAGTTACAGGATGTACAGAGGTTTCATCTTGGTATTTATTTAAGGCAGTGCTAGAACATGTCTAATTATCTAAATTCCTGCTCGGTCTCACCTGACTCATTCTGCAGGCACACCACACTCACATACCAGCTGCACGGAGAGGTGGTGAAGGGGTGGCAAAAGGGAGGAAGCAGCGCTGTGAGGCGTCTGTTATCGCCAGGCACAGGGAGGTGAGCAGGTGTGCTGTGTCATTGATCCTCTGACGACCTTAGGAGCCGGGCTCCCAGCCTTATTTCTAGTACATTACAGGTCAGAAAACTGCTGCTCAAGCTGGTGACCTGGCACAGCCCAGGTCGTTCACTAAAACTCGTAGCAGTGCCAAAATCTGAACCCAGGCCCATCTGAGTCATTTCTCATACACCCCTGGGGTACTGTACAATGGCTCTCAGCTTCATACCAATGTGTTTCCAGCCCACCCGCTGGATTCTGAGTGTCAGCACTGCTCTCCCCTCATTATTTCGGAGAATAGTGAGTGACATTCATTAAATAGATGATCTTGAATAGCTCTTGCGTGCTGCCCGCCAAAAAGTCATGTGAAATAGCACAGCAAAGTGAGGTTGTTACTGCCCCCTGGGATTTCCGCAGCAGCCAGGATAATCCCGGCTGAGACAGTCTGTGGGCATGGGGTTTTGAATAGGATATTTGTCTCATTGGCTGAAGGAAAAGAGCTCTATTCATAACCTCCCACGATAGTCTTTTGCATGAGAAAGTGTAGGAAAGGGCAGATTCTCCGTGAGAAGAGGACGACTCCCTTCCTCTGAGCAGGGGGATTCTACCTCCCATTTCTGGCAACACTGATTTCAGATAAATGGTTTAAATTTTCTTACTCCCACTGTTAAAAGCTTGTCTCTGCATCTCAGTGTTCTGGGGAGTATTCTGACTTCATTTAGTCCAACGAAAGCTGAGCTCCTTCTTCACGAAAGAATCCTCTTGGCTCTCTGTCCCCACCCCAAAGCCTTCCTTCTGTCCCTGTGGAGGAGACTCCGAAACTATTTTCAAAGTGAAATGGCATGAGCCTCCCCTCCCCTCTGAGGAATAATCCTCCTGCCATTTATAGATGGCTTGACTGCATCCTGCCTTCCTTCCAAACAGCTAATCTTGTTAAATCATCCACAGGATTGAGAAATGGCCTGTCGTCTGAATTTGTTCATTCCAGCAAAGATTATATGAGGTCGCTGTGAGTCAGCCTGAAGTTTGACTCCCAAGGGAAACTCAGGAATTCCCTTCCCAGCACCATCGTCTAGGAACTAAATAGATCTCCAGCCATGGGGGCCCTCCCTTGTGTGGGCAGCAATGGCCCCCATAGTCACGACTTACGGTGAGTGCTTCAGGCCCAAACCCACACGCATGGATCTTAACTGTTGGAGTCTCCAGCCACAGCTGGCACCTGTGAGAACCTCTTCCCTCCCATAGCCAGGCCGCTGGCGTCCCACATCGAGCCACCATGATTTCCTCTTTTTCCTCCAACCTCTGCCTCTCACTTTGTCACCTGAAACTTTCCTACTCTTACCTGGTTCATCTATTCATTCGTTTAACAAACAATTTTTGTAGTACCTCCTATGGGCCAAGCACCGGTGAGCGGGAGCACAGTGAACACAACAAGCATTGATTTGACCTCATGGAGCTTACAGTCTAGTGAAAAGTTGTAAGCTACGACAAGCGATAAGAAGGAAAAGGTCAGTGAGCGATGTAAGCACACTGAAAGGAGACGTCATCTCCCCTGAGGGTCAAAAGATTCCTGGAAGGAGCTCTGGCTCCCCATCTCTGCCTCACTGCCTCAGGCGTGGTCCTGGAGTTCCCTTTCTGTTAGCCTTCCATTTTGGTGGCTCAGTTGAACCATTTATCTGGCTTTTGGGTCCCTCTCTGTGATGCTACCTCTCAGTATTGCCCCTTGGTTCTACAAACTACAACCAAAGGTGACAGGATGAAGGCGATCAAATGCTATCTCTTTTACCAATGCTAGTCAATGACTGTGGAAACGGGGAGAAAGAGGGAGGCACGATACACCGCAGCTTGTAACCTGGAAACATAGCTGCAGATTTGCTGTGCGGTTCTGCAGGACTGGTAGGGAGGAGCCATTTGAGGGACCCTGGCCCTGTGCTGCATTCAGGCAGCCTGTGCCATCCTGGGCCCTGAACCCCAGGACTCCAAAGCTCTGACAGGTGGTATCATACAGCATTATTTCATTTGCCTCTTAATTTGCCTACAGGGCTTACTTTAAGAGTGTTGTTTTATTGATTCACTAATTTGAAAATTATTTAAGCCAACGTGTCAGATGCTGCACAAGGCTATATGGAAGCTGTGGTGACAAGACACAAACAGCACCTTGCAATTTGCGTCTCTTGTTGCCAAATTAAATGAACGCATCAGGACGACGCTGGAGGAACCTCCCCGCTGAAGGAGCAAGAGTCACGATGAGGCCAACTCACATGGCCCAGACTGTACATAAGCCAAGTCAGCGCTGCCAGCTGAGGCTATTGGCAGGAACTTTCAGGTCTTTGCACTGCTCTTCAGTCACTGGTTCTTTAGTTTTTACGTTCATTGAAGTAATGCAATTCTATAGAGTCAAACTCTCTTGTAAGACTGATTATGAAGAATGTCAGTCCCACGAGGGGCCACTGCCCTCACTTAAAACTCTACTGTGGAAACCATTTTTAATGTATTTAGCTGTTTTGTTTGGGATTTACCATGTCCTTAAATAGCTGCCATCCCTTGATTGTTTTTATGACAATTACATTAAGATATAATTTATATACCATAAAATTCACCTTTTTAAATAATTGTTGAATTCAGTGATTTTTTTTAGTATACTCATAGTTACACAACCATCACCATTATCTAATTTCAGAATATTTTCATCACCCCTAAAAGAAACCACATGCATATTAGCAGTTACACCCCAGTCCCGAAAGCCACTAATCAAATCTACTTACTATCTTTATGGATTTGCCTCTTATAGACATCTCATACAATTGAAATCATACAGGATAAGACCTGTGTCTGGCTTCTTTGACTTAAATAACGTTTTCAGACTTCATCCATGTTGTAGTATATGTCAATACTTTTTTATAGTTGAATTCGTTTTTGTAGTTGAATGATATTCCATTGCATGGATATATGTACCATATTTCATTTACCCATTCAACAGTTGATGAACATTTGGGTTGTTCCAACTTTTTGGCTATTGTGAAGAAAGCTGTTACAAACATCTACGTACAAGTTTTTGTGTGGACATATGTTTTCAATTCTCTTGGGTGCACACCTAGGAGTAGAATTGCTAAGCCCCTGGTTTTTCAAGCTTTGGGCTTTGTCTACTGCCTTCTCACTGTGGGATCACTATGGAGTCATTTCACTTTCTTTTAGGATCCCTTCTCCCCACATAAACTTTCTATCCTTCATTCTCCCAATATTTGTACCATAAGTTTGGTTGGATCAATACTAATATGGTAACATAAATGTTGAACTATGATTACTTCTCCTTACAGAGCTTTTGGGTTTACCTGGAGTTAATTGCCTTGTTGTTTTGTTTATTGTCTAGGTATCTATCACTAATTCATCCTTAAACTCTCCATCAGCAGTTTAATCTCCTCTCTAAATGTTCATGCACATGAGGCATTCTGCCTGTTTCATCATCTCAGAGTCCGCTCAGTCTTCTGACTTGCTCCCATCTAACCAGCTGTCCTCCAGCCCCACTGCCTGACTGTTATCCTTAGATTTCCCGTCGACAACATGCAAGGGATTTCTTTCACTTTTCTTTTGTGTTGGAACCTTTTGTTCTGGATCCCGTGTCTTTCTCTTTCTTGTTTCACTGCCCTATTTTTGTGGAGAAGCTCATCTAGTTTCATCCTGAGAACAATGTATAGTATACTTTTTTGAGAACTTGCATGTCTGAAAAGACTTTATGTTACTTTATTTTTACTAATTTTATTAATTTTAATGTTTGCTAGTTTCGCTATATGTAAAATTCTATAAAATTTATCTTTTTCTGTAGAATTTCTTCACTTTCCAGGCTTGCTGTTGAGAAAATTGAAGCCATTCTGACTTTTTTGTCAGAATCTAACCAGTTTTTTAATCTCTAGAGATCTTAGGGTTTTTTTATTTGACTCCAATATTCTTAAATTTAAAACAATGATATGTTTTGACTAATATATTTTATTCATTTTGCTGGACACTTGATGGGCCCTTTTTATTTGACAGTGGTCTTCAGTTCTAAGAAATTTTATTGAATTATTTTTTAGTGATTTAATTTTTTCTATTTTTTTATTTCTATTTCTTCTTTCTATGACTCATATTGTTTGGATATTTGACTTCCTGGCTTAGTCCTTAAACGTTCTTATCTTTTCTATTTTCTGTCATTTTGTTATTCTTTGGAAGGTTTTATCAAATTTTTCTTTCAATCTTGTAATTGGATTGTTAATTTAGGCCATTTTTAAAATTTTCTAAGACTTTGTTTTGTTTTATGAATGCTTATTTTAAAATAGCATCCTACTGCTTTGTGCTTGCACTATATTCTGTTAGCTCTCTGATACTTTTCATCTTATCTAATATCTGTTTTCTCCAAATTAATTTAACCTCTTTGTTTTGAATCTCTGTCTTTAATGTTTGAAGCTTTCTTCAAATGTCCAGTGATCCTTGGCTGTTGTTTATATTTAAAATAGGGGCACTATAAAACTTAATGGCAACTCTTTATTGTGGGTGGGCCTTGAAGACCACCAGATCACCAGCAGGGAGATGAGATTAGGCATTTAACTGGATGACCCTAATGTCATTTTCTTTAGGTCTTTTCTTTTGGCTTATCAGATGTTTTCCAGAGAAGAATCTTCTGATATCCTGCACAGTGTTCTAGGAACCAAGTGACAGAAGAGGGCCAGGAACTATAAGGGAGAATCTCAATATTTAGTAATCATCCTGTTTACAAAATTGTTACTATCTTCAACTGTGCCATGTGTCCTCCATCTGAAAGGCTTTTTATTTTCACTGTCTCCAAGTATCAATCCCTATTTTCTGCTGAGGTAGAAGGACAGTTATTCACCTGGTTGTACAAAATAAGGAACATAATTTTTTTGGGAGGAAATCTTGCTGTCCCTTAGACTTCTGTCCTCCCCCTTCATCCCCAAATTATAAAGCCCTGACACTTCTAATTCTTGAGATTTTGGGTTTCTATATTGGCAAATTGGGCTACTACTTAGCTTGCTCACTTAGGACATAGTTTTGCTGGGTCTTTGAGATCAATTGTCTTTCCTTCTTCTGCTTTCTAACTTCTGCTTTCTTCTCTAATTCTCTTTTTACCTCTTAGGTTTATATCTTTTTTTAAAAGCCCTTTATGTAAGTTAGTGGGAATCCAGAGAAAGTACAGGAAAACATGTTTTTAGTTTTCTATCTTTAAAATGCATTTGACTCTTCCTTCACATACATTTTACTGAGAAAATGTTCCAGTATGTAATTTGCTCTCTTAGTGATAACTTTTTTTTAAAGTAAGGAAGGTAAGGGAGCTACAGCCATAGGTCTGGTGGCATATTAGAGCACTTCCTACTGATAAAATTGACAAAATTGTTGCAGGTTCAAATGAAATTGCAGTGACCTTAATTCACAAAAACAAAACTATTTTAAATTTTGAGGAATGAGGTAAATTGTCGGGAAGAGAATACTCATGGTGCAGCAACAGTAGGGGATAAACCTCTGGGCCACGTTAAAAATGATGTTTTACCAGCACAGTCAGAGGCAGCATGCCTGGAGGTAGAATCTAAATTGACTTTGGGGGGAGCCCAGAAGACTGCCGTGATTGTCCTGTTCAGAAGGCAGGCAAGGCTGAGATACAGTGTTGGAATATTGGAATGGGCAAGAGTTCAGAATCAAGACTGAGAAGAGCAAAAGATGGCTGGATCATCCCCCTTTTATGAGATGCCATATTCCATAGTTAATGCTTCTGGGAAAGATTTCAAAGATTAATAATATCCAATGTTGTTTAAAATTGTGAAGACATAAGGATCCTCAGATACTTTTGGAGAGTATATATTTGTATAGCCTTAATTGGAGAGTAATTGGAATTACATATTAAATTTTTAAATGTGGATTTACTTTGACTCAGCAATTACCCTCCTAGAATAATGATTCTGTAGGAAAGGCCAAACAATTAATGTATAATGATGTTCATTATATCATTGCTTGTAACGGGGAAAACTGGAGAAAAACCCATGTGCACATTAATAGAAGATTGTTTAAATTCATGAGGATACACATCCAAATATAACTAGTGTCTTGTGGTCTATTCTTCATAAGGAGTTGTATTTTTAAAAAGAGTAATTAGTATCCTTCAAAGGACATCAAAAGTAGTCTAATTCATAATTCTTAGCTCCACTGAACAGTTTATCCTTGTTTTGTAGCCTTACAGTCAAATACTTGGAGCACCATTTGTCAGGCTAAAGAAGTGAAGTTGGTTAATATATTTTGACACAGAACAATATCTAAAATATGTTGTTTGGTGTTAAAAATATTATAAAATAGAATATATAGCATGACATCATTTATGTTTTAAAAAATATAGAGGTTTACAGCTTCAAGTAATGGCAGAGTAGTTTGTATCAGACTAAACCTCTCACTGATAAAATGATAAAGTCTGATTATATGTATCTGCTTCAAGCACTAGAGAAGGACCAAATCACACACAAATTGGAGGACATATAGTCCATATTTAACTGGGTTTTCCCCTACAGACATTCACTAGTCTATAGAGCACAGACTATTGGACTGAAGAGTTAGAGGCCCGTTTATAAGACTGCCAGAGCAACTAGAAATTGAAGGGGGAAGGAAGTTCCAGAAGTTTAGGATTAATAGAAGGGAGCACCCAGATCTATGTACAAAATCTTCTCAAAACCTTGGCTAACATTAACTACAAGTGCACAGGACAAGACTCCAAGGAACATAATAGAAGATAACAGCTGGACAGCTGAAAATGCTGAGCAGAGATGTCAGCAGCTGCCTGGTGCTGGGGAGATAGCATATGAAGTTAAAATCTACCAAATTAGAGGGGCTTGAGGTAATAAATAGCTCTTTTCTTCTTATGATATGCCAGAGTTGTCATGCCTTAGCTATAAGGACCACATGCCAGCACTATGAGCTATATCCTACGACAAACAGCAACAAATAAAATGTAACTAGCCTAATGAAACCTAGAAACAATCCTGCAAAAGATTAAGGTTATCCCCAAGAAACGTAGCTTCCTTCTTGAACAAAACCCAGTACTTAGCATAAGACAATAGAATTTAGATTTTTCACTATGTATCACTTACCTTGTCTAGCATACAATAAAAATTACAAGACATACAAAGAAAGAAAAAAATGTGACCCATAATAAAAAGGCCAAACTAGAAAATAAAGAGATCCAGATAAAGCAGATGTTGGAATTAGCATAGAATGGCTTTAAAGTTACTATTACAAATATGTTAAAGAATTTACAAGAAAAAATGGATATAATGTGTGAATATATGGGGATTTCACAAACGATACGAAAATGTTAAAAAAGAACCATATGGAAATGAAAAATACAATGTCTGATAAAATATTGGATGGGATTAACATCAGTTTGAAGATGGCAGAAAAAAAGATCAGGAAACATGAAGAAAAGTCAGCAAAAATTACCAAGCTGAAAAGAAAAAAATTGTAGAAAAAAATGAACAGAGCCTCAATTACCTACAGGAAAATAAGCAATCTAATATTAATGTAAATGTTATTCAGGAGAAAAGAGAATTAGTGAAACAAAGGATATTTAAGGAAGTTTGACTGAAATGTCACAATTTGATTAATAATATCAATCTGTAAATCTAACAAACTCAGTAAACCTCAAGCAGAAAAAAACAAATCCATTTCAAGGCACATTGTCAAATGGCTGAAAACTGGGGGGAAAAATCTTAAAACAGCCAGATAAAAGACAGATCATGTACGTGAGAATAAAGATAAGAATTTCTGAAAATTGTTCATTAGAAATGACGAATGGGGTGGTTGGGGACATGACCTCTCAGAGCGTCTCCCCAGCAAAACAACAATTTAACTTGTGAAAAAATATTTTTTTTAATACATCATTCCAAGTCTCTGAAAATTGACCTAAGGAAACACAACATACAGCAAGAGGAGAAATATTTATTCAAGAAAATCTGCTAAATCTAGGC
This sequence comes from Rhinolophus hipposideros, assembly GCF_964194185.1. Classification (NCBI taxonomy): domain Eukaryota; kingdom Metazoa; phylum Chordata; class Mammalia; order Chiroptera; family Rhinolophidae; genus Rhinolophus; species Rhinolophus hipposideros. The sequence goes on from NC_138055.1 coordinate 85,700,587, forward strand.
AAGAACAGTGAGGGTCTTCGTCAGTGAAGCCCCAAGTGCTGCATTACTCCTCCACTGCCCAGCTCTGTGTATGGAAGCTGTACCTTGGCCATCCTCAGCTAAGGGGAGCTCCCCTTCCCCTCCCGGCTCTCAGTCTCGGGCTACAGTTTCACCCTTAGAGAAGCAGACGGCTGGCGTTTTTAAATTCTCCCCAGCCCATGTGGAAGGAGTACTATTGCAGAGATGCAAGGTGGAAAGGTCAGGGTCTTGCTTCCTTTATCCAGACACCCACTGGTACAGTGGAGCTCTGTCCCACGTGTCCTGGATCTTGATAGGCATGTTGTATTTACTGCTATCTGCATTTGTCAAAACTCATTAAGCTGTAACAAGATCTGTTACATCAAGTAAACTTCACTACATCAAGTTTAACCTCAATTTTCTAAATTAGAAGGGAAAAAATTCATTTGAAGATTAAATTTTTTTTAATTTGTAGATTTACCTGAGGAAATTTTAACCTTTACAATACTGTATCTTTCTAAAGAGGAAACTGTCATTCTGTGCAGATACTGCTAGTGGCCTCCCAGTATCCACTCTCTCCTTGCTCCTTTGAAACAGAGCTCTGACTTTCAGCTCAGAATACACTGCCATATAGAATAAAAGACTAAATTTCCAGCCTCTCTTGCTCTAAGTGTGAGCATGTGACAAAGTTCTGGCTAATGAGATGTAAGTAGAAATGTTGAAAGGGATCCAAGGCTTCTCTTTAAAACTGCCTCGGTTGTGAATGCCCATTTGTCCTTCCTACTATATGGAATGTGGATATGATGGATGGAATTCCAGCAGCCCTTTTGAGCTGTCAGATGACTTAAAGAAGGGCATCTAGGACTAAGGTGACAGAACAGAAATTTAGGGACTTAGGGTCCTCATGACATTGTTCCTGTTATACCAGGCCTGAACTACTTGTTAGACTTATTTTATGTGAGAAACAAACCTCTTCTCTTTGAACTGCTATTGTTTTTCATATTTATATTATATATAAACAAACTCTATGCAAATTTTTCTATTTTTAAACCTTTTAATGTGAAATATTTATTTTTCTGGAAATCATTTTTGTTCATGAAATATATGCCTATTATTCTTCACGTTAGTTTAAATCACGTCACCGATAATTTTACTTTCTTTCTTGTTCTTCCAATCATCTATATACTGTACAAGTTTCCGAGTGGAGGGAAAGCAATTTCATGCGCCTAGAAGCTAATAGTTTGTAGAATGAAAAAAGTTGACTTTAACTTAGTCCTAATTGAAATACTCCATAAAGCTTTTTTGTTCCATGGTTGTATGCATTCTGAATCCTCACATATGCAAAATGTCTTTATTTTGCTCACTTGCTTAAAAGCTAGTGTAGCTGGGTATAAAATTATAGATTCAAAATCCTGTTTCTTCAAAGGATGTAGACGTTCCATTGTTGCCTAATATTTAGTATTAAAAGTTAAGTGCTCATTGCCAGTCTAATCCTATTTCTTTATAGGAAACTAGTACTGCCCTATACCTAGACGGTTAGGATTTTCTCTTTAATTTTTGAGTTCAGAAATATCACTGGAATATATCTATATATCTTTCCTTTCAGTATTGTAGCTTGGCACATAGCAGACCCAGATTTTTAAAAAAAATTATTTAACCTAAAAACTTAAGTACTTATTTAGCCTGGCAGAGTATTTTTCTATTAATGACTTCCTATTATCCTATTCACGAATCCTAATCCCTAATAAACAGAGTTTTTTTTCCTTCTGAATCTTCTATACTTCTTTTTCCTCATAATTTATTTCTCTGACTTTTTGCTCTATGTTCAGGAAAATATACCTTGCTTTAGTTTAAAAAATCACTAGTTCTCTTTTTTTTATTTTATTGATTCTATAATTCACCTCTGGTATTGAGTTTTATAATTTGTTAATCATATTTTTAATTTTTGAGATGTGTTTGTTTTTCTCTGGTTGCTGTTTTTTTTCTACAGCAGCTTACTCTTGTTTTATGAATATAAATATGAATTGTATCTCAAGTAGTAAATCAAATATTTTCAAAGTTTGCTTTGGCTTCTTGAATTTGCTCTTTTCTCAGATGTCAGTTCTCTACTGGTTCAGCTTCCAGGCTATGAGTTTGTTTGAAAATTCTGGTGATTATGTGTCATTCATTTTTATATGTAAATTGATCAGCATTGGTAAATGATAACATTTTGTGAGCAATTGCTAAGGTTCATTTTCAGCATCTCTTGCCAGACCTGCCCTCTGAATGTAATGACTGACTGTGACAGATGTGTTGTGCTCTGACGTTTATGGGCAGAGGGCATAGGCTGGCAGGTTGGAGGCATTCTTTAAATAAGCAAATAGGGAAAGTTACCCATTTGGAGCACCTTAGAGAATTTCATACCAGTTCCAAGTTGCCTTTCCTTAATTAATAATTTGATAACATAGGGCCATGCTCAACTGTTCTCTCTGGCCTCATCCTTATTCTAGGAGTCCCTCATGGCTGGTCCTTTACACAGAGAGTCTGGGGGAAAACACCATAAGTAGCTTATCGGTGTGCAACTTGGGGAGCACTGGCCTGCCAGTGCTTCAGCTCCCAAGTCTGGCATCCCACAATATACTTCTATATCTTTCTACTGACTTTGAGCTGATTTACTTCTTAGTGAAATTAGTACGTTCATATTGGACAGTCACTATTAAACACCTACTCTGTGCCAGGAGCTATACAAGGCAGAGAGGATACAGTAATGAATAAGATAGATGATGACGAGAATGATGAAGCTTACAGGCTAGAACATTATTTATCCAGTAGCCCCCTCCTTCAGTTCTCTTTCTCAACTCTCTGGTATTTCTGTCAGTCTACTACCACCCAGATATTCTTCATTTCATACTCACTGGGCATTTTCCAGGTAATGGCTAGGATTTAGTCTTATTTTATGTGTCCCATATCTCAGGGATTTGAGAGAGAGAAGTAGCCCTGTTGGCTGTGACCACCACCTTGAAATAATTACTTTTCTTTAAGTGAAAGAGGGTGACGAGTGAAATTATACTTACTCTACAACCTAGGAGCAAAACAGGAGGTTTCCACACCCCAAAGGAAGGCTTTAAATACAATTATTCTTACACTACGTCTAGCTCTGGAATTGGAGTCTTTTTGAAGATTGGAGGAAGAAATTAGAGTTTCGTCAGACTGCAGCTGGTCCTCTTGCTTTTTCGTTCCGCTTCTTCTAACATCCTCCATGATCACCTTAACAACTGTGACTTTAAAATATGGTTGAGAAAGAACTACTTTTGGAGCATAAGAACAGACGAGCAATTAATTCCCCCTCTACACCCCATACATTCCCAAAGCCCTCCACCCACCCAATCTATGCTTTTAAAGAAGGAACTCTTGCTGACACTCTATACAAATTTTTCTTCCCTCACTGATGTCTGGAGACCAACCAGCCAGGTAGAGTCTTTAGATCACCTTTGGATCCAAAAGATTTATTTGTGCTTTTCAGTTGCTCCTCAGCTGTATCAGAAAACCCTATTTTCAGAATCAATATTGATTCTAGTTGACCTCTGTTGAAAAGTCCCCTCTCCCTCATTTGGTTGAAGTAGATTTGTTTTTGTTAAGAATCAAACTGAATGATAGACTGCTCTCTCAGAAACTGTCCCTCAGTGAGGAAAAAAAAAATACCCTCACTAGGCTGCTTGTTTCACTACCCTTAGGCAAACACCAAATTGAATATTTAGCAGTTCCTTTTTTGAAACTGGAATTAAGAGGAGACGATCCCAGGAAACCAACTCCCAGTTCCAAGAAAGTGAAGACACTATTCCTGTACTTTTATTTAGATGATTATCGTTTTTAACCAGTAGCTTCATGGTCAACCTCTGATACCTCTGTGACCACATCAAAGTGACAAAGTCAATTAAACCTCCATTGGCCTGTCCGCCCCAAAGCAATAGAGATCTTGTCTTCTGGTGATGGTTTAACAAGGTTCAAGTCATTCTTGCAACCAGGAAGTGAAAAAGGATTCCGACAGCACTTTTTTGGCAGCAACAATTTTCTGTGGCTGGCCTCTTTTAACACAAAAATAATTGTGGCTAATAGATATATCAGAGCTTTTTAGAGACATGTCCTGTTTTTTGCGTGTTCTGCAGCATTCAGAAAAAGGGAAATCAGTCTTTTGCCTCACCAAGAGAAAGTGTTTTTTCTCCTTTTTATTTGTCGCCCATCTAAATGCCAGAATCATCTAGGAAGAGAGAGGGGATAAAGATTTTCAAAAGAATTGGCTTCCTCACTACCAAACACGCAAACACTGGTATGTGCAGGAGAGAAGGTACTGTTTGTCTTTCTGGATCACAATTTGGACATTCGATTCAAGTGGAGAAGCCTTATATTGTAGCCAAAATGTACTACATAAAGTGGCCTCTGAGACTAATCCTCAGAAATTGGATAAATAGAACTGTGTGCTCTGATAAGATGGCTTGTTGGGAGATTATCCCAGGAAGATATGAGAACACTGTACCCTACACCAAAGAAGTGAGTGATTTAAAAATATATATGCATATATATTTGTATATGTGTATATATGTGCATATGTATACATATGTGCATGCACGCAACCACACACACACACACACACACACACACACTCACTCACTCACTCACTCACCCACCTGAACTTATATATAAGAGGTTTGACTGTTTTCAGAACTTTTTTGGATACATCATGAATATAATGTCTGTTAATACTTCTTCCTTTTGGTAGCTCTCAATTTTTCTTCTTAATCATCTTTAGAATAAATTTGACCTTTATTTGAACTAAAGATTTTGAACTTTCCAGTACCTACATATAAATCATCTGATTAACTTCTGAAGACTGCTTTGTCTTCGAGGGAAGGAGATGGAATGTACAGAAAGATGGGAGCAGATATCTTGGGACTTTTGGCGCAATCCTCCCTCAATTCTGAGAATCCAGATTTAGGAGACAAACAAATGTCACACTGGCCTCCTCTCCATTCTCTTGCTTCTTAAAAGTCCACTCATTCTTTGGAATTAACACCTGCCAATCTCAGGGAACTGTGTAATTAAATAAAACAGAACAAAAGTGGTAACAGTAAGAGACTTGGAATTTTTATATCTTTGGGGCCAAAATATTCAGCTTAATTAAGTATAATTTGATAAGCGCTAGACATAATTATGCATATGACAAAGAAGGGAAAAAAATTAATTCTCCATTAAAGAAGAGATTTACTCTATGGTACACAATAAAACTAAAATTATGAGGGCAAATTTGGAGACAGAATAGAAACCTTGATTTAAGTTCAAGAGATTTCTTAGACTTGTCTTTTATTTTCACACACAGATTTATTCAATGATCTTAAATGTTTATGAAATCTAACATAGATTGCTACATTTGGCTTCTCTGAATTTCAAACCCTACACTTCTGACATTTAAAATATGAATATTATTTATTTTTAATAAAGAAGAAAGAGAAGAGAAAGGGTTAATTCTAGGAAGGAATTGCAGAGGCTTGCAATGAGGCTTCTCCAGATATGGCAGCTGTCTTTCCCCAGAGCTAATGATTCAAGAGAGAGAACAGCCAAGACAGAAGCCACACAGTCTTTTATAACTAGTTCAGAAGTTACGTAGCATCATTTGTTCCATATTCTATTGGTCACACCTGGTATGGTGTGAGAGAGGACTATGAAAGGTAAGATACCAGGAATGGGAGCTCGCTGGGGACTGTCTTGGAAATTAACTACTACAGTTCTCTAGAAAGAGCCCTGCAGAGGGCATGAGTCACATAGGACAGTACTGCCTTTATTAACTGAGCCATCCAATAACCCCCATTATAGGTTTTGATTTAAAAAAGAATAGAAGCATATGACTTAGGCCTTGAGGCCTAAACAGAACCTGTTACTCCTTCCTGCACTTAAATCTTGGGATCTTGGTACTCTCTAGAAGGATTCGTGGAGGAAAGATGACAAAATGACAGAGAAAATAAGATGACGAATAATTTGACTGTCTCCCTAAGCACATGCATAGAGGAAGTGGAGAGTAAGAGGGAGGGCTGAGTCCACTTGCCTACCCAACTGCATATAATAAAAAAGACAGAACCTTCCCTAGAGACATCAACCCTGCCCACTGTGAATATTTAGGCCTATCTCTGGTCCCACCAATCAGATTCCAACTCCTCTTCCCTTGGGACTGAGGAAGGGGGAAAAGAAGAGGAAACATGTCAGAGGGGAAGGAGTTGAAAATTCCTTTTTCCTGCACAAAAGTCTGGTCATCTCTGTTTTTCAGGAAAGTGAGATGTGGAAAGGTTAACTGAGGACAATTTCTAAGAATCCATGAATGAAAAAAAATCTCAACTTTTAAATTTAGCCATAGTGGTCACGTCAGGTCAAAGACGCACTGCAATTGCTGCTGAACTTGGGATGAACTCCATTTTTTTTCCTTTTTTTTCTGGGGGGGGGGCATTTCTTCTAAGTCACAGGTATTTGGGTTATACGTTAAAATAACTAAAGATACACATTCAAGAAATAGAAACATAAAAGGCAACTTGGAATCATGCATCACTACCTGTTCTTTGCAGAGGTAAGTAGACTGCATCTCAAGAGTTAATGGTTGGGCACGGGGCCTTTTTTGTTTATACCAGTCTGCTGTTTCTTCCCCTGGGGCACTCAGAAGAGATTCCTGAGTATATTCTCCCTCTGAAATTGGTTGGAATCTTCCTCTTCTCTAACTGTATGAGAGACAGGAGAGTGTGGTAGAAAGAACACTGGTCTTAGAACCAGAAGCTCCAGGTTAAGTCTGAGCACCACCCTGTGTAAGCTTGTGCAATCTTGGCACACTCTCCCGTTTCTTCTTCTGAAAAATAGGTATAATAGTATTGGCTAACATCTCAGAATAGTTAAAATGACAAAAGGAGATACGAGCTGCGAAAGATCCCCGTAGGGTCCAGGTGCTGGGCAAAGGTTAAGAATCAGTGTTTGGAAATTTAAATCTCTAAGATGTCCAGATGTCAAACAAAGATGGCCGTGCACCTAGCTTCATATGTTTTACTGCCTCTAGAGTTTTTGACTCTCCACCCTTGCATATTGCATCCCCCACCCCTCTTTGAATGATTTTGTTTTCACTGATGGTGGTCCAGCTGAATTCTGGATCCAGGTCAGTGACTCAGTTTTCTTTGTGGGAAGAGGTTTTCCCATCCCCATGACCATGAGAATGAGCAGAGTACATGAGTGCTACTTTGGAGGGAAGAAAGCAAACAATCCTATCACTTAATGAGTCTTCAAAGCTTTAGCCGCTTGGGGGAGTGTGGACATTGAGGCTGCCTGGCAATTGCTCCTGCTAACAGAGGAGATTTATTATCGTAGAAAATCATTTCAATCCACAGAGATTCCATTGGGACCATTGTATGGTCATGGGTATAATTAATAACAGCAGAACTGCCTGGGAAGGATGTTCACATTTATGCAGCGCGTTCCATGCTCAAGAAAGAGAGTAAAGTGTGAGGTTGGTGCCATTCTTACTTTGCAGAGGAGAAAGCTGAAGTTCAGAGAGGTTAGGTAGTTTGTCCAAGGTCACAAGCGTATAAATGGTAGTTAAGCTTCAAATCCAGGTCTTTGCACTTTCTGTAGTTTCATACCAGGGAGAGGCCAATGCATTTTGACTCTATCGTTTACCTATGTTTGAAAATGAGAGAAAAATCAATAATTAAAATAGCTTCACCAATTATCCAGAGTTTGGAAACTTTGGGCAAAAGTGAAGTCAAAACAGTGATTAAAAGTGAAAATTAAAAGGCTCACACTTCTCCTACTTCTTGACATCAGTCACAGATACACTTTTAATGACAGCTCTTTTTTAGGCATTGTCATCAGAGGGAGATTCTAACACCAGGGCTTTTAATGGGGGTGGGGGTGGAGGTGGGGAAAGTCACGACAAAATCCAGAGGACCTAAAACAAGGGCTTGAGGTTTGCCATGTCAGTTTGGCAAAAAGAAATTAACTGAAACTCAGAAAGTTCTCAAATGCATAGAAAGAGATTTTGTTTCACAATATATGCAAACAAATTCTAAAATATGTGGACTTCTAGGAAACAAATTGCTAAGGTGTTAATAGTAAGGTCTTAATATTTTTAGAGTACAGTCTGACTTGCACATCTGATTGAAATGTTTTCCTTAGCAAACACACTCTTCCCTGGTAGTGCTTCTTCTGTTTCTGCTGAAAGGCCTCTCAGACATTTGGAAGTCTGATCACTTTAATCAGGAAAACAAAGTTTGTTGAGCACATACTGTGTGCCTGGCTATGACCCAGGTCCAGGGGATACAAATGTAAACAGAATACATGCTGATTTTATGACGTTTACAGCCAAGAGGAAAAGGAGTTTAGACAACAGGGAATTATAATGTGTATTAGGATAGGAGCTAAAGTGAAGGGAGGACAAAGTGCTCGTGGAAAAGCAATAGAAGAACATTTAACGCAGTCTTGGAAGGTCAGTTTAAGCTTCCTGGATAAAGTGCTGTATAAGCTGAGGTCCCAAGCATGAGTAGGAGTCAGTGGGGTGTATTAGTCAGGGGTCTCCAGAGAAACAGAACCAGTAGGAGATACAGAGAGATATCTCTGAGGAGATTAATTCTAGGAATTGGTTCAGGCAGTTATGGAGGCTGAGAAATCCCACGATCAATTGTCTCCAAGCTGCAGAACCAGGAAGCTGGGGTGTAATTCAGTCTGAGTCCAAAGGCCTGAAAACCAGAGAGCCAACTCATGGTCCCAGTTCAAAGACGGAGGTCCCAGCTCAGACAGACAGCAAAGTCACCCTTCCTGTGCCTTTGTGTTCTACTCAGGCCTCAATGGATTGGATGATGTCCCCCTGCACTGGTGAGGGTGAGCTTTACTCAGCACCCCGATTCCAATGCTAATGTCTTCCAGAGGCATCCTTACAGACACACCCAGAAGTAATGTCTCACCAGCTGTGTGGACACCCCTTAGCCCAGTCAGGTTGACACAAGATTCACCATCGCGGCAGGTATATTCGCAGCCGGTGGAGAAACATGTGCAGAGGGGCAGAAGTGAGAGAAGGAACTGTGTTTGGGGAACTTAAAGAGATGTGGTTTGGCTGGAGTGTTGAGAGTAGAGATGGCTAGAGAGATGGGTAGGGGCTAGCCTTGCATGCCGTGTGAAAGAGTCAGGGCTTTATCCTAAGAAAAATGGGAAAACATTGAAAGGACTTAAGCGTGAGTATAAGACAATCATACTTGTGTTTTAGAAGATTATTCTGTGTTTATGTATCTCAGGAAAGTCTGTTTAGTGACAGGGAGCAGGGACAAGAGTGGAAGAAGATAACCAGTAGGCAGCAATTGCTCTCATTCAGGCCAGGGATGGGGCGGGGTAGCCCAGGGATTCACTGCAGCTGGAGACGAATAGACAGACTCAAGAGCTCCTTAAGGGATCAGTTGAATCGACAGAACCTGAGGCGGACTAAACGGGAGGGATGAGGTAGGAAAGCAGTTGGGGGTGGCTCCTAGGTTTCTGGCATGTATTGATGAGGACGCCAGCTGCTGAACTACAGAACAGGTTTCAGAGAGATGCTGAGGTGTTCCATTCTGGAATTCCTGGAGAGCGGGTAGGCCATCCAAGTGAATTGCACCTTTAATGCAGAGTAAAAACCATGGGTTAGGATCTCCTGAGAGAGGTCTGTATAAGTAATGGTTTTGGCAGTCATTGGCGGATGGTTGGCACTTGAATCCAAAGCTGAAATTGAGACAGGTTAGTTAGCATGTCGTTAGGTAGACAGGAAGGTCCCTGGTGGAATAAACAAAGGCAGCCATATGCTGAAACTGCAGGGCAAGAATATAACTGGTCCCCTGGGGTTAGAGCTATTTCATTAATCCTTTCGGGATGGACAGAGTAAACCTGATAGACAAATCCCATCAGAAGGCGCTGGCTCCCTTCTCCACGTGGGCAAGGGAAGGTATAAGAATAAGAGCCTTTTGTCTTAGCTATTGGGCACCCCAGTCGGGACCCCCTCTCACTTGAGAGCTGTGACTCTTTGCTTTTAATAAATTATCCTCTTTTGCAACGTCTCGCCTCTCCCTGGTCCATGCTTCCATTCTTTGGTTTCAAGAGACCCCGATCCCAGCACTCACAGAAATGTCCTACATCAAAATCACATTGGCAAGGTCAGCTCCCGCAGTCCTGTTTTCAAAGAGAGTCTAAAAGCTCCCACTTTTTCTTGGTTTGCACTTGTCAGATCATATGCATGTATTTAGAACAGGGCATCCATTCTCATGTCACTTCATGCTTTTTAAAGTCGTCTCCCCGTGTCCCTAGGACTATTGGGAGAGGTATGTAGGGAGATGCAATGCTTTCTTTATATATGTGCCAGGTCAAGAAGTGGCAGCTGTGACAGAACTCAGCTCAGGATCCTTCCGGTGCTCTTTCTACTACACTCTACTGCCTTTGAGGCCCTCTCCTGACTCTCACCAAAGAATACAGACAGCCGTGATAGGACTGAAATTTATGATGACCCATAAAAGACTTCACTTAAGAGAAGCAAGGGAACAACCCTTCTACCAGGCCCAGTGGCTTTTAGCTTCTTCCATCCTCACTCCATCGCCCTTTCCTCACTCTCTACTCCCCACACTCCGTTGGCCTCTGCAGTGTCAGACAGACACAGTTTTCCCTGTCTAACCTCAGCAGACTTTGGAGAAAGTTCCATGGTTGCATGACTTTTAAACCTCCGGACACTTAGCTATTCTCTGGTTGTGAGAGGCAGTCCGATCAGCACCCAAATGCTCAAAGGTGGAACCAGAAGAGATACAATGACATGAGAGAAGCTGGTAAGTTGGGAACGGGAGGAGGTAGTTTTACTGATCTAGGAAATCAGTATTTTGGAGAGGACACAAAAAGGAGATCATTTTGGGCTGTGGCTTTGTTCTGCTTTTGTTTCTGAGTAGTGGGATTTCTTTTCCAAAACAAAGCTTGAATGGGACTCGAATATGTAAAATGTCGGGGTAGGGGGGTGGGGAACTTGTCTGAAACATGCAGGTTCCCTGGGGGGGGGCTGAGCCTGCCTCCTTGAGGAGGGGAATTCCACCCCAGGGGCTTTGAGGCTTCTTGGAACACTTTTGAAAACTAGTGATTTAATCCATGCCCCCAGGATGGGGGGAGCACAAACTTTAGAGTCAGGCGCCCTGGCGTTGAGTCTGGCCAAGCTGCTTACTAGCTGTGTGATTTTGAACAGGTTAAGTTTTCTGAGCCTCAGATTCGTCATCTGTGACATGGGGGTGAGTACAGAACTTCTGTGAGGGTTAAAAGAGAAAAAACTACCTAATGTATTGTGCACTGTGGTCACCACTGAGTATATTCGCAATAAACAGGAATTGTTATGATTGTTGTTTTATCAGTTGTCAAACATTTGGAGTTTTCCAGAGCAGCTGAAAATCTGCATTTTTAAAGACAGGCTAGAAATTTGGATTTTTTTGGTGAGCATCTCCCAATTTTTAAATGTTGGCAAGTAATTAATTTAGAAAAAACTTTGTATGCTATAAATAAGACTTCCTCCAGCAGTCAGTCTGGGACCTCTAGAGTAAAGAGTTACTGTGCATGGTGTGTACTTTGTCTGACCAAACATGTACGCAGATAGAAGAGGCTGAATTGTCCTAAAGGGGGCGGGGCCGGAGGCGGAAGGGACCAGAGCTGTGCCTGGTCCCTGGGCAGCAGCTTGTGGGTTGCCATGTTAATGGAGATCGGAGCCTGCCATCCTGCTGTGGGTAGGTGCATATTTCTGGAGGGGTGGAGACATCTTCACTGACCTGCTGAGATGGTCCAAGGATTCACAAATGAAAGGCTGATGTTAGCACTTCCTAGTTGAACCCAATTTGAGGGCTTCTGCATGGACCTCATCTTTATTTGAAATGTTGATATTTTGTTCATTATGGAATTTTTTGGAGTTAATTTTGATTTTTTTAAAATACTGTATTAAAATATTACTTATCTCAAGTACTGAGTTTTCAGGTATCCTCTTAAACTCTGTGCCCAAGGCGAGTGCCTCAGTCTCCTCGCCCTTGTCCCTGCCCTGAGTCCCAGGCCCGAGTGGTGGTTGTGCATGTAGCCAGCTGGCTGCTAGAGGCCGGTGCTCAGCCCTCAGGCTGCCTGAGGGGAGACAGCCCACAGAGCAAGTGGACGCTGGGGAATGCAGACTGATTTTGATTGTAGCCAAAGCAAATAGACTCTAAGAAACAAATCTACTGGAGGAGAGGAAGGAAGGAGCCACACATTCCAGAGGTAAACAGGAACTGTTTTTCAGAAGATGTATTCTTTTGGATTCTTGGCACTTCTTTCTCCTGCTCTTTAGTAAGGAAATGCATGGACTAATTTCCAGGGGATCAACAGTAACCTGCAGCTCCCCAAGCTTACAGTTTTCCCCTTTGTACCATTACGAAAGATACAGAGATTTGATTCTGAAGAGTTCAGCTAGTCAGGGAGAAAACTATTTTCCCTGAAGCGTCTCTAGTCTGAGGCTCCCATGAAATCCCAGTCCTGGGTCTGGGACGGCCTGTGGGGCCCAGCTCTGGGGCTTCCAGGTCAGGGCACGATCTCAGGGAGCAGGTGTGTCTGAGTCGTCACAGGCCTGCAAGCGGAGTCTCAGTGTGGCTGGACCGCTGCTCGCCCAGGCCAGGCAGAGCCACCAGGGGCCCCGGCCTCCTGGAGGGCAGGGCAGCTCCCTAGCAGACACCTGCAGCCTGCTCGCCCTGCTCAGACCCTCCCTGTGGACATGCTTCATGCACTCCCAGAAGTCTCATCTGCCTGTGAACTTCCAGGCGAGGCCTGGAAGTCTGGCTGGATCGGTAGGAGTTCTAGATGAGTGTGACTGTTTCAGGCATAGGAAAAAAGAGACCAACAGATTGAACTTCTCCGTACCTTCCACCCAACTCCAGAAATAAAACATTACTAATACAATCGAAGCCTTTAAAACAACTTAAATGTCCACCCTTGGGAGAATGGATTTATAAATGGAGGCATGTTCGAAAATATTCTGCAGCAGGTAAACTTAGTGAATCAGACCTATGTGTGTCATCACAGATATATCTTAAACACATTGTTGAATTTGATTCTTTCCTTGGATGCTTCCCAGGAAACTGGAACTGATTTGCTCTTTGAGAACTCTCAGCTTCGGGCGGGAGCTAAATGTCCCCACATTCTTTCTTCCTTTTCTTCCTCCCTTTCCTCTCTCATTACCCGCTTCAATCCTCTTTTCTTACCTCCTCCAAACTTGACTTATGTTCTTCATGCCTCTCCTGTTCTCTTCTTGTTTCTCTTTCTTTTCTCTTCATGAGAGAAGCCCAAGTGGGGGTGTGGGGGTGCAGAAAGGTGAGTGAGTGAGAGAGAGAGAGTGTGTGTGTGTGTGTGTGTGTGTGTGTGTGTGTGCTGGAAGGGGTTAACATCCAGTCTGTGCCAGACTATACTGCATGCTGTGCACACATTACTTCATGGTGAATTCATTATTATTCCCATTTTAAGACTAAGAAAACTGAGGCTCAGAGAAATTGGAAAATGGCCGAGGCTCCGCAAATTGTAAATAGCTGAGCTGAGGCTTGAATTCAGGTCAGAACCCAGAACCTTGGGGGGCTCCTCCCGCTTCCCAACACACAGCCTGCCTGCTTCTCCACCCTTTTCTTCCCTCCCACCTTTTCTCTCCTTTCTTTTCCAAAACTGTTCCACATTACTCCAGTTACCACTATTGTTATGCTTTCCATTATACATTTCAAGGATGCCATAAGCTATGGTTTATCAAACGCTTTCTGAACCAGGTCTCATTTGGTCCTGACAACTCCTGTGCGGTAGGTGGGGCCGATCTTAAGCCCATGTGACAAACAAGGAGCAGAACTCAGAAAGGCTGGTCACACATGAAGGCCACACAGTCACGAGCTACTCTACTGTCCCTGACTCTGCATCCTGGCCCTTTGGTTGTTCTGCTTCACTGAGACCTTCCAAAGCCATGAGACCACTCACAGTCAAGTGCTCGTCACTGGGGACACACGATGCTCGTGAAACCAGCTCCTGTCTTTACATTTTGATATTTTGTTCATCATAGATTTTTTTGACATTAACTTCGATTTAAAAAAAAATTTTTACATTAAAATATTGTTTACATGATTTATCTGATGGCTGGGCCTATTTGGTACCTTTAAATTGAGCCCCAGAAGTGGTGCCTCACTCTCCTTACCATGGTACCAGCCCTTCCCCTCGTATCAGAATTACACTGTGTTTGCTGCTAACAAGATGTGAGAGGGTTTTTCAACAGTGCCTCCTGGCCTCCTTTTCTGACCCTTCTCCATCACTTTGGTTCAGACAGTCTCACTTCCCCAGCTGTCCTTCTGAGAAGCCTGTCTGATCAGAACGATTCTGTAGGAGCTGCTGGGAATCTTGGGTCAGAGCAGGGACAATGATGGCTGCAGTAGAGGACATCTAATGTCTTCTATGGGGCCCGTGCTCAGTGCTCAGAGCAAGTTAGCATGATGAAACCTTTTTCAGGCAAGGGACTATTTGGGTATAAAGTTCCACGGACACCTCCTGACGTACCTCCTAACCCCAATCCCCCCCCATCCCCACCCCCGTTATCCTTTAAGGAAATAGAAGGAACAGCCTGATCAGGGTTTTTCCTAGAATAGTCATTGGATGAGCCCATTATGGAAAGGGAAGCTGTTTTTGTTTTCTTTGATTAATCACAGTGTCCTGTTTCCCAAAGCAAACGTGGCCTTGGATTTTCCAGTAAACACAGCCGCAAAAGAAGGGCCATGGCTGCCTGGGTCTTCACAAGGACCCCAAGACTAGAATGCACATGTCACCTAGTCCTCAAAGACTCAACTCGTCATTTTTACCTTCAAGGGCGCTCAGGTTACTCATTTCCTTTATGTTTCTCCGCCAGTGTGAACAGGAGAAATATTAGCCTTTAAAGATTTCTTTACGGTTCCTTGAAAGCGGGAGGGGTGAAGTGAGCCAGAGAATTACATAACAGCAAAGCTCATTTAAAGCAATAGTGTCTGTCCATAGAGCTATGGCGTTTCATTTGTCAGTTTTTGTTACTGATTATAAAGAACAAGACGTTAATTTTGTAAAGAAAATAGAGAGAGACACCTCCCCCCCATTCCTTTCTTTCTATTCTTTTACTGAAGGGATGAATTCCTAACATGTTGATAAAAGAAAAAATACAAAACCTCTTTCAAGGAAGACAAGAGGAAATCATGTTCATTAACCTTAGACAGTCACAGCATAATCGTGTTTGATTAAAAACAATAATAAACAGAAAAGCTTTCAAAAGCATTTGTTCATTTTATTTTGAGAGTCTTGGGAATTTTGTAAATATTCATCTGCTTTCTCCTTTCAGAGGGAGCCAGGCCCTCTGAGGAAGCTAAGGATTCAAACATTAGATAACCTCCCGGTACATTGTTTTATTGGTTCTTTGAGACCACTAAAAAGTGCAAACCATGCATTATCTCAATGGCTCTCCATACTCCCTTGATTTTTCCTTTTCCTTCTTCCATTTTAGAGATGAGGAAACTGAGGCCCAAGGATACTGTGACTTGCCTGGCATCACACAGCTCAACTGGAGACCAGATTCTGAGGTTTTGTCTTTCTCTCCCTGGCATTGCCTTCAAGGGACATTTTGCAATATCTGCAGGTATTTTTGATTGTCACAATTAAGGGAGGGGGAACCGTAGAGGTGCTATTGGTATGTAGCGGGTGGAGGCCAAGAATGCTGCTGAACACCGTGGAGTGCACAGAGAGCGCCAACAAAAAGGCAGCAGCCCTGGTGTCAACAGTGCTGAGGCTGAGAAGCCTGCTCCGTGCTGTGCTCCACATCCCAGGGCAATTCCACCCTCTTATAGTGGCCTCCAGCTCCTCTGCCCAGCACCAGGCTCGGCCTCTCTCCCATGGCAGCCACAAGAGTTAAATCTGCTGTCTAGAATGCCCTTTGGCCGTGGCCAGCTCTCCCCTGCAGAGTTTACTGCAGGACACGCAGCACATCAGGCGCAGCTGATGTGTTTTAGGGCGCCTGTCTTTAGTTAGCAGCAAGCCCGCTGGCAGCCTCCCTGCCAGGGAGGAAGAGCGTTCCACAGAGGCCCGCAGGCCCTGCCAGCTGACAGCCCATGGTATTCGGGACGGCTGTTGCTTAGAGGCACCTGGGAATAGGCTTAGGAAGAGATGGCACTGAGCACACGGTCTCCCCTTCCGACCCATCCATCAGTGGCAGCCCCTGCCAGAAGATGGCCTATTGAACATTTCCAGGAATAGCACTGCCAAGCCTGTCAACTGCTTTCTTGGAAATACACTCAATAAGGATGGCAGGCCTCCAGTAGGGAGAACCGAAAGCCTGGCCTGGACTGCAGCACTGAGGAACGGCAGTGCCTGGCTGCAGGCCCTGTCAGTGCCTTGGGGAAGGGGAGCTCTGCTCGCTGGGCTTTGGAGCTCAGCAGCTCCTGGAGTCATTTGAAAATGTTCTCCGTGCAGAAGAGAGATGGTCATGCCATTCAGAAGGCCCGAGGCCCTGCCAACTTTATGGAACTCAGTGAGCTGCACATGTTGGTTGTGTTAGTTCAGACACCAGCAGACAGGGAGGCCGTCAGGCTGGGAGGCCAGGAATTGACTGTCAGCAGCATCCCACCTCAGCGTCATCTAGGAGCACTGGCTATGACTCCTTCTCTTGTAAGCTTCACTCCCAAAGAGGGCCAAGAAGCATCAGAAAGGGGGAGCAGTGTTTGCTCCCGCACCCCACCCCACGCCCCAGTCATTCGGAAGACATAGCAGGTAAAAGGCAAAGATGTGAGGCTGGAAGACGCCTCACTCCCCCCACCCCTGCCGCCAGGTAGAAGTAACCTTTTCCCTCACAGAGGCTGACTACCCTGAGACCCTCTGTTCTGCGGCGACAGCCCTCTCCCATACCCGGAGTGGACCTGTGCTGGCAGGCTTGGATATGCCTAAGAAGGCCAGCTGCCTTCCAAGAAAGCTCCTTGAGGATGTAGGCGTCGTATAAAAAAAGCAAGAGACCAAAAACTCTCCGCTGTCTGCAGTGTTCAGGGAATATTGGTTACTCAGCTTTTAAAAATAATAATAGAGTCACATGGTTTATCACAGAGTAGGTATGGGACATCTTTTTATTTCCAAAAGCCACTGACTCACGGGACAAACATTCGGGGCCCACACTGAGCTACAGTTAGTTGGGCGTAGGGCTGCCAAATACAATATCAGATGCCAGGTAGAATTAAATTTCAGGGGGGAAAAAAAAACCAACAAATAATTTTTTTTAGTAGAAGTATATCCTGAATATTAATCACTGTTCATGTGAAATTCAAATTGACCTGGGTGCCGTGTGTTTTTTTTGTTGTTGTTGTTAAATCTGGCCACTCTAAGTGGTGGATAAATTTACGTAGTTGTTAATAACAAGGAACATCAACACATATTCAACACATATGGAAAAGACCATAGCAGTGAAGAGAGGAGGCAGGCAGAAAGGGGGAGGACAGCAAGGAAGAGGGAAAGAGAAAGATCTAGAAGAAAGGGAGATAGGCATGGTGAAGGAGAAAAAAATCTGCTGCTGCAGCCGGCAGCCAGTCTGGGCCCAGGACCCAGGTGGGGCTGCGCCTAGAGCCCGCAGGGTTCTGGACAAGCTCCCTGTGTGCGCATGCTCCCCAGCCGGCAGGGCCAGCTGCTTGGCGCCACCCACTGCCATGCCCATAGCCTTGAGCCTGCATATGAGACATTAAACCCTGGCATAGTTTCTCTGCTCATTTGCATGCGCCATGGTCCCTTTTGACTTCACAAGTTCAAACATAAAATTATCAAGAATTTCAAGACGGTAACAAGAAAGCATCAAAGCAAGCGTGGTGTCCCTTCTGAGTGGGCCCCCTGTGACAGCACGGGTTGTGCACTGATGAAGCCACTCCTCACTTACTCTAACTTTGCCCGTGGAGCACCTTGTATCGTATTCTTCTCTAGCAAGGTAACGTCCTAAATCATTTAGCGTCTGTTTTTCCCACTAGACCAGGGTCAGCAAACGATATGGCACACTGACAGAATCCAGCTGGCTGCCTGTTTTGAGATACTTTAGGTTTTGTCTGTGGCTGCTTGTATATTACAATGGCAGATCTGAGTCATGCAACAGGGAATGTTTCCCACAACACATCAAACATTTGCTACCTGGTACTTGATAGAGGTTTGCTGGTGTCTGCACTAGACTGTAAGCTCCCTGAAGGCAGGGATCCTGTATGTCTAGAACAGTGCCCGGCATACGTAACGGAAAATGCTCAGGCAACACTTGTGGAAAAAAGAAAGAAAGGGGAAAGAAAATGAATACACGAAGAGCCTAACATTTTTGGAATTATGTTATCTAAAAGAAAAACATGTAAATTTATGTTTGACTTAATTTTTTTTTGTTTTCATATAAAAATTATGTTTAAAATCACTTACCACACTCTCCTGGGAAATGTAAGGTGTTTGTCTTGTGGCTTGGCATACCCCCTGACACACTGCTACATGCTTCAGTCTGAGGAAGCACAGACATTGAATACATATCATTCATCATTCAATAAATATTTATTGAGCAAAGCATGGGGCTAGGCATTATGACAAGAATGACAATGGTTCACTCTGTGTTACCCCATAGACCTATAGAGCTGATAGACCAAAGGAGAAAAGACTCGAAAATGTATGTGATACGTAAATGCAAACAGAGAACTATGTGATCAACAGTGTTAAGTGCAGAAGGAAATTTTGGGATCAAGTGCTTTGGGCATTTAGGATCAGGACAGATTCCTTTTGGCTGCAAAATCAGGAGAGGCTTCTCGCCAGTTTTTCCATTTGGTCTCAGATCCAATCCCTGCCCTTCTGCTTTGGTCTGGACCACAAGGAGCCGACTTCTGCAAACTCCATTTCCCTGCTGCCCTGCCAACTGGCTCCAGCTATCTCCCATCAGTGGGAGGCCGCGGAGAAAGACTGGGGCACTGGAGGAAAGGAGGAGGCAGGCTCCCTTCTCTCTGAGTCTCACTTTTGTCATCTGTACAATGGAAGAGCCAATAGTATATATTCCACAGAGTTTTTATGAGAATTAATTGAGATAAGGCATGCAAAATGCTTAGTACAGTACCTGATATATATAATAAGCATTCAAAAATTAGAGCTATTAGTCCTTTTACTTTTGCTTAGTAAGTGGGGAAAAAATACAGTGATCAATTAGTGATACCTGCTAAGAGTGAAGGGTGGGAGGGTTGTGCTATGTGGGAGGAATGTTTACCAGCCCTGATATTTTGAAGCTGTATTGTGGAGACAGAATTGATACAACCTGGATAATGGGTTGACAGAATTTCGTAAGGTATTGGGAGAAATCAAACAACAAGGATGGTGATATCAAAAAGTAGGCAACACATGATAAAGAGTAGATCGGGAAAGAAGGTGATGAATTCATTTTTAGACAAGGCTGTTGAGCTCTTTTCAGTTGCAGAAACAAACAAAACCAAAATAACAAAGGTATACTTGAGAATCCCTCAAGAGATGGGGGTTTTTGATAGAGGTACACATATGTGCAGTGAGTTAGCAAAGAAAATCATCAAAGTAGCTATACATTCAGGCCTCATGGGGAATTGGAAAACTATGCAGGAAACCATAGCAACTCCAGTTAGCGGAGTCTAGTCTCCTCTGAAGAGGAGAAACCAAGACTCCTTCTGTTTCTGCTGCTGCTTTTCAGTTTTCCTCTTCCTGCCTCTATTTCTGTGGTCATATGCTCTGTGTCTTGCATGCAAGATGATCTGACTGAATATTTGTCATCTAATATGAAGCTTCCCTCTGGGCTGCGTTCTCCATTTAGGCCACCTCATGGTCTCCTTATGTTAACTCACACTGGATGCCTTTGGCTTGGCATAGCAGGGTCACCTGATGCAATCTGTCAAGGCCCACCTTTCTCACCATTCACAGCTGGTTTCATGGCCAGTCCAGTGTAGATATGTTGAGTGAATTGGAGATTTCAGTGAGATCTCCATAAACTTGAAAAAAGTAAGATTGGGTCGTGTTAAGGGAGCATTGAGGATACTTAATTACTTCTGATATTCTACATCTCATATGGATTTGATCATACAAGATCACAATCTATCCAAGCTTTAGGGCAAAGAAGTCAGATATCATTTAGGCAAAAGATGACTTTTTTCCGTGGAACCCAGAAAGTTAACAATTTTCAGAGGGAGAAATTTTCTGACTGGCCTTTATAGGGACTTTACTAATTTCTTAGAGAAAAATTTAAAAATTGGCTTGCAAGGGTGGGTGTGGTGAGGTTAGAATTTTCTTACTGCTTTGAGAATAAAATATTCTACAGCTCACGAAAACCAACAAAACAACCCTATCCTCTGTGATTCTTCCCAGAACTCTTCCAATCCAAGATGTCCATCACACTGTTGGAACTTGAAGGACCCAGAGCTTGCAACACACATATTCCAAGGACAAATTGATACACGGTCACTTATATGAGTTTCTTTAAAAACAAAGAGAGGAAGAAAAAGAAGAGAAAAGAGAGTGAGAGAAGAGAAAAATGAAAAGAAAAAGAGAATGTTTTGAAAATCTATTATTGATGGAGATAGATGCTGGCTTTTAACGTCCAGGTGGCAAGTGAAGAAAAACAGGACAGCTCTTTATGCTGCTGTACTGGAGAGGTGGCATGTGTGCTTTTCTTTAATCCCTAAGAGAGAAGCACCCCAGCATGCAGTCTTTTCTTAGAATAATTCAAATTAAAAATAGTGAATTTCACAGACACTATGGAAGATGTAGAAAAGTTGAAATGAAAAATAGCCAGTATCCCAGCCTCTAACCATACCCCCTTGTTATATAAGTATTTTTATCACTGTTAGTTTTTATGTCATGGTCTTCAGAAGCCCTTGGGCTCACCACACAGACCTGCTGGGTCTGAATGCTGACTCCAGCGCTGGCATCTGTGCGACTTGGCGAGTTACTTCAACTCTCTGGGCCTCCGTTTAGTCGTCTGAGCCATAGATACAATAATAGTAGCTCCTTGAAGATTAAATGAGACGAGTTCTCTAGAGTGCCTCGTTCAGTACCTGGCACATAGTCAGCTGTAACTGTTACGATTATCCATCATTAAAATAAGACTCTGCAGTCCCAGGCTGGCTGGGCGGGAGCGATGAGCAGTTGAAGCCAGTGTTAGCCTCCACATTTTCTCCCTTTCCCACAGTGATGGGATTCTGGGTCTCCTTCCTCTGGCTGCCCCAACCCACACGCAATCCAAGACGCAAGACGTAACAAGCGTCAAGTGAGCACCCAGTATGTATTGAAGGACCTGTACTGGGACTTGGGAAAACACCATGGTGACGCGAGCTGATTCCGCAGAGAGGTGGCCAAGCTCCAGGGCTGTGCCAGGGGCTTTAGGTGCATAAGCTGAACCAGCACCCTACAAGGTGGCCACGGTGACTTTCGTACACTTGAGGAGTCTGTTTCTCAGCAAGGTCACTGTTATGGACTGTGACCTTCATATGTTCAAGTTCCAACCCCAGTACCTCAGAATGTGACTGTTATTTAGAGATAGGGTCTATAGAGAGGTGATTATGTTAACATGAGCGTATTAGTTTGGGCCCTAATTCACTCTGACTGGTGCCATTACAAGAAGAGGCAGTTTGGATGCTAGGAATGCATGTACACAGAGGAAAGGCCACGTGAGGGCACAGCAAGAAGGCGGCCATCTGCAAGCCACGGAGAGAGAACTCAGAAGAGCACAAACCAGCTGACACCCTGGTCTTGGACTTCCAGCCTCCAGAACTGAGAAAATTAATATCTGAGGGACTTTGCTGTGGCAGCCTTAGCCAACTGATATACGCGTTGTTACGTAACTTTCAAAAGCTCAGCAGGTCCTCAACCTTAAAAAGGAAGGAAATCCTGTCACATGCTACAACACAGGTAAACCTTGTGCTCGGTGATACTATACTCAATGAAATAAGCCAGTCACAAAAAGGACAATTCTTTTTGATCCCACTCAGATGAGATATCCAGAGTAATCAAATGTGTAGAGAAAGTAGCATGGTGGTTGCCAGGAGCTGAAGAGGGAGGAAAATGGGGAGTTAGTGTTGAATGAGTACAGAGTTTCCGTTTTGCAAAATGAAAAAGTTCTGGAGATGGATGGTGGTGACGGTTGCACGTCAATGCGAATGTACTTCATGTCACTTAACTGTACAATTAAGAATGGTTAAAATGGTAACTTTTAGGACATGTATATTTTACACAATAAAAATTTAATTCAAAAGAAGCTTGGGAGGCTCTCAGTCTTCATGAAGTTCAGTCTCAGTGAAGTTTTGGCTGATTGCATTGGGGGAGATGAAGGAAAGGAGTTTGAGGAGGAGGAGGGCTGGAAGGCAAAGAGGCGAAACTCAGGGATGAGAAGAGAAAGGTCTGTTGACCGTTGCTGCTCTGTCAGAACGTTTGCCCGCATAGTCCAATGGAAGTTGTCCTGGCCCCACCTGGTTTTGAATGCCCAAATTGTAACACATGCACAAGCATACCAGCGAGGAGAACACTATTTCCACAGCGAGGCTGGATTCCCTGAGATTTCCTTTTTTAAAATGCTATTTCCTCTTTTGTGTCCCAACATCTTCAGAGCCTGCTCTTTATCACACTCAGAAAGAAAACATTTGCTCAGTGGGGGTCAAGACACTTTTCAGATTCTTCCACAGCAACAAATCAGAACAGCCTCTCCTCATGGCCACCTCAGATGAGCTGACTCAGCATTTATGACAGAGACCTTAAGCAGACAGAGCTCCTGTGGGGGGAGTTCTCACACCCTGTGTGTTACTGAAAGCCCTTCAGGAAGAACTCTATGGTTGGAACAGCCCTCCCCCTGACTTCCTCCTCCCTTCTGTAAAAGGCCACCTGCTTCTGTTCCTTCTTCATGCGCGTGGCTCTCTCTGTCTGCATGTACCGAGTTGCGATTCTTTCTTTTCCACTCTGCGTAAGTACTATTTGGTGAAGGAATACCCACTCAACTTTTGTTTAAGGTCAGCATGACCGTTTGCAACAGTTCCCTGCCAAATCTAAGACGTGAGGGTTTGGACCCTTGGTATTTGCCTGCTCTTTTGGTTTGAATTGACTGAGATGGCCTTCACTGGGGATCCTTAAAGCAATCCACTCATGAACCCCAAGAAAGGCAAGCGCCCCAGGTCCTGTCTCCATCTGCACTCTGCCTTGACCTTCCAGTGAGGCCCCTTGAGGCACACCGTGAACTTCTGTGTGGGCCTGTGAGTAATACACCTCTCTATCCCAGTTTCTCTCGTTGTTGAACTGTGGCTCATCCTCCAGCACCCTGTGTGCTCCACTTAACACGTGTTAATTTAACAAAGTGACAGCACACAGACAAGCCCAAACTGAGGGGCACTCTACGCCATAACTGGCCTTGAAATCTTCAAAACTGTCAGGGTTTGAAACACAAGGAAAACCTTACAAACTATTCCAGACTGAAGGAGACAAAAGAGATGGACAACTGGCTGTAACTTGGTTCTGGACGCATTGTTTTTGCTGTAAAGGACATGATTGGGACAATTGGCATAACTCAGATGGGGTCTGAAGACGAGGCCTTAGTGGTACATCAATGTGTATTTCCTGATTTTGATGCTTGAAGTGTGGTTATACAGGACAATGTCCTTGCTTGTAGGAAATGCACATTAAAGCATTCAGGAGTGATCGGCCATCAGATCAGCAAGTTACTATCAAATGGTTTAGGAAAAAATAATTCTTTGTATTGTTCTTCAAATCTTCTATTAGTGTAATTTTCTTTCAAAATAAAACAAGGAAGGGAGGGAGGATAGAAGGAAGGAAAGAAAAAAAGAAGGAAGGAAGGTGGAAGGAAGGGAGGGAGGGAGGAAGGAAAAAAGGAAGGGAGGGAGAGAGGGAGGAAGGAAGGAAAGAAGGAAGAAAAGGAGGAAGGGAGAGAGGGAAGGAGGGAGGAAGGGAGGAAGCAAGGAAGGGAGGGGTAAGGAAGGAAGGAAGGAGTGTGGAAGGAGGAAAAGAAGGAAAGGGAAGGGAGGGAGGGAGGGACGGAGGAAGGGAGAAAGGAAGGAAGGTGGAAAGAAGGAAGGGAGGGAGGAAGGAATGAAGGGAGTGAGGCAGGAAGGAAGGAAAAAAATGAAGGGAGAGAGAGAGGGAGGAAGGAAGGAAAGAAGGAAGGAGAAGAGGAAGGAAGACAGGAAGGGAGAGAAGGAAGGAGGGAGGAAGGGAGGAAGGAAGGAAAAAAGAAGGGAAGGAGGGAGGGAGGGTGAAGCGGGCAGTGCCTTCTTTGGTTGGGAGGAAGGCCATGCTCACTGTAGGCTTTTTTATTCAGGTGGTTTCAGGCACAAGCCTGAGCTCTTGAACTTGAATTACGTGTGAGTTTTCCTGGTGAGTCAGTGATGCCAATGAAATTTGGGAAGCTTGCTGGACTGTGATAGTGTGCCTTCCATATTTTATAAGTCTTCATTTGCTTTCTCATTGTTCTCCTGGCATACTTCCTGATCCTCTCCAACTTTTTTTTCCTTTAAACAAACAAACAAACAAGGAAACAAAGGATGTAACTACACAGAATAAATGATAAGGTGTTGATTTGTTTTTTAGAAATCTGAGAAATGAACGCTGAGATACTGAATTTTTATTTTAAAATTTTTTTCCAATCTGAAAAATATGTATCAAGACTCACTGATACATAAAAGCTAAAATCAGTTTTAAGATATTTCTTCCAGTCCCCTTGTTCCCCCAAAAATCAGTCACTTAAAGGCTATGAAACTTGATTTTTTGAAAAAGGTATCTGGATGGAAATAGGGGGTGGGATTTGAGAAGAAAGATGACAGGTTTGTCATTGCTCTTGCTGTTCTGATAGGCTTCATGATGGTTAGATGTATAAGGTCTTGAGTGTGTGTGTGTGTGTGTGTGTGTGTGTGTAGAAATTCTTTTTTTTTTTTAATGGAAACCACACTATACATATTGTTTGTGACATCATCTACTTAACAATATTCTTCTACAACTTCATTTTTAAAGGTTAGCTAATAAGTGTCCCATTGGACATGGATCTTCATTTTGCTTACTGACCCCAGCTGGGGTTAGATTTGACATCCCTTGATCCACCATCCATGCCTCAGATTTTTGGCTCAACAATATGCCTCAATGTGAGAAAGAAAAGGGAAGACTCGCCAGTTCTCTCTGGGAGGATTTGTACTGTTTCCCACTTTCCCGTGAAAAGAATTGAGCTCTGAGGAGGAAGTTTGGAGGAGTGATTAAGATTACACTGCTGAACAGGTGAGCTGGGTTCAAATCCTGATTCTCCTCTTACCAGCTTTGTGAAGGTAGGCATGTTCCCGAACATTTCTGTGCCTCAGTTTCCTGCTCTGTTAGGTGGGGGTGCAATGAGTAGTACCTATCCCACAGGGTATCGAAGGATTAATAAGCTGTAAGTATCTGGTACATGGTAAGTGCTCACTGGTGTTGGCCACTGTTAATACTATGAATAAATAAGAGACACTCTCGAGTTCTGTGAAAGGGTAGAAAGACAGTGAGTGGGGCAAGCTCCTCCCCTCCGGGAAGGGAAATAATCCTGTGTTGGTGGCAAGGAGTAATTATGGTGGAAAAAACATTTTCCAAGTTCTGGAGCTGACGTGTACTCCTTGTGACATTTTAATCTCTGAGTAATAGATTCCATTGCCTGCAGAACTGTGATTTTTTCAGTTTATTGCTTTTTCCTCTTCTCTCTCAAACCTGAATTCCTTCTCCTCTCGGCCCCAGCCTGTCTCCAGCAACCATGAACTGTTTCTGGACTGTCTCCATTATGGAGCCAGGTTTACTCAACTCAGGCAAAGAAGCCTGAAAGCTCAGGAAGCACACTGCCTTCCCTGGGAAAAGTGGAGAGGACCTACTGTGTGCTCCATCCATCACATCACCTTTCATGTTCACAACAACCCTGCAACGCAGATACTACGATGATCTCCATTCTAGGGTACAAAAAAGGGGTTCCATACACAGGCTTTGGAGTCAGCGAGCCAGGTCTGGTTTTGTCATTCACACACTCATTATGAAACCTTGGGCAAGTTACTTAACTTCTCTGTGGCTTGGTTTCCTCATTTCCAGAATGAAAGGAATAATAACGCTGGCCTTACAAGGTTGTTGGGAAGATTAAATGAAATCACGTGTGTAAATTAGGTGTATGGTATAGCACCTAGAGCACAGTACATGCTCAATAAATGCTAATTACTACTGTTATTATTTAGAGTTGAAAAAAACTGAGCCTTAGGGAAGTTATAATTATTATTATATTTTACAAGTGAGAAAACCTTAGTCTTTTCCCCACTATATATCGAAGCTTGCCCCTCTGTGGTCAAGATTCCCATCCATGTCTTCTCTAGTAATTTTAGGTAGGTATTAGGTAGGTATATATTTCTCAGCATCCCATGTGGCTAGATGTGGCCATGTGACTAGCTTGGCTAGTACAATGTACCTGGAAGTGATATCTGAAGCTTCCTGGTTAGGTGTTTACAAAGAAGGGGCTTGCTTGCCCTGGCCTCTTTCTCTCTTGAATTGACTATGTGAGCCGTCATATAAGAAGGATATAAACTTCTATCTTGTTTAAATCATTATATTTTGGGTCTCTGTTACAGCAGCCAGACCTACACAGAGAAGGAGCAGTGGTGTCAGTGGTACTAGGACTCTGGCTAGGAGTCAGTAGACCTGTATTTCCTGGCCCTGCCCCTCGTTTTCTGCATGACCAAAATATTCCTTTCCTGCCTCATCTCACAGAATGTATGTTGCCAGCACTTTACCAAACATTAGCAATACAGAAATAAATAAGACATTGCCCCAGAAATGATGTAATCTACCTGCAGTCTTGGGGATGTCATCCAAGTTAATCCTTGAGAGTATTCCCTCACAGAGGACACAGATTCAGTTCCAGATGCAGGCCAGGGCTAAGTTATTTCTTCCCAGGTTTTAAACCTTGTGTGGGTTCCAAATCTGTTAACATAGTCAGAAAAATGCTCAAAACTATCATAGGTGCTTAGACATTTACTATTATAGTTCTAAGTCGTTGGAACGATATTGAACCTCAGCTCCAGTGGTTCTGTGTCAAAGGGAAATAAAAAGTACTTAGAGGATTAAAAGAGAAAACACATGGAAAGCATGTAGCCCCCTACCTGACATTTGGGGCACACTCAGTAATGATGATGAAGGTGTAGGCTTGATTCTCGGCTGCTCTGTAAGTGGGCTATGGTATGAGTTGGCTAAAAAGACCCTCTGAAGGGTGATCACCTCCATTATTCTGCCCCCACCAGGTGCTATGAAGTTTAAGCGAGGCCGTGTTTGTTAAAGCACTTTTCCCAGAGGGTAATGTCATAGTGGGTGAGTGAAGTCAACATTCCAACCTGCAACAGTCCTCCCTACCTAGCTTAGCCCCTCCCTCAAACTCTTTTCTTTGTCCTTGCCAACATTCCATCTGATGACTGCTGCTGCATTGCGATGCTTTATGATTAATTCTGAGAGTTAATGTTAGTGGCTGGCGATCATTTAGTCCTGATGTCCACTGGGATCTGTCCACATACAAGCGCAATTAGTCAGAATTCAGGAAAAGAAAAAGGTTTAACTTAATCATTATAGTATATTGTCTCTCGGCATTTAAATATTCATAACAAGTGACCAGTTTTTGAGTTCTAGAATGCTGACTCTGAATACGAGTCCACATAATTCCACAGAGTAATGATTATTATCCTGATTTTGTAGGTGAGGATACTGTGATTCACAATGATCGTATAACTCGAGGCAGGTCTACCATGAAGCAAATGAAGCTTAAGCTCAGGCCTCTCACTTACACCAGCCTCTTCCAAGGCCCTGTGTTGATTTTGAATCCATACATTTGATTCTTTTTCTTACAGGGCTCTCTAAATTGTATAAGCTTTGGGCCCTTCAAAGTCTAGCTCCATCCCTGTAGAGTCACACAGATGCTAAAATAGTGGAGCCATAATTTGTACAGAAATCATTTGGAATTTCAGTTGAGTTTAAATTTACTGTAACAGTTCATTGTAACTTATTAAAATAGTGATATTGACACCTAAGGTTGTGCCAGTGAACCCACATTTGTCCACAAGGTTGGGATTGGAGTCTCCCAGCGATAGGCCCAAATGATCTGCTAGATAAATTTTCTCAGGTCAATTGATTGATATTAGCACTTCCTAATAATGCCCAAAGGACTACACTGTGATAATGACCATAATAGTTTGGCCTTACAGAGCACATTTCCTCTGACATGCTCAGTGATTGCATCCATTTTTTCTTAGAGGCCAGAATTATCACTTCCATTTTATAATAGCTAATTGAGCCAAGGAAGCAAATATCTTAATGAGAGAGCCAAAGCAGAGGATGAGGGGACTGGTCATAAGCACATATGAGACACCTCTGGGAATTTCCAGATAGGACTCAGTGATATGCTGAAGGTGCTAGGCAGCTGGCCTTTAAAAATGTGAGTACACATAATTCTTCACCTGACTCCAGTATATCTGAAGCCTGAAAACTTCCTACTCATCTCATTTCTTCTCCCACATCTTCCAGCCTCAGATTCCTTCATTCCTCTTCTCTGAACACTCATTATCTTTCAGACCTAAGATTGGGCATGGCAGAGGAATGTGGAAAAGAGAAGGGCACTCTTATCCAAGGGGACAGGAATGTGAAGATGGGAAAAGGACACATGTGCCACCTTTTGAACTGAATGCTAATATTGCAACACCAATCCTACTCCCTGGGATGGCTGGTCGAGAACTGGGATTCTCTTTCTTTTTCATCTATTCCATAGGGTCTGCCCTGTCTAACCATCTCTAAGCACCGCTTAAATCACCTCTAGAGCTTTACTTGGTAGAGAAAAACAAACACACCTTGAAGTTTCTGATTTCCCCTAATTCAACCCCTGGGAAACCTGCCATCTCCACACGTTCAGCATCAAGGTCTTTCCTTGTCTTATCAGTAAAATGCCATTAAAAAATATATAATAAAAGTTATGACTCACATTCAAAACAAATCTCATGGTCTTAAAGATATGGAGGCATTGTTTTTTTTATCTTTTGAATGATCCCAGAACTAGAGATAAGACTAGTTCTGATTTTCCAGGAAAGCAGGGTGAAGGTTGGGTAAGGAGATGGCCAGAGAACAAGCCAAAGCATCCAAGTCCTATGTCAACTACACTATGCTTGGCAAGGGCAGGTCAAGAAAATGCAAAGACATGCTTGAGGTAGTCCACGGGTGAAAGTCCCATGAGGGCATTCAGAGGAGGTAAAGGACTCCACCTAGTCCAGGAGTCCCACGGGAACCCACCAGTGGAGGATGTTTTGGTCCCTTTCTTGGAGTCTGAGGCAGGGATGTTATACATCAGTTTCCAGAACAACTTCCAGGGGCTCATTTCTGAGTAATTGAGAAGGCTTTGAAATTCTGAAACATCTCCATTAAACACAGACCAATGATCCTTTCTTCCTCACCTCTTTAACATCAAAACATTTATCAATTAATATATATAGCTGGACAAAATTAAAAAGTTAAGATGAGCTTATAATAAAAAGAAAGTCTCCTGTCCTACTTCTCCCTAGTCTGGTCTCTTATTCCCAGAGACCATTACTTTTTTTAAATTTCAAAGTTTAAAAGTCTCTGGTTCTTGCCTCCATATTGATGAATAATTTGCTGTACTGCCTTTTCATGATCGATCAAATTGACACCTTTTGCATCGACTTCCCATTAAGATATGAGAGTTTTGCTCATTGAATCCCTCCCCTCACCATTCACATATTTACATCACTATTTTCAGTTCTCAGCTTTTGTAACTTAAAACACTATAATTGAATTTCTGTTTACCTTATTATCTTGTCAGTTGAAACCAACTCTTGCTAATTTATGCCCGAAAAAGGATTTTTGGGGGCATGGGGATGAGGGTGGAGGCAGACATCCACAGACACAAAGGAGCTGAAGAGCCAGGCTTCAGAAAAGCTGGGAATAAGAGTTGTTTTGGGAATCTAAGGAGCAGGAATTAATGCACTGTCTCCTACAGCACTGCCCAATGAGAATTAATGGAGATTCTTAATTTACCAGAAGAAAAAGTCTGATTGGCCTACACTGGGCCACATGCTCACCCATTGGCTAGAGAATGTACTAGAATATGTGGATTGACAGTCTCGCTAAGACTGCATGTGATGGGGAGGGGCAATGACCCAAAGGAATACTAAGGTGCTATTACTAGATGACAGGGTGGGATGGTAAGGAAGATAGACACTCTACACCTCTCTTTGTAAGATATATGTTACATGGTCATCTCTTCCTTTCTCTTGCCTCTCCTGCCTTCCTACTTCTCTCATTTGAATTTGTAGTTTTACACGAATAGGATTCATAATATTTATAGTCTTTTCTGTGCCTGCTTTGTCTTTTTGCTGATTTTAAAAATTGAAAATCAATCAAATGGTCTTTACACTATTATCTTTCTGGAGAGAAGAGTAGTGGCTATGATTACATTCATTTTCTCGTAGTTTATTATTTTTCATGATTTTCTAATTGCCTTAAATTTTGTATGCTCTGCCTTTATCATCTGCTTCTCGTCTTATTTAAAAAACATATAAAATATCTCTAGCATACTGTCTAGTTTTTAGAAGTTCTTTTCTCCCCAGAGACGTCCTCTTGGAACTCTCTATTTACCTCCTCTAATTTAGACTGATTGCCTTCTGAAACTGATGATTAATTAGCTGTTCTTTTCCTTCTCTTCAGTTCTTCTCTAAATTGGGCACACAATTCCCATGTCTTTCTTGATTTACTTCCTTGTTTAGCTGGAGTACATCTCAAGTAATTCCCAAGTGAAGGGTGGGTAGGGAGTAAACTTTGTGAGTCTTGTACATACAAAGATATCTATTCTGCCATCATTATTTATGACATTTTATCTGGGATAGAATTCAAGTCAAAGACCATTCTGTCTTTAGTTTTAAAAATTTTGTTCCATTTTCTTTCAGCACTCTGTGTTGTTGTGACAGTCTGTTTCTTCTTGTTCCTCTGTAGATGATGTTTTCTCTCTGAAGCTTTTGGGATTATTTTTCTTTATCATTGGTGTTCTGAAATTTCATAGAGATGTGTCTAGGAGGGGTCTTCTAAAATGCACAACTTTTAGTATGGAAGCTCTGTCCTTCATCTTGGGAAATTAATTTGTATTATTTCTTTGAGTTTAAATTCACTGTAACAGTTTATTGTAATTTATTAAAATAGTGCTATTGGCCCTTAAGGCACTTTTTCTCTGTTTTCTCTTTCTGGAACCCCTATTGGTCAGATGTTGGATTTTCTGCACTGATCCATGGTTGTTATTTTTTTCTCTCAAATTTTAAGGAATTCACACCACATGAGGGAGACAGTTATATTATAGAGCATGGCACATATAGTTGGCTTGCTCATTCAACATACCTCCTACTTTGCTCCTCTGCTACAGAGGCTAGAAAACAAAAACTTACATTTCCCAGAACCCCTTGCAGGTAGGGTTCAGACATGTGCCCTGTGTTCTTCCAATTGGGTGTTCTAGCACAGGTAGAGGCAGAAGTGCTCAACATGAGTGGCAGCTGTACACCGGAGATTGAATCTTCTGACAAGAAGAGTAGTAGAGGTGTCAGTTCTTGAGCTAGCTGTGGCCGTGCTTATATCCTCAGGTCTTTAGTGGGTGATGGGGGCTAAGGAGCAGCAGAAGCAGCTCTATGTTTCTTGTCTCAAGCAGCTAATGTGATTGGGCTCTTTCCTGGCTGTTACTCCTAGCTTGGTAGAATTGAGCTGCTTCTCTATCCCTCCCCCAAATTCCATGAGTCACCCAATGTCCTTTAGCAAGTTTCTTTCTGCTTGAAATAACCAGAGAGGATGTTGTTTGCATATAGAAACCTTGACATGGTTGTACTGGACACCGTGGGAGCAGAGGAAAGGCCTTCTCCTACATAAAATGAAATGGTTTCACAGAATGATTGGCAACTGAGCAGAGACTTTTAGGATGAGTAGAAATTTCCTGAGTGGACAAAAGTAGAGATTTCAGACAGAAGCACAAAAGTGGAGAGATCATGTACATTCATTTATTCAGTATTCATGAGTACATGCTGTGTTCTAGGAACTGTGCTAGATTCTAGGCCTATAATAAGTAAGATAACCACGATTCTTGCCCACAAAATATTTACATATTTCTAAATTACATATGTACATTATGTTAATCTGTGAGAATTTAGATAGGAAGGTCACAATAAAGAAATTGTTCTCTCCCTGTTCACATTAAGTACTTGTCCGTTGGGAGGTGAAGAAGAATATAATTTCTTACCTACCTTCCTTCAAGTAAATAATGGTGAGACAATCCTCACAATACTGGGCATATTTGGTTATATCCAGGTGAAAATGATTGTCCTTTTCTGAATAAGTAGGATAGTCCTGTCTATCCTACTTAATCAGTGTCCAAAGAGATGTATGTTGGTGCTGCAAAAATCAATGCGAGAGGAGGATAAGCATTTGAAAAGAGGGATAAAAACATACCATGTTTCCCTGAAAATAAGACCTAGCCAGACCATCAGCTCTAATGCGTCTTTTGGAGTAAAAATTAATATAAGACCAGGTCTTATTTTACTATAATATTAAACCGGGTCAATATAATATAACATAACATAACATAACATAACATAACATAACATAACATAACATAACATAACAGTGAGTCTTATATTAATTTTTGCTCCAAAAGACACGTTAGAGCTGATGGTCCGGCTAGGTCTTATTTTCGGGGGAACACAGTACTTGTGCCAAAGGCCCACTTGTCTATGTCAGGTCTCACAGTGAAAACAGTCTAATGGAGGAACCACTAAGCTACTCCAGATGCCCACTATCATTGCCACCTCTTGGCTTTGTGTCTGGGACTCCAAATGGCCAAGCCCAGTCATGGCATGACAAGCTCTGAAGGACAAGATGTGATGATTGCTCTTAGATCCAAGGAAATTTTCTGTTGGCCACGTTCTGTGTGCTGATGATCGCTTTCCCTGGAAGACTTGATGCCTCGGTTGGGTTTTGATTGATTAATGACTTGAAAGATAAGGTCCCGTCCTGATTCACAATGAGTTATTGTCTGTAATGCCAAATACCATCCTTACATTTCCTTGGCTTTCTCCCTTCTGGGAGTTGGCACGGTCATGTTTTCACTAATTCAGTTATGGGAACTGGTGGGGACCCAAAAACAATGGCAATTCAAGAGGCAAATTCCAGATTCCAATAGTCAGTTGCAGAATCAAATTTTCAAAGATTTCATTGCTAGGACATTTTGTGAAACCAATCTCTAATAACAACAATAGTTAACGTTTATAGAATGCTTTTTATGTGCCAGTAGCTATGATAAGCATTTATATGCATTTTACCATTAATCTTCACAACATCACCATGACATAAAAATATTCTTATTATTGCCATTTGCGATGATGAGGTTGAAAATGGTTAAGTAATTTGTTCAAATTGAGTCAGCTAATAAGTGGCAGAGCCAAGATTAGGACCCAGGACGGTGAAATCTAAGGCCTGAGTTCTGAACCACTCTATTTTCTCTCGTGGAGATCTAGAGTTTTTGTTCTAATGATGTATCTCTATTTGATACCCTTCCTCGCCCCAGGAATAGACTTTGAACAAAATTATCATTTACTAAAGCCAAAGCTTAGGTCAAATTATGAATTGAACTTAGTCCAGTTAGTTTCATATGTAGGCATAACCTAAAATGAAGCATTGGCAGTCCCTTCTCGGATTGGCTTGATTGGCATGCAAATTGCAAACTTTACAGCTCTAAAATAGTTCGGATTTTTAACTCAATAAATAAAAGAAAAAACAGTGGAGCTTTCTTGAAATTTAAATTGTGAATATATCCTGAGTGCCATCATGTTACGAGATGATGCTTTATCATGTTCAATGGTGTCACTACTATTTTAATACGGATATTTATTTTCACGATTTTAAATGGCACATCACAGGAAGTCAGCTGCATTTTGATTTTTAAAAGTATAGAAATGGCCGAAATGGTTTTCTGGATTTCAGTGAGAAAGAACAGCCTCCCTGCTAAAACAGCACTTTGATTAGATTCAAGGCTAGGCACTGCATCACTAACACATGGAAATGGTATAAATTTGTTGTTAAACCATCTGCAGATGGTTATGTTTTTGTTTTTGTTTTTGTTTTTTCCAGTAAACATCCAGGGGCTGCGATAGTGCTGTTTAGAACAAATGGCATTTCATTCTGCAGCCTCTTCATATTTTGCATAGCAATGTCCTGTTCATTCAACTGGGTCCCTAGTTCTTGAAAACAAAGACTGTTTAACATTAATGACTGCATCTTGGAAACGGAGAGCTTGCTCCCTGGTGAAAGATGGCCTGTTTTCGATCCCTTCCTATTCATTTGGAGGGTAGAAAGGCCACTGGATGAAAGGAAATAGCAGGAAGGGGGAAAGAATGCCAGCTGCAATTTTAGCACGGGTCCCACCCTTTGTGCTTACAGGCCTCTTAGATCCTGGTTCCTCTTGGTGAGCTGGGAGTTGGCAACAGGACAGCAGGAGC
Organism: Rhinolophus hipposideros; assembly: GCF_964194185.1. Classification (NCBI taxonomy): domain Eukaryota; kingdom Metazoa; phylum Chordata; class Mammalia; order Chiroptera; family Rhinolophidae; genus Rhinolophus; species Rhinolophus hipposideros. The sequence continues at coordinate 85,735,188 of NC_138055.1, forward strand.
TTTCTAAGACAAGGCATGGGGCTCCCACCCCTTGGCTGTTCTTTCTGCCTGGGTACTGGGCTCCATGCTTTTGCCCATCTGGTTGCAAACACGCTGGTCCTAGACCTTGCCCCCTGGAGTCCAGAACAAAGGTACCCAACCATGAAGAACCAAGTGTTCTTTTCTCACTCTCTCATCCGGACTGCGGGGATGGAGGCAGGAAGGGAGTGAGGAAGAAAGGGGAAGCCCTTGAAGGGTATAATCTCCTGGAGAGAAATGTGCTTTCTAACACCAATGTAAATACGATTTATGCAACTCCAGCAGCCAGGCTCTTTTATTTCCCTGACTCGGAAACACCGGCCGGAGGTTCTTACTTATCTTCCATCCCAGAAGGGGACCCTGATCAGAGCTTGGTCTTGCTCCAGCATCTGAAGTACAAACCACAGCCTTGAGACGGTGCCAGGGCAGCCAATTAAGAAGGTGTTGACGATACTTCCCAGGAACATTTTTCTAGATGTTTAACTTTGACCGAAAGTTTAAGCTTCTAATAAACCACGGGAACTTCACATTTTCCAGGGAATAGTGCCTGGGCTCTTAAGAACTTCCAAGAAAAGCCGATTCTCAGAAGACTTTGCAGCTTTCAAGTTCACCCGCCCATTCAGGAGCTTTCTGGAAAAACCAAAGGCAATGAAAACAGTGCATTATCACATGCCCTGAGATTTAGACAACTAAAGTCTGATAAGAAATTTGGCACCAATTAGGACACCACATTGGCTTTGGGAAACTAGGCCCCGCAGTTTCAGCCCTGCCCTTGGGCGGTCGGTGTGACAGGGTTGGCCAGCAACAACGTCTATCAGCCCAGTGGCTCAGGGTTGTGCTGGCCAGACCTTGCTTCTTTCATCCGGATTTTCTCAGCGTCCTTGGGAAGATTAATGTTTTATTCAAAATTACCACAACCTAGCTAGTGAAATCTAAAGTGTGTATGCCCACTGAATCAGCAATCTTACTAAGAGCCCTTCAAGTGGACTTCCACCACCATTTTACAGATGAGAAAAGTAAGGATCAGAGGAGCTAAGGAATTCACCAATCAGAGATGGGTCTTGAATCTGGGGTTCTGGTCCACACTTGGGAATTCCCAAGACTAGGTAACAGCAAGAGACTATCTTGGCCATGGTGTTGCGAATGGTCCCACTGATCATAGCCTCCCTCCTCCAGTTACCGGATCCTGAAGTCGGCTGGAAAGTAGAAAAGGAGGGGCCTGGTGGAATAGGGGTCGGCGGAATATGGAAGTCTTGGGACAGCAGCTTTTTATCAACGGGCGCCGAAGTGTTTCAATAATTATAAATAATAATTATAATTATATTATAATTATTTATAATATAAATAATTATAATTATTTATAATAATTATAAATAATAAAAGCTGATGCATTCACCCTGGTGCGTAACGACTGAATATTAGCCCCGGTCATAAATACACTAATTGAGATATAAGTAGTGGGTTAAAGGTGGGAGGGATCAACTCTGCTTAGGTGGGAAGTGGAGGCATTAACAAGTTGTGCATCAGCCCATCAGATGGTGGGTGGAACGGAAGGGCATTTCAGGGAGGTAGAGGGCAACAAGCAACAGGTTGGCCAACCGAGGGAGTAGGGTCAGGTGTTAGGAGGGTGGGGAGGGAGCAAATTTCTAAGAGATGAGACTGGAGGAACACAGAGACCTGGCATATGACAACTTGACTGGGGCATTCTGATAAAATATTCTCATGCTTTGGATATGTGGACATTCAGGTGTTGTTTCTTGACTCTAAAACACAAGTGATTAAACTTTCAAATAAAAATTTTAACCAAGTATTGTGTATAACAGACACCTTCTTCCCATCAAGACCTTCATTGCATTCTTGGTGTCTCATATGCCCACTGAGGCACAGGGTCCCACTTTCCACTCCCCCATGGCCTTGTCTTAACTGCAACACACCTCCCAACAACCTTCCTGGAACTAGATCCCTTTTCAAACCCCCAGACTTTTAAGTGAGCACCCGACTCCTGCCTACATATTCCCAGGCCCCTCCCCAGGGGCTGGACACTGCTGTCCTTCCTCATCCACGAGTTGTGGATTTTCTGTGAATCAAGTTATCATTCCAAAACCATGCTACAAATTCCCATCTGCCTTTAATACCAACCTTCGCCCAGTTGCCCGGTGCCTCATTCCATCTGCCGAATTGAATCCCCTTACATACTAACACCTGCAGAAAGTATACCTGCGGTCAGGATGGGTACTGTAGAATGCACTTCCTGCCATTCCCCTCAGGGGTCAGTGCTGCAGCCAGGTAAATTTCTTCAGCCCTCCGTCCCTGTCCCACTCAACTCCAAATATCCCAAATGTTTTACCCATCCCCACTCACTCTTGTTAATGAAGACGCAGGTAGAGCCCTTTGTAAATGGATAAGCTTATCCACGTTAAAAGTTCTCAGCTGTGGCAGCTATAATTGAAGATTATCTCTGGTAAGTTTTAACCTCTTCGTTTGGCCTTAAAATTTTATTCACCTGAGGCCTCACACTGGGCCCAGTCTAGTTTCTGACTTGAACCCAGTCTGACCCCGACCCAGACTGGTTTTTAAGTCGGACCCAGCCCAACGCCAGTGGTTTCCAGACCCAGTCTGGAGAAAAAAAACCTCAAATAAAGTCTGAAAGCTCATGAAGTAAAAGCTACTGAGGAACTTACCCATCACCTCCTGAGGCAGCGAGAAAGCATCAAGCTCGGGGCTCAGCAGGTACCTACGTTAGTTTGCTCATTGCTCCTGGGGATTTGTGGGGGTCTCCTTCGGTTCCATCTTTTTACACCAGAACTATTAAAAGATAAACTGAGGCATATTAAAAATTTTAAGAGTTTATTTGAACGAAAATCAATTCTTACTGGGCAGCATCCAAACAAATAGAAAGAAGCTCCGAGGAGCTTTTCAAAATGAAAGACTTATAAGCAGATTGGAAGAGGAACAAAAAATAAACGAGGTGAAAAAGCAGATTGGTTATTGCAAAATTACTTTCCTTTAGGGGAGAAAAGGAGTCTGTTAGGCAGATGACCTAACTCGTGCTGATAAGGTGATTCCTGGTTGACTGGTTTAAGATTCCATTTCTTGGAGAGCCAAAAGTGTAATTAAGTCATATTTTAGTGATGTGGGGCTTAACAACATAAGCGACTCCGTTTTAGGCCTGTTGTCTTGATTTTAACAGTTGTTAAATATGATGGGTTTTGGGGACACTAAATTTTTGGCTTCGTTGTATTTCTGTAAATGGTTTTTCATTTCCTCGAATGCCCTTTGAAACGTCTGTTGGTTTATTGTTCTGGACACAGAAAATGATTGTCCATTTGGGGGCTGCTTAATACAGATTGAGAGAAGGTCAAAGCTTTTCAGTGCTGAGCTGCAAATAGATAAAAAGAAATCCTCGTTTCACATTTTATAGGGTGTGACTTATCTCTAAATATTGAAAAATAGACATTTGGAATTCAGGTTTTTTAATCATTTAGTGCTGTCTTGCTTCTGAGAAAACAAGTGACCCAGTCACCAACGCATATTTGTGCCAAGAAATGCGGGGGATGTAAGCAGCAAGGCCTGTGATCTTTCGTTTACTCTCTAGTGAGCCTCATTCATTGGTTCAATGACTATGTTTCAGTGTCTTCTCTGTGCCAGATGTGTGCTAAATGCTGTGATACAGCGGTGAGTGAAGACGGGCAGGTCCCTGTCTTCATACAGCCTGGCTGGGGAGACAGGCAGTTGTGTGAGCAATTACCTTAAACTGTAGGGAACATTATAACCAGGGACACTTAACCTCATCAGGCATCCAAGAAGGGCTGTAAATGAACACGTGGGGGCCAAGCAGAAGTGAGCAAGTGAGCTATGGGCAGTGGGACAGCATGTCATAAGGAAAGGAGATGAGGACAGGTAGCAGGAAGTGAATGAGAGGAGTTCAATCTGGGTGGAATAAAGAATGTAAGGAGGCATTGCCAAGGATGATTGAGAGGGAGGCAGTAGCCAGATCGCACAGGGCCTTGTAAGCCAGTTTAGGGCTCGTTCTGTACTCTACAAACAGCAGGATTTTAGGTAGGAGACTAACATGATTGCATTTGTGTTTTTGAAGATTCCCAGGAGAGGATTGGTAACATTGTATGTGTATTGGTCAATCTGAACATCTATCTGCAAGGCTGCTTTCTCTCTGTCTCTCTGTCTGTCTCTCTCTGTCTCTCTGTCTCTGTCTCTGTCTCTCTGTCTCTGTCTCTGTCTCTCTCTCTCTCCTCTAAGGAAAACTACTACGTAAGTGTGAAGAGGCCTAGGACATCTCTAGAAAGACACATAAGACAGTAACAGTGGTTGCTCCTGGAGGGAAGCTGAGGCATGAAGGACAGAAGTGGAAAGAAACTGACTTTCCACTATGCACCTTTTCACACCTATTGAATCACATGTTATCCAATTAAAAAAAAATTTAAATCTGAGCATTGAAGAATTCTTTAAAGGGGATGGAATCCCTTCTTCATTTTCCCTGATGGATGGGCATTTGACTGTCCAAACACTCTATGACAGTTTCAGGGCTGAGAAGTCAAGTGTCTAAAATTCATTTCAACACTGAGTTCATGTCCATGTTCCTAGAATTCTGCCCTGCTCCCCCCACCCCCAACTTCCCCATCCCCCATTGATGCTAGTTCCTTCTCTGCAGTACAGAATAAGCCTCTTCCTCTCCCAGGCTTTAAGACCTTTGCAGAAGGAAGGCTATTGTGGCTCTTCGCAGTTAGAGGGCACAAACAAAAGCTGGCAGGGCAGGCAGCTGATGTCAATGAGGAAAACAGGCCTAGCTGAGTGAACAGGCAGTGAACCCTTCAAGGGCATGATGAGGGGTGGTGAGCACCCTGCCCAGGACAGAGAGAGGCAGCAACCATTCTCCTCCAAGGAAATACTGCCATGGAGGAAAGAGGACCAGATGTTACTGTATCTTCCCAGGGATGTTGGAAACTGATAACCTGAAACTAATAAATTAAAAAATAAAAAAAATAAATCAACAAAGGAAAAAAAAAAGAAAATAGCTTAGAACTTAGAATCTAATAGGTGCTAAAGATATATTAGTTCCTCATTTGTTTGTGGATATTGTATACAATAGAATTTATAGTACTTCCAATAAAGGTATACACTTACATTAAAAAAAAAATGTTGGCAACTAAACCAGTTTTTTAAAACAGCAGTTGAGACGAGGGGTGGAAGAATTGTGTCCCTCTCCTTCCTCTCCTCTGGGCTGTGCTTGGGCTATGGCTCTGTTCCTTTACACGTGGTCACAGGTCTGGCTTAGGGTTTGCACCCACGGCTGTATCCCTCCCCCAGTTCCAGGAACAGCTCCCTCCCCTTGCCCTTTCAGCCCTAGGGATGGTACTTGTGTCCCACCATTTCCAGTCCTGGGTGCTTCCCCATCCTTTGTTGGTTTCCTTACCATTGCCCATAGCTCACGTGCAATCCCTTCATTAAACTCCTTGCAGTTCTCTCTTGAAGTGTGCCATCTCTTCCCTGCCGGAGAGTGTCTGAATATGCCCTGTTGTGGCCATTCATTTGTTCAGATGTAACAGTGTTGGTTCCAACCTCAGATTAAGGATGAAACACGTGAGTTAAACATGACCAATGAGAGCACTGAATCACCCAAGCCGTAGTAATTGGTTCCACAATGTTCCAAGTTGTCCCAATGGGAGGGAATAATAGTACTATGTAGAAACTACCAAGAAGTACTCTCTACCCTCCTGAATTTGTGCCTGGGAGAGTGTGAATTTGGAGCGTCCCGTAGCTATTTCACAGCATGAGGACCAAGCCCAACACCAAAGAAGGAAAAGTCCAGAGGTGACCTTGTTTGAGTCCCTGGAACTAAATCCACTCCTCAGTGTTTTTGTCAATGAGACAGTAAAGCTCCTTATTTTTTTCTTAAGCTAGTTTGAGTTGAAGTTTCTGCCACTTGCATCCAAAAGCATAACATATTTAAAACAACAACAACAACAACAAAAACGATTACCACTTTACACAAATTTCATTATACTCACTGAATTAACTAAGCAGGAAACCACCCCTATTTCATCTTTGGACTAGATACACACTAACACACTGCAGGTAAACCCATACTGGATTTCAACTGTGACAGGAGCTAGAGAGTTGGTTTGAGAAAAATCTTCATCTGAATGAATGGGAGATTGGTGCCATTGTGGGCAAGACAAGTTGAAGCCTGATGTTTATTAACTGTTGTAAACCAATGATGAATTTGTGCCAGTAACCAAAATAGACACACCTGGGCATAATAAACATTAATTATCAAAGAGATCTACTAACAACCTAAAAGATCCTTTGTGGACGCCAAGTGTGTCAATGATATTAGACCTTATTCTGTGCATTAATTCATCCAAGAATTTGCTGAGCGAATGTCAGCCGGGTGCAGTGCCGGGATGGCACACAGTTTTCATTTCTTGTGTCGGTTGTGGTGGTGGCTGCTCAGTGGGCTGTGTGGAGAAAGACTGTGGGGCCCAATCTGGGTTTAGCAAGAATGAATATCATAGTCAACGAAAGGTGTGTTCTGTGGAAGTGGAAGGAAGTTGTGCCCAAGGCATTTGTCATTCCTGCGAGTTGAAAAGGGCCTTGTTTAGAGTGAGAAGGAGTCGATTTGGGATAAGTCACTTCCAGTCTGTGTGTCTTTATTTCCTCAAATTTCTAAAATGGGGGAATTGACCTAAATAACTTGTAAGACTTCTTCCTTCCTTTATTTATCCATTCTTTCATGTGTTGGCTTATGCTTAGCCACTATGGTTGAAATTTGTCCTTGTGTTGGGGTGATTTTCCATCTTATGAATGCAGTTCTCTCTAGTATAGAAGCCAAAAACTCACTTTCCCAGACGCCTATGTAGCAAGAATGCAACCATGGAATCTAGGTCCCCCAATCAGGTACATCTGTTCTGAACTTGTTTGGAAGCTGGTGATGGCAAGAAGGCAAGGCCTGCACAGAATCCATGTGGCAAGGACAAAGGCAGAGACATCCAGTTTGTTGAAGCCGCAGTCATAGAGGGTCTGTTGGTAATGTTCACCGCCTGGCTATGGTGGCAGCCCCAGTGGGGAGACTCTGATAGCTTCACTGCAGCAGCTCTGCAGCACAGGTGGGGACATTGTTCCTGGCTGCCAGCTTTCAGGCCTTCATCTCAGGACCTCCTTCAGTGACCAGTAGTTGTTTAATTCTTTAAAAAAAAAAAAAAATCATTTTCCTGCTGAAATGAGCCAGAGGGGATTACTTTGTTCTCAAGAAACTAAAAAACGTATGATCAAGACTGAATGCCTTCAAACAGACATTTTTCTCCTTTAAAGATGAAAAAATTCAATTCTCTTTTATGAATTATAAAACGTATGCTTCGCTAATAGCGTAAAAAATGTATGTTGTTGGAATTATCAGCAAGATAATTGTTGCAGATAGATAATATGCATCATAAAGGAAGGTTTTTCTCACTTATATCTCTTCATTATTCTAACTGTACTAGAGAAAATGTAATTCCTTCAGTGTTTATGGCTCACAGTTTTACATTGAGAGAAAGACCCCTCTTCTTAATCATTGCTAGCGTGATTTTTTTAAAAGAGTTTACAGGAACATTTTGGTTAAGTTTCTATAATGTAAGTAATACCTTGAATTTGCTATAAGAATTAGAACTAAGCATCTCCTGAGGGTGGATGTCCACAGCAAAGAAACTCACTTGACTAATTGCCTTTATGAGAGTTTCTTTAGAAGATCTGAAACTTAGCCCCAAACTCTGTGTAGAAAAAATACTGTATTGCTTTATTTTCTGTAATCAATTGAAATGTCACTTCAACCTCCACCATACCATACTGTTGAAAAACAGATATCTAGTAATCATGTCTCAAAGTAGGTAAAAGGGCTTTACCTCCTTCATATTATCCATCAACAAACCATTCTCTCCTTCTTTGAAATAGACAATAGATATTTTCTTGACTTTTTATGCAAAAGTCTTATTCACATGCAAAGTCAAACTCCTTCTTTGGAACCTGATTGTTGTTCTCAATCTCTTTCAGTGTTGAAATTTTGGAGCCTAAATATTAGGGAATTCTTCCTTCTCTTGTCCTCTCAATCCTTGCTCCCCTAGGAGCTTAACAAAATTCCTAGGGTCTTACAGCAGAGCAAAAACTTACTGGATATAACTTCCAATTCCAGCCATGCTGGAAAAATAGGTATCATATTATCTTCCCATTTTTAACAATTATAATTCTGGACAAAATGTCTGAAGAAGTGGTATGTGGGCATTAGACAACAGGCAATAGAGGGGCATAATCCTTGAGAGAAGGAAAACAAACAAGGTGAACTTCTCATTCATCCCTATGAAAAATTCAATACTATGCTAAAAAAAAAAAAAAAGTCTGCTTGGGGCCCTGTTACAAATCTAGGCCCTGGAAAGTAGAGCCCAAACAGATGCAGTGGTTTTTCTAGATAAAGAAAATAATAGATCAGAATTTAGAAATGCTGAGGCTGATGGAATTTTCAAGTAGGGCAACTGAGAGAGGAGAGTTCCAAAGTTATGAACAGGGAGCTTCTTGTGTTGTGGCTGGGTACTAAACTGCACAGTCTCCATGAGGTCTGACAGACGTGTGAGCTCAGTAAGGATTCCATAAATATTTCAGTTCTGATAAATCAGAGTCAAGATTTCACTAAAAATCCATAGCAATTAGTTAAGGCTCCAGAATAAACAAACATCAGAAGTAGTGCTACTCTAGCCCTAGAGTAAGAACAACTTTAGACCTGCTCTAACAAAGCCTAAAACCAAACCTTGACAAAACCTAAGCTGCAAATAAATTAATTGCCAGCCAGAGCAAGACTCAGCACTTATTAAAGGAAGACTCTCAACCAAATAGCATCCCAAAAGTCAAGTACACAGTAACAAATTACTAGATCTAGGAAGAAGCAGGAAAATTTGTTATATAATCAGGAGGAAAAAAAAATTCTGTAGAAACAGATCCAGAGTTGACAGAGAGGTTGGAATTAATGGGTCAGGACTTCCAATAAACTTTTATAAATTTATTTCAGGATTTAACAGGAAGTGTGGACATTATGTGTGAACAGGAGAAGAATCAAAACAAGGAAATGGAAACCATAAAAAGAAACAAAAGTAAATTGTCAGGGTGAAAAATACAATATAGGAAATTTAAAAGTCACTGGATGGGCTTACGAGATTTGACATTGCAGAAGAAAAGTTCAATAAATTTGAAGATAGGTCAGAAGAATTATCCACATTTTTAAAAAAAAACTTTAAAAAATAAGCACAGTCTCAAAATCTGTAGGATCATATCAAGAAGTCTAACATATTTGTAATTGTAGTCCCAGAAGAAGAGGAAGGAGAGACTGGGGCAGAAAAAAAGTGTTTGAAGAAATAGTAACTGTAAGTTTTCTAAATTTGATGAAAAATAACCTGAATGCCTCAAATATCTCAATAAATCCCAAGTGGGATAAACACACAGAAAATTATATCTAGTCATGTCATAGTATAGTTGCTGAGAACAACAACAAAAATTCTTAGTGGGGTAAATATCACTTATATGGGAACAATGATTAGACTAAGAGCTAATTTCTTATCAAAATCAATGCAAACCAAAAGACAATGGAGTAACATTTACAGGGCTAAAGGGAGGGAAAATCCCTGTCAATCTGCAATTCCATATCCAGCAAAAAATCCTTAAAAATGAAGTAAAAATAAAGACAATTCTATGTAAACACTTGCTGAAATAATTCATTACAATGGATTGCAGTACAGGAAATGTAAACAGAATTCCATCAGGCTGAAATGAAATAATAATAGTCAGAAAGTTGAATCTACATGGAAGAATGAAAAGCACCAGAAATGGTAAATATATAGATAAATATAGAAAACACACTTCTTGTTTATTAATTTATTTAAAAATAGTTGACTATTTAAAGTAGAAATAATAATGTATTGAGGGAGTTTATAACATATACAGAAATAAAATACATAACAATAATAGCAGAAAGGACAGGAGAAAGTGAAGGGAAGTATACTGCATAAGTATACTGTATATACAGAGGGTGACAAAAAGATGTATACACATTTTAAGAAAGGAAAAACTGTATTCAAATTATAATACTCAATGTATACTAATAACAAAAGATGAATACAAATCATGTGCATACATTTCTTTTTGGCATACTGGTATGTGAGGTGGTATAATATTAATTTATAGTAGAATGATAATCAATTAACATTGTATATTGTAATTTCTCTAAAAAATAAAATAACAGGTATAGCTGAAAGCCAATAGAGTAGATAAAATGGAATACTAAGAAATACTTGTTTAACCCAAACGGAGGCAAGAAAGAAGGAACAGCAGATAAAAGACAAATGCATCAAATGGAACAGTCAGTAAAATGATAGTCAAATCCAATGGTATCAATAATTACATTAAATGTAAATGAAGTAGACACTGCAATAAAAAGGTAAAGATTGTACACAAAGCAAGACCCAACTACCATATTTCCCCGAAAATAAGACCTAACCAGACAGTAAGCTCTAATGAGTCTTTTGGAGCAAAAATTCATATAAGACCCGGTCTTATTTTATTATAATATAAGATCAGGTATCGTATAATATAATACCAGGTCTTATATTAATTTTTGCTCCAAAAGACGCATTATAGCTGATTGTCCATCTAGGTCTTATTTTCGGGGAAACATGGTATATATTGTTTATAAGAGAAACACTTTAAACAGAAAGCTACAGATTGGTTAGAAGTGAAATTTTGGAGAAAGATGTGCCATGCAAATACTCATTATAGGAAAGCTTGAATGGCTTTATTAATATCAGACATAGTAGTTTTCAGAGCAAAGACCATTATTAGAGATAAACAGGGATATTTTATAACAGGGTCAATTTATCAGGAATATATAACAATTCTAAATGTGTATATACCTAATAACAGAGCTTCAAAATACATGAAGCAAAAACTGACAGAACTACAGGGCTCAGCAGACTAATCCACAATCACGGTTAGAAATTTTAACACCTTTCTCTTAGCACTTGAGAGAAAATTTACACAAACAAAAAAAAATTCAGTAAGAATCTAGAAGATCTGAACAGCATTACATCTACTGAACAGCATTACGTCTAATTGACATTTACAGAACACTATGCTCAATAACTGTAGAATACATGTTATTCGCAAATGCACAAGGAACATACACCAAGATAGAGCATATGTTGAGCCATTAAACAAGTTTCAATAAATTTCAAAGGATTTAAGTTATGCACTTAGTTCTCTGATCACAAAGAATTAATTTAAAAATTAACAATGAAAAGATATCTGAAAACTCCCCAAATCTTTAGAAATTAAGCAACACAATTCTAAATAACCCATGAGTAAATGAAGAAATCACAAGAAAACAATTTAACTATTTCAAGCTGAATGATAATGAAAACACAAAATATCAGAATGTGTAGAATGCAGCTAGAGCAGTGATAAGGAAATTTAGAGTTTTAAATGCTTTATTAGAAAAGAAGGAATGCCATTTTAAAATTAGTGACATAAGCTTCTACTATAAAAAACTGGGGCGGGGGGAGGGCAAATTAAGCCCAAAGTAATCAGGAGAGAGCAAGAGCAGAAATCAGAAAGTGCAGAGAACAATGAAATAGATAAGACAAACAGTAGAAAAAATAAAAAGTTGTTTCTTTGAAAAGATTGGTGAAATTGATATACCCCCAAGAGTGATCAGGATAGACCCCACAAATTACCAATACCAGGAATGAAGAGGAAACATCAATTCATATACTTTAAACAGTAAAAAGATAATAAGGTAATAACAGTTTGAAAAATTTTATGCAAATGAATTGACAACTTAAACAGAAACAATAAATTCTTTGAAAGATACCAATACTGACACACACAAAAAATTTAGAAAATCTGTATAGATCGATATGTGTTAAAGAAACTGAATTTATAGTTGAAACTTTCCCAGTAAGAAAATTCTAGGCCAGGTTTACTCTACTGGTGAATTCATCAAAACTTTAAGGAAGAAGTATCTTATACAAACTATTTCAGAAAATAGAAAAAAAATAAATACTTTACAACTCATTTTATGAGGCTAACATAACCCCAATGCAAATACAAGATAAGGACATTACAAGAAATGAAAATGGCAGACCAGTTTTGTTCATAAACGTAGATGCAGAAATCCTTAACAAAACATTAGCAAATAAAATCCAGTAATATAGAAAACAATGTATCTTGATTGAGTGGGTTTATCCCAGGAATGCAGGGTTGTTTGAACATTTAAAAACTAATCAATATAATTCACTACTTTGACAGAATAAAGAAGAAAATGTGATAATCTTAATAAATGCAGAAAAAGGATATGATAAAATTCAAAACCCATTTATGATAGAAATTCTCAGCAAACTGCAAATAGAAGAAAAATTTGCAATACAATAAAGGCCTTTTATGAAAAACCCAGCATGATTCTGAATGCTGTTTGTTAGGATGTTAACAAACTTATTAAGCAGCCTTATAAACCGTGTTTCCCTGAAAATAAGACCTAGCCAGAGAGTCAACTCTAACGCGTCTTTTGGAGCAAAAGTTAATATAAGACCTGGTATTATATTATATCATATTATATTATTTTATATAAGACTGCGTCTTATATTAAGTTTTGCTTCAAAAGACTCATTAGAGCTGATTGTCTGGCTAGGTCTTATTTTCGGGGAAACATGGTATAATGGCTCCAATCTGGAAACTACCCTAATGTCAACCAACAGGAGAATTAAAGTACAATTGTGATTTATTTATACAATGAAAGACTCCTCAGCAATAAAATAAATAAATTACTGATACATGCAACATTGTTGATGAGTCATAAAACATGATGAGTAGAAGATGTAAGACACAAAATTGTACATGCAGTATGCTTCTGTTTATATGAAGTCCTAGAAGAGACAATACTAATCAATGTTGATAGAAACCATAGCAATTGTTCTCTTGAGGATTCTGAGATTAACTGAGTGAAGGCATGAGGAAATTTTCTGGGGTAAAAGAAATATTCTATACCTGTATAGCAGTGTGGGAATATGGGTTACACAACTCGATGCATTTGTCAAAACTCACCAAACTATACACTTAAGATCTGTATATTTCATTGTATATAAATTATAGCTCAATAAACTAAATTAGGGGAAAAATCTTTACTGGATGTACCTTTGATCTTTGGTCCACATTGGTTTTCTAAGGCTACATAGTCACATGAAAGTAGAAAGTTTTCTTGCTCTTTATAACACCCCACCCCCAACACACACACACACACACACACACACACACACACACACACGCCACACGCACACCCTCTGAAGCCATCTCAAATCTAGGTTATCCTTAAGAAAGCACCAATGTCTGGGTCATAACAGTGGAGACTGTTTCAGTTGGACCAGATTTTGCTCTTTTTGTGTGTGTGATTCTAATGTGCAGCCAGATTGAGAATCATTGTTTTCGACGTAACCACCGACCTGGGACACTCCATGGAGCTGGAGTTTAATCCTCACTTCTTACAGAACTCTTGGCTGAGGCCTTTCTAAACTCCAACAGTCATCATCCTCCCAGAGAAACATGAACGCTCAAAATTTGAAACAGAGGTCATGTAATGCAGGGAATTGGTTACCCAGGTGATGGGAAGACTGAAAAGCCAATTGAAGACAGTGAGGCAGCCAAAGATTAGCAGTAGCAGGAAATTGCAGGGAAACAAATCAACGTCCCAGTTCCAGCAGTCTAGCAAGTGGAATCCCTTATCCTTAACACAGGATCAGCCTTTTTGTTCTAGTCAGGCCTTCAATAGAGTGGATGAGGCTGGCTCACATTAGGAAGTGTAATTTGCTTTATCTAGTGTACTGAATCAAATGTCAATCCCCTCCAGAAACCCTCACGGACATGCCCAGAATACTGTTGGACCAAATATCTGGACACCTGGAGAAAAACCTTGGAATTGTCCTTGAGTTTTCTCTCTCATACCCCAGATCAAATCAGTTAGCAAACCCCAATGGCTCTGCCTTCAAACTATGACCCGAACTTGACCACATTTCATCTCTGCCACCACCATCCTAGTCCCAAACCACCATCATCTCTTGACTAGATGACTGTGGTAACTGTCCCTCTGCTACTATGGCCTTTGTTCCCCTCTCTATTTATTCATAATACAGCAGTCAGTGATGCAATTAAAATATGTCAGCTCAGGTCACTCCAGCATAAAACCCTCTAAAGACTTCTTAGGTCATTTTGAGTAAAAATGTCTCCCTACCACCTCACTCCCTACATCCTCCCACTCTCCCCACAGCTCACACCTCTTCAGTCACTTGGGTCTTTTTGCTCAAACATTTGCTCAAATGTGTCACATTTATCTCAGAGCCTTTGCCCATGCTTTTCCTTCTGTTTTGAAGCCTTCTCCCCAAATATTCTCATGCCTCCCTCAGCTCCTGTAGCTCTCTCCTCAGCTCAAAGGACACCTTATTTAAAACAGCACACTCCATTGCCTACCTCCCCGCATGTCCCCCCATCACTTTTATCTCCATCCTCTGCTTTATTTTTCTTTACAGAACTTATTATGACTGGTACCTAGGACAGTGCATAGCACATAGAAAGCTCTCATCAATACTTATTTAATTAATGAATGGATTAACAAGCTAATTAACCAATTAATTGCAGAAGCTAGTCAAAGCTGTTGGCTTAACCATTTTGTAAAACTATTACAACAAGGAGCTGGCCTGAAGCAACAGCTCCTATACAATCATCCATAATCATACAATTTCCCTTGAGGTAGCAAATTATTATCCTACAGACAATTATAAACCAGAATACTATTTACTAATTTTCTTCCCTTCCAGGATTCTAGGAATCGAGACATTATTTAAACCGCAAACAAAGAAGATAGAGAGAGGGAGAAAATGCTTTTAAAACAGTCTTTAAATTTCTAGTGTCTATTTCTCAAGCCTAGGGGTACTGCAGTCAATGGGGGTTGTGAGAGAAGTCGGCAACTGTCTTCCCATTGTAGGAGATGGGCAACAGAGGGCTGTCTCTTCATATCCCTGCTGAGTTTGAAGGAGGAGCCGTTACATTGTACCTTTAGAGTTACAACAATAATAGCTGTTGCGTTTGGGTTTAATAGCTGTTGCTTAATGAGCCACTACTGCTTGCAAAGTACTGTGTTAAATGCTTTCCTTTTAATTCATTTAATCCTCATTATAGCCTTAGGAGCAATATGGTATTTCCTTATTTTATAGGGCAGGAGACTGAGACTCAGAAAGTTATGCCCCTTGTTTGGGTCACATACTAAGAAATGTGAAAATAGGATTCCAACCTACACCTGTGTGATTTACATAACTCAGAGAACTCACGGGAGTGTTTCTTTTCCAAAATGCAGGGCAATTGCTTCTCATTTTAAAACTCTACTTCTTGAGGATGCCATAAGACTTTGATCTCTTTTGTTCTGGGTCTTTTTATTAATATTTCTGAAGACCTTCCCCTTAGGATTTATGACCTTCCTAAGATGGGTACTGCCTGGCTAGTGGAAACTTAGAAGACTTAATTGACTCCATAATGGTGGCCTGATTTATGATCCATTTGATTTATGACACAGATGATGGAGACTGCTGTAGCAGACTATGTGATATTGCAAGTTCAAGTTAAAGGTGTAAACTCATACAACAGTTTTTAAGGGTTTGACCTCCTTTCCACATTTAGATGTCTTTTCATACTTTTCTCCTCATTTGGCCACCCTTCATTATCTTAATAACTTACACTCCAAAATAAGCATTGAGGCCGTGATGAGTGGAGACGGTCTCAGCAAGGATGAAAAATGTGACTTCTGCCCCCGTTTGGAGATGTTTTGTCCATATTAGATTAGATAGGTCGTGCCACGTGATCTTATCTTCTTAAGTTCTCTCAGCTTCCTGAACTGTGAACTTCCAGATGTCTCAGCTCAAGGGCATTATTTAGAACCGCCAGGGTCTTCTTCAGTATTGAGCAAACCCCCAAAATTTACATAAATCTTAAGCATTCCAGTCCCATGTGTGTAACCATACTACAATCCCAAGTGGAGACTATACAACGTTTTAGAGGAAAGAGAATTGGGGTTCCTAAGGAATGTTAAAAGCATGTTCTCGGGGAGCTAAAGGAAGGCCAAGTTGGATTTGTTACAAAGCTCAGCCTTTTAAGTTAACTCCATTTCCATTTGAAGACTCCATTTTTAAAGTCTGCACAATAATTACTTTCTTTTGATCTTTTTGTGGGTTATATAGTAGGCATTTCCTCCCCCAGTAATTTGAACAGTGGAATTAGGCTATGATTCCCTCCTGGTTCCAGCCAATGGCCTCTGTTGATTGCTGGGCTGTTGGCTCCACTTCTGTGATGTTGTCTTTTAGTTTTTGATAGAGATATTCTGGCAGTCATTGTCTTCCTATTTTCTGGAGGGAGTTGAATTTGCTGACGCTTCTCCCCAGATTTGGGAAGATCTGTTCTCAGCGTTAATTGTTGCATTCATGACATCTTGCCATAATCGTTTCTTTAAACTCTGCACAATTCAGAGATATTTGACCATAGCAGCCGCCAAGGTTCTGGCTCACGCTTTATTCATTCCCCGACTGTACCACTCTGAGACTCCTGGCTGCCTTTCCCGTTCATCTGCAAGGACTGGCTTGCCAAAACCCTGTGGCCTATTTCAAGGATTGTTTTGTTTTCAGTTTCTCTGTAAGTTTCATGTTAACCTGTTATTTGGTCAGTTTCATTGCATGTCTTTATTTGAAGATTATTAGTTTTTAACTTCTTACTTGTTGGAAGCTTGCTATCTCGGGACTATCACATTTGATGTAAAAATCAGATTCTGGCTCGGTGCTTTAGTATATTTCTCATCAATCCTCCTGCTCTTTTTCCCTTCCCTCAATGACCTTCTCAGTTGATGTCATATTTGGGCTGGTTGCCCCAAGAAATGGGAGAGGTTAGATATGATGACACTAAGTAAGCATTCCTAGGCCATGCTGAATTGTAGAATGACAGAATCTTAAAGCTGGGAGGGGGCCCAAAGGTTGATGAGTTCAACTTCCCTCCCAATGCAAGAATTATTTCTATAGCGTACATAATTTCCTCCTCTGCAGGAATCCTTTCAAGCAGAGAGAGTTCATTAATTGGCTAGGTAAATTGTTCCCTTGTTTCCAGTTTTCATTACTGGAATTCCTTCTTTTTTTCACTGAACTAATTCTACCTCTTTATAACTTCCTCCTATTATTTCCAGCTCTGCCCACTGGAGTGAGACAGAATAAGTAGATTTAATCTTTTAAGAATGTAATAGTAACTGATACTATGTATTGAGTACTTGCAGGGTACTGTACCAAGCATCTTACACCCTGTAATAATCAGGGTTCTTCAGTAGCAAGCAATAGAAACCAAGTCTGGCTAACTA
The DNA here is from genome assembly GCF_964194185.1 of Rhinolophus hipposideros. Classification (NCBI taxonomy): domain Eukaryota; kingdom Metazoa; phylum Chordata; class Mammalia; order Chiroptera; family Rhinolophidae; genus Rhinolophus; species Rhinolophus hipposideros. The sequence goes on from NC_138055.1 coordinate 85,752,670, forward strand.
TAGTAGGTCTCTAGTTCATGGGGCAAGAATTCAGATAGAATTAGGGATCAGGTCAGGCTCTTACTGGCATGGGGAATGTGTAGGGCTGTCTGTGAGTGGCAGAGCTTTAGTGCCTGAAGCTGGATGGGAGTAGGCTCACTTTAAGAACAACTCTAAGCCCTTTAATCTTTGGGGGTTAGTTACCACATAATGGGATACTCGAATTCTTCATCATTGAGTGGCCTTTCTCCAGCCACTCTCTGTTACATCAAAGTCCCTCTGACGACATGGTATTTTAGTGTTCCAGGCATAGTCTGTCCAGTGCTGAGAACAGTGGGGCTATTAAACACATCCAGAAACTATGCCTGAGGTTCTTATTTGTGGGATGAATCAAACAAAAGGAGATTGTCATGACAAGAGCTTGGGTGAGGATTGAGAAATGTCTCTGGGATTCATAGGAACACAACCAGTTTACTTAAATTCACCGTTTGTTGGATCCCTTTCTATCCCTAGACCACCAAATTAGCTTTGGGGAGGCAAACATGAACACTACATATATTTTTTTGCCAGCTGAGGAACTTCCATCTTTGATTCTCAACTCCTTCAAACAGCCTCTCCACCAGCCCAGTCACATCTACTACTCACGTGCATTTGGAATTCATCCACTCTCCTCCCTCTCCACTGTCACCTTCCATGCCTAGGCAGCAGCGTCCCTCGCCTGGAAGACCTGGCAGGTCTCCCCTTACACTCCAGTTCTATCCTCCCCACGGCATCCAGTGTACTTGTAAAAACTTACATTGGGTGTTTGTACACAATATAAATAAAAGATCACTCCCCTGCTTAAGATAGAGACATTACTAAATATTTAATTCCCTTTAAATAAAATCCAAACTCCGTATTAGCCCCCCAAGGCCCTCTGGGATCCGGTGCTTGCCCCCGCTGTATTGTCTCTCTCCACTCACCCCTCAGCCAACTGCATCACAACCACATTGGCCTCCAGTGTCTGGAGCCCTCAGGACTTTGGAATGTGCCAGCTCTTAGCCAGGGGGCTCTCTTTCATTCTCATTCTTGCCCTGTTCTTGGTATGATCAGGTCCATTCCATCTTCCAGGTTTTCCTGAACCATCCTACCCACATCATCTTCTTATTTCCCCAACAGGGCACCATTTGTTTCCATCAGAGAATGCATTGCAAGTTGTAATTATATGTTGTTTACTTGTTTATGAGCTTTCTCTCTTCACCAGATTGAAATCACCTTGAAGCAAGAGACTGTACCTTGTCCCACTGTGTACCTGAGACTTAGTGCAATGCCTGATCAGTAATAGCAGTCTCTTGACAAATAGTGGTTAAAGGAATATTTGTTTAAATTACCATTTACGTAATTTACAAAAAGAAGTTATTAGGAAACATAATACCCTGATACATTTTTGTAAGGATTAAAAATGTTATTGCGAAGAATAAATGAGATATGTGAAAGCATTTAATATACTATGTGTCCTCCCTCCCTTCTTTCTTCCTTCCTTACGGTGCTAAGGAAAACATGGAACTCTCTCGACTACAATTGTACCTGCCCACCCTCTCTTCCCTTGAAGGCTGACTGTGAAGAGAATTTAACTTTCTAAAGAATCTCTCTCCTTCAAAGGACATAGATTATAGAGGTTTTCTTGATGATCTTTTAAAAAACACCTGTAAGAAGCATTGCTCTGAAAAAGCCTCCTTACACCTATGAAAAATTCCCTTACAAATTGCCATCTGGAATTCCTAACTCATTCTCAAAAATCAAGGCACAGACCACACCTAGAGTAAATTTAGAAATAATGACACAACTAGTACTTAAAGTGCTCAGCACTTTACCTGCCTCATCTCCTTTAATCCACCACCAAGCCGAGGAGAAATGTGCTGTGACGACCCTGCTCCACAGGGAGAATATGAACCTAGCAAGTAGGATTCTAATGCAGGTCTGTCTGACTCCAGAACTCGGACAATTTCCTGTCTGTGTTCCCAGTTTTTATTCTTCTCTTCCTGTTTTGTGTTTCAATCTGGCCCAAGTCTATGTCTCACCCCCTCTTGCCACAGTCCTTTAGGGTTTCTTAATTACAGCCAGCTCAGAGGAGTACACCTAGTTCTGGTAGGAATTCTTCCTACTTTCATAACCTCCTACATGGTCTTCTCACCTGCCTTTCTTGCAAGTCACTCTGCATTCCATATAGATTAATATTCCTGAAACGCATTTTCGTATATTACCTTAATTCAAAAGGTTTTGTTGATTTCCCTGCCATTCAAGATGTCAGTTCTGGTTCTGCCTTTTCCTAATTGTGTGTCATTGGTCAAGATCATGAATTTGTCTGAGTCCTCAGTTTTTTTATTTCTCAAATGAAGGTGATAATATCTGCTCCACGAGGTTAAGATTAGACAATATTCTCTGTCAGTCTGTGCAGGCTAGGTTGTGCTGCATGCCCATCATCTTCACTTGGGGCTCAAACTGACAGAGCAGCCTTTATCTGATGGCCGATGTGGGCCAGTGAATATGGGTGATCAGTACTATAATGTCCCACAGAGAATGGAGAGGACTGGCAGTGCACAGTATCTGACACATGGCAGGTGCTGAATAAATTATTTCTCCTTGGCACATTCCTTCAAGTAGGAAATGTGTTACATTGACATCTAAACCTGGATACACGGTCTGTTTCGGCAGGATGTGTGGAGTTTAGATTCCAGCCATAGTATAATCCTCTTGCAGTGGGCTTGTTCTTTTAAATGGTTAAATGCCTCTTTATGTTTTTCCTCTCCTGGCTTCCTAATCTGGGTGGGTTACTATATCCATTTCTTGGGGCAGCCATAACAAACTACCACAAACTTGGTAGCTTAAAACAGTGGAAATTTATATTGTCACAGTTCTGGAGGCCAGAAGTCTAAAAGCAAGATGTTGGCGGGGATACTCTCCCTCCAGACGCTCCAGGGGGAGAATCTGTTCATTGTTTCTTCCAGCTTCTGGTGGCTGTCAGTGTTTCTCAACCTGTGACTACATCCTCCAGCCTCTGCCTTCACAGTCACACTGTCTCTTCTGTGTGGTTGAGTGTGTGTGTGTGTGTGTGTGTGTGTGTGTGTGTCTCTTCTAAGGACTCTTATCATTGGATATAGAATGCTCTTGTCTAATCCACGATGATCTCCTTATTTCCAGATCCTGAAATTAATTACGGTTTCAAAAACCCATTTTCCACATAAGGTCACAGTCATAGGTTTTGGGAATTAGGATGGAGACATATCTTTTTTGGTGTGGGAAGGGCACCGTTCAACACACTACACTTCCCAGGTGAGTACTCCTGAGCCTTACACAGTTCATGACTCAGTCGAGTTTTATTATTTTAGGGTGAGGTTGATTTTACATATAACTTTTTTCTTTCAGGGATCAAATGTTTTATGTAAACCTAGAACTCAGTGAAGGGACTTTATTTCCACCACGGTATTTTCTGTCTCTAAGAAATTGCCCGAATGTAGGCTCACATTGTCATATCAGGGAAGCAAAAGGGCTTATTATATTAAAAACAAAACAAAATACTCTCTCTTCTTTCTTTACTCTTTTTTTCTAGGCTTGGTAGCTCATCAGGTGTAATTCTTTTTTGCTGAGAATTCTTTTTGCTGAGAATACAGACTCTATTGTGTTTCTAGGAGATCTCCGATGTAAAAAGAGGAACTTTTTCATCTTTAACTAAAATACAAATTTTCCACATATCTCTGGGTTGACTTAGATCTTCTGGGAAATTATCCTGTGAAGTCTCTCTACCTGAAACACAAAGTCTTTAGAAAAGAAACTCTGGGATTAGAGAAAAATTGTATAATTCCAAATGACTTGGTGTATAATTAATATCATTTTTAAATAAATTTTATTTGCTTTACTGCCTTAGAATTAAATGTAATTTGTGTCTCTGGGGAGGGGGCAAGAAGATGGACTTCTTCATGCATATATTTGTTTTTGTCTTTTTTAAATAATATTTTTATTTTTCAATTACAGTTGACATACAGTATTATATCAGTTTCAGATGTACAACATAGTTATTAGACATTTATATAACTTACCAGGTGATCACTCCAATAAATCTGGTACCCATTTGACACCATACATAGTTATTACAATATTATTGACTGTATTCTTTATGCTTTACATCCCCATGACTGTTTTGTAACTACCAATTTGTACTTCTTAATCTCTTCCCATTTTTAATCCCCCAAACCCGTTTTGCATATTGTGACCATAAAAGTGTTCTCTGTATCTATGAGTTTGTTTATTTTCTGTTCCTTTATTTTGTTCTTTAGATTCCACATAGAAATGAAATCATATGTCATTTATCTTTCTCTGCCTGACTTCACTTAGCATAATACCTTCTAGGTCCATCCATGTTTTTGCTGATGGCAAGATTTCATTCTTTTTTACAGCTGAGTAGTATTCCATTGCACATATGTGCCACCTCTTCTTTATCCATTCACCTATTGATGGACACTCAGGCTGGCTTCATATCTTGGCTATTGTAAATAATGCTGCAATGAACATATGGATTCATATGTTACTTTGAAGTAGTGGTTTGGGTTTCTTCAGACAAATACCCAGAAATGCGATTACGGGGTCCTTGTCTCATGCTATAGCCTTTGTTTTAAAATCTATTTTGTCTGGCATAAAGATTGCTAGCCCAGCTTGTTTTGTTTCCATTTTCATGTCCCCTTTACTTTCAGTCTATGTGTGTCTTTTAATCTGAAGTGAGTCTCTTATAAGCAGCATATGTAAGAGTCTTGTTTTCTTATTGATTCAGCCCTCCTATGTCTTTTGACTGGAACATTTAATTCATTTACATTTAAAGTAATTGTTAATAGATTGGTAGTTTTGCCATTTTATTATTCATATTTTTATCTTTTTTTTTTCCATCTTAAAGAAGTCTTTCTAACATTCCTTGTAATATTGGTTTGGTGGTGATGAATTCCTTTAGATTTTTCTTGTCTGGGAAGCTCCTTATTTGTCCTTCAGTTCTAAATGATAGCTTTGCTGGGTAGAGTAGTCTTGCTTGTAGGTCCTTGCTTTTCATTACATTGAATATTTTGTGCCAATCCTTTCTGGCCTGCCAAGTTTCTGTTGCAAAATAAGCAGACAATTGTACAGGCGCTCCCTTATAAGTTACTAGTTGCCTTTCTCTTGCTGCTTTTAGGATTCTCTTAGTCTTTAACCTTCACCATGTTAATTATTATATGTCTTGGTATGGGCTTTGGATGACCCAAACTAATGAAATCCCAAAGCCCTTAAGATATTGCCATGCTACGCAAGGCTGGAGGGGACTCAGGGAGTTCCTAAGTGGTGATATTTTGTTTTGATCAGTTTGGTGAGACCTGCTGAAGACCCCTTCTTGGGTGAAACACAAACACCCCTCCAGGTTGCAGATTTTTTGTTTAAATCACCTATATCAAATGCAGCCCTTTACCTCGGTAGAGCTTTTTTATATCTTTTTGTCTCCTATAGCACTTCACAACCATTATCATACTTTACCTCTGAAGAGCTCTAGGAGGGGAGTAGGGCCAAATATCGCCATTACCATTTTAAAAGGAGGATGCAATGGTTCTAAAAAGATTAAATGTTTTCTTTGAAGCTGCTGAGTTAGTTCAGGACAAAACCAGCCTAAAAATTGGGTTTCCTGACTCTCAGAACTGTATCCCCGCTCTACCCACATTTGTCTGGTTGCACATGAGTCTTGTGGCTTTCTGTTTTGGTTCTGAGTCTGCAGAAACAGAAAACTGGACTGGGAAATGCCCCGCTGGTCTACGTGAACTTGCAATTGACACACAGAAATCATGGCGGGACACGAAGGCAAGGCTCATTTTGCTGTCTTCTCACAAAATGGAATGGGAGAAGTAGACGCACATTATTAGCACAGTCTGGTGAAGTCGATTAAGGATGACAAGAACAATGTGGGCTCAGTCCAAGGAAGACAACCTGACCTGTTTGAGTGCTTCTACCATCTGCATATGCCTCAGGAGAGGTTGGCATCATGGCTAGTTCCATTTTCCAAATTGGGACAAGGGATTTCTCCTTGCCAGGAGGGCTGGGCAGGCTCCCTGGAGGCAGGAAATCTCCTACAGAATTATTTCGCTGTATAGTTGGATGTGGTCAGACTACATTTCTCCCTTAAACAGGTGAAGAATTAGAGAGGGCTAGGGTTTCCAGATGGTTCTTGCCAACCACATTCCTGGGGAAAATCACTGCTGAGACTCCATTAGTGGGGAAAAGAAACATAGTTGGAAACTGCCCTCTGCCAGAGATGAAAACTGAGTGGACCTAGGAATACACCCTGAGACCCCTCTTTCTAGCTCAGGGCCTTGACAAAAGAAAGAAGTTTCATTGATAGTGTTTGATTATTGTTGGTATTTAAGGACCACAGAAATTTAGAAATGGGAGAAATAGGACTGACTTTTTGAGTACTAATCTCTAATACTAATATATATTGGATTAGATGTGAAAGGTCAATAGAAAAAGACAGGATGGCTTCCAAGGCTCTTGGGCTGGCTGGAAGTGGGAAGTGGGATGGTGTAAAGAGAAGTGGTGGTAGGACTGGTTAGTCATGGAAACAGAGAAAAAAGACACAGAGATAAATGTTAGCAGTGTGTGTTCAAACCATGTCCAGTGGAGACGTAGCCTTAGCCAATGGATTTTGTGTATGCCATACCATTCCTAATGGGTAGATATATCTAGAGGGTACTATCCATTGTGTTTTGAGAATTCACATCCTAACTCGAAGACTATCTCTGTGTGAGCCTGTGATGCACTCGGCTAGCTTGCCTGCTTCTGTAAACCTTTGATTTATCCAATTCCCTTGAGCTGATGTCACACTCAACAAGCCATCCCCTGATTATTATCTAGCTTTTGCAGGGAAGTAATGTATTGACCCTAGAGACCACCACCTAGAGACACCATAGTGTTGGTCCTTCGAAAGGTGGTTTTTCATGAAAAGTGAATAACTCGACATTATGATTTTTTTTGTTTTACATCAGCTTCTGGAACATGATTAGCATGAGCTTGCCCTGGGAAATTAACTGCATGGTGTATTGACAAAATCAAGTTTTGAGCTTATCAGGCTAATTATCTAACTGCTGATGATTGTAAGTTTGTAAGTCAGTAAATGACACCCTCTAAGGCTATTTGGGAGACATCCAGCCAGCCTTTCCCCCGTGGAGTATCCCATCATCACCATTTGTCAGCGAAAGCACATTTAAAATTGTAATACAACCCTTTTGAAGGGGATATAGATACAACAAGCTGAAAATTAGAGTCTTGGTGGCAGGATGTTGGGGGAATACACAGGTCTTAAGGTGGTGCTAAAAATGTTCATCAGATGAGTGTGGTGGCCACAAGAACGTGCCTCACAGACCTCCAACCACAGGGAGCTCAGAGCTATGCTCTCAAACCCATTGCCATATTTGCACAGAGGTCACACTTCCCATGGACTGCTTTCTACCACGGACTAAGGAGAGCAGGAATACTAAGACAGACCCATTCCTGGGAGACATGGGATCCCTCTGATAGCTGCCTGGCTTGAGAAGTCTTCAGGAGCCTTGCCAAACCTTCCTTAGAGTGCATGGCAATCTAGAATGCTTCCATCCGGTCTTCCTTCCCATTCTCTTTCGCTCAGGGTCAGATTTTCATTATACTCCTTACACATATGGTCCTGTCTTGGCATCTGCTTCTCAAAGGCACAATGAACACAATGGAAAATGTACATAGTCAGGATTCCAACAGGAAAGAGATGACATACTCATATTGCGATGCTTTGAGTACATTTTAATACAGGAATTCTTTTCAAAGGTATGGGCAGAGTAGAGAAAAAGCACAGGGGAGAATATTGTTGCTCAGGGCTAGTAAGACAATGTTTCCCCATTTCAGGCCTGAGGGAGGAGTAACTAGAATTCAGAGACCTCAAGGCTTGCCTGCCAGGAGCAGAAAACTACAAGGGATGGAGCCTCTGCAGTGTCCCCAGCTGGAGGAGCTAAAGGAATCAGTACCCTCCTTCATTGTCCTCTAGCTGACCTCTTGCAGTGTTCCCGTTGCCCAGCCTATCTGGCGACTACCGGGAAGGTAAGCCTGTTGAGGCAGTCCCTATGGGCAGCCTCATTCATCCTGCAATAGGGACAAGAAAGATGGAGAGTGAATCTGGAAAGGCAGGAGGGACAACCACAGCCAATTCACAATAGCGAGCTTCTGTGTGGCAGCAGCAAGCCTTTTCTGGGCTTCCCTATAACAGCAGTGTGGCAGAACAGAGCCCCAACCTGGCAAATTAAAGAGCTGTGGCACCACTTCCCTCTGCATCTCTTAGTCTCAAACTCCCCCGTGTGGTAGCTTCGTCCTCAGGCTTGTAATTCGATAACCATGTCCATTTCTGGTGTCATATCCAGTCCGTACAATGTGCAGAGATAAAAAGGCTGTCTCTTCTCTTGCAGTTCTCTCAGGCTTGAGGAAAGCTTTTTAGAAGCCCTCCAGGATAATCCCATAATGTATATAGTCACTCAGAACAAGCTGGGAGTTCTGTTAGGGAAGAAGAGGGAGGGCAAGAATGTTACCTCCATTTTCTACATAGCAAATGAAGTGCTCTTTCTAATATACAAGTCTGGTCATATCATTTCCTACTTAAAATTCTTCAGTGACTCCCTCTACTATCATGCAAATGTCCACATTTCTTATAGGAGCATACAAGGCCCTTTATGCTACGGCCCCAGGATACTTCCCCCACCTCATTTCTCAAACTGCCCTCTGTACTGCCGTCATGTGAATCTGCTTGCTTTTATACAAATAAGCCATACTCTCCCTTCTGTCACTGGCTTCTGGCCTTCTGCTGTGTCGTCTGTCTGGAGAATATTCTGCTTCTTCTGGCTCACTCAGCTCCTCTTGGGAAATGCCACATAGATATCACTTCTTCACAGGAGACATTCCTTGGCTCTGCTGTGTGTCCATGGGATCTTGTCCTTATCCCTACAGTATCTGGCTGTATTCAGATGACCAGGAGTCTCTCCTCCTGGGCTCTATGCTCCAAGAGGGAGAAGTCTGTGCCTACTGTAAGGAGCTGTCTTGTATCCTGGCTAAGAGCTCAGGTTCCAGCATCAGAGAGCCTGGATTTGGCTCTTGACTTCACTACTCAGAGTTGGTGACCTTGGGCTAATAATTTAAATCCTCTGGGCTTCTGTTTCCTCATTTGTAAAGTGGGAACAATAATAGGAACTACTTCATAGGATTACTGTGAAGGTCAAATGAAATGATTCATATAAAGCACTGAGCACAGTGTCTGGTACCAAGTGAAGCTCAGTAAATATTTGTGCAATGTCACCACCCATTCATTGCACATTGCAGACAGAGCTGAGCCTTTCCCACTGTTCCAGGAGTGCTACGAGGTGCTCTGTCACTCTTGCCCAGACAGGGTGCTTCCCAGGCCAATCTTAGTATATATGTGATTGAGGAGGACATAAGAATGTGTTGATCTCTCAAATAACTCCCTCACTAGCCTGTCAGGTTGCTCAAATTCTACCACTGTAAATCGATTCTTTAAGATTAACAATCAATCCATACTTACTCACTTCCTGCCCCCAAAGACACTCACTTGTTCAATGAGTCAGGATATAGCAGCAAGTACTATTGGACTTCAAAGGAGAACTCTACATTGAACTTGGAGGATGGGTGGCGTTTCGACAGGTGAAGATGGAAGGAGAAGAGGACGCAGATAATAGGGAGGAAAAAGAGGCAGGACAGCTATTTGCATGACTGAGGGTAGCATGTGAACCTTTGGGTGACCAGAGGGTCCTGTAGGGAAATCCTTGAAGATAAAAGTAACCCCCTGAAAAAAAGAAATCACTTGAACTGATATCAGAATTTTAAATCCCCCAGATATTTTTTAATTCCCTCATTTGAAGAAACTGGAACTCAGAGAAATTAAATATCTTCACCAGTCACCTAGTTAGTTGCCAAGAGAGAAAGAATATAAATTTAGATCACCTGCTCTGAGAGTCTAGGGCTCTATACCCACTACCAAACCGCTTCTTAATTAATTTAGACAGTTTCATTTCTTTTTATAAGCTGCGGGGATAATAGAGTGGGAGAAATCGGGGTATCATTGTGGATGGGAATAGTGCGTGGGACAGAAGAGGAGTCCTTAGAGGAAGTGGGGAGGAAGGGAACTTGTGTCTCAAAGCCTCAGCCTCTTCTAATATATATGTATTTTCACAGAGTCTAATCAGTGTAGTCACACTAAGGAATATCTGCCCCAAAAGCCAGTATCAAATGCACTGTGCTCAAGTGACCTGTCACCAGGAATGTCCTGGTGAGGAATCTATGTTAGGGACCAGCACTTAGGAAATCTAAGTTCCAATCCCAGTCTGCCAGTGAATCAACACACTATCACCTGGGGAAAAAAAACACTCAACCAATGAAAAAAACATAGAACATTCCAAAGGGACAATTCTTAAGATTTTGAGGACAGTTGCCATATTATAACCCCCACCCCCAGACACATCCCAGGCTTCAGTTCTTCAGGTTGAATACCTCCGATTCTCGATTGCTTCTTTCGTTTCCAATGTACCCTTGCTGCTCTCCTGTGCATGGGTTGCAATCTGCCATTGTCTCTTTTCCAGGTACCACGAATGGGACAAAATGTTCCAGCTGTGCAGGAGGATCAGTACAGTCCTGAACTCTAGGTTTCCATTAACGGAGCACACAGCAGGTCCTCGAACAATGTTTCATTCAGTAGTTTTCATACAACGTTGATGAGAGAGAAAAAATCGATTCCCTGCCAGGGGCACGGTCTGTGTGGAGTTTGTACATTCTCCCCATGTCTGCGTGGGTTTTCTCTGGGAATTCCAGTTTCCTCCTGCATCCCAAAGATGTGCATGTGAGGTTAATTGGTGTGTCTACATTGTCACAGTCTGAGTGAGTGTGTGTGTGTGTGTGAGTGTGCCCTACAATGAGAAGGCATCCTGTCCAGGGTGAGTTTTCTGAGCTGCTCGGATAGATTCCTGCCACCTGAAACCCTGAGTTGGAATCAGTGGGCTGGAAAACAACGATCTTGTTTTTATTAGTCTTTCTTAGATGTACGTATGACTCACATTTGTTTCAATGTTTAATATTAGAAGTGTTTTGAGTCTTTATTTAGAAGTTTGGTGATTTTTTGTGACCAGAAATGTGCATAGGAACTTAACTCTTGTTTATATCAATTAGCCTATGCTAAAATTGCTTTTGTTATATGTCGTTTCGCTTAAAGTTGCAGTTTCCAAGTATTTACTTCTTAAAGAACCTATTGATGATGTTAAATGAGGGCTTATTGTATATGTACTGGGCTTGTTGGGCAACTTTGTATTATCACGCTTTCCTATCACATGGATGCTGATCCCCTCAGCTATTTATTCATCCATCCAGCTAGGCTGTCTTCAACTACAGATCTCTCCATTTTCTACAAAAATGAAGTCAGAAAGACTTTGTTAAATGTCTTGCAAAAATTCACATGCATAAGTAATGTAAACAAAAGTCAGTTTGTCCAACTTGCTTTACCCGTCTGCAGTCACAGGCATTGGTATTTGTCTGCAAACAGGAATTAGTATTTGTTCTTCAGGAGTTTCTGTTGACTCCTGCCACTCATCTTCCCCTGTTCCAAATGCTCATGGATCTTCCCGTTCTAGAACCTGGTTTGATCAGCAACGTGCTCACCAGGCTCTCATTGTCGAGACCCACATGCTGTCTCTACACAAATCATGTTCCCTAGCTTTGGTTGCCTCCACTTTTCTGGCATCCCTATTCTTCTGGTCATTGAGAAGACTACACTGAGCAACTCAATCATCTCATTGCAAAATGCCCAGTTATCTGACATGGACCTTTTAATATATTCCTTATGGAAGTCATGTCTTACAGAAATTAGGATGTAGGCACAGATATTGTAAGAGACCCAAAATAATAGTGAATTTAAAACGATAGTTCTCCTCCCCCCCTGCCCCTGTGGAACAGCCCCGGTGTAAGCAGTCCTGGACTGACATCGCAGTATCGAGACCAGAATCCTTCAGTCTTGCTGCTCTTTCATCTCTGGAGAGTTTCCCTTGTCTATATGGTTCAAGATGGCTCATCACATCTCCTCAGATGCCATCTAGGTGGCAGGAAGGAGGAAAAAAATGGGGGCAGAAGGAGGCATGTACCTTCTCTTTAAAAGAAAACCCTAACTTGTACATGTCATTGCTATTTATAGCCCATTGGCAAGAACTTACCAACTTGGGCATCCAGTTGCCAAGGGGGTTTGGAAATGCAGTTTTTACATTAGCTGTAATACACCAAGCTAAAAATCTGCAGTTCTAGTTCTACAGGAGAAGAGAGGAAGGAAAATTTAGCAGTCTCTGCCATACTCCATCCCAGCTTCCTTTTCTCTATCGCTTAAGGTCTCCTCCATTCTCTCATATCTGAAACTGTAGAGTCGTTTCTACTGTTTTTCATTTCTTTCATAGTCACTCACAAAATCCTATTCATTTTATTATATTTTAATCAATTCTATTTTACTTCTTAAAGTATTTTTATCCATATCTTTCTTTTAAAAAAGATATTTATTACAAATATAGTGAACATACAATATTATATTAGTTTCAGGGGTACACCATAGTTATTCAACATTTATATACCTAAAGAAGTGACCACCCTGATAAGTCCAGGAACAATCTGACACCGTACCACGTTATCACAATATTCTTGACTGTATTCCCCATGTTGTACATTATAGCCCCATGACTTATTTGTTTTATACTTGGAAATTTGGACCTCTTATTCTCCTTCCCCTTAAAAAATTTTCAATTACAATTGACATTGAATATTATTTTATATTAATTTCAGGTATACAGCATAGTGGTTAGACGTTTATATAATTTAAGAAGTGATACCCTTGACTAGTCTAGTACCCACCTGACTCTATACATCGTTATTGCCATGTTACTGACTATATTCCCTATGTTTTACATCCCATGACTATTTTATAACTACCAATTTGTACTTCTTAATCCCTTCACCTTTTTCACCCAGCTCCCAGCCTCCCTCCCATCTTTCACCTCAATAAATCTAGTACCCATCTGACACCATACGTAGCTATTACAATATTGCTGACTGTATTCCTTATGCTACACCCCACATCCCCATGACTACTTTGTAACAACCAATTTGTACTTCTTAATCCTTTCCCCTTTTTTTGATCCCCACCCTCAACCCCCTTCCCATCTGGCAACCATCAAAATGTTTTCTGTATTTATGAGTTTCTGTTTTGTTTGTTTATTTTGTTCTTTAGAGTCCACATATAAGTGAAATCACATTGCATCTGTCTTTCTCTGTCATACACTCCACTCAGCACAATACCCTCCAGGTCCATCCATGCTGCTGCTGATAGTGAGAACCCATTCCCTTCCATGGCTGAGCGATATTCCATTGTAAATATGTGCCACCGCCTCTTTCTTCATTTTTGCATTGAAGGACACCCAAGCTACCTCCACATCTTGGCCATTGTAAACAATGTCGCAATGGACATTGGATGCACACGTTCCCTCAAAGTAGTGTTTTGGGTTTCTTTAGAAAAATACTCAGAATTGGGATTACTGGGTCCTTCTTTGTCTCTTGTTATAGCCTTTGTTTTCAATTTTATTTTGTCTGGTTGTAAGCATTGCTACCCTAGCTTTTTAAATTCTTTTTGTTTCCATTTTCATGAAATATCTTTTTTATCCCTTTACTTTCAGTTGCTGTGTGTCTTTCAATGTGAAGTGATTCTCTTACAGACAGTATATGTAAGGGTCTTGTTTTCTTATCCATTCAGCCCTTCTGTGTCTTTTAACTGGAATGTTTAATCCATTTACATTGAAAATAATTGTTAATAGGTATGTAGCTATTGCCATTTTATTATTCATAATTTTTCTTTCTTTTTTCATCTTAAGTTCCTCTAATATTTATTGTAACATTGATTTGGTGGGGATGAACTCCTTTAGCTTTTTCTTGTCTGGGAAGCTCTTTGTCCTTCAATTCTAAATGTAATCTTGGTTTCAGGTCCTTGCTTTTCATCATGTTGAATACTTCCTGCCAATCCCTTCTGGCCTGCAAAGTTTTTGTCGAGAAATCAGCTGATAGTCTTATGGGAGCTCCCTTGTAAGTAGCTAACTGTTTTTCTCTTGCTGCTTTTAAGATTCTCTCTTTATCTTTAACCGTTGGCATTTTAATTATGATGTGTCTTGGTGTGGGCCTCTTTGGGTTCATGTTGTTTGGAACTCTGTTTCCTGAGCTTGTATGTCTATTTTCTTTGCCAGGTTAGGGAAGTTTTCAGTCATTATTTCTTCCAGTAGGTTCTCAATCCCTTGCTTTCTCTCTTTTCCTGGTACCCCCATGATGCAAATGTTGTTATGCTTAGTGTTGTCCTTGAGGGCTCTTAAACTATCCTCATTTTGGGGGAAATCTTTTTTTCTTTTTGCTGTTCTGATTAATTGTTTTCTGCTACTTTGTCTTCCAAATTGCTGGTTTGATCCTCTGTTTCATGTAGTCTGCTGTAGTTTCTAGTACATTCTTCATTTTGGTTATTGTATTCTTCACTTCTGACTGCTTGTTTTATATGGTTTCTATGTGTCCCTTTTTGTGCTTGCTATCTCTTTTTGAAGTTCTCACTGCATTTCATGAGTATCCTTATAACAGTGTCTTGAATTCTGTATCTGGTAAGTTGCTTGCCTCCATTTCATTTAGTTTTTTTTTCTGGAGTCTTCTTGTGTTCTTTCATGTGGGACATATTTCTTTGTTTTCTCATTTTGGATGCCTCTCTGTGTTTGTTTCTATATATTAGATAGACCTGCTATGTCTCCCAGTCTTGGCTGGGTGGCCTTAAGTAGTAGGTGTCTTGTGGGGCTCTGGCACAGTCTCCCTGGTCACCTGCTTTGGGTGCTCCAGGAATATCCCTTGTATGGGTTGTGTGTGCCCTCCTGTTATAGTTGAGCCTTGGTTGCTATTGGCACATCAGTGGGTGGGATTGACACTCAGGCTGATTGGCTGTGGGGTTTGTCATGTCCATAGCTTATGGGCTGTTGTGCTTAGGGCTTATCCCATTAAGTGGAATTCACCCCAGTGGGCTCTGGTACTTGTTGAGATCGCCCTTTGTGTGTGCTGCTTGTGGAACTAATTGGATGGTGCTCTGCTCTGGTCTGAAGCCAACCTCCTATGTTCATTCTGAGGCCTCTTGGGAGGGGCTCCAGTGCAGGCTCAGGTCACCTACTGCCTGTGACCAGCCAGGGACTACCTGGTAGGAGCTACAAAGCAATCCACGGTTGTTTGCTGGCTGTGCTAACATGTAGGCATGTGGGAGAGGCCACACTGTGAAACAAGGATGTCTGTCACCAGTTCCAGGCCTGGGTTAGCTCCACAGAAAGCCAGAATACCCTGAGGCCTCCTGCCGCCTGCTGGGGTTTTTTTTTTAAGGTGTAGCCACTGATAAAGCCTTGTGCAGTATGCAAGTTGGGAGAAGCAGGTTCTCAGGGAATCACTGGAGTGGGAAGTGTTGTAGTCACCAGGTTAATGTAGATTCTGGTTTGGTGTCAGTACTGAGCCTTGAGGTACTCAGCAAAAGTCTCAGAGCACATCAAGGCCTGTCGCCACCAGCACGGGGCCCCTGGACTTCAATAGTTTTTCAAGAAAGAGTCTAATGCAGGTGGGGCTGTCTGCTCATGGAGAAAGTGTCTCCAGCATTGGGGTAATTGGGTGGGGTGGGATTCCAGCGGAGTCACCAGGGTGGAGCAGCAGAACATCTAACTGATTCAGATTCAGATTTGGCCTGTGGGGGTGGGCTCAATACAGGAAAGATGGTGCTCACCTGCTGGCTGCACAGGAGTAGGCCTCCTCACAGGGAAAATGCCAACTGTCCTGCAGCCTTTGCCACACACTTTGGTCTGCCCCTTTATGCCTGTAACCCATTCCGTACCCTGAGTACCCTTCCCTCCATCTGAGCCCAGGGTGAGTCCCTACGAGTGAGTGAGTCTGTGTTCTAGACCCATAAGAGGACATCTGGGTTTCCTGTAGCCCTCTGTCCCACCTGGATGGTCAGAATCCCCACTTTTTTCACAGCCAGAGGTTGTGGGGGCTCCTCTTCCCAGCACCAGTACCTAGGCTGGGGAGCCTGGTGTGGGGCTGGGGTCCCTTTCTCCTTTAGGGGGAACCTCCATGGCTGAGATATCCCTACTTGTTCTCAACCACCACATGGAGGTTTGGGACCAGCTGGTTTTGTGTCTCTGCCTCTCCTACCGGTCTCAACGTAGTTTCTCTTTTATATCCTTAGTTATAAAACTTCTGTTCAGCTAGACTTCAGATTATTCTCCAGGTTGATTGTTCTATAATTTAGTTATAATTTTAATGTGTTCATGAAAGGAAGCAGGCACTTTGTTTATCTTCTTTGCCATCTTGGATCTCTCCCATTTCTTTCTAGTTTCACACTTATTGCCATCAAAATACAGACTGTCATCATTCCTTCATTTTGCCAGCCCCATTCATCTTCCATCTGCTGACTGCTTGGCAGGAAAGGATACAGGCAAGCTCTCTCCATTGGCAAATGGCATTGGAGATAGTTTTCTGTTGATCTCAATACAGATGCCTATTGAACTTTGGAAAAGGTGGGGAGACAGATATTCTGACTTGTTGGTTGCTCTTCAGGAGGGATAAGAAATCACTATGACCTTCTGCCCATATCCAGCTAATTCCCAATGACCCTGACTCAATGTCTCTCCCTCCCATCAGTTTCTTTCTCTTTTTTTCTGTTTTTTTTTTCTTTTTTGCCCCTTTTTGAGAGCTAAGTTTTACCATTTTTTCATTTCTTGACCAGACTACAAGAGCATTTTAACTTGTTTCTTTGAAAACATCCTGTCTTCCTTTAATCCATTCAACACAAAGTCAAATAATTTCCTTAAAACACTGGTTTTGTTTTTCAATTAAATTTATTGGGGTAACATTGGTTAATAACATAAGTTTCTGGTATACAACTTTAAAATACAGCATCTGTATACTCCATTGTGTGTTTATCACCCAAAGTCTATTCTCTTTCTGTCACCATAATTTGACCCCCTTTTCCCTCTGGTAGCCACCATTCTGTTGTCTGTATCTATGACCTTATTTGTTTTGTTTGTTTTTTCATGTGTTGCTATTTGTTTTGTATCCCACATGTGCATGAAATCATATGGCTCTAGTCCTTTTACTCATTTCCCTTAGTATGGTGCTCTCAAGATCCATTCATGTTGTTGCAAATGACAATACTTCATCTTTTTTATGGCTGAGTATTCCATTGTACATATCTACCACATGTATTGTTATCCAGTCATCTGTTAGACTTAGGTACACTTACATTGTTTCCATATCTTGGCTGTTGTGAATGATACTGCAATAGACATATGGATACATATGTCTTTATGAATAAGTGTTTTCAAAATTTTCTAGTAGATACTCAGAAGAGGGATTGCTGGGTCATATGGTAGCTCTATTCTTAATTCTTTTGAGGAACTTCCATACTGTTTTACATAGTGGTTGTACCAATTTATTACATTCCCACTAGCTTTGTACAAGATTTCCCTTTTCTCCATATTCTCTGCAACAAGGATTGGAAGAATTAACATTGTTAAAATGGGCACATTACCTAGAGCAAAATACAGATTTAATGCAATCCCCATCAAAACCTCAGTGGTATTTTTCACAGAAATAAAACAAAAAAATCCTCCAATTTGTATGGACCCACAAAAGATCCCAAATAGCTAAAGCAATCCTGAGAAAAAAATAACAACGTTGGAGGTATCACACTCCCTGACTTCAAACTAGGCTAATAAGCAACAATAATCAAACTAGCAATGGTATTAGCAGAAAAACAGACACACAGACCAATGGAACAGTATTGAGAGCCCAGAAATAAACCCACACATGGGCAACCCATACATGGGCAACTAATTTTCAACAAAGGAGCCAAAAACATACAACGGAAAAAGGAAAGTCTCTTCAATAAATGGTGTTAGGAAACCTGGAAAGCCACATGTAAAACAATGAAATGAGACTGCTATCTGACACCATACACAAAAGTTTACTCAAAGTGGATTTTATTTTTTTAAAAACTTCTTATATTTAAGATTTCTAAGTGGTAGGCTATATATATGTCATCACAGAAATGCATGTTACTTTATTCAAGGCCAACCTCACTAATCAAGATATTGTTTCCTGATCAACCTAGATGAAGCTGTAGAATCCTTTTCCACTGTTGGTACTGGCATGGGAAATAAATCTTATTTATCACCCCTAGCCTACAAAATTATTTGGAAAAGTTGGGCTTTAAAAGTCCTCCATCTTTGAACATTTATTGTGTGCACCAAAATCTTGCTGTTCAATATATGCAGACCCTGGTGTTTTTTTTTCACATAGACCATGATTTCCTCATTTCCATTTTGTTTTTTCATTACATGTCTGGGTTCTGCCCATGGAGTTGAGGCAGACACTGTGTGTAGACCTCCTCAGGTCAAAGAGATGTTGAAGAAGCTGAAGGCAAAGCTGATGGATAAAGGAGAGCAGGCCAGAAGGAAAATCTAAACTTTCATCAAGAAAGGCAGTGAAAGGCTATAATTAGAAAACTAGAGCCAGGTGTGAAACCTAAGGAGTGAGGCAAGGTCACAAATGGAAAAGCCAGAGCTCAGAAGCCAGAGGGTGGGCAGCAAGGTGAGTTGCAGAGTACAAGTTGGGACAAGGCAAATGCTTCAAAACTAAGCTGTGGAAATGCTTCTTGGAAATGTCATACCTGCCTCTGTGCAGCCATTAACAGAACCATGCATGTAATATACATTAATATATAAACAAAGTATAAATCAAGGTAATACTGTCTGATCCTATGTTGAAATGCTGTGTCGAGCAAGAAATTTCTGTAGTTTCTCTTAGTCTTCTATAATATTTTTACACAAAAATATTGACTTGGCAACTTTCCTTTAAATTATTGGTATCTCTCTAGATGCCTTTAATATTGTATTTAAGACAGAGTGAGAAAGGTAGCTCTCAACACATGCACTAAAATAAAGCAGATCTTAAAAAAAAAGTGGCAGATGGAAACATGAAAGACTCCACCCAGGGACTTGTGCAGATTAGATCCCCATGAAGCCTTTGTTGCCCTTCTGCTCCTACCAAGCCTGAGGGGCAGGCTTCTTGCTGCAGCTGCCTTTGCAAAAATTAACATCTTGTTCCGGCCAAGAAAGCAGGTGACAAGCTCAGCAGTTCTTCTTTGGTTTGTTTTCCTCCATAGCAGTAGCATGTGCCCCCTGAACAGACATTTGTTTGTGCAATCAGTAGGACTGCAAAAGCAAAGGCAAGGAGATAAAGGTGAGTCAGGAAAGAGAAAGTGGCACCAGGGAGCAGAACAAAACAGCAAAGACCCAGGTGATGGAAACAAGGCCAAAAGCATTTACCCAAGTTAATGAAAGCAAGTTGACTCATGCAACCTTGGGAACAGCTAAGATTGTGTGCACATGATGAATCGTCTAATGTGTAAGTCAAGATACCAGCTATAATTAATCTTGTACATAAAGCAAATTTGAGTATTTTGAACATGAGCTAATGAGATTGGCATGTAGGGTCATGCAGCATTCCTTGTTAGGTAAGTGCATTAAGGACAAGGAGGAATCTGGGGGTGCCCTCGGGAAGTGCTTTTCCTTGCAGCCTGCAGTTTCACCTGTGTTACACGTGGGGTGTGAATGTGAATGCCTGCTGTAGGTTGGGCTGGATCGTATTTGCCCCACCTATGCTGCTCTCAAGTCCTCTAGGCTGTAGAGGTCAACTCTGGAGGAGCAAGGAGTCCCAGCCTCACATCAGGCTCCCCAGTGCAGAGTTTCAGTGAAGGAGAGAAGTCTCCATAACTCCTGGTTGTGAAAACCAGTGAACATTATGGCTGAGTGAGATGGAGGGAGCTCCTCTTAAAGGGCCTGTACATGAACTTACTCGCTGATGAACTCACTCACTCTGAGCTCCAGTGCTGGGGCAGCAGCACGAAAGGCTCCAGGAACATACAGGGAGGAACTGAGTTGTCTGGCTTCAGAGTAAGGGATAGAGGAGCTGGCAGAAGCCATTGTGTTTTGTTTTTTTATTTTTTGAGTCCTTTCCCTCCCCACTCCTGGCATGCAGACATAGGCGGCCTCCATATGTGAGCCTCCATCAACCTGGAGACTGTTCATTCACCCTGCACTGGTGGTTCTGAGCCAGGACCCACCCAACTTTTAGGCACACCCAAGCCACTTCCAGTGGCTTTTCCATACAAAGGGCCTGCCTTGGCTCACGCTGCAGACTTTCCTAAAATCTCTCAAAAGTTCACAAAACGCAAATAAGCAGCATCTGGCTTTGGCATGTTCCCTACATCTGGCCAAGCAGCCCTAAGCCTGGCACTAGTGGCAACCAGCCTTTCTTAATGGCATGGCGTCTCCAGCATATCCAATCTCAGTGTGGGCACTGGCCATCTGTGGATTGCTTTGTGGCTCATGCCAGGTGTCCCTGGGCAGGTCACAGGCTGTGGCTGAATTTGGCCTGTGGCGGGTCCCCTCTCAGGAGGCCCCAGAGCTGGCACACCCAGTGGCCAGCTTTGGACAAAGCCTGAGCCACCTCCAAGGATGACACACCCAAAGGGCAGCCTGAGCAGGCACCAGAGGCCTGCTAAAGTGCTTCCTGTTTTGTAGGGTCAGCCCCTGTACCACAACTCCTCCACTGTAGTCACAGCCAGTCCTCACAATCAGTGAGCTGAGGAGCAGTCCCTCCCATTGACATGCCAATGGCAACCACAGTTCCATTACAAGAGGAGGGCACACACAACCTACACAAGGAACACACCTGGAGCACTTGACTCACGCAACCAGAGAAACTGCACCACTGGGCCCTTCAGCACACCTACTACATAAGGCCACCCTACTGAGACTGGGAGACATAGCAGCCCTACCTAATTCATATATGTAAGTACAGGGAGGCAGCCAAAATGGGGAGACAAAGAAACATATCCCAAATAAAAGAACACAACAAAGCTCCAGAAAAAGAACTAAACAAAATGGAGTCAAGCAATCTACAAGGCACAGAAGTCTAAACACTGGTTATAAGGATGCTCAATGATCTCAGGGAGAACTTCAATGGAGAATTAGGAAACATAAAAATAGTGATAGAAAACATAAAAAAGAATGAGTCAGAAATAAAGAATACAGTACCAGAAATAAAGAATATATTAAAGAGAGTCAAAAGTAGATTAGATGAAGCAAAGGATCAAATCAATGATTTAGAAGATAAAGTAGTAGGAAGCACCCAATCAGAACAGCAAAAATAAAAAAGAACCCCCCAAAAATGAGGGCAGTATAAGAGGCCTCTGAGACAACATCAAGCATATCAACATTTGCAACATAGGAGAAGAAAAGAGAAGAAAACAAAAACTTACCAGAAGAAAAGAGAGCAACAAATTGAAAAACCTATTTCAAGAAATAATGACAGAAAACTTCACTAACTTGGTGAAGGAAATGGATAGTCAAGCCCAGGAAGTGCAGAGAGTCCTAAATAATATGAATCCAAGGAGGCTCGCACATCATAATTAAAATGCCGAAAGTTAAAGACAGAATAGCCACCTACTGAGTCTGTCCAGCCAATATTTGTACAACTGGTTCTGGACAACAGTTGTTGTTGAATTTGATTTTACCAAGATATTTTGTATTCTTACCTCCTGGGGTATCTTGATTTACCTTGGACAATAGCCAGCCCCTCAAGCTAATGTTGGATATTAGCTCATTAGATGTTATATAAGTGTAATGTCACTGTGTGTGAGGGGTACGATTAGATTGCAGATGGACTTATCTATAGCTAGAGGTAATATGTACCTGGATATCTAATCAAGCTTCCTTGTGGGATCATCGGGAAAAGACTGGGAAACTGCACATGAAGCCTCATGTGCTCACTTAGGTATCCATAGTGCTGCGTAGATTGAGAAGGAGCGGCAACAGCGTGGTGGACAATTTGCAAAATGGTGAAGTTTTAGCAGGACCTGATAACATTGCAAATCGTCCTACACAGAGGTGTGGAAGATTCATTATCAATTCAACAACAGACAATAGATGAACAATTCTTAGGCAATCTAAGAAGCAGATTTGAATATTATGACTCTTTTACCTACTTACTTTTGAGCAATGCTGGAGGCCAAGAGGCAAGCCCATATCACGGCTTGGGGCTTAAAATTTGTATAAGATTTGCACCAAGTCAGTATAAATGATTGGATTCATTAACATATCCACCTGCAAATCTTTGTAAATCATTGAATATCTTAAAGCAATATGTACCCAAAAAGTTATTCAAGTTATTCAACTTATGCATAATTTGAAAAAAGGGTATTAGTTTACTATATTATTTTCACATATGGTAATCATTAGTGCAATCCACAAAATTTTTCCAACTCTCCTTCTGGAAACATAGTAGGATTACATTTCTTTGCCCATTTTGTGTTAAGTGAGACCATGCGATTAGCTTTAGCCAAGGAGATGTCAAAGCAAATAACATGTCACTTCCAGGCAGAAACTTTAAGGACCAGTGTGTAATTTTCTGTGGTAACTTTTCCTTCTGCCTGGTTCCTGGAATGAGAACAACAGGGGACAGAGTCCTTAGCTGACCCACAATAGACACATAGAGTAAGTAAGAAATAAAAATAATAGTAAAAATGTTTAAAATCACTGAGGTTCTGGGAGTGTTTGTTATTGCAGCTTCACCCAGCCTATTCTGGCTGATATAACATGCAATGGAACACTATACAGTCCATGAAAATCACATAGAGAAATTTTAGATAATGAGAAAATACACAGATAATATATTAAGTAAGAAAGGTAAGTTTTAATAAACTTATTCAGTCATTACAAAATATATTTGAAATGGGGCTTCCTGGGTTAGATTGGATATTTGGAATTTTGAAGTTGGAAAATATTTCATTAAAATAATACCTTTGTGGGTGGAGACTAAAAGTTGACCTTTGGGTTTAACTGCTTATTTGGGGACACTTTTAACTTTGGACCTGTAAAACAACTAAATATCCTTTCTCCTTGGGAAAAAAATGGGCCTTCTTTCTGGGCTTGGGGACCAGACTCCCCTCCAAGCGATGGTAAAGCCTAATGATTCCTGGTGTTGCGAGCGAGCTTGTTCCGGCCACAGAGAAGTCAGTTGGTAGCCAGGTGGAAGCCAGCCTGGGCATGGACTCTGAACCCAGGCCTCAAGCTGAGACTCTAAGGAGTCTTGACCTAGGAGATGGAGGGCCTGCCTTGCACTTTGAAGGAAATAGCCAAGGAAGGGGTGTGTCCTGGCTCTCTGTTCACCTATGAGCATCCATCAACAACAGAGGGTAGCTGATAGCAACAGGGCCACCAAGTGAGGCATCAGCCTGAGAGAAAAAGAATGGAGGGTACTCAGGAAGAGTTATGGTTCAAAGCATTAACATTCAAAACTCCCAAGGAGACAAAGGAAGCATTCAACACCCACCTTTCTGTGTGTATGTTGTCATTCCTCCCTCTGAAGGACAATTCTCAGCTTTCAAAGAGCCCTGAGCTATGCTGCCATGTTGAGAAGGCAGGAGAAAGTAAATGTATAACTGGGCTGCACCCAGTCTCACTTTTATGCTATTCCTGAAGATGAAAGAGGATGACAAGTAAGGAAAGCTCACCAGGAAGCTTTTCTCTGAGATGTAAGCAGTCCCAACAGGGTAAAAGAGAAAATAGTTATCTGGGAAGTCTGCAACTAATAGTGTTGGATTTAACCTTTGTTCCTATATGAGAATATTTGCACTGAGATGTCACCCAAGACCGACTGCTCTCTCTACAAGAAAGTTTTGTCCTTAGGTGAAGAAGTGTGTGTTTGCCACATCCAGTGCCTGCCTTCTCCGAAGGCGGTGTTCCTTCTAAGGTAGCCTGCCAAGGACCCCAAAATTAAGCAGGGGTCTTGTGGCTCAGTCTTCTAGCTCTTACCAAACAGCCCTTTCTATATTGCCTCTCATAGAACCTATTATCAGAATGATACAAATGCCACTTCTGGTATGTATGTATGTATGTATGTATGTATGTATGTATTTTTAAGATTTTTATTAAAATATAGCTAACATATAATATTAGTTTCATGTGTACATCAGTTATTCAATGGTGCCTACCTGGCAGTATATATAGTTATTACCATATTATTGATTATATTTCCTATGCTAAAGAAGTGATTGCCATCAGTCCAGCAACCATCTGACACCATACCACACTATCATAATATTATTGACTATATTCCCTATGCTGTATATTACATCCTCAAGACTTACTTGTTTTAAACCTGGAACTATGAACCTCTTATTCCCCTTTATCTTCCCCCCTCATTTTAATTTTTCAATTACAGTTGACATTCAATATTATTTTATATTAATTTCAGGTGTACAGCAAAGTGGTTAGACATTTATATAATTTACAAAGTGATCCCCCTGACTAGTACCCACCTGGCACTGTACATAGTTATTAACATATTATTGATTCTATTCCCTATGCTTTACATCCCCACGACTATTTTAGATCTACCAATTTGTACTTCTTAATCCCTTCATCTTTTTCAGCAACCTCCAACCCTCCTTCCATCTGGCAACCATCAAAATGCTTTCTGTATGACTTTGTTTCTGTTTCATTTGTTTGTTTATTTTATTCTTTAGATTTCACTTATAACTGAAATCATATGACATTTTTCTTTCACTGTCTGCCTTACTACACTCAGCACAGTACCCTCTAGGTTCATCCATGTTGTCACAGGCGGCAAGATTTCAATTTTTTATGGCTGAGTAATTTTCCATTGTATATATGTACTAGTCTGCTTTATCCATTTATCCATTCAGGGACACCCAGGTTGCCTTCATATCTTGACTATTGTAAATAATTCTGCAATGAATGTATGGATGAACACCTCCCCTCGAAGTAGCATTTTGGGTTGCTTAGGATAAATAGCCTGAAGTGGGATTACTAGGTACTTCTTTGTCTCTTGTTATAGTCTCTGTTTTAAAGCCTATTCTGTCTTATAAGTATTGCTACCCCAGCTTTTTTGTTTCTTTGTTTCCATTTTAATTAGAAATTTTTCTTCATCCCTTTGCTTTCAGTCTGTGTGTGTCTTTTGATCTGAAGTGAATCTCTTATAGGCAGCATAGGAGGTCGGTCAATTAAGTTAGTGAACTTGTTGCAATGATGTTGCTCACCTTTTTTGATATCAGAGGGATTATTCATTATGAATTTGTACCAACTGGACAAACAGTTAACCAAGTTGACTACTTGGAAGTGCTGAAAAGGCTGCATGAAAAAGTTAGACGACCTGAAATTTTCACCAACAATTCATGGCTCTTGCATCACGACAATGCACCAGCTCACACGGCACTGTCTGTGAGGGAGTTTTTAGCCAGGAAACAAATCACTGTATTGGAACACCCTCTCTACTCACCTGATGTGGCCCTCAATGACTTCTTTCTTTACCTGAAGATCAAGGAAATATTGAAAGGCAGACATTCTGATGACATTGAGAACATAAAGGGTAATATGATGACAGCTTTGATGGCAATTCCAGAAAAAGAGTTCCAAAATTGCTTTAAAGGGTGAACTAGGCACTTGTGTCAGTGCATAGCTTCCCAAGAGGAGTATTTTGAAAGTGACCAGAGTGATATTCAGCAATGAGGTATATAGCACTTTTTCTAGGATGAGTTCGTGAACTTAATTGTCTGACCTCTTATGTAAGGGTCTTGTTTTTTTAGCCATTCATCCCACCCCTATCTTTTGATTGGGGCCTTTAATCAATTTACATTGAAAGTAATTGTTGATATGTATGTAGTTATTGCCATTTTATTATTTATATCTTTAACTAATTAATTAATTATATTCTAAAGAAGTCCCTCTAAGATTCCTTGCAATACTGTTTTGGTGGTGATGAACTCCTTTAGCTTTTTCTTGTCTGGAAAGCTCTTTATCTATCCTTCGATTCTAAATGATAGCTTTCCTTGTAGAGTAATCTTGGTTTTAGGTCCTTACTTTTCATCATGTTGAATGCTTCCTGCCAATCCCTTCTGGCCTGCAAAGTTTTTGTTGAGAAATCAGCTGACAATCTTATGGGAGCTCCCTTGTAGGTAATTAACTGCTTTTCTCTTGCTGATTTTAAGAGTCTCTCTTTGTCTTTAACTTTTGGCATTTTAATTATGATGTGTCTTGGTGTGAGCCTGCTTGGGTTCAACTTCTTTGGAACTCTGCCCTTCCGGGGCTTGTATATCTATTTCCTTTGCCAGGTTAGGGAAGTTGTCATTATTTCTTCAAATGGGTTTTCAGTTTCTTGCTCTCTCTCTCTTCTTCTTCTGGTACTCCTATAACATGAATGTCAATATGCTTGATGTTGTCCCAGAGGCCCCTTAAATTGTCCTCATTTGTTTGGATTGTTTTTGCTGTTCTGATTGTGTGTTTTCTGCTACCTTATCTTTTAAGTCAC
Source organism: Rhinolophus hipposideros (assembly GCF_964194185.1). Lineage (NCBI taxonomy): Eukaryota > Metazoa > Chordata > Mammalia > Chiroptera > Rhinolophidae > Rhinolophus > Rhinolophus hipposideros. The sequence goes on from NC_138055.1 coordinate 85,779,190, forward strand.
TGAGTCCATCCTCTGCTTCATCTAATCTGTTGATTCTCTTTAATGTATTCAGTTCCATTATTGTTTTCTTTATTTCTGACTTTTTGAAATGTTCTCTGTCTCCATTTTTATGTATCCTATTTCTTTGTTGAAGTTCTCATGGAGATCACTGAGCATCCTTATAACCAGTGTATGGACTTCTGTGTCTGGTAGATTGCTTGACTCCATTTTGTTTAGTTCTTTTTCTGGAGCTTTGTTGTGTTCTTTTATTTGGGATATGTTTCTTTGTCTCCCCATTTCGGCTACCTCCCTGTGTTTGTTTTTATGTATTAGGTAGAACTGCTATGTCTCCTGGCCTGAGTAGGGTGACCGTTTATAGTAGCTGTGCTATGGAGGTCAGTGGCACAGTCTTCCTGGTTACCTGAGCTATGCACTCCAGGTGTGTTCCTTGTGTGTGTTGTGTATGCCCTCATGTTGTAATTGAGCCTTGATTGCTGTTTTTCATGTCAGTAAGAGGGACTGACCCTCAGGCTTATTGGTTGTGAAGACTGGCCATGACTAGAATGGAGGAGCTGTGGGGCAAGTGCTGACCCTACAGAGTAAGATCTGCCTCAGCAGGACTCTGGTGTCTGCTCAGTCAGCCCCTTGTGTGTGTCATACTTGGAGATGGCTGGATGGTGCTCCAGCTTGTTTCAAAGCTGGCCACCTGGGAGAGGACCTGCTGCAGATCAAGTTCAGCTGCAGCCTGTGCCCCACCGGAGCCACCCAGCAGAAGCCACATAGTAATCTGATGGCCACTGTCCATACCGTGCTTGGAAGTGCCTTGAGAAGCCAAGCTATAAACCAAGGCTCATTGCCTCTAGTGCCAGGCTTAGAACTGCTCAGCCAGTGGTATGGGACACATTGAAGCCAGATGCTTCTTGTTTGGGTTTTGTGAGTATTTGAGAGATTTTAGAAAAGTCTGCAGCATGCGTCTAGGCAGGCAGTTTGTTCGAGAAAGCCACTGGAAGTGGCTTGGGTGTGCCTGAAAGTTGGGTGGGGTGTGGTCTCAGAATCACCAGGGCATGTCAAATGAGTGGTGTCAACCAACTTGGTGGAGACTCAGATATGGCAGCCCCCTGTGTCTGCACTCTGGGAATGGGGAATGCTCAAGAAAGAAACAATGGCTTCTTCCAGATCCTCTGTCTGGGAGAAAGCTGTCCCTCCAGCCCTCATCCTGAAGCCAGGCAACTCAGTTCTCCCCCGTATATCCCTGCCTTTTGAGCTGCTACCCCATCACTGAAGCTCTGAGCCAGGAATTACATTGGTGAGTAGGTTCGTGCATGGTTCCTTTAAGAGGAGCGTCTGAGACTCCAGCCACCCTCTGTCTCACTCAGCCACAATCTCTGCTGGTTTTCACAACCGGAAATTATGGGGACTTCTCTCCCTGGCACTGGAACCCTGGGCTGGGCAGCCTGGCATGGCAGAGGTACCCCTTGCTCCTTTGAGGGGAGACCTGAGATATCTCTCCCAATTTTAATGGTTGCACAAGTTGTGGGACCAGCCTGTTCTGTGTCTCTGCCCCTCCTACCAGTCTCAAGGTGGCTTCTTCTATATATCCTTAGTTATAGTGCTTGGTTCAGCAAGATTTCAGGTGATTCTCAATGATGGCTGTTTTGTAGTTTAGTTGTAATTTTGATGTGGTTGTGAGAGGAGGTGAGCACAGAATTTACCTCCTCTGCCATCTTGATCAGAACTAGTGTATATTTAGAAATGTGAAATAATTACCTCAAAGCTATGGTTATGGAGCAAAAATGTTCAAAATACAAAGTGGATAGTCTCTGTGGATAAAATATTCGTATGAATGGTGATGATGGAGAGTATGCATGCATGGGTATTCATTGATATGTGCATGCAGGTGCGTAGGGGTGTGTGTGTGTGTGTGTGTGTGTGTGTGTGTGTGTGTGTGTGTGTGTGTGTGTGTGTAATAGAAAAATGTCCATTTGAAAGAGCATTAACAGTGGCTCCAAGAACTTATATATGTGGGTGGGAGTGAGAATCCACATTTTAGTGAATATTTTTCCTTTTTCACAGACAAATGACATTTTTTCAAACAACTCTTCTGCAACCAAAAGGGGGAGGGACATACATCAATGTTAAGTGCTTGGAAGTGGAATTATGGAAAAATACTACCCACTTAACTTATATCAGCTCTATGAAAGATTATAGGGTTTGGACTATTTCTGGCCACATACAAGTGTCTGTGAAAAGTGGAAGTAAAGCTACTAAGTAGAATAGGCACTTATGCATTTGGTCATTTGCTTTGAGTCAGAAAGTCTAGACACCACCCTGGGGATGTGAGGGATGCGTTATATTGCTATGACCCTCAGAACTCTTGAAACAGGAAATGCAAAACCAGCTGGGAGACCCTGGAGTGAATGGGCCCTAATTAATCAGCAGTTCTCAATCAAGGCACCTGAAGCAAAGTGAAAATGCAATGATCTGGTGCTCCCACAGATACCAGGCCTTACCTGACTGGGGGAGAGGCAGCCTGAGCCAGTAGGAGAGTTCAACACCTCAGCTAGATGTAGATGCCACCAAATCCTGCTTGGGCGACCTGAGGGCAGTAATAATCTCTCTGTGTCTCAATTTCTTCATCTAGTAAGTAATCACAATCATTTTAACAACTGGAATAGCTAACATTTATTAAGCATTCCCTGTGTGCTAGGCACCAGAATAAACACTTGATTCATTTACTCTTCTTGGCAACCATATGAGGTAGGTGGTATTAGCATATTTCATTGATTCTAAGATGTTCATTTTGTTCTTTTATATTTTAACATTTTCTGTTAGCAGGGTGCATCATATAATTGAGAAGAAAGCATGAGTCATGGCTTAATTTATAGTTTTAATTCTTTCTTAGTAAATTAGTGGTGTATTAGATTCATTGAGGAAACTGAGGCTCAAGTAGGTTAAATAACTCATGTAAGATCACACTGCTAGAAAGTGGTAGAACTAGGACTTGAATTCAGCCTGTTTCTAGAGTTGACTTTCTTATAAGGACCAAGATCTCCTGGTTCCTCCACTTACTAGCTGTTTGACCTTGAGCAAGTTCTTAACTTCCTTGCACCTCTGTTTTTTCATCTGTCAAATGGTGATGATAATAATAATAGTAACTGCTTCATAGGATTGTAATGGAGATTAAACAAGTACATACATGTAAACCTCTTAAAATAGCACCAGACATATGGTAAGTGTTCCATAAAATTTAGCTATTATTGGCTTTAACTATTATAAGAGAAAACCAGCATCAATTGTTATGAATAGAAGGCAGTAGGGAAAAAGAAGGATATGACTAGTAAAAAAAATACTTTCATTAGTACCCTGTTTCCCCGAAAATAAGACCTAGCCAGACAATCAGCTCTAATGTGTCTTTTGGAGCAAAAATTAATAAAAGACCCGATATGATATTATATTATACCCAGTATTATATTATATTATGTTATATTATATTATATAAGACCCAGTCTTATTTTACTATAATTTTTGCTCCAAAAGACGCATTAGACTCATTGTCCACCTAGGTCTTATTTTCAGGGAAACACAGTATGTCCCTGAAATCATCTTGGACCCAGAACAGATGTGTTTACCATATTTGGGGAAATGTTTTTTGTTCTGTCTCTTGAAAACTGAGGGATCAGGTAGAAGTAAAATGGAAGAATGAGGTGAAAAGGGGGTGATCATTAGAGATGAGGGAGAAGGGACAAGGGGAAGGGGAAGGTGAGGCAGAGGGTTTACCTGAGGAGGTGGGAATGGATCTGTGCTTGTGCTGTGGGTGGGCACCACCCTTTGAATGAGTTGTGTTGCACAAAACAGTGGCTGGAACTAAAAAATGTTTTCAGTCTGCAGATTACAATTCTTTGGTAAGTCATGGGATCAGTCTGGTGGGTTACAACGAGCATCTTTAGAAATGCAAGAGAAGGGAAGGGAGGTGAACACAAGGCAAGGCAAGTATCAGAGGGTATCATATGTAATAACAACAGATACTGTTTTATGAAACGGGTTTCAGTTAAGAATGAATAGATGTATATAATGGGTTCTGATGTAGAATATATTTCTCTCTGTGTGTCTGAACTCAGAAGTTTAACAACAAGGGGGAAATGGAGATAAGAAATACATTCCATTTCATCTAATGAGAGCAAAGTTTCAGGACAACCAAAAATTCCAGAATGGAGAGCCAGAAAGATCTCCCAATAATGTTCCATTTTGTGGGTAAAATTCCTTTTCCTCCTTGGGACTAAAGAATAATGAACTTAATTTGGGGAAGGGCAATGGAAAGAGAAACGTTCAGCATTTCTTTTGTTGGCATAATCACAAATCATATAATAAGGAAAAATTAGAAAATAGTGATAAGAAAATAAAAGCACGGTGTCAAGAGAAAACCACGTTCATATGTTTTGGTGTGCTTTCTTCAAAATGTTTATATATAATTTGTATGTGGGGCAGAGGGTTATAAGTATAAATTTATGTACATACGTAGACACACACAGATAAAATGTATATATTTTTTCCCAAGTGGTATACTCTAGGTGCTTTTTAATAGTTTTGCTTTCTATTAACAATAAAACGTGAATATTTTACATGTCACTATTATTTTAGATAGCTACTTTAGATAGCAGTATTTTCATAGATGGATCACAATTTATTTAACTAATTAATCCTAATTTGGGGCATTTACATTTTTATAGGTTTTATTGTTTATAAATAATATATGAGATATCCCTACTTAGGTATACAGCTTTAATTTCTCCTCCCCACAATGAAGAAAACTCTATTGCTTTTTCCTCCTGATATAAATTGAACGAGTCATTGCCAAAACAAACAAACAAACAAACAAATAGTACATTGAGGAAAAAAGTAAAAGTCACCTGAAATCCACCTCTCTGAGAGAACAACTATTAACATTTTAGTGACCATCCTTTCATGGAGCTAACTCTTTATACATTATGTACACATCTGCATAGTCTCACACACATTCATACATAACACGCACGCATAAGGTTTAAGAGGGCATTTTTAAAGGGATTGGTGATATATAATTCTCTGTATCTTAACAATATATAATGGAAATTCCTCCAGGTGAAGTAGTATAGATCATTAATTTTTAATTATTGCATAATATTCTGCTATAAGGATTATCATAATTCATTCAGCTGTTCTTTTATTAATGGACTCTTGATTTGCTACCAGCTTTTTATTATTAAAAATAATGCTGTAATAATCATTCTTGAATATATATGTACTTATATACTAGAGCCTTGAATTCTATAGTATAGAATCCCAGGAGTGGGATTGCTTGGTTGAATTGTACATGCATTTAAATATTTAATAGCGATCATGAATTGCCTTTTCACTTTGCCCCCAGTGACGTATGAGAGTGGCCTGGCCCTGCCTCGCGTCTATGCTAATAATAGGCTCTGTTGCACTTTTATTTTGCCACTCTGCTGGGTATCATCGTGGCAATTCTAATTTCCATTTCCCTGTCTATTGAGGGAAAAGGTTGAACATTTTATCATACTTGCGCTTTTGTTAACTACCTATTCATATACCCAACTAATTTTGCTATTGGATTGATTGTCTTTATCTTATAAATTATGAATGATATTTTTGTATAGTATAGATAGTAACTTTTTAATCTATCATTTGAATTCAAAATATTTTTTCTACCTTGTTTGTCTACTGACTTTGATTTTGTATCTCTTACACTAGATATATAATACCTTAAGTTTTTTTAATCCCATAAGCACAATTTTCCAGTCTCAATGAGGCCCACTCTTTAGATCCTTAGTGATAGGATCTGTTAGGTTCAGCTAGTCTTCAGATGATTCTTGAAGTTGATTGTGCAATAATTTACTTGTAATTTTGGTGTGATCCTGAGAGGCAGCAGGCACAGCATTTACCTAATCTGCCATCTTGGACCTCTTAAATTTTCAATACCTTAAAATTTTATGTGTGTATTTGAGATATATATCACATATTCCTGTCTTAGTTAAAAAGATTTCTTCAATTTGTTAGGTGTGTTAAAAGTACTCTAATTTTTTTCTAAAATGGTTATTATTTTTTAATGTTTATATATTCTGGTCTTTAATATGCCAGGAATTTGTGGAATTAATGTAAACTAGGGGCCCCAAGTTAATTTTCTTTTAGGAGTATATCGAATTGGGATGAAACTATTAATTTATTTATTTATGATAAATATATTCACATACACTCTGATGTCTAATTTTGGGCTCTCTAGTATTTTTTTACTGAGTTTTTTCAAATATAGTCCTATGCCACTACTATACCTTTTTTTAATTATTACAGTGGCTTTTAAGTAGTTTTAACATAGTATTTTAATACCACCATTCTTTGTTCATTAATTTAAGAGCATTTTATACAATTGAAAATACCACTGGGATTCTACTGGAGTTGCACTAAATTTATACACTATCTTCAAAAGAACAGATTTTTAAATAATAAATATTATTCCTTTTCAAGAACATAGTATGGATTTGTATTTGTTCAGATTATATTTTTGCCCTCTAGTAGGACTTTATATTTTTATATAAATCATGTTTCTTTCTTGTATAATTTATTCCTAACTATTTTATTATTTTTGTCCCTATTGTGAATGGAATATTTTCCTCCTTTCCATTTTTATATAGATGTTGCTCATATAGATAAAGCTAATAATTTTATATATTTATTTTGTATCCACTCAATTTATTGGATTCTTTTATTATTTCTACTTGTTTTTTACTAGAGTTTCTTGGTGATCGCAGATATAAATGAAACTATCAGCAAAAATTTCACCTTTCTTTCCATATTTATATAGTACATTTTATGTTGATTGTATTTACTAGACTCTCCAGACAATACTAAATAATAATGATGATAGTGGCATTTCTGTGTTATTCTTGATTTTAATGGAAACAGCTTTAACCATATGAATACAACTGTATTAGTCATATGTTATTAGTTAGCTTATGCTGCAACTATTCTAAAATATCAGAGCTTTGCAGAACCACGAGTTTATTTTTAGCTCACATTGCATGCTGGCGGCTAAAAGGTTGTGGTTCTGTTCCACGAATCTTCTATTCTCAATTTAAATAAAGGTGTAGTACTTATTTGGGGTCTGCTATTCTGTGAGAGAAGAAAAAGAGCAATAGCCATACCATGACTTGGTTTTTAATGCATCTGCTCAGAAGTGACATACGCTGCTTCTACTCACATTCATGAGCCACACAAAGTCACAAGGCCAAGCCTAACATCAGTGTTGTGGAAGGCAGCAAATTACTGGAAACAATAATAGGATCTACCATGTCCTCCCAGGATCAAAAAGATTTTCTTTCCTCCCTTTCATTCACAAAATAGAAATACCTGTTCTTCCCTAAGAAAGACCCCCTACAAAGTCCTAGCCAATTGTGAGTGACAACACTGTTCAAGATTTTATAATAGTCCCTACATCAGATTCAGATGTGGCTCCTCTTGATCTTGAAAGCTAAACACTATACAAAGAATCTACGATCTATACTCCCAATATACAGTGGTAGAAAACAGAGATGGAACAACCTCTACCACACTTCCATTGAAAATGGGAAAGAAGGGAAGGGACATAGCTGTCAGTAATTCATAGCAATTCTGACATGCTGCAGAGGAAATGCTGCAAGTACCTGGGAAAAGGGGAATTTCTTGATTAGTCCTCATCTCTGCTCTCTTACATGTAGCTTTCTAGTCTGTTATTCTCCATTTGAGAGGCTCTGTCCTCTAAGAGGTCTTTCTATTTCCGTTATTCTAGTATGCCCTCACTTGGGGCTCAGCACCTTATTTTTTCATCTTACTCTCTGTCCATAGAAGTGTGAAGGTCCAAAAGTTGTTTTGAGTCTTAAATTGTTACTGGCCACTCTAGATTAGTGGCTCTTTTGGTAGTACATCTTCCCCCAAATATGTTGCCCAGTTTTTCTCTTGACTTTACTTGGAATAATTTGAGCTTATACACTTATGTAGGAAAGTGATGAAATAGTCATTTTCCCCTGAGCCATCTTTTCTAACGGAGTGCCAACTTAACTGATTCAGAAGCTTTTACTGGAGATTTAATGGCTATCGTCTTGATTTGGTTCTTGTCACAAGCTGTCTTAATTGGCCTTTGTTCCTGAAAGTGTTTCTCAATGTGATTTTAAACTGGTTGAAGATGATAAACAGTTCCATTTTCTAATCATGATTGCAAACCAGCCAATTCTTTCCTGAGTTTATCTACTTTGTAATCATTTGTCAAACCCAGACAATAGCAACCAATGCAGACTAGTAACATTTGTCTCCCAAACTCTTGATATAAATCCATAAGCTCATTTGGTACATTTTCTGCCTGTGAGACACCACGGATAACAATTCTGAGATGTTCACCCCTACATAATACAGACTACCATCTTTCCAACCTCCAGTGACAATTTGCTTATCATAACTGCCTGGCCCTGAGAACCAATGCCCTATATTTTAAGTTTTCTTTGTGGGTTGGTTTTTGTTTGGTTTGGTTGGTTGTTTTTGGAATCACTCTACTCTTGGTGTTAATTTTTATATTATTTAGTTTTTCGGTTTTTTGTTATGTTGTGATAACAACCCCAAAATCTCAGTGACTTTCAACATTGTTTACTTAGCTAATGTATTGGCTATGGATCAGCTGTGTTTCTGTTCTTGTGTCGTCTCATTCTGGGATCAAGGCTAAGGATCCAGCTTTTCACTGACATTTGCCATTCTTATAACAAGAGAGCATTGGCCAATTCATACAATGGCTTTTAAAGCATCAGCTTCAAAGTGACGTGCATCACTTCTTGGCAAAGCACATCCAATGGCCGAACCATAGCCCTATGATGTCCTAATGTCAGTGGGGTGGGAAAGAATAATCCTGTAGGGAAGGCAACAAATAGTTAAGAACAAGAGTACAATCTCCCAAGAAATTTCACCATTTAGAATTATATTTGCTGCTGATTTTTCATGTATAATCTTTATTATAAAGTGAGGAGTTTCCTTCTATTTCTATTATACTGTACATACTCGTGTGTGTGCGCGTGCGTGTGTGTTTTAAGAAATAGTTGTTGAATTTATCCAAAGCCTTTACAGCATCTATTGATATGATAGAATAGTTTTCTTCCAGTAATTTGTTGATATAATATTTATAAATTTTCCTATATTTAACTGTTCTCAAATTTCTATACTAGACTGTCATCGATAATTGGTAGACTATTTTCTTATAATCCAATGAATTCTACTTAATAAAATGTAGACTGTTTGCATCTATATTCATCAGTATGCTGAGTTGATGATATTCTTTTCTGGCCCAGTTTCAGGTTTGGGTATTAAATTATGCTGGATTCATAATGAGAATGGGAAAGTTTATAACCTTTATTTTTATGGATTATAATAACTTATTGGAATTATTTACTATTTAAATCTAGCTAGAACCCAGATCTGAAATTATCTGATCCTGATGACTTAAATAATTATTTATTAACCATCTATCCAAACATTTCTGTGATAATTGATTTATTAAAATGTTGTACTCCTTCTTGGGTCACTTTTGGGAACTTAAAATTTACAAGAAAATCCTTTATTTTAGGTTTTTAAATGTATTACCAAGAGTTGAATGTACATTTTATTAAATGTACATTTATTAAATGTAAATGTACATTAAATGTACATTTTATTAAATTTTTAGTTAAAATAGTTAATATACAACATTACATTAGTTTTGGGTGCGCAACGTAGTTTTCAATATGTATATACCTAATGAAATTAGGCTTAATCACCGTGATTAAGTCTAATAACTGGATGACAATGTACAAGGTTATTACAATATTATTGACTGTATTCTTTAAGCTGTACTTTACATCCCTGTGACTTACTGATTTTATAACTGGAAATTTGTACCTCTTACTCCCCTTTACCTTTTTTGCCTTTCCTTCATCCCTGTCACCTCTGGCAACCATAAATTTGATCTCTATGTCGGTGACTCTGTTTCTGCTTTGTTTTGTTTTCTAAATTCCACACATAAGTGAAATCATACAGTATTTGCCTTTCTCTGTCTGACATATTTCACTTAGCTTAATATCCTCTAGGTCCATCCATGTTGTCAAAATGGCAAGATTTCATTCTTTTTTTAATGGCTGAGTAATATCCCATTGTATATATGTACCACATCTTCTTCATCCATTTGTCTGTTGATGACACTTAGATTGCTTCTATATCTTGGCGATTGTAAATAATGCTGCAACGAACATACGGGTATAGGTGGAGCTGAAAATTAGTGTTTTTGTTTTCTTTGGATAGATACCCAGAGGTGGAATTGCTGGGTCATAAGGTAGTTCTATTTTTAATTTTTTGAGGAAACTTTGTAATGTTTTCCATTTTGCAATCTCACCAACAGAGCATGAGGGTTCCCTTTTCTCCACATCCTCACCAACTCTCATTATTTGTTGTCTTTTTGATAATAGCTAATCTGACAGGTGTAAGATGGTATCTCACTGTGGTTTTGATTTGTATTTTTCTGATGATTAGTGATGCTGAACATCTTTTCATGTGTCTATTGACCATCTATATGTCCTCTTTGGAGAAATGTCTATTCAAGTCCTGTGACCCGTTTTTAAATCAGACTGCTTGTGGTTTTTTTTTTACGTTGAGTTGTATGAGTTATTTATATATTTTGGATATAAACCCTTATCAGATGTGTCATTTGCAAATATCTTCTCCTATTCAGTGGGTTGCCTTTTCATTTTGTTAGATTTCTTCATTGTGCAAAAGCTTTATAATCTGTGATTAAGTCTCTTTATTCATTCCAAACTTGTAAAATTTTATACTCTCTTTTTAATAATCACACCTTGAGTTATATATCTATTTTATTGATCAAAAGTAGCTTTTGAATTTATTATTGTTTTCTTTTCTAATTAAGTGATTTCAGCTTTCATGTATTCAGTTTTGTTTATTTTCTTGTTTATCTTTCAATTTCTTAAGATAAGCACTATCTTTTGGAAAAGGTTTTATCTTCTTAAGTAACAGAGACTATTGCAACTATAATTTTTTCTTTAGCCATTTCTCATTTCTTATGTTATAAAGTAGACTCATTTTCATTACTTTTTGGTGGTTTATTATACCAATTTTACCCATGTCTCACACTTTTTATCTTCAGACATAGTGAAATTAAATTTATATATTCTTTTTATGGTTAATTCCACCTACTGCTATGATTTAAGCTATAATAGTCCTTTTAAACTAATGGCTTCCAATTTTCCCGGAAGCTACAGGCTCAGATATCGAACTTACCTCTTGGGTATAACTAACTCAGTATGGTGAACTTGTTAATGTGTCTCTAAATCAACAGTAGCTTTTTTCCCCCAATTGTTTGTACCACTATTAATATAGTTGCTCAAGCTAGAAACTTAGAATTCACACTTGATCTCTGCCTGCTCCTCACACTCATATCCAATCAAACACCACGTCCTGATTATTTTACCTTCTAAGCAAAGTTTACCTTCATCCCATCATCTCCATTTCTGCTGTTGCTGCCCCAGTTTTAACCCTCACCATCTACAGCAGACTGTTACAAAGCTGCCAGACTTTCCTCCCTTCTCTCTGCTGCCAGCCCCATCTCACCCCAAACTTAACCCACCAAACCTTTAGACTGATGGGTCTACAATGCAAATGTGATGTCCTCACTTAAAAATCCTTCAGTGTTCCCCATTTCCAACATAAACTCCACATAGTCTATAGGGCCCTACGGAAGAGAAAAGCAACTAACAACAGTAATAACTTAATATGAGCCACTTAATGAGTTATCCTGTGAATGAGCCTTTGTGTTTGAACAGATATGGAGGGCATTTGGTAAAGGACCAACATTTATTAACTCTGCCTACTTTGAACTGAGTCCTGTGCTAGAGTTTTATTATCTCCTTTAATCATGATAATAACATGCTTGTCTGATGGGACATTAGGAAAGCTTTCAGCTGCAAGAATCAGCATATCTCACTGATTATAGCTTAAACCACGAAAACAGTTAATTCTCTCACATTACAATGAGTCTAGACGTTGCTGTGTCCAGCTTGATGATGTCATCAAAGACTCCCAGACTCTGTTTTTCCGTTCTGCTCTCCCTGGCATATTGGCTTTTCATCCTTATTCTTGTTTCCTCATAAATGCAAGATGGCTAACAAAGCCTCAGGTTTCACAGAGAAAAAGGAAAAGAGGTGATACCAGTGAGCTCTCCTTTCAGACCTCACCTCTTTATAAGGAAGCAAAAGTTCTTCCAGAAACCTCCAACAAATTTCCATTTACATTTCATTGTCCAGAATTGGACCACCTGGCTACCCCTGTCTGCAAGGGAGTGAGAGAGCAAGAATTTAGGGGTTTCCAGCTTGTGTGGTGAATGGCAATAAGAGATGGGGGCAAAGAGGGTGGAGTGGCTGAAAGCTTGGCCTAGGACAGTGGCTCCACAGGTGTCATTTTCTCCAATTTGTAGATGAGGTTAAAGTTGCCCAAAGTCCTACTGCTGGTCACTGGGGAATCCTGGAGTAGGAGCGGAGTTTTGTTTCCAAAGTTTGTACTGTCTTCTCTGTACTACTGCAGTCTTTCCTTATACTCAGAGTAGAATTTCAGATCTTTAGACATGATGAAGGGACATTTCTTAGCACCTGCTATTTTTCCCCAAATCACATCACGTTGTATTTTTAGGCATTGGATGGAATCACCCTAGAATGGATGGAATCACCCATCGATCCAATGATGAAGCCACCTTCTACCTCTTTGATGAAACCACATGTATACCATGTTCCTTTTGCAAATGGTAACATTAGACACTACACAAAGACTCTCTTAGACTGGCTTTGAAGTACAGTAGTTAAAAAAAAACGCAATTTAAATTATTTAAACCTGTACAGCGTGCTTTCTCTAACCTTCCTGATCCCCAATTGAGATCCTTGTCAAGTTTCATCATTTAGTTGTGAATGAGGTTCGGAACACAGTCATCCTGACCTTTAGACATTTCACTTTGCCTAATGAATAGCTTCTAACTTAGTAATGATGGTTAAACCTTTGGTAATATATCAAGAAAAAGGTTTTAAATATTCACCTTAAGAGCAAGTACAATTTCTAAAAAGGGAAAATCTGCATATGAAATTTTATATCTTATGATTCTTTTATCCTTGCTTTAATAAATGAGAATCTACTGGGAAATAGTCTTTGCTTACTTGTCACTAGGATTTTAACCTTTTATTTAGTTATGGTGCAGTGATTGTGACATCATAATGGAGAGATTATGACTTCAGGTTATAAAAAGTGGAAGAATATAGTATGTAAATAGTAAAAACATAAAATGTATACTAATTCTAACTCCACTGGAAATCATTCTTTCCTGACAGTAATTTTCAGTTCCACCTGCTGAAAACTCATTTTCTATAAAAATGAAGCTGCAGACTGCTTAACAGTCAAGGTTACAAAAAAAGGTCTCAGGAACATGTAGATGGGAAATTTTTTTTTTCGTATCTCAAATCTTTTTCTTCTGAAGCAAACCAATCTCAGCCATTAAAATGGACTGAAAAGATCTACATCCATCATCAAAGACTGAGTAGTCAAGATTATTCGTGCCACTCTGAGCACCAGTAGGTTAAAAATTACTGCATTGTTTCCAGCCTTACTAATAGTTTTAGTGATGTCCTCATTTTTCTTTCAAACATAGACAGTCAATTTTCCTATGATGGAAGCATATTACCATTGGACAAATAAAACGCCTTGCTTAGAAATTTTCAGCTTTGAACAGGGGACAGCCATTTCTTACATCGTTTTTCCTCCCAAAAGCATTGGAAAGATGTGCATTTCCAGTTTCACATGAGTCTTCAGATGAAAAAAAAAAGTTAGAAAATGCAATTAAAACAGGCAAATACAGGTAATATGTGAAATCTTGAGACTCTCTGTAATGTATGGTACAGATATGAAAGAAACACAGCATTACAGAAGCAAACCCTGAAGCATTCTTCAAATTTAGTTTATGCCACAACAAAATGTTGCCATAGAAACATTAAATCTCAACAGAATTCCTGGAAGGTAAAGACGTGCCTGCAGACTTGCTTCCAGATGTTGAGTTGCTTGCTTGTTAAATAAAACCTGGCACTTATCATATGGGAAATTTTATCTCGAAACGTGCTCTGAAAACTACCTGCAACTTCAAGTGCGGTGCTTACAATGGAAAGGAAACTAGTAATGTAATGAGAATGACAAGTCCTGTAGATGTATCAGAATTTTGGACTCAGTGCCTGTCAGCCTGGTTGTTTTCTTCTTCCCTCATCAACACTCCCTATAAAGAAGTATCTCTAAAATAGGGTTAACCTTCAATGACCAGAGGATGGGAAATCACTCTGTTAATAAAATTGTTCATCCATGTGAAGCAGGTTGTCTTTCTGAAACACATTTTCCTGTAGACAGTTCAGGGCTCTCTTTAAGAGTAATTTCCCTAGTAATTATACAGCAATTTGCTCTCCGAAAACAGACTGATTAATTAGGAAGCAGCTAAATGAGTTCTTTAAAAATGTCTAAAAATGTTCTTCTTCTTTTCTATTCCTTCTCTATCAAGCTGACAGCTTTAAAAAACATCCCCTTAAATAGTGAATGCATAACAAGTATTGGAACTCAAAGAATTACCACTGGTCTTAGTTTAGAATAGGATTTTAAATTATATAGATGAGTTGTACTCTATTCATTAAAAGGCCATCTGTCAGATGTTCTCCACCATAGACGTCACCCACTTCTCTATCTTCCTCTCATCCTGTTGTTTTACCTCATTTGACTGCTTTAACCACTGTGGGACAAAGCCAGCCCGTCTCCACTTGGGCATTTGTCCTCAGGCTGCGAGCTCAGCCTTCCACTGAGATAATAATTTCCTTCCTTGCCAGCCCTTGTTCACAATCACAAAATACCCAACTTTTAATAAATGTATATAAATATAGTGGAAGGTAAAGTCTCTTTTTTTAGGTTAAATTTATTGGGGGTGACAATGGTTAGTAAAATTACATAGGTTTCAAGTGTACAATTCTGTAATACATCATCTGTATATCACATTGTGTCGGTTCTCATTCCATCACCATATATTTGATCCCTTTTACCCTCATCTACCGTCCCTCTCCCCACTTATCCTCTGGTAACCACTAAACTGTTGTCTGTGTCTATGAGTTTTTGTTTCTTTATTTGTTTGTCCTGTTCCTTTGTTGCTTTCAGTTTTATATCCCACATATGCGTGAAGTCATATGGTTCTCGACTTGTACTGTCTGACTTATTTTACTTAGCATAATAATCTCCATGTTGTTGCACGTGTCAGTATTTCATATTATGGCAGAGTAGTATTCCATTGTGTATATGTACCACGTCTTCTTTATCCAATCATCTATCGAAAGACACTTTGGTTGTGTCTCTTAAAAGGGGGAAAGCCCCACTCCCGAAGTGTGGGCTGTATTAGTGACTTCCTTCCAAAAGGCACAGTATGGGACGAGGTGACAAAAGAATAACTTTACAGTGGAGAAACCTGATCAACTGTCCTTCAAGCCAGGTGATCAAGGTCAACATTAACAGTCCTAAGTCACACTGATGATATGTACCTGTGATGGGCTGTGATGAAAATGTCCCTTGGCCTATGTGATCTGCCTCCCCCAAACTAATCGTGAGAAAAAGATCAGACAAATTCCAATAGTGGGGCGTCCCATGACAATCAGGACACTTCGAAACAGTCAGGATCATCCAGAACAGGGAAAGTCTGAAAACCTGTCAGAGCCAAGAGGAGCCTCTGATGCCATTAGGACTAAATGCAGTGTGGTGTCCTGGAACAGCAAAGGTACATTAAAACTCAGGTAAAAACTAAGGAATCTGAAAAAATCATGGACTTGAGTCAATAATGACGTATCAGTATTTGTTCATTAATTGTAACAAATGGACCACACTAATATGAAACACTACCAATAGGGAAACTGTTTGTTGGCTGGCAGCTCTAAAACCGCCAACCTAAAACTGTTCTATAAATAAACTCTATTAATAAAAAAGAAAAGGCTGAGGAGCATGGGGGGGGTGCTAATGAGGTATACAGAGCTCAGTGCTTGCTATTATTAAATTTGGGAACCAAAGTGGGACTCTGGGAGAGATGTGAGACACCAAGCTCCCCAGGGACCTGGCCTGGACTCAGGTGAGAACAAGAACCCAGTGTCCTGCATCTGTGTAACTCCATGCCCCGCTCAGCACCCTCAGTATGAGCACAGATGTTCATCCTGTACCTGTTATGGGCCCAACACTGCGCTTTATGTACATTATCTCATGTAGCTATTAACAGATGAAGGGAACTGAGGCACAGAGAAGTTAGTAGCATTCCCAGGGACACACAGCTAGCAAATGGTAGAGTCAGGATTTGAACTCAGGCAGTTTGGCTTCCTTCAGGTATGAATCACTGGTTTTGATCATTTGAAATTCCTCAACTATGTTTGGCAGACCCAGCTGACCCTCAGCATCAGGAGATTTATAGTTCTTGGGGGTGGCTATGAGGAGAGGTCACTAAAAATCCACCACATATAGCCATTTATAATACTGCTGAGATGTGGACCAGAATCACCGTGCTCTGAGGCTGGATGGTGGGATTCTGTTTAATAGCACTCACTTATTTTGGGGGCTCTCAGATCTCACCCCTGCAGATCCAAGGATCCAGGTCCTGCAGCATTTAGCACCTCCTCGGTGGGTGCCTCCTCGTGGAAGGGTTTAGGAGTGATACTAATGACAAACACATAGGTGGATTTCTTATCTTGAGGCCTAGCAGATGGTTCCCATGGTATTGACTGCATTTGTCATTAAATAAATCTGAGCTCTAATTGAACACATCAACAAATGCATTTCCTGTATGCTTAGACATCATGGTTTACACAGGACATCCCAACTTCTGACTATTATCCCCACGTCACCATTAGAAGGTCCCTCTTTCACTCTCAGAAGTGCCCCCATTTGAGCAACAACTTGTACAGCCACCATATTTATGACACTCAGATAATCTGCCACTCCCATGCTAAAATCTCTAGAGACCATGTCAACGAATATTCTAATATGTTGGTGACAGCTGGGCCTCTTGTTCCTAGAGCTTTGGTAGAGTGAGTTCATCTGCAATAAGTGATGGTGAACAAAATAGTGATTTTCAGGAGTGTGATTATTCACTTATTCCACATTGGTAACGGTTTAGCTACTTTGATTAATTCCAACTATATTTGTTTTGCCATCAGTGTAACTGCTGCAAAAAGCATTTATTAGAAAAGAAATATACTTTGTGACCATCACCTGAGCTCCCAAAGCTAGATGGTTGCCCATAAGAAGTGACAGATGGCATCGTCCTCTGTCAGGATAGTCAGCATGGTCACATGTGACACCACACTGAGCATCTGCGCATCAACAGCTAGCCCGCTGGCACGAGGCCAAGAGCAGACAATGCTTCAGTTCATCCCAATTGTATTAAGTTGTTTTTGCAGTTCTCGTACTTGACATACATCCTAAATTTTTTTTCAGGACTAATATATCTTGTCTTCCACTGAGTACACAAAATTGGATAGTGCTTCCCCAACACCTGTCACCACGGATCTCATCTATAGTTCTTTACACTTCTCAACTCTCTAAGTCATTTTGCCCTATCCATCTCTTTGTTATTTGGAAGGTTAGTTAACAAATACATTGCAAAGTATGGGGTTTCACTTCCAAAAGTTTTTAAACTAAGTACCAGCTATTAATTCCTAGTGTTTGCTTTCTCTCAAGAATTGTAAGATTTGTTGCAGAATTCTCTTTACCCATGGCCAAAATTTGTAGTAGCCTTCACTCCAAACATGCATTTAGTCCTAAAGCTCTTAATAAAATGTTGTCTTCTGTGTGGTAAAGGCCACTGCTGTTGGCTGTAACCAAATTAATTATAAAATATAGACCAGATCAAGTTCTGGAGATGCAAGATGGTGATGGTTGCACAATAATGTGAATGTATTTAATATCACTGAACTGTATTCTGAGAGTGGTTAAAATGGTAAATTTTATGTTATGTTATGTATATTTTACAACAATAAAAAGTTACAGATATAGATCTAGACATACAGGGTGCCAAAAAATGTATACACATTTTAAGAAAGGAAAAAACTATCAAAAGTGTAATAATATATGCCAAGAACAAAAGGTGAATACAAGTCACGTTTGACTTCTGCGATTACAAGAGGTGCTCAAAGTGGTTACCATCAGTGTCCTTCTGGGGAAGGGTACTTCTGATGACGGCGAACTACTGCTTGAGCAACATTGACCAAAGTGTCTACTTGTATACAGTTTTTGGCACCCACGGTATGTCATATCAATCAGAAGCACCAGGAAACAAGGTGTGTGTGTCCCCTCTCTTGTTGGAGATAGTCAGTAGATGACGGTTGCAGTTTAGGTATGACATGATGGTCTTCAACATGCATAGTGTTGGTACTAGAGATGGAGAGAAGTAGATAGAGCTGAGAGAAACTTACAAGGCAAAAAAGACAATACAATTATATTGGTGATGAAATGAGTAGATGTGGGAGGGTAAGGTATAAAAGGAGGCGTCCATCCACGATGATTCTTGGGGGAACAGTGATGATGGTCACTGAGATGGGAACCCTGCGGGAAGCACCAGGGGATGTCAAGAAGTTATGCCAGAGGAAGGTAACGCATCACAATCAAGCTGCTCTTTATCGTTTCCATCCCCTATCTGGGCAAAGAATGAGTATTAGTTGAACAAGTGTGAATCACTGATGGGAATCCGTGGCCATGTAAGTGGGAATACCAGTCAGGTGTAATGGGAGTCAGCCTTCCCTCCTTGAACGCTGGAGGTTACAATAGTGCTGAGGTCTAGAGGTCTTGGCTTAACTTGGAGTTGCACACTTGAAAGCTGTGTGACTTTGTATGTATTACATAAGCTCTCCACACTTCAGCACCCTTATTGTTTACCAAAAACGACAAAACAATACTTATCTTTATGGTTACTGTGAGCATCAAAGTGCTAATATGCTTGAAGATGTTTTATGACATGAATTATTATTAACATATCATCTTAACTCACTGCTCCAGCCTAACCTTCTCCTTGGCTCACCTCCAAAGAGGTGACACAAATGAAAATGAAGAATGAAGGCTTTAGGGGTTGTGTTTTAACGGATTGCACTAAAGGTGGGGATGATTGTTTTCAGAGTGTTACGCTTCTGTCTACAAACATCGCTCCCTTTTAATTTCTTGTAGAGTTTTGGCTAACAGTTATAAAGATGAATGTGACGTATCATCTCAGAAAAACTTATTGGCAAGACTTCTACCAAATCACCATAGCAAAGGGCACTTTTTAGTGAAACTGTGAAGCATTTTTAAGTTATCATCAGTGCTCTTCCTCCTTTGTGTCCTTGACCATCCTATGGTAGAACATGCTTTCCCTTCAAGGTTTGTGGTTCTCAACCTTGAGTGCACCTTAGAATTAACTGGGGAAATCTAAAAAGTTCTGATGCCCAGGTTCTATCTCATACCAGTGGTACCCAGGCATCAGTCTTTTGTGTGCTCCCCAGGTGATGCTGACAAGCAAACAAAGGTTGAGAACCACCATTCAAGATCCACGTATTTGCAGTTTAACTGGGTAAGTTCCTAAGAATAAAAGGCAATCAAATAGTAGAACTTCAGGCACTGGGGACAGGCCACTTGAACATATAATTTTGGTTGGAGAATATGAGAGTAGATGACACTAGTCTTTGTTGCCCTTCCCCAAAATGTCTGGATTCAGTTATAGTCCAGCCAGAATCAGGTGGAGATTTGAGGCCAAAAGCAACCATGCTTCCACATCCCAGTGTTTGCAACAGGGCTTCTGGGGTTGGGACTTGATGGCAGAGGCCATGCCTATCAGAGGGACCAATAGTTTTTGTGGTTTCCACCCTGCCTGCATCACCAGCCATCCAAAGAGGCATTGTCAACTCCAATGGAACCAACCCTATGCAATCCAAACTTCTTGCAGCTTATAATGCCTTTCACAGTCCAGCTCCAACTGGCCTTTCTAATTTAACCTCCCATTTTCCTCCTCACATAGCTGTATTCCAGCTAGATCAGACTTATCACTAAAGCCCTATACAGATCTACGCCAATGCATATGCTGCTGTTTTGCTCTCCAGTAACCTTCCCCCGCAAACACCTGCTCATACTTAGAGAATCAACCTAAAGGCAACCTCCTCTATGAAACTTCCCCTGCCTACTCCCACCCCTGTGTTCCTGGGTGCAGTAACCCCTCTGTTGCCCAGCTGGGAGGGAACATTTGTTTCCCTTTGCCTACTTCTCTCCCACATCTTCCCCAAGGGGAGAGGAGAGTAATCTGATTGGTTAGAATTCAGGACAGTGACCGAGTTATGTTCATCAGTGAACTCCAGGGTTTACCAGAATATTAAAAGGTCATATGCCCACGTGTGGATAGTGTAATGAGGTCAGATCGCTTGGGTTTGTAGCTTGCTTCTTTCATTTACATATCACGTGAACTTGGGCAAAGTTACTAGTCTATGAAAGCTTGGGTTTCTCATTGTAAAATAGGGAAAACATAACTTTCTACCTCATAAAACTGTACGTTAGGTGATATAATCCATGTAAGGTGCTTAGTCTAGTACATTGCTCCTTGTTGGTACATTGCTCCTTCATCCAGAACTTCTTGGGAGGAAGTAGAATTAGTAGGACAAACATTCCTAGATTTCTGACCTAAATACTATTCACTTAACATGATTGAGCAAATATTTTGTTTTAAATTTTGTTGTAGTTACTGGGCTTCAGCTGAGAACAAAAAAGTATCAACACACTCATATACTTGATCCTTTTACATATATTTTCATTGGCCTAATCACATTAGGTCATAGTTATTTGTGTTCTTATCTGTCTCCCTCTGGTAAGCCACTGCATCTTGAAGGGAAGCTACTCTAACTCCCCTCGATGATGACTAAGAGTGGGAAAATTAAAGTCTAGAGCCATCAGGGAATAATAGGCTTTCATTCATTCTCTCTCTCTCTCTCTCTTTCATGTTCTGAATGATTTCTTCAGCTCTATCTTCTAGATTACTAATTCTCATTCCAGCTATGTCTAATCTGTCTAATCTGCTATGAACTCATGCAACACGCAATTGAACAGGAAGAATTTAGTGAAGTACATTTGAAAGTTGGAGCAAGAAGACCATCTAAGAAAAAAAGGCTTTTGAGTGATGGAGGAGAGACTTTTAAACGTCACTCAGACCAGGATATATTTAGTCCCCAACCAAAGTTGGGGAATTCTATAGGACCTTCACATGGCAGGGGAGAGCATCTTATAAGTAGCGTTTTTCATGGAGGTGTCTTCTGACCAGTAGCCTCAGAATCATCTCAAAAGCGTGTTTTAAAAAGCAAAGTTCTGAACTCTACTCTCACATAGTCTTATTCAGTAGTCTGAAGTGGAGTCTAGAAATCTGTATTTTTAACAAGCACTCCTGGTGATTCTTGAGTACACTGAAGTGGAGAAGCCCTAGGGCAGAGTATGTTTTCACGTGAATGAGTATGTTGCCATAATTTTAGGGGCCCCACTGATTCACACAGTAGGAATAGAAAGAGCCAAACAGTAGAAAACCTATTTCAGTCCTTGAAGACTAAAAGTCTCTAAATATCTTTTGTATTAAAACCTAAACTTTGAACTGCTTGAGAGAGAGACAGAGACAGACAGACAGAAAGACCTCTGTAATTAGTTCAGTAGCCTTGACCCAAGTATGTGCCCATCTGGATTCTCATGATGTCAGACTTGGAGCACTATAGAATGAAAAGTATCAGAGAAACAGATCCAGGACCATAAAAGAAGAGCTTATGGAGCCAGAGCAAGACTGAAACTTCACTCCAGGCCATCCTGGAGGGAATCTGTTTCCAATGTAATTAAAGAAGGATGGGTCATTAGTGCCAGAATTACATGAGTTTAGTACCTAAACTCGTGGTACTTGAGTCGATTGTATACAGCATATTTAGTTTAACTGTTACTTAACAATATATATTTCCTTCTTTTATGTATGTGGGTTTAATCATTATTCCTAAATTAAATCTTTATAAAGCCTGATATAAAAGAATACCTTCTAGAAAGTTTATATAGAGACACTGGAATCACTGTCCTGCGGCTCAGAGCAGGTACATGGCTCATCTGCTGAAATGGTGACTAAATAGGGGCTCCTGGAGCACTAGTAAGAAAAAAAAAATGCTGCCTAATATGGGAGGGGAGGCAGGACCCATAATCAGTAGGATAGGCAGAGGATTAGGTTTATAAAAAATAATTGCAAGTGCAACAGTCCTTTAAGGAATGTCATTAAAATGAAGTATTTTAAAGAGTGCCATCCATTGGGAATCATTCTGGGAAAAATTTGAGAGGAATTTCAAATGAAAAACTTTGCTGTGATTGTTGCTTTAAGCACCATTTTTGGTTTACAAATTACATGCCATTTTACTGACAACTAAGGAAACATGATCCAACTGTATTATTCTGTTACCCCATGTTATAACAGTTCCATATGGTTAACATCAGTTGGCTGATTTCTTTAGAAACAATTAAAAGTCCTGCCAGACACACAAGAAGAAACCATGTGAGCATGTTTTCTACTTGCTGGTGACATTTCATCCCCTCCCCATCCCTTTAGTCTCTAACAAATTGCTCAGCCCGCCAGAGCAGGATCCCTCAAAGGCTGGGAAATGACAGCCCTTGTCTGAGGCATACCCCGTTACTACAACCCAAATTGAGCCTTTAGGCCAACAATAATGCAGAAAGAGATCTGAATTTGTTTCTATGGCACCAAGTGACAGTATTAAGAAATGAAGCCAGTGTGAAAAATAGCTAGTGGGGGTCTTGAAATGCAGTACCATTCAAGGTAAAGGTACATACGATAAATTGACAAAATGTGGACCAATTTTGGAGGATATAGTGGTCAAGATAGGCTATATTTTGATGCAGTCACATCCATCCCCAAATCTGAGTGACTTATGATCACAAAGGTTCACTTCTCACTCGTGCTGTCAGTTGAGGTGGGGGCAAGTCTAACCCACGGCCAAAGTCATCACTCTGAGCCTCAGGCTGACAAAGAAGGAATCCTCTGCAAAGTTGCTTATCAACATGGCAGAGGGGAGAGAGAATGTGCTAAAATATACATTGTTTTAACCTACCAGCCATTCCGTGAGATAGGTAGTAATATCCCTCCTTCATAGATGAGGAAACAAGTTTAGAATAGTCAAAGAACTTATTTAAAATTACCACCAAGTGAGTGGCAGAGGGAAAATTTAATTTTAGGTCTGTCTGAATGTGGCCGGCAGGCTCTAAGATGACCTTCAATAATCGCTGTAGCCTTGGATTCACGTCCATGTGTAATCCTCTCCTCTTGAGTATGGGATCTGGTAACTTGCTTGTAGTGAGTAGCATATGACAAAAGTGATGGAATGTTGCTCCCGGGATGAGGTAATCAGCGATAGTAACTTCCACCCTCAGTAGCCTCTCTCTACACACTCTTTCCCCTGCTGGCTCTGATGGAGCAAGTTTCCACGTTGGATAAGCCCAATGGCAAGGAACTGAGGGTGGCTTCTGTCCAACAGCCCTTTAGGAACCAAATTTTGCCAACAGCCATGTAAGTGAGTTTGGAAGCTGACTCTTCCCCAGTTGAGTGTTCAGATGAGACCCCAGACCTGTTCAACACCTTAATTGCAGCCTTCTGAGAGATCCTAAAATAAACTGTCCAGTTAAGCCATGTGCAGACTCCTAATCTACAGAAACTTTGAAATAATAAATGTTGTATTGGTTTCAGCCATTAAGTTTGTGGTGATTTGTCATGCAGTAATAGAGAGCCCATGATCTTTGCACTGCATAAATTAGCTTCTTTTTTGCAGAGTGTACTACCCAAACCTGTTCTCCCTCTTACACTCCTTCTTTTGGTTGTGACATCCTATCCATATGGTCTCCAAAGCCATAAACTTAAGAGTTACCCTAAATCCCATGCATTCCCTCACTCTCCACTTACAGAGAATTGCCAAGTCTTGTGGACACGAGGTCCTGTACATCTCAAAATTCCTTGTTCCCTCTCCAATCCCACTGTTTAAATCAGGCCATAATTGTCTCTTGCCTAGACTTTTTCCATGGCTCCTGAATGGAGACACCTGCCTCCAGATTCTCTCCCCTCCAATTTATCCCCAAACCCATCACTATTTTCCACATTGCTTCTAGAATAAATCTACACCCTATAGCACCATAGTAAGACAATGTAATGTGATGATATTTTGTTACAGACTTCCTGTTACTTCCATAACTTTTCTCCCACTCAAGCCCCATATAAATTGTTCTGTATAATACTGCTGAAAGGAAGGATTGTGAGACTGAAGTGGGAAAACAAAATCATCAAAATCTTGGCTTTTACAGCCTAAGAATTTGGACCAAAGCTTTAAGGACTCAAGACATATATTTTATACCATGTAGTTTTGGAAGGCTATGTGACCATTCACAATCAGTTTCCCCGTCCCAGATGAGATAAACGTTCTGTAGGCGAGGACAGAGGAAGGATACAGAAGTGTGAGACTTAAGACATCTGTATCCCTGAGAAGGAGCTCTGCTTCCTGACTCACTGTCCCATCCCAGTACTGGGGAGAAGGACAATAGAAACGTAAGATGCATTTGGTGGCTCAGAGAACAGAGAAACCTGCACCTGGCTTCTAGGGCTGGGGGGTAGGGGGCGCCAAGCACAGGGCATGCCTGGCAGAGTTCCCTGGCACTGAGCCTCTCCTATGAACAGTGAAGACCCAGCTGAGTGAGGTACCTATGCAGACAGACGGGGCCATCTGAGTAGACTTTTGATCGGAGGCCAGATGGGAAGGAGGGCATATTAGTGGATTCAAGTATAAACAGATGGAGATAAAGGAAATCACTTCCCCTCCCTCAACCCTCTATTAATATTTCAGCACTTTGGAAGCTCCCAAATTTAGACATAACCTAGGGATTGGAGGAGGTCCTCAATTAGTGGAGATTTAGCATCTGCTCCTGGGCCAGAGAGAGATTTCAAATTTAGGTCTCACCCTCTCACCAAGATTCCTTCTAAAACTCTTCCTACATCTTCTCCTACTTGGACAGAAAGCATTTGACAGACCAAGTGTCATTCTAAAAGATGGTGCTTTGGGTAGGAATGTTATTCTTGAGAATTGTGGGATGATGTGAAAAGACTCAAGAGACAGTTGCCCCAAGGCTCAGCCCCAGACGCTCTGCTTCCTCTTGCCCTTTCTACTGTTTTTCCGGCTCGTATTTCCCACAGAGTTGTCTCTACCAAATCCCCTCCCTGTCTGCTCCTCCTTTGGCCTCAAAGCCTTTTCCCATGAATTCAACCCCACTCTATCTGGAGAGTCTCAGAAAGAATCATATCCATGAAAATCACTTACAGTCACACTCTACTTGTCATTTCTACTTGATGCAAGAGGCAGGGAGAGAAGAGGACACTCAGCTTTCCTTCTATGTCTCTTTGTATCCCTCATCACAAACCCTTCCATTGCCCAAACTGTAACTGGCAATCCAGACTTTCCCTATAAGCCACCCCAACTTCTGGGCTCCCATCGGACTTTTGTAAGAATCTAGGCTTAGAGGGCTTGAGTGGAATTTTCTGGATTTGGGGGGAAGTTGGAACCACAGCTCTGAGAACTTGTGTCTATCCATGTTTGAGTGTGATTACATCCCAGAATGAGGGACAGAAAGGCTTATGTACTATTAGAAAATAGACCAGAAAAACACAACAGGCCAGGTAAGTATTCATTTAGAAGCGAATTCCTGATGCTCTTAACCATTCCATCCAACACAGACTCGGGCTCTTTCCACAGAAGGAGAGAATGGTAGAAGCACTGATCCTTTACAGTGTAACCAACAAGCACAGTTTCGGTGAGATGGTTGAAGCTTGGGCTTTTGGTCTGGTTGTGTGATTATAAACCTGGGACCATAAAAGAAACTGAAGAACACAATGACAACATAGGTTTGTTGTTGTTCTGTGTGTATGAGTCCATGGGTGAGGGCATGCATACATGTGCTTCTGTGGGTCGTCCCCATGAACTAAGGAAACCTAACAGCAAAGCTGCATTTCCTTTGTTGAGCAAAAATCTGCAGCTCTGTAGTTTTCACCTCTTGGTCAACGGTACTCTATGGAACTCCAAAAGAAATCTGTTCTCTTTTCTACAAACGGCTCTTGGAGGTATTCAAAAATAGCTGTCATGTCCTAATTTTCCTCTCATGTCTACCTTTCCAGACTGTGCTATTTAATGTAGGAGAGGAAGGTGTGACTTAAGGGGATATATCAGAACTGAGCAGGGACATTGTTCAGTTTTATTGTTGGTGAAGACTTGCTGTTTGAAACCTTAAATGATGTTAAAGGAAAACATGAGTTTTGTGGGTTTTTTGTAATGTTTATCAAAAGAACCATTCATTAAAAATGACTTTCTCAGTTAGATGACAGGAGGAATATGGTTCCCATCTCTTTTTTACCAGATCCCTGCTCACAAAGACTGAAAAACCCAAGAGTTATTCAGCTACATACCTACAAAGAAAAAAATATTGGAGAGAAAAGTTGTGGGAGATTTTGAAATGGGAGAAAGAGATTACTGGATATCCTTTCAGTGGCGCGTCTGGGGATCATCAGATTCCCTGAGCCACAAGCACCTTTGTTCGTCTTTTACTGAGATATTTACAACTCTGCAGGACAGAAGTACACTTGTAGAGAACTGATAATAATGCAAATAATTCTTGTCATAGAAACGCAAGTTGTGTCCAGTGAATGCAATTGATATCATTCTCTGGATATTGACCTGTTCTGCTAGTTTTACGTTCATTTGTAAATTTGTTTCCCAAATTCCTTATCGGTCCATATATATGTGGTATTTTAAGTTTTCCTTTGAAAGAAAGATTGTAATACCTTCCTGATCCCCTCATTAATTAATGAGTTAAATAAAGCCCTATTTTTTTATTTAGATGAGAGTCACAATTGTACTTTATTTTGAAAATTATCCTTTGACAATAATTGTCTTTATAATTCACCCATCTCCTCATTCATCTTTTAGCTTTTTAATCTGCCCTTCCTTCATATTGCCCGTATTTTATACATATGAAAGCACTTGTTGAATGAACTCAAAAAGAGTCTGGAGGCTGTGGCCTCCAGAAATAAATGATAAAGATTTATTCAAGAGTTTTAGAGTTTGCAGATTGGAAACATGGGTAGGCAACCCCCCAGAAATATTCCAGAGAAGAAAGAAAAATTAAGAGTTCTTATAGTGAAGAGTAAATTCTTAACAATGATTAGTTCTGCAGTCTTAGTCTTAGGATAGTTCCAGGATGGTTATCAGCCAGAGGTCAGGTGGCCCGGATGATGATGTTAGGTTGTCTGGAAGATGGGCTCAAGGAGGTGTGGTCATGTCTGGTGGTCTGGATAATGTATGTTAGGTGGATGTCAGGATATATGAGTCTTCAGGCGGTAATCAGATGGTTATCTGGAGGTCTGGCATATATCCAGGTATTAACACACAACAAATTGGTATGTATCCAGGCATTCACATAGGACTGGAAAGTTGGAAGTTTAAGTTCCCAGGATTGATAGAATAAGAATAGAACCATTTCCTCATGCCTCAGCCTTCCTAATGTTAGTAATTTTTGCAGCCTGGTTAAAATGACTCCATTTTATATATTCCCTATCTTCAGTCTTTCCTCACACCTAAAATTCCCATACTCTTGTTATCAGCATAGAGTCTGGAACCAGACTGCCTGAGCTCAAAAACTAGAACGTTAGTCAAGTTATTGACCTCTCTGTGCCTCAGTTTCCTCACATGTACACTGAGGGTAACTCAAAGGGTTTTGTGATAAATAAATGAGTTACATAAATAAAACATTTAGAAAGCGGTATGGAACAAGAAAAAAGCCTGTTACTTTTATTTCCTTTAGGTTGCAAGGACAGAGATCATTTCCTTCTCATTCTGGGACCTCCTGCTTTTTCCAGCTCCTCTGTCACTTCTGTGAATGAAAACCGATTTCTAATTTAGGACACTTTTGGTATCACTACTTTCTAATTTTCTCCTCTGTCGGATATTATTATCAAGTAAAGATTTATATCGCAATTTTTGTCTGAGGGAGCTCCATTATTCTTAATGGAATGAGTTTATCAAATCGCCATTCCCCCTCATAATAGCCCTTCAGATAGAGCAGATGCATTTACTTATTCTGAACATCAAATTGTAGCAGCCTCCAGGAGCCTCTTCTTAGCCTGGGAGAAACATTAGTCAGCCCATAAAATTAGAAAGACCATGCTGTCCTTTAGGTGTTGATTAGGGAACCAACAAAAAGGTCCCTTTGGGGGAACAGGGAAAACAGGTTTGGTTTAGCTTCTTTAATCTGTTTCTGGACCACAAAACTCCTTCTTCAGATATGGGCTGATAGATTCAAGTTTCCAGTAAAGATTGTTCCTGGAATAGTATTCCAAATCCCTGGGCCCAATTTTATCAGTCATGATGGGCTTACGTGTAGTCCTGTTGCTGTAACAAACAAACGCTCAAATCTCCATGCCTTGAACAACAAAGGTTTATTTCTAGCTCACGCTACATGTCCAGCGTGTACTCACAGTGGTCTCTGCTCTGTGGCATCCCCACTCCAGGACTGAGGCTGACAGAAGCTCTACCATTTGGGATGTCTCCAGATTCACTCCAAAACGAAGAGAACATGAAAAATTGCAAGGTGGATGTTAAATATCTTTCATTCAGAAGGGACTAACATCACCGCTGCTTGTCTTTCATTGGCCAGGGCACGTTTCATGTGCTCCTCCCATGTGCCCAGAATGGAGGGGGACTGGACATCAGATACTGACAGATAGTAATGTGTGCCACACAGTCATGCCTCCCAAGCCTTGACTGCTTTGGTTCTAATTTATTAGCTTCTCTGTCAGCATTTGGAATAGGATGTAATTCCATTTCACTTGGCCTTGTTTCTGACTTGAAAACAGCCATTATATTATCCGAAATCTGCGGGGAGGAACTGAGCTACTTAACACTACAAATTTTCCCCTTCAAACTTCAGGCTTTCTCTACACAGTCGCCTTCATATGACCAGAGATAAGCTTGTTTTTCCTTGCAAGTTCCTGCTCACCCAGCCCCCACCTGGGTCTAATTGTAAAATGCATCTGCATGTTTTAAAAGCTAATTATGTAAATGTATCAGAGTCCATATCCATCAACAGATAATTAAGAAGACTATATGCATATTTATGAGTTTGCTTAATATTGCTTTAATGAGGAGGTTTATTAGAAATACCAAATCAAGGAGGCAAGAAGAAAAATGATCATCCCAAGGACGAGCACCAGTTTTTGGTAGTTCTTGGTAGTCCTGAGGGTGGTCAGAACACTCAAAGAGCCCCTTAGATTTCCTATTAGCCTACCATACATGACAGGAAGAAGCTGGAGAAGAGGTAGAAAACATTACTCGACACTTCTTTGAAAACCAGGCTATACTTTTTTGTTTTAAATAAAAACTATTGTAGGAGCCAAAGTCTAATGTTTCTACCACCTGTAAAAGCAAGGCCCCTGCAGGGATGTAGTCAGAAGTCTGACATGGCAGCCGCAGCTAATTCAAAAACTGACGAGACAGAGCCACCAGTCTAGCCCAGATGGCTCCTTTGTGCACATTAGGAAAAGATGCCTCCTTAGGAGATGGGGAAAAACTATGTCTCCTTCTAACCAGCAAAGCCCTATGAGTACGTGGCTTAGCAAGGAGAAGTTACTTGGGGCAGAGACATAAGCAACCTTACCGCAGGTTGATGAAGCCTAGTGCCAGGACACACAGAGAGGGGAGTTGAGCATGGAGTAGAATTTAGCCTTCACTTACTCCATCAGCCAGGCACCTTTGTACAGCACATCATCTGCAAAGCCACAGTGGCAGCCCTGTCTAGAAAACTCCATGGGAGAACTCTCACCAAGAGCTGGCCTGAATCTATAGGAACAGAGGGCCCTTCCTCATTCTATCTACCAAGTTGCTCCTTCAGTTTACCCAAATGGTGGCTCAATCCCACCTTTGGGCCTTTCTATCGCACCATGCTTCACTACCCACACACATTCCATTGGCTAGAACTCAGTCATGTGACTTTACCAAATCACAAAGAAAGCTGGGAAATGTAGTCTTGTTGGGTGACCAGGAGGAAACGGAAGTCAGGTTTCTTGACCACATAGAACTGTCTCTGCCACAGTCCACCCATCTGTTCACTCATTTCACGTTATGTCCCTCATAGAAAGCATAGATCTCATCCCAAGAGAGAACACAAAGACCATCCAATGACTGCAACCAGCTCCAGGCTAGGATCTTGGTGATGTGTAGTCCTCTTCACCAGGTCAGAGGCCACTCCCTGTGATTTGGTGAACTGTAAACTACAAGACAAGTTATCTGCCCACACTACTCCCTACGCAGGATACCTAAAATTAAAACTCCCATCCAATACAGGGAAGGATGGCAGAAGCAATCCTTGCCCGTAGCAATTCTGAAGTTTCTCTGAAGTTGGTCTAATTCTGATCTCTGAGAAGTACTGCCTTGTTTGTCACTCTCCCTGGCAGGTCTGAACTGGATGCTGACAAGGATGCCGTCCTTGGAGGCTCCACAGCTTCAGTCCCCTGATTCCTCTTACGGCAAGTTTAGAGGCCTGAGACAGTTTTACAATGTGGACAGTCAAATACTATTTCTTTTATGTTTAGGGTTGTCGTTTCTTTGGCTTAATTGTAGTAGCTCTTCTATTCTATTTGCAATTAGTCAGTGCTATGTGTCAGGGACCACATCCACCTCCAGTCCTAGATATAATTCTCAAACCTAATTTATGTCTTTGCCTCCTTATACTTCCTGGTTTATCTGTCTCTCTTTTTAGTGAAAGGCACACATTACCTCTTCCCATACTCCCACATCCCATTGGCCAAAACTCATTCACATGGCCCATTTAACTGCAACAGAGGCTGGAAATTAGGGTCTCGCTATGTGCCCAAAAGGAAACAGAAATGGGGTTTGAATCCTTATCGTTACTTCTTCATCTGGCCTGGGAGGTAAGTTATCCCGGGTAATAGCCTCCACTCAAAGTATTTGGACTGAGGAAAGGTATCTCCAAAAGAAGAGGGACGTTATTTCCAGAAGAAAATAGGAGTTGAAGAGAGAAAGTAATAGAGTCCACCCTGGATAGAGGTTAAATATTTGGGGGAGGGGAGTGGGGGCAGGCAAACCTAGAATGAAATCGTGATTTCAACATTTACCAGCCTTGGGTTTCTACAGGAAAGTGACTGGAGCTCCTGGGCCTCAGTTACCTCGTATGTAAAATGAAGGTAATAACATTGCTTCCTTCATAGATTGTTGTAAACTTATATTAGATAATGTTTGTCTCAGTCCATACACTCAGTTTTGCAAGAAATTTAACTATTTTCCTATATCTGAACTTAATGTCTATGTTAAATCCCCTTTTCCTTCTGATGGCAGAAACTTAATCTCAGTTCATCCATACCCTCTCCCAGGATTCTGTGTAAGTTCTAGGGAGCTAATGTGGATCCAAGATGGCAGAGATGAGAGAGTAGGCTCTGTCCATCCACATTGTTCTTCGTCTATGGTGGCATCTGCTGAGATGAACTTGCATATCATTTAGTCTTTGTTCTGTGTGGGTCACAGTTTTGCCATCCATAGTTCCCAGTCACCAAGCATCTGCATATCTGTCATGTGTCGTGTCTGGGTTACCCCACAGTGCACAGGTCATTCTGGGACCCCAGACACTTTCTGTGGTCCTTGGACCATTTGTCCTGACTCATCGCACAAATATTTCTGCTGCTCTCATGCCTTATTGGCTTAGGGACTTCTGGAGTCTTCCCACCCCCTGGCAGTGAGGCTCAGGTGCGTTCTGCTCTTGGTTCCCGAATCCTATCCAGAGATTCCATCATTTAGCATCAACCATCTCCCTTCCTCCCATGACTATTCAGGGGAGAGGTTCCAATAGAATCTAAGACTGAGCTGTCCAGTACAGCAGCCACCAGCCATATATGGCCATTCAAATTAGAATTGGGTAAAACATGCTAGATTAGTTATACTATAATCTCACGTAATTATACGTGAGATTATACTATACTCACGTACTCAGTATTCACATATAGCTAATGGCTAACATGTTAGAGAGCAGCATTTTTATTATAGAACACTTCATCATCCCAGAAATTTCTGTTGGACAACACTGGCCTGGGATTTCTTCCACATCTGGCTTTCCCCTCCTCCTCATCTCAGAATCTATCAAGGCTTCTGGCCTGGGGGAGAAGCCTTGCTCTTACATGGTCTTAAGATCTTACAACCATCCTGCCTCATGTCTAGGCTTAGGTTTTGAAACTCAAAAGACAAGAACTGACACTTTTGTTCTACCGGGTCATCTCTTCTCTGAGGCACAGAGCGTGGTGACCTTTGTCACCCACAGAGTGACCAACTGTCCCAGTTTGCCAGGACCAAGAAGAGTCCTGGGATGTGAGACTTCCAGTTTGAAAACCAGGAAAGTCTCGGACAATCCAGGACAAATTGGTTAATTTGGTTACAAAGAACCACAAGTTACCAAGGACTGTGGGAAAAGAAATCCAGTCTTTATATCTCAAAATTTACTTCAACTCTGCAGCTAATATTAATCAGATAAGAACTGCAGTTTAACCTCCACAGTTAGGCTTGGATATTAGGTTTCTTATTCTCTTTCTAGAAGTTTTCCTGATCCCCACTCTCCTGCCCCCTCCTTCCCTAGTCCTGTGACTTCACAGATTTCATTGGTTCCACTTAGTATTTTTATTAGATGTACATCTTCGGATCACCTTTCCCCTTTCCCACCTCAATAGGAGACCTGTTTGAGTGTCTGATATTTCACCCTTTTTTCAAGGGAAAACTATTGATCCTGAGGTTATATGAAGAGTGAGCCACATAAAACACGTCTGTTGCAGGGCAAACAGTGAGGACCTGTGCCAGAGGACCCCTTTGGGCATTAAACTAAGACTTTCAATGGATTGTTAATAGTTACCTTTGGGCACATGTCTACCTCCCACAGTGACAGTTTCAAACACAGAGGCTATTACAGAGCTCAGCTGTAAGAGAAGGGACTGTCATGAACTGCTGTCACTCGCCTGCCAACTGCCTTGTCTCCTTCTATCGTCTCCCTGACATATTTCTGCCCTGGCTTATTAGTTTGTGTGAACTGTTTAAGAATACCTTGATAGCAGCAGCTCTGAAGGTTAAAGAAGAAAAAGAATCATTCAGTGAGAAGTCAACTGTCCTTCTTTCACCCACTTCCTTTCCTCAGTGAGATTCAGACCCGAGGAGACACCAGCATACGTTCTGTCAGAGACTCTGACCCTTGAATATGATTTGTGCTGTTCTCTGCTCCTGGAAAGTCTCTTTCTCTTCATTAACCTTAACCTGTAAGGTCCAGTGCTAGTACAACCTCATTCCGGAAGCTGCTCATGATGAACCTGACCAAATCGTTTGTCTCAACTGCGAGTATGACAGAAGATTTAAAAAAATACAGAATTTTATACGCATAACCTCACTCCAGACCTGAATCAAAATTGTGAGAGGAAGGTACCAAAGATGCAAAGATGCATTTTTAACAGACACTCCAGGTATTTTTTTTTAAAAGTTATACTGATGATATATAAGCTACATGCCATACAATTCACCCATTTAAAATGTGCAATTCAGTGGCTTTTAGTATAGTCACAGGTTTGCAACCACACAATCAATTTCGGAACACTATCACCTCCAAAAGAAACTCCAGATCCTTTGTTTAACACCCCCCCCATTCCCGCCCCCATCTGAATTGCCTGTTATACATAATACTATGAACATTTGGGTACACATTTTTGTATGGATATGTGTCTTTATTTCTCTTGGCTGTACACCTAGGGATGTAACCATTGGTGAATCTACTGTGTTCCCCAGAAATAAGACCGACCCGGACCATCAGCTCCAATGCGTCTTTTGGAGCAAACATTAATATAAGACCTGGTCTTATTTTACTATAATATAAGACCTGGTCAATGATATGATACGATATGATATGATACGATATGATATGATATGATATGATACGATACGATACGATACGATAGATATGATAAATATAATAAATATAATACCAGGTCTTATATTAATTTTTGCTCCAAAAGATGCATTAGAGCTGATTGTCCGGCTAGGTCTTATTTTCGGGGAAACACGATATGTCTCACTCTTTGAGGAACTGCCAGGCTGTTTTCCACAGTGGCTCCGCCAGTTCCATTCCCACCCACAGTGTATGAGGGTTACGTTTTCTCCACGTCCTCACCAATACTTGTTATTACCCTCCTTTGTTTATTCTAGTCGTCCTAGTTAGCCTGGAGCGGTACCTCATTTTCATTTTGATTTGCATTTCCCTGATGGCTAATGCAGGTGCTTCTAATACTCACTGAAGTTTGAGAACCTTTGCTATACTGCCCTATGGTATAGGGATGGGGTACCCACCTTCCAGCCTCACTAACAAAGACAGTGAGGGCGCAGAAGACCTGGGGTATAGCTGCTAGATCTCCCCCAGTGACTGTCCCGTACCCGGTGCATTGTCGGTGCTCCACTAGGGCTTGTGCTGTGTCAGGTGAAGATACACAAATACATTCATTTCATCATCACAACACGGACTATCATTACCACCATTTTACAGATGAGGAAATTGAGGCACAGAAAAGTTCAGTAACTTGCCTGTATTTGAACTCAGCTTGCTTGATGCCACAAGCATCTAGTCTTGATGCCAGATTAGAATGCCTCCTGCAACAAACATCTATTGAATAAATGAATGAATTCAAAATTCTGAAAAAAGGAGACAACAGGTTGCAGAGGCAGGGTTCACTCCACCATCCATTCAATCTTTCAGGAAGAACAGCATTGGAATCTGAGCTGCCTTGTTCCTGTGAGTGACATCGTGACACTTCACAAAACCTCAGTTCCTAATGAAAGACAGACATTTTCCCAGGCTTGGGTTTTTTCAACCAGATGGACATGAATCCTGAGTTCCCAGGCCCATCAGGATAAATGTATGGTGGAGAGTAGAAATAGAGACTTATTCTGGTGCAGGCTTGGATAAATGCATGCTTTCCAGGCATTCCAGGGATGTATTGGCAGTGAGGTTGAAAGGTGGAAAGAAGTCTTTATAGCTCTGAATTGAACTATGCCATAGCAAATATCTCCTCTTGAGAGCAAACATTACTGAAGATCAGCTAATTTCCAACATGATTGTCTACCTCCTGGACAGGGTAAAACCTTCAATATATCTTACCAGGAAGGGCTGCTGAATACCTATATCCCAACTTTGGGCTAATTAGGAAAAGGTGCTCCTTCAGTCTGAGCCAGGGTGTATGGTTTGGTATGCCAGGCATGGGCTGGATTTCAGCCCACGCCGGCCCACTTGGTGGGGCACCCTTGTGCAGTGCCCAAGCTGAACAACCGTATATGGTAGCGCTGCTACCAAGCACCTTACATTCCAGACAGTAAGTAACTCTCTGTATATTAAAAAGTATAATCCTGGTGAATATGGTAATCTTGGAAATTAGGCAGCCACTTACTATAAATCAAATAATGGATTTTCAAAACTTCATAGCTCTTTATAATCCAGATGAAAGAAACAACTGTAGGAGCCGGCAGCAAATGACTGACAGAGCCTTTGTCTGACATAATGGGCCATAGAAGCTGACTAAACCCAGGCATACAGAATCCAAGCCAAAGCCACACAATTCAAAGCCAAACTCATTCATCTTGACTTCAGTGCCTAATCCAGAAAGTCAGGGTGCCCTTGGAGTCCTGAAAGATGGAATATGGTTCTAACAAAGAACTGAAGGTTTGCAGCTCAGGGCTGCAGGCAACCTGCTCACCGATGGAACCAGACCAGCAGCCAGCAGCACATCTCACTTCTTAGGCAACTGACATCTATGACTCAGGCTTTGTGACGTGGCTCCATCAAAGTCCTGGCCAGTAGCCGGCCACCACCACCAAATAATATCTGCTGAAAGCAGCACCAGGAGGCAGGCCATGGAGAGTGGGGGTGGGTGAAAAGCTGTGCGAGGTACCTGAGCACCTATCAGAGGAAATGATGACGTGGAGCAACACCAACTATTATTTGTGTCTTTCCAAATGCCCAAGCCCATTGACACGCCACTCCACATGATATGGAGTGATGGTCAGTTGCTGAGGGTCTGTTGTCCCAGATGGAATAGCAGTGTTCAGAGAGGGAAAGAGAGAGAGAAATGCTATGCATGGATAGAGAGGAAGAGCTATATACTGTAGTAGGCAGTACATAAACACGGGCATAAATCTAATAACAATAATTATTATTTCTAATAAATTGAATAATAAAATTACTAATAAATTGCTAAAACTCACAGTGCCCTTTACTCATATTATCTCACTTGCCTTACTAAGGTATACGGAATTCCTAAAAGTTGAGTATTATTAATGTATTCTTGTAGGTGAGGACACTGAAACACAGAGAAGGGAAATAACTTATCCAATATCACACAGCTTGTAAGTAGTGGAGTCTGGATATGGAGACTTGCAGTCTCGCTCTAAAACCCAAGCTCTTAACTGCAGCCCCTATTGTGCTTCTCAAAGGACTAACTATTGGTAACCTGGGGTGTCACCTATGGGTATATGAGACTACACTGGGTATTTGAAGCCACTATCATATACACTGGGCATCCATCCATCCATCTATCCATCCATCCACCCATCCATCCATCCATCTATCCATCTACAAATACATACATACATACATAAACATATTTTTTTCAAGGAATATTTATTGTGTTCTGCTCTTTGTATGCACTGTTGTATTTAATATTGCCAACCACTCTAGGTTATTAGAAATAGAACATGGCCCCAGCCTGTAGTAGATTGTTTCAAAAAATGGCTGCAAAAAAAAAAAATAATAAAAAAAAAAAAAAAAAAAAAAATGGCTGCAATAATATCTTTCATCCCTCATGTCTTTTGCAATGAGACTCTGTGAATCCTCTCATCAATAGGTACACTTTATTTACCCTCACCTTGAATCTGGGCTGGCAGTGTGTTTTGCTTTGATCAATAGAATACAGTAGAAAAGATATTCTGAGATGCCAAAGCCCGAGGCTTTAGAGGACTGGCAGCGTTCACTTTTCATGTAATTGACCTGACTACCCTGAGACTGCCAGGCTGTGCAGAAGCCCAGGCTAGCCACGTGAAGAGAGAGGAGCTGAGGTTCACCAAGGCACCAGACATCGGGGTAAAGTCTCCGTGGACTTTTCAGTCTTTATTAGGGTTCTTCAGGGAGAGAGAGAATGAGACTGAGAGGTTGACTTAAGGAATTGGTTCATGTGATCATGGAGACTGGCAAATCCAAAATCTGCAAGGTGGGCCAGCAGGCTGGAGATCAGAGACGTACAGACATTGCAGTTTCCGTTTATATGCCATTTAGTGGAGAATTCCTTCTTGCTTGGGGGAGGTCAGTATTTTGTTCTATTTAGACTTTCAACTGATTAGATGATACCCACTCACTTTGTAGAGAGCAATCTGCTTTACTCAGAGTCCACTGATTTAAATGTTAATCTCATCCAAATACAGCCTCAGAGAAACCTGTAGTCCAGCCAAGTTGCCACATAAAATGAACAATCATGTAGTCCTACCCAACCACCAGTATGATGTAGTTGTTTGAGCACAGCTGACACCTTGTGGAACCAAACAACCAACCAGTTGAGACTTGTCCAAATTCCTGACTTACAGAATCACAAGAAATAATAAATTATTGTTTCAAGCCACTGAGTCTTAGGGCTGTTTGTCATATAGCAATAGAAAACTGCCCTAACAGAACTTACCAATTAATGACCTTAATAAACAAGTAAATAAACACATAGAAGTATAATTACACATTGATACATATTAAGGAGGAAAGAACAGAACAGAATTATTCCTTCATTGCATTTATTGAACAGCTACTAGGTAAAATTTTCATGGTCGTGTCACATAGGACACTGGTAACAAGACCTTTTTTTCCAGTGTCTGACTCTAACTTTCAGTAATAACTGGGCAAAGCACTGACCTTCCTGGGCCTTGGCTTCTCATTCTGTGAAATGGGCATGATAGCACTCATCTTCTCTGCCTGATAAGCTCTTGTGAAGATGAAATGAGACAAGAAACAAAAGTGCTATGACAGCTGAAAAGTCCTCAGCGAGCTGCAGCATAACCAGATAAATGCTCCGTTGTCTAAAAATGCAAAATTGCTTTATAAGTTATTGTTGAAATGGAAACATCTGGCCAAGGAAACTTGAAGGAAGCAGCAACCTTTTTGACCCAAGCAATTTCATCTAATAGCTAGCGGGTCTCTGGAGTCTCCTCCTTCAGCTCTGCTTTGCCCATTGCTTGGAATTTTATTTTGAAATATGTCCAGCCTTGCTTTTTTTGCACGTCTGCTTGTTCTATTTTTACTTTTGATCAGATTAGAGAAAGATGTATATAAACCAAAAACAACAAAAGAACAAGACAAACAAATGAGAAACAAAAACTCATAGACACAGACAATAGTTTAGTGGTTACCAGAGGGTAAGGGGGAAGGGGGAAGGGAGATGAGGGTAAGGGGGATGAAATATACGGTGATGGAAGGAGAACTGACTCTGGGTGGTGAACACACAATGGGATTTATAGATGATGTAACACAGAATTGTACACCTGATATCTATGTAACTTTACTAACAATTGTCACCCCAGTAAACTTTAACTAAAAAAAAAAAATGGCCAAAAAAAAATAGAAAACCTTATAAATGATAAATGTCCATTGTTGGGCATTCCAACTAAAGTTTAGAAATCTCTCCATTAACTTCTTCACCAATATGTCTTCTAATTTTACTTGTAGAGCAAACTGAGGTGAATCAGAATTGTATAGGAATTTTACAAGCACCATCAGCAAGCTGCAATTAGTTTACAGATTAATG
The DNA here is from genome assembly GCF_964194185.1 of Rhinolophus hipposideros. Lineage (NCBI taxonomy): Eukaryota > Metazoa > Chordata > Mammalia > Chiroptera > Rhinolophidae > Rhinolophus > Rhinolophus hipposideros. The sequence continues at coordinate 85,818,248 of NC_138055.1, forward strand.
CTATTAGTTTACAGATTAATGCTATTAATGGTTATGAAATAGTGAACCCAGGAGTCAAATCCAATCCTGTTTTGTCTCTGTTTGAAAACTCCTTAGTGACTCCCAATGCCCTCTGTATAAAGACCAAGCTCCTTGGCCTAGTGTGAGGTCCTCCATCATGTGCTGTTGCTTACCTCTTCAGCCTCGCCTCTCATCACTCACGTTCTTGGGTTTCATGATACGTTAAAGCAGGTGTCTCATCTCTGGCCTTTACCTAAGCTATTTCCTTCTACCTAAAACACCCCCCCACTTCCATCTTTGCCTAACCAACTCCTTCGCGTTTTTTGTCTGACTTTAGATGACCTCTCTGAGAAATCTTCCCTAAGATCCCAAGACTGGTTTTGGGACCCTCATCTGTGACGCCTTAGCACCTTACCTCTAAGGTAGTGTCAAATTATTATTTTCAGAAAATTAAAGGCACAACTCTTATACAAGTACATCATGAGCCTATGCCAAAGATTTATTTAACTCATTAATGAGGGAACGAGCGGATGATAAAGCTGGATCAAAGGAACATCTGAGAAACTGATTTGTATGTAATCAGTGAAAGAAAGAATGCTGACATAGTTTGCTAACTTAGATACCAAACTGAATGTGATGTAATGTCCTATAGGCAATAAAAGCATAACCCTTAGGAGTTGTCTTTTTCAATGGACAGAAGTCGTCTCCATCTCTACCAGACAAAAATCATTTATATAAACGAAGAGCTAACTTTTCAAGTTCTAGACCATAACTAGTAATAATAGTTATCCAAATCAAAGCTGTCAGAGAACGTCTGGCCTACTGGGCAGTGCTGAAGTACGACACGTAAAGGAGACACAGTCACCTTCTGAATCATCTTTTTTACTAGTAGCGTTAATATTCTATATTATAACTACCTGTTATCTTGTCGGAAATTCCCAGCTAACTGAAAGCTTCTTATGGATAAGGATTTTGTTTTGTTCACTCTTGTAGCCTCTGATCTTAGTTCAGTGCCTAATATGTTGTAGGCACTCGGATGAATTAAAAGGTTTTCTCTTTGAGGATTAAAGTACCTCCTCCAGGAAGCTTATCAATTTCCCACAGCTCAGGGTCCGAGTGAGGAGACATGTGCAGTGATCACACGCCCATGTACCTCTCCAACCCCAGCCAATTGTCCCGTGACCCCAACCTTTTAAGCATTTCTCCGGCTTCCTACTGCTGCATAATCCCTAATTGTCACTTTGATGGTCGGACACGAAAGACAAGATAAAAGAAGCCCATCTCTTTTACTGTCTCTTCATTTAAGAAACAGGAAGAATCAGGTCCTTCCCTGCTAAGGCCCGCCTGTCCCCAGGCCCAGCAGGTATGCTAGAAACCACAGCCCCCTCTAGCTGGCTGCCTCGTCTTTGTGCTGCTATAAGGGCACAAGGGCTCATTCTACTCCTAGATTCGGCTCCTCAGGTGCAGCTATTGGGGCTGCAGCAGGACGCTCATCATTCTCACAGGCTCATGGGCAGCCCAGTTTTCCCACAGATAATGAGCCTGTATAATTTAAATCAAGAGTAATTTATGCACTTAAATACTTGTTGCCAGCATGAATAAACCTATTTGTGACTTCTTTTTATTAGCACAGGAGGCAGGTAAAGCATCCTCAACTGATTGGGATGGAGACAGGCTTAATTTTCAGTTATTTGGGGTCAGGGAGTGTGCGGGATTAAGAGGGAGTGGGGATGGGGTACACTCCAAATACCTTGGAGGGATCTGAAAAGGTCTGGAAAAACAGACTTAGAGCATGCATGAGAATGCCTTTATCACTTTACATAACATCTTTGTCGACTTTGTGGGGACCTTGGAAAGATTTCAGAGAAACGGAGTTATCTGGGTTCAGATAAAAAGAAAGGGAAGGGAAGGGAAGGGAAGGGAAGGGAAGGGAAGGGAAGGGAAGGGAAGGGAAGGGAAGGGAAGGGAAGGGAAGGGAAGGGAAGGGAAGGAAAGGAAAGGAAAGGAAAAGCGCAGGCAAGAGTTTGAGACTTCTTTGCTAAGTGGTAGGCTCCAGGGGTGCTGGTAGAGGTGGATTGGGACTGTGGGAAAGGAGAGAAAGCAGAGAAAGAACAAAAGCACAGCAACAAAGGACTTGTATGTTCTTAGAAGCAGGGTGGGTCCCTGGAAAATCTAGAAATGGGTGAAGTTTGTCTCTGGAGCTCCCACTTTTTTATTCCTGGGTCTTCTTCCTCCTGTAGGGAAACCCTTTCATCCTGTGTGCTTCCTCCTCTCCCGCCTCTCCCAAAACCCTGTTGTTAGCCATTATCCCTTTACTGTGAATGGAAAGCTGTATGTTCTTTCTCTCTCTCTCTCTCTCTCTCTCTCCCTTCCTCGCTCCTCCTCCCCCTCTCACTGCCCCCCCCCCCAGTGGTATTCACACTTAAGCTTCTCTTTCTGAGAAAGGAATAAAGTAGCCATATACTTTATCATCCATCCAGGAGCATTATTAGCACCCTTTCATATTATATCAGGACGACAGGAATAAAGTACAAATGTTCCAGTAAGGTCCTGAGCAAACTAGACCTAAGGTCATCCTAGAAATGCAAGGTCTTGTCTTCTGTTTAAGGAATTGTGAGCATCATTGAGTAGGTGGAGAGAGGTCTCTGACTCCTTCCGAAGGAGTAATGGAAGGAAGTGGAAGGGAGCAGAGGTATATTAAGATGCTCCCCGGTGCACATAATGGAATACCCCCTGTTATAGACTTAAATTAAAAGGAGCTATCATTCTTGCATAATAGGTGATCTGGAGGGAGGTGATTCCCATCAGGACCAGTGGCTCAACCATGTCAGGACTTCTCTGAGACTCTCTTGGTGCTCTCGCTACTGCAAGATGGCAGCCAAGGCTCCACACATTCATCACGTCTTCACCAAATCACATTCACAGGTAGGAAGAAGGAGATGTGGCTTTTCCTCTCACCTCTTTCTTTTATCACATAGGTTATTTCTTGCCCAGAATTCCCAAAGCAGAGTTCCTCCCAGGTTCAATTGGCCAGTATTGGGTCACATGACCTCAAGCACATCTTGTTTTATGGCACTTCTCAGATAATTGCATTTTTTACAAATTAAAGGTAAGACCCTCCTCCAGCAAAAAGATTACGACTCACAGAAGGCTCAAATGATGATTAGCATTTTTAAGAAGGAATTGTTATTTAAGGTACATACTTTTTTTTTTTTTAGACAAAATGCTATTGTAAAGTTAATAGACTACAATACAGTGTAAACATAGCTTTTCTATGTACTGGGAAGCCAAAAGATTCCTGTGACTCACTTACTGTGATATTTATCTTAGTGGTCTGGAGCCAAACCCACACTGACTCCAAGGTATTCCTGTGTTGTCAGGGTGCAAAGGCGGCTGTGAAAGTGAGAACCCTCATTTTCTGCTTCTACAATGGGCAGTGAACTCTCCTGGCCTGGAGAAAGGGTGAGAAAACAGCTGTTTGCGAGGCAACCAATAGTGTCTGCCACAAACCACCTTTCCCTAGACCTTGCACTAAGTCTCACTGGTCCTGCCTAGAATATAACCTTAAACTGGGCTCCCAGGAAGACACAGAGAGCTCCAAAGCAGACAGTGTATTAATGTGCCTGATGAGATCCTGAGAAGTTAGCGATGAATCCATTCATATATCCCCGTTGACTGTCATGGTCGTTTCAGAAATGCTTTCCCTTTCTTTCCGATTGATTTTCTGATGCCCTGGGCTCCTAAGACGTTAGCCTCACAAAAAGTCAGAGATCTCTAAGTATGAGCCAGAATTGAAGCTAACTCGTTTAATCTTCCCAGCATTTCCACGAAGTAGGTATTCCTGTTAACACCGTTTAACAGAAGAGCAAACTGAGTTTTAGCAAATTTTGGTAACCTGCTCAAGGTCAATCTCCCAACTTTTTACTTAATGCAAATAAAGGGTATAGTACAGGTTTTGCAAATTATTGGTAATTTTAGTAGTGAAGGCATTATTAGTAATTATTATTAAAGTTATTACTTATTCTTTACTCCCAAGTACGTTGTCTACTTTTCCACTGGGTCACTATGCATCAGCAATAAAGAGTTATTTCTGTTTCTGGACTGTCCCAAACTCTGTTCTGCCTTAGGACCTTTGCACTTGCTGTTTCCTCTGCCTGGAGTGCTCCTGACCCAGATCCTCCCTTCTCAAGTCCTAAGTCAAAGAAGCTTTCCCTAGCCACCTCAATTAAAGTGATTTTCCATAACAACATCCTGATTATTTCCTTCATTGGGTTCACTACTGACATTATCTTCTTATTTGCTTGTTTATCTCTCTCCTCCAACTTCTGCCAAAGCTTTCCTGAGATCAGAGACTTTGTTCTTGATTGTTTCCTTTTAGGATAGAATGATACCCAACACATAATAGGTACTCACTAGATTTGCTGACTGCTTAAAAGATTTTAAAAGTTCAGACCCAAATTTGAGTCTGAGTAGCTCAAAACCCTGTGGCTAGAACCACTCTGGAGCACAATTAGAAAACGCTGGTCAGATCTAACCCCTCATTTCAAAGATGTGAAAGTGAGGCTAAGAGGTTGGTTTTTTTTCTCCGAATACTGTAAATTACTAGCAGAAAAAAGGAAAACACATTGGAATTGGGAACTGAAGATTCCATTTACAAGCCAAATAACCTTTGAGAAGCCATTTATGCCACTAGCCTCAGTTTTCTCATTTGTAAAATATCAACTGGACAGCCTCCCTCACAGAGCAATCTTGAGTTTCCATGAGATCAGGTAGGCATTGCAAACTCTTCTCTGCCCTTATTAGCAGGCAATAGGGAATTGGGGTCACCAGTGCCAGCTCTGGGCTTACAAAGACCTGAGTTCATATTCTGGCTCTACCCTTCACCATAACCTAAACTTCTCTGAGCCTCAGTTTCCTCATCTATGAAATGGGGATAGTAACAGCCCCTACAACAATGAGTTGTTGTGAGGTTCAAAAGGAATAATGCATGGAAAGCTTTTTGCAGTTCTTGACATAAATATGGCTTCAATAAGGTTAGCAATTTCTATCAATTTATACAGTCCTTGACAGAAAATGTATAAAGTAAAAGAATGAGAGATCTCAAAGGCAGGTAAGTTTGCTTTCTCTGCTTGTCCTTTTCCATTTTGCAACCAAGAAGGCAGGCAAGATTCAGTCTGTCCTCAACCTTTATGCCCACCCCATTATAAGGCAACCTCAGGCTACAGAGTTGAAATCTTTATCTTTCACAGAAACCAAGCTTTTCCATTTCAGCCTGCATACGTAGAGCATGAGAAGGCCCTGCAGCCTGTATTTGCGGCATGTTTCTATGGAAGCCAGCAAAGCAGGACTTCTAGTAATGAGATCAGTAATCTGAGTAAGGGAACTAAGAAAGCAAGTCTGGATTTATCCTTGCCTGTCATGTTCCAGTGAGCAATGAGGCACAGTAATGGGAAACGCTGCTTTCTTACATGTTCCAGCCCGTCCAACCCTGCTGTCTACTATTATTAACAGCAACGTTCATAAATTCTTCTGACCTGCAAGAAAGGTTCAGAACTCAAAGGAGAATGACCGAGCATGCCAAACACACGAGCTGCCTGCCTCTGATGGCTCACAGGCACGAAGGATACCAGACAAGTCCCACATGGCAGGAAATATGGTGAATGGAGAGAGAGGGGGGTCTTGTGGGTTAGGCAGAGAGATTTTTTAAAGGCTGTGTTAGAAATGAGAGTGTGAAGGCTTGGCACCCACTGTCTGGCCACCAATCTTGTTAGAAGTGCTAGTCTTGACCTTGTAGTTGGTCACCCTCTCTCTGTGTGTCTTAATAACATCTGTCCTCTATGTGTGCCTCTATGTCCCTCTTTATAAGGACCCCGGTCATACTGGGTTAAGGCCCACCCTAGTGACCTCATTTTTCCTTAGTTACCTCCGTAAAGACTCTGTCTCCAAAAAAGGTCCCATTCTGAGATACGGGGTTAGGTCTTCAACATATGAATTTGGGAGGGTCACAATTCAGGCCATAACAACCCCTCCTCTCACTAAATATGACACACATTCACCTGGTACAGAGAAAGAACTCATTACCTTTATTAAATAATTAATGTACAAATAGTCATTTTTATTATATCAACATCATTATTAATTAGAAACCTTTAGCTGACATTTACTTCTATAGTTGATATTAATTGATATTTACTTGATAATTAATAATTTGTATCAATAATATTCTAGAATTATGGAAAGATTCCAAAATGCAATTTGAATAATTGGACAAAGATTACACTGAGCTCAGTATAATTTTAATTACATCTTATTAATATAAAATTGTATAGATTTATTAATTTTATAAAGCATTCATAAATGGGATTTATCATAATCATCAAATATCAAGAATGTTTGTTTTCACTCTAGTTTAAAAGAACTTGAGGGTTTAAGTAGCATACCAAAAACAGGATTTCAATAAAATGAGAATAAAAACAGATAAAGCTGGATTAAGAAAAAAATAAAAAGCAAACATTCTGACCATGAGAGTCAGTGCAATTGCTCTAGTAGAACATAAAATTATATTAAAAATTTGGGGCAACACAGCAGCAGATACAAATAATCCTTAGATGCAGATTTATAGCAGGTTTTTTAGGAGACAGATGATTTTTACCTTGTGTAAAACTCAGAGAAATTTCCCTAGGGGGCAATCTATTGGGCACAATTGACCATTGCCTCATTCAGTATCTTTCACAACAGTTTCGAGAATTCAGAGGAGGAATTTAGACTATTTCTTGTCCCCAGATCATACAAGTCAGGCAACAACATTAAATCATGAGTGAAGGTAGTTTTTGAGGCAAATATGAAAGCTTTCATCCAAGAGTAGCACTAAGAATACGTATAGGTGCTACTATAGGTGCCACATTCTTTAAATTCTCTCCCCTAAGTCTCATTTCCATTCCACTGGGCTCTCTGCAGGACACTGGAGTGCCCAGTGGTGAAGGGCATAGGACATCTGCATTTGAATCTGGTCACTTCTGAGCAGTGTGACCTTAGGTAGGTTATTTACCTATAAAATGAGGATGATTATAATGTTTATTTTGTATGTTTGTGGTGAGGATTAAATGATTTACATGAAGCTCTTAATACAATACCTATGCCATGGTAAGCACTCAGTAATATTAACAGTTGTTTTTTAGTGGTAGCATATTCTTGGATCACAGATTACATTTTGTAATCACACACACGCACTTTGGAAACCACACGGGTGAGTGGTAGAGTTCACATTCCCTTATAAAAATTAAAGTGTGAAACTGGTATTCCTGCTGAGATGCAAACCTGTTTCACGTTCCCATAAAGGAAGTGTACAGGCAAATCTGTTCTCATTCCACTATAACACCAAGTTCTCTGATAGAAAATAGTGCATGAACTCCACTGATAACTTCCCACAGTAGTGCCCTCATTATAACCACTAGTTTCATTACTTGGCATTAATTTACGTAATTAAATATAAAACAAAGAGACTCTAATTTACCCAGCTCTAATTACCAAAACAAAACTCTTTGCATAGATAACCCATCTGTTGTAAATAAAGAATTTAATTGGCCTTTGTCCCTGGTTCCTGGGAGAGAGACTCTAAGTCCTTGGAATTCCCCATGTAATAGGAATGTATTTATGAGCCTCTTGGCTCACACCTGAATTTAAAAGATGAGATTACTGAGGATGGGAGCTGATCACCAGGGAGATCAGCCATGTGATTAGAAGGTTGGGGCTACGAGCCAGCCCAACCTCTGCATAGAGAAGGAGTGCTGGAGATTGACTGAATCACAGGTGAATCAACCTCAGTAGAAACTCTGGACACTGAAGCCTGGTGGTGCTTTCTGGTTGGTGAACACATTCATATTCAGATTAAGAACAATTTATGATTATGGAACATTATGAACATTTTATTAATGGTAACAAACTACAAGATAAATCATTACTAATTGTTCCAGATTTATACTAGTTATTTCCTTGTCCATTTATTGCATTTCTCTACATGTTTTTCTCTCTCTTTTTCTCTGGCAATGGACTCGGCTCATCTTTCATTCCCACCACAAGAATGAGAATGAGACCAAACCAGTTCAATCATAGTACTTGTTTTAGTTAGTCTATCAACTGCTACAGCACACCAGCCCTGGAATGTATAATGGTTCAAACACAATAGAAGTTTATTTGTTGCTCACATAAGTAGTCCAGAGTAATCAACATTGGTTTGGGGAAGGAGGTGCCATGCTCCACATAATCATTAAGGGATCAACATATGTTTTCATTCATAGAAGGAGACCAAGGGAGTGGGAAAAGCCCATCTGTTTCATAACCTCCATGGCTCAGGGGGAACACATGTCCACTGTGTTCACATTCCTCTGATAAGAATAGTTATGTGGTCTCGTGTGGATGCAGGTGAGGCTGGGAAATGTAGTCCACATGTGGAGTGCTGCTTCACAGAGCTCTGTAACAGAAATGGAAGCACACATTTTGGCCGACTGTTAGCCATCAGAGACTGGTAAAGGATAGTCCCATGACATGTCCCAAACTGGACCAGTCAAAGAACAGCTAATGGATTGATATTTGAAAGCTAGGAGAAAAAGTGATCTTTCCTTCCTACGTGAAGAAAGTATGTGAATTTAGGCTTTTGTGGCCATGTTCTCTGCTATGAGGTGAAGGTGTCTAGAAAATGAAGCCAGGAAGAGAAGGAGAAAGGGAGAGAGAGAGAACAAGAGAATTGGAAAGTGGATGAGTCCTAGTGACTTCAACTTCCAGCTCTGGGCCCTGAGGCCCAGCTGCCCCATTGCCTTTGCTGAGGCTCTGAACCACTGATTCTCCACGCCAGCTGCGTGAGCGAGCGAACTCCCCTCTTCGTCAGGGTTCAATTGGGTTTCTGTCACTTGCCTCATCCTTTGAGCCTCAGCTGTTTGCCAGAAACTACAATGAACATTTTACATACATTTCCAAATGGATTCTTATAATAATCAGAGATATTATTACTTCTATTTTATAGATGAAAAAACTATATTGAGAAATGTGACATAAGTAGAGGAACAGGGATGAAAACCTAGATCTAATGGTATAGGACAAGAGTTGACAAACTTTTTCTGTAAAGGACCAGAGAATTCAGTATTTTAGGCTGTGTGGGACATCTGCTCTCTCTCACAATGTCACCACTGTGTACTTGTAGCACCGAAGCAGCCAGGGACAATATTGAACTAATAAGCGGGGCTGGGTTCCAATAAAAATTTTCAAATCAGGTGGTAGGCTGGATTTGGCCAGCAGGCAGGAACGTGCTGACCCCTACTCTGGAAACGAACGATGCTGACCTCAAAGTCAAAAGAACTGGTTTTGTTCATAACAGAATTGCTGAACTTGAACAAATTACTTGATATATTAGATCTGTTGGGATCTGTTGATACCAGTTTTCTTATTTGTTTCAATATCCTCAGTCAGCCTTTTTTGTTATATTGTTATTATTTATTCTATTGTCCTTTTCAATGTCCATATGCATAATAAGGCACAATTAATTTATAATGGCTCCATTTTTAAGTTGGAGTTCAATTGAGAACTACAAAAGTATTTTTTTAATTAAATTTATTGGGGTGACAATTGTTAGTAAAATTACATAAATTTCAGGTACAATTCTGTATTACATCATCTATAAATCCCATTGTGTGTTCACCACCCAGAGTCAGTTCTCCTTCCATCACCATATATTTGATCCCCTTTACCCTCATCTCCCATCCCCCACCCCCTTACCCTCTGGTAACCACTAAACTATTGTCTGTGTCTATGAGTTTTTGTTTCTCATTTGTTTGTCTTGTTCTTTTGTTGTTTTCAGTTTTATATACCACATATCAACTTCTTCTGTCTGACTTCTTTCGCTCAGCATAATAATCTGGAGATCCATCCATGTTGTCACAAATGGTACTGTTTCCTCTTTTCTTAGGGCAGAATAGCATTCCATTGTGTATATATACCACATCTTTTTTATCCACTCATCTATTGAAGGACACTTTGGTTGTTTCCATGTCTTGGCCACTGTAAATAAAGCTACAATGAACATTGGAGCACATACATCTTTATGGATAAATGTTGTCAGAGTTTTGGGGTAGATACCCAGGAAACAGATTGCTGGGCCGTATGGTAATTCTATTCTTAATTTTTTGAGGAACGTCCGCACTGCCTTCCATAGCGGCTGCACCAGTCTGCATTCCCACCAGCAGTGTATGAGGGTTCCTTTTTCTCCACAGCCTCTCCAACACTTGTTATTATTTGTCTCGTAGATGGTAGCCATTCTGACTGGGGTAAGGTGACATCTCATTGTGGTTTTTATTTGCGTTTCTCTGATGATTAGTGATGTTGAGCATTTTTTCATATGTCTATTGGCCATTTGTATGTCTTCTTTAAAGAAACGTCTATTCAGTTCCTCTGTCCACTTTTTAATTGGATTGTTTGTTTTTTTTTGTTGTTGAGTTGTATCCTTATATACTTATATACAAAGTATCCTTATGTACTTTGGATATTAGCCCCTTATCAGAGGTGTTGTTTGCAAAAATCTTCTCCTATTCATTTGGTTGTCTTTATTTTACCGATGGTTTCTTTTGCTGTGCAGTAGCTTTGAAGTTTGATATAGTTGTATTGATTTACTTTAGCTTTTACTTCCCTTGCCTTTGAGGTCAAATTCATAAAATGCTCTTTGAACCCAAGGTTCATAAGTTTAGTACCTATGTTTTCTTCTATGCAGTTTATTGTGTCAGGTCTTATGTTTAGATCTTTGATCCATTTTGAGTTAATTTTGGTACACAGTGACAGATAGCAGTCTAGTTTCATTCTTTTGCACATGGCTATCGAATTCTCCCAGTATTATTTATTGAAGAGGCTGTCTTTCCTCCATTGTATGCTTATGGCTTCTTTGTCGAAAAATATCTGTCCATATTTATGTGGTTTTATTTCTGGGTTCTCAATTCTGTTCCATTGGTCTGTGTATCTGTTTTTCTGCCAACACTATACAGTTTTGATTATTGTTGCCCTGTAGGACAGGCTGAAGTCAGGGAGTGTGATACCTCCAGCATTGTTCTTTTTTCTTAGGATTGCTTTGGCTATTTGAGGTCTTTTGTTGTCTCATACAAATCTGATGATTTTTTTGTTCTATTTCTTTAAAAAATTCCATTGGGATTTTGATGGGGATTGCATTAAATCTGTATATTGCTTTGGGTCATATGGCCATTTTAACTATGTTGATTCTTCCAATCCATAAACACAGAATGTCTTTCCATTTCTCTATCTTCTTCAATTTCTTTTAAAAATATCGTACAGTTTTCAGTGTATAGGTCTTTCACATCCTTGGTTAAGTTATTCCTAGGTATTTTATTATTTTTGTTGCAATTGCAAAAGAAATTGTTTTGTTTTTTGTTTTTGTTTTTCCTGAAGTTTCAGTGTTAGTATCCAGGCATGCAATGGATTTTGTACATTGATTTTGTAGCTGGCAACTTTACTGTATTCATTGATTGTTTCTAATAGCTTTTTGGTGGAGTCTTTAGGGTTTTCTATATATAGCATCATGTCATCTGCAAATGTGAAAATTTAACTTCTTCATTCCCAATTTGGATGCCTTTTATTTCTTTCTCTTGCCTGATTGCTCTGGCGAGGACTTCCAACACTATGTTGAAAAGTAGAGGGGATAGGGGACATGTTCATGTTCCTGAATGTAGAGCAAAGGGTTTCAGTTTTTCACCGTTAATTATGAGATTAGCTGAGGGCTTGTCATATATGGCCTTTATTATGTTAAGGTGTTTTCCTTCTATACCCATTTTATTAAGTGTTTTAATCATAAATGGATGTTGTATTTTGTCAAATGCTTTTTCTGCATCTATTGATATAATCATATGATTTTTGTCCTTTATTTTCTTTATGTGGTGTATCACATTGATTGATTTATGAATGTTGAACCATCCTTGTGCCCCTGGGATGAACCCCACTTGGTCGTGATGAATAATCTTTTTAATGCATTGTTGGATTCGATTTGCTAGAATTTTGTTTAGAATTTTTGCATCTGTTTTCATCAGAGATATCGGTCTGTAATTTTCTTTTTTGCGTGTTATCCTTACCAGGTTTTGGTATCAGGGTAATGTTGTCCTCATAAAATGAGTTAGGGAGTATTGTCTCTTCTTCAATTTTTTGGAAGTTTGAGTAGGATTGGTATTAGATCCTCTTTGAATGTTTGATAGAATTCACTAGTGAAGCCATCTGGTCCCAGATTTTTGCTTTTGGGAAGGTTTCAGCTGACTGATTCAATTTCCTTACTGGTGATCAGTCTACTTAGATTTTCCAGTTCTTCGTGATTCAGCCTAGAAAAGCTATATGTTTCTAAAAACTTGTCCATTTCTTCTAGGTTATTGAATTTGGTGGCATATAGTCCTTCATAGTATTCTTGGATGATGCTTTGTATTTCTGTGGTGTCTGTGATAACTTCCCCTTTCTCATTTTTTTTTTCAAATTTTTCAAATTTTGTTTATTTGTGTTTTTTCTCTTTTTATCTTAGTGAGTCTAGCCAAGGGTTTGTCAATTTTATTAGTCTTTTCACAGAACCAGCTCTTTGTTGAATTAATTTTTTCTATTGTCTTTTTGTTCTCTATTTCATTTAGTTCTGCTCTGATTTTTATTATTTCCTTCCTTCTGATGACTTTGGGTTTCATTTGTTCTTTTTATAGTTCTTTAAGGTGTAACGTGAGGTTATTTATCTCCAGTGTTTCTTTGCTTTTTTGTTGCTGTCTATTATTTCAGTGTGGTGGTATTCTATATTTTTCCCTCTATTTCTTCTTTTTTTATGTCATATATTTCAGTTCTGAATTTTTTTTTGAGTGGTTACTGTTAAGTTCATATAAAAGAAAGTTTCATATTTAGAGTATTCCCTTTTCTTCAGTATGCTTTCTTTCTCTGTCCCCTTGTGCCAGTTCAGACCTTTACTCTCTCCCCTTTTATGTTTTTGTTGTTACAAATTATCCCTATTTATGTGAGTTGATTTCTGTGCAGCAGTAGCAAGTTGTCTTTTTCTTCTTTTTTTAAGTGTTTTTTTTCCTTCATTATCTTGTATGTTATGTTTAAGTGTATAGTGTCCTATTTGGTGTAGGGGTTGCCATTTCCTGCTTCTATCTTTTCATGATACTACTCATGGTTTTGCATTCTTTGTTTTTTTGTTTCAGTCAAATAACATCCTTCAATATTTCTTGTAGTGCAGGTCGTATGTAAGAAAATTCTCTCTCCTTCTGTATGTCTGGAAAGATCTTTATTCCTCCTTCATATCTAAAGGATATCTTTGCTGGATATATTATTCTTGGCTCATGATTTCTCTCTTTCAATAGTTTGAATATTTGGTTCCACTCCCTCCTAGCTTGTAGAGTTTCTGCTGAAAAATCTGATGATAATCTAATGGGCTTTCCTTTGTAGGTTACCGTCTTCTTTTTCCTGGCTGCCTTGAGGATTCTTTCTTTGTTGTTTATTTTAGACAGCTTCAATACAATGTGCCTTGGAGAAGGCCTGTTGGGGTTGAGGTAATTAGGTGTTCTATTTGCTTCTTGCTTCGAGGATCCAGTTCCTTCCACAAGTTTAGGAAGTTTTTGTTGACCGTTTGTTTGAATATACTCTCTGTTCCCTTCTCCCTTTCTTGTCCTTCTGTCCATTATATTTGTCCATTGTTCTTATATTGCTCTTTCTGATGGAGTCAGAAAGTTCTTGTAGAGTTCTTTCATTTCTTTTAAGTCTCAAGTCTCTTTCTTCTTCCATCTGTGTAATTTCCAGGTTTCTATCTTCGATGTCACTGATTCTTTCGTCCATCTGGTCAACTCTACTACCTAAGCTGGTTATTTCATTCTTAATTTCTTCTATTGAGTTCTTAATCTCCAGAAATTCTATTTGGTTCTTTTTTAAATTTTCAGTCTGTTTGGTAAAATGGTCATTTTGTTCTTTGATTGTGTTTCTGAGTTCATTAAACTGCCTGTCTGTGTTTTCTTGCATCTCGTTGAGTGTTTTAAGAACTGCAATCTTGAATTCTCTGTCATTTAAGTCACATATTTCCATGTCTTTAAATTCATTTTCTGGAGGCTTTTAATTTCCTTTCTGAGCTGTCTCGTTACCGTGGTTATTCATGGCAATTAATGAATTTATTTCTCTTCCTAGACATCTATAGGAGTGCGTTCTGCAACAGGTTGGTAGAAAGAGGTTTTTCTTTTGTTTTCCAGTAGGTGTTAGAATGTTTTATTTTCTCTCTGACTGCACCCTTTAATTCTGTCTCACACTGTAGTGTTTTATTTTCTCTGCACTATTCTGGCTTCTCACACAATGGGTAGGTTCCCTGGAATTTGTGCTTTTCCTCTGTGAACAGTCCACCTGTATCATAGGGTGCTGCCTCCGTGGGGTGATGTGGAGAGCTTCTGAAGTTCCAAAGCTCTTTCTGCACACTATTCAAAGCCCTTGTGTTTCAGCGGCTCTGTTTACTCCTGCAGGGATCTGCCCAGATAAGTGGGGACGGGGGTGGGGTGAGTTGTGAGAGGTGGCCCAGAGCAATGGAGGCGACCACCAGCACAGCCAGTCCTGCATCCAAGGTTCCCTCTCCTTTGCCAGAACTAGTTGGGCTGCGAGTCCGTGGCTGCAGGCCGCAGTTCTCAGAACTGCAAATATTCTGTTCTTTCAATCTGATACTGCTACCTTTCTGCTTCTAGCACTGGGAGTGTCGGGGTAGGGCAAGCTCTGGGAGGGTGGGGATGGGGCAGCTAGTCTCAGTGCCTAAGGTTTCTGTCCTCTGCTCCACAGTGAGGGCTTAAACCACCATTCTCACCCTTCTTCCCTCAGTCTTTGCATTCAGGTCTCTGCCTTGAGTGTTGGGTTCTGCCGTATTACATGCTCATCCCTCAGGGGGTACTGTGGGCCATAAGGAGAGCGCTAGCGGTCCGAGTTCTCCCCTCTCCCACAGCTGTTCCGGAATGCTGGGAGCTCAGAGCTCTGAGCTCGTCCTGCTGCCTGCACCCAGGTGGCCTGCTTCTCTGTACTTCCCCTTTCCTGCCTCCCCCACTTGCCCAATTTGCACACCTTTGGATGATTTCAACTGGGTGTCTCTTAGGCTTGCCTGTCTGCTGTGCAGGGAGTCCTTTGTAAATTATAGCTGTTCAATTTATTGTGTATTCCAGGGGAGATTTCAAGAGGCTCACCTCACACCACCACTTTTATGACACCTACAAAAGTATTTTTGACTTTGCCTTCTTCCTGCCAAGTACACAAAACATGAATTATTCTTTCATCTTTATGCTTTCAGTTCATGGAGGGCATTAGTCATTCTGTGTGATTCACTCCTTCAGGTGCCCCTGGGATGTGGCCTCAGACTGTGTGCTATGAAGTCAGTCAGTTTGTTTCTCTGGCGACGCTGCCCATTTCCTTGGCTCTCTGCTGTCACTTTTCACGGCTGCTCATCTGCTCCCTAATGAACACTCAGCTGCTTAGATCAAGGTCCAAGAACATGTCCTTGTCTGTCCCCACCTCGAGTAAAGTACAGCTATGTCCCGAGAAGCTTTTTTTAAAAAAAAAATACTTCAATATCAAGTTCTAGGTACTGGGTGGTTGGCATTCCTTGAAGTATGATCCTGGCAAAGCAAGGCCTGCCTGTTTACCTATTTAGCAAAAATTTGACACTCAAGTCATAAGACAAGTTTTACAAACCACTTTCTCCTTAAGTCATTAGGCTTCCAGAAATCTTTGGCACCTGAAAAATTTCCACAAACCCTGAAAGCCAATTAGAAGTGAGGCAAACAGAGCTGGAGACACCACAGTTTTCATCCTCAGTAAGGGCATGGAGGTCCCATCAGAGCTGTCTGGAGAAAGCCCATTATCGCCTCACACTTGTGTGTTGTCAACAAGATCAAAATGAGCATCACATCTCTTGGGGGACATTTCGAAACAGAATGAGTCAAGGAAGGTGAACTAGTAAATATTCATAGGGTGGCTCTCCCTCCCTGATGAAGGGTGGGTAGCTAGCTGGCAGGCAAACTGTTTCGTAAAATGCCAGGTAGTATTTTAGGCATTACAGTCAACGTATGGTCTTTGTTGCATATTTTCCTCCATTTTTTTTTTGTTGTTGTTGTTGTTGTTCTGTTTGGGGGATTTTTTAAACAACCATTTGAAATTGTAAAAACTATTATTATTTCATGGGCTGTACAAAAGCAGGCCAGATTTAGTGCACAGGCTGGAGTTTACTGACCCATCTTTGAGCACTGAGACCTGAATCCTGGCTTTCCCGCCATTAGCTGTATGATCAGGGATGAGTAAGCTAAGCTCTCTAAACCTCAGTTTCATCACCTATAAGACGGGAACCCCACAGAGTTGTTGACTGGGATAGTTTATCACAGTGCCTAGCACATAATGGCATTTGGGCCATGAGTGGGGGCGGGCTTTGCTACTTCCTGAATTGTCACAGAATCCCTGTTTTAAGGGATTCCGGTCTATACATACATTCAGCCTTAAAAAGGAGGGAAATTCTGAGCCATGCTATCATATGGATGAACTTTGAGGACATTGTGCTGAGTGAAATAAGCCAGTCACAAAAATACAAATACTGTCTGATTCCACTTACTGGAGGTACCTAGAGTAGTCAAATTCATAGAGGAAAATAAATAAATAAAAGAATGGTGGTTGCCGGAGGCTGGGGCAGGGAGATATGTAGAATTAGTCTTTCATGGGGGCAGAGTTTCAGTTTTGCAAGATGAAAGATGTTCTGGAGATGGTGATGGTTGCACAAGAATATGAATGTACTTATGCCACGGAGCTGTACACGTAAAAGGGTTAAGATGACATGTTTATTTTATCAAAATTTAAAAATCACATAGGAGAGCTGTAGCTCAGATGTAGAAAAATAAAATGGGAGCAGTAGGTAGTATTGGGAGGGAGGTGAGCTTTAAATAGGGTGATTGAGGAGGAAAGTCACCCCAAGAAATAGATACAATAGTCCCTGCCTTATCTGCAGTTTTGCTTTCTGGGGTTTCAGTTGCACGTGGTCAACCTCAGTCTGAAAATATTAAATGGAAAATTCCAGAAAGAAACAATTCATAAGTTTTAAATTGTGCACCGTTCTGAGTAGCATAATGAAATCTCGTGCTGTCCAGCTCCATCTCACCCGGGACCTGAATCATCCTTTTGTCCAGTGTCTCCACACTGTGTAGCTACCCACCTGTTAGTCACTTAGTAGCCGTCTGAGTTATCACATTCATTGTTGCAGTATCGCAGTGCTTGTGTTCAAGTAACCTTTATTTGACTTAATAATGGCCCCAAAGAACAAGAGTAGTGACGTTGGCAATTCATATATGACA
Organism: Rhinolophus hipposideros; assembly: GCF_964194185.1. NCBI lineage: Eukaryota > Metazoa > Chordata > Mammalia > Chiroptera > Rhinolophidae > Rhinolophus > Rhinolophus hipposideros. Next base: position 85,835,611 of record NC_138055.1, read on the forward strand.
AGGAGAAGCCATAAAATGTATGTACATGTAGGAAAAAAAGATAGTATGTTGGAGGGTTTGGTACTATCTGTGGTTTCAGGCATCCACTGGAGGTCTTGGAACATATCCCTCATGAATAAGGGGGGAAGGGGGATACTGTATTTGAGCAAAGATCTGAAGGAGGGAGGGAAGAGACTATATGAGTTTGGTAGGTAAGAGTGTTCTAGGGACTAGGGATAGTAAATGCAAAGACCCTGAGGTGGGAGCGTGCCTGGGGCATCAGTGGGCTACAGCAAAGGAAGTGAGGGGAAAATGAGATCTAAGAAGGAAGGGGAGTGACCGGGTTAGGAGATGGGGGGACAATTGAATAGGATGTATGGGCCAGTAGAGGCACTTGACTTTTACTCTCAGTGAAATGATGACCTATTGTGGAGTTTTGAGCAAAAGAGTAACAAGAGCCGACCTATATTTTAACAGAATCACTCTGGCCACTGTGTTAAGAGAAGACCATGGGGACCAAAGTTGGAGGCTGGGAGACCAGGCAGGAGATTATAGCAATTATCCAGGCCAGGGATGATGGAGGAGTAGATAAGGGTGAAAACAAAGGGAAGAACCGGTTGCATTGGGGATTTATTTTGTGGTAGAGTCAGCAGGATTTGCTGAAGGGTTGGATGTGGGGTGTGAGAGGAAGAGAGGAGTCAAGAATTGCTGCCAGGTTTGCGACCTGAGCCAAAACTTCTACGGTTTATATGACATATTTGTGTTAATTATCTCACTTCCATCTCAAATCAAAGCCTCATGGAGGTTCCAGTCCTGAGGCTCAGGCTTTGGATACTAGGCCTGGATTAAAATCCTATTTCTGGTACCATTAGCAGTGTGGCCAAGGCCCTTCATATCTTTGAGCCTCAGTGGCCCCATCTTTAAAATGGAGACACTGATACTCAGTAGATTTGTTACAGTGAGGACTGCAGCACCTGGTACACAGGACTTAGTAATGGTAGCTGTTATTTACCTGCACAACTGGAATTAGATGTGGCCTTCTGTCCTGTGCTCTCTTCCCAAGTTCTTTTTCTCAATTTCTGGACAGCTTCTGGTCAATTGATCATTCTTGGGAATAGCATTCCATTTTCAAACATTTTCATTACACTTGACCTCATTGAAGAAAAGTCTTCTACAACCAGTAGATTCTTTTCTAAGAATTGGGGGCAGTTTTGGAGTTGGGGCGTGGTCATGTGTGTGCTTGAGGGTTGGGAGAGGCATTTCTCTGAGTGACTTTTGTTCGGTATTGCCTCCTTCTGAGCAAGAACAATGTGCTCTAGACCCTTTTTCTCCCCTGGCTTAATGCACTGGGCAGAAATGACCAGACATTTTAACATTTATCAAGCACTGCCTCACTCTGACCAAAGATTATCTAGAGTAAAAAAACAGAGAGCCTTTTCCTCTCCCTCCTCCCATAATGCAGTACATAGACAAGGAGATGGGAAGAAATGCTGATGCCATCACTCAGTGGGCCAGATGGTGCAGCAGGCCTAGCAGAAAGAGCACTGCACTGGGAGTCTCAACCCTTGGGTGTTTCCTAGCTGTGATTCACAAATCATAGCCTCTCTAAGTTTTAGAATCTTTGACCATAAAGTAAGAATAACAATGTCTGCTCCAGCACCTCATGGAGGACCAAATTAGAGAAAGTAGGTGAATGTAAGAAGTCATAGATCATGAATTATAATATTTATTAAATTCAAATGCATAGCCATAATCCCAGTCATCTCCTGTGGTCTGTGGATTTCCTTCATTAGGATTACCTGGGTTGTTTAATACAATGCAGGATTCTGGGGCCCAGTCTAGCTCAAGCCTCCCTGATGCCTCCCCACCAAGCAATTCTTAAATGCTTAGACCCTCTGCTCCAGGAGCTGACTTTGATGGATAGAAAAAGGGATAAAGGATAATTAAGTGCCCATAGATTCTTTGGCGTTCAGATGTGTGCTAACCTATAATATAAGTGACAGACCTTATTCATCACATTTGAATCTTCCCAGTGGGTGGTACCTAGAATTCTATTAAAAATAGCTGGGTAAGAACACTGGTCAGAATTTTAAATAGGCAATGTGAATTGTCACACGCTTCCCTTCTGAAGGGACATTTTTAACGTAGAGTCTTTTTTCAAAAGATGAATTTCCTATGTTCTTTCCAGGTGTTTCTTATGCCCCCAAAACACTGAGTCTTGGATTTTCCTGGTACTTTGCTAAGAACCATAAAATCAAGGACTCTTTGCTTTTATGGCAGTATTTCAGACCTGGGCTCTTCTCCCACAGCCATTCTATCATGGTGGCCAAATTAGCCATCACACCTGCGTATTGATTTGGGCAGGTGCCCAGAGGACAGCCTGTCCTGGTTTGAAAGCAGGCCCGCGTTGCTCATTGACTCCTCAGGACCCAGATGCTTCCAAAGCCAGACGGGCACTGGGAGTTTTTAAACTCTTAGCAATCTTTTAACCAGGTAGTAGGCTCATCAGCTCAGCGGCTAGTCCCAAAGTTTTCAGCTGGGCATTTCTCCATCTACTGAGGAGACAATAAGCTGTGTGTCCACACAGATGCTCCAGAATCCATCTGGAATAAATTAAGCCCATGGCAGAGAAAGAGGGCAGGAAGGTTGTAAGAATGACCGGCGGCTCCTTTGCTTCTCAGAACGTGTAGTCCAGTGTGAGTGAGATGACTGGAAACTTCTCTCCGAGGACAGGACACATGCACGCACACAGGCGCACACACTGCCCACTGCCGTAAGTGCAGAGGGGCAGCCCTCAGCTGCCCTGATCACTGGGCACTTCCCTGGCCCTGTGGAACAAGGTGGAACAGGCAGACTGCTAGCCAAAGCGGAGCCCAGAGCCTGGGTGACCTCAGCAGGCTAACGCCCCTTCACTCAGGAGACACAAAAACCTTGAGGAAGGCAGGGGATGTGTGCTCGTGTTAAGGTTATCTAGGAATCTGGGACACCCCCAATGGACACCGGGTTTACATCATTGCTTTTGTTTTTATTTTCAAATTCCCCAGCCCATGTTGTCTCCCCAACTAGAATGCCCTTCTCCAGTCCTCTGAGTCCTACCCCAGCCTCCTCAGGGCTCACCTCCTCCTTGCTGTCCTCCCAAGTGACCAGAAACCTCACTGACCTCCCACAGCTCCAAGAGCTCCTAGCAGCCATCTTCCCAACGTTATCCTGTGCATGTGACTCTTACGTTCCCAACTAGATTCCCCAGTAGGCGTCATGCCTGAGTGCCTTTGGGTCTGCCCCTCACTACCTAGCATGATGTCAGCCGCAGTGGGTGCTTGCTCAGTGCCTGCTGACTCATTAGCTTGGGCTGGGATGTGGAAATCATCTGTAAACACTGAAATGGGAAATACAAAAGGCTTTGTGAGAATAGGATACTACCTGAATGAATGATGAGAAACAGACTTTGGCAAAACAAAGCACAGTAGAATCATTCCATCATCCTGCACCTAAAAGAATGAGAGGGAGAGAGCAAAAGGAAGTTGCTGGTGACATCAGCTTTGGCAGTCCTTAATGGAAAGTGACCTTGCCAGAGCCCTGCTCCCTCGTTTGATCTGGGAATGCTTTCCATTAACGCTATTAACCTGGCACAGTGGTCTGGGCAGAGCTGTGGGGCCAAATGTGCGCCCTTTCCAATTGCTGAATCATCTTCAGTGTGTTTGTCCTTCTTAATACCTTCAAGAATTAGAAGAAGCAAAGGAGGGGGAGAGAAGTACAGACTATCAACTTCAGCAAATCCTTAATAGGAAGCAGTTTGGCCTGTTCCTTCCATCCCTGGGAACTCTTCCCATTAAAAACATTTCCCCACCACAGCCATGTTTTAGACTTCTCACTGCAGCCTCAGCCCAAAGGAAAATTCTCAGCTCTCCACCCCCCCCCCCCCCCCAGACCATGAGCGATTTCCTTCTAAGAGTGGAAAAACACTCTTTCCAGTGTCCAGCTTGATTGCTTCACATCAACCAAAAAACCCAGCAATACCCTGATCTTCTGAAAGCAAACTGGAAGAGCAGAGAAGGCTTTCCTTGCTGTCCCCTGGACTTACATGATTGAAAGGTGCAAAAAGACCCCAGGTCTGAAGATGGAAGAAAGCACCGAGGAGGAAGTGAATGTCAGACAAGGCAGGAAAATTAGAGCCAAGGGAATTCTATTATTAGGAGACGCTCAGTAACCTCTGTTCTCAAGGCTGGGTGGGGCTGGGTTGCAAAAAAGGCTATACTGCCCTCCATTGGAGGCCTATCAACACACAGCTAAGGGCTTTTCATTCATGGTCTCAGTTTGTCATTGCACCACTCTTGGGAGCTATTATTATCTGAAAACAACAACAACAAAAAAAAACTGAGGTCAGAGACATCAAGTAACTTGCCCAAAGTCATGCAACTAACACACAACACAAGCAAGGATAAAGCAGGGGTAAATTACTTTGAATTTCGTTTTCTTGCCATTTATCTGTATAACTAATTTTTCCGTCTTAGACAGATAGCTTTATGCTCTGAGATTGTGCCAGAAGTTCTGTCTAGTGTGGTGCTTATCAAAGCTAGATGCATGGTAGAATCACCTGGAGACACGCTCAACCTGCCAAATACTCAAGCCCCACCTCCAGAAATTCTGATTTTAATTGATCTGGAGTAGGTCCTGGCTAAGGCAGGTTTTAAAAGTTCTCTAGTTGATTCTAATATGTAGCCAGTGCTGAGAATTCCTGCTCTAGCTGCAGAAGCAGCTAGACGGAGGCAAAAGCAGGTGGTCCTCTCACACCTAAGAGGTAGTATTTGATAGCAAGTCTGGAGGGCTTCACTACAGAAAAATCACTTTCAAAAGATATGGGCTGAGTAGTGGAATGTTACAGTTATGCTTTGCGATGTTGTGGTAGGGTGAATAATAGCCCCCCAAAGAACTCCACGCCCTAATCCCTGGAACTATAGATGCTCATATGTTACTTGACATGGAAAGGAGGACTTTGCAGATGTGATTAAGTTAAAGACCCTGGTATAGAGATTATCCTGAATTATCTGGATGGCCCCAATGTAATCACAAGGGTCCTATAAGTGAGGCAGGGGACCAATCAGAGAAGGAGGTGTGATGACAGAAGGAGAGGTTGGAATGGGGTGAGGAAGGGACCCCAGGGTGGGGCAGCATCTAGAAACTGAAGAAAGCAGAGGAAATGAGTTGTCCCCAGACCCACCAGAAGGAGCAGCCCTGCCAACACCTTGACTTTACCCTAGTGAGACTGATTTTGGACTTCTGACCTGCAGATGTATGTGAATAAATAAATTTGTGTTGTTTTAACCCACTAGGTTTTTGGTCATTTGTTACCGTAGCAATATATACCAATACAGATGTTGTGTAAGTGACTTCACTTGTCTGAGGTTTGGTTCCCCCACCTCTAAAGTGGGATCATCTTACTTCAATAAGGTACCTATGAGGATTGAATGCATTGCTTATAAACAAACTGCTTGGCACAGTGGCTGGCACACAGTAAAGAAATTAACAGCTCACTATTACAATCATAGAGGCCTTACGGGGCAGAAAGTGGAATCCTGAGGAAAAATGGGGGAAGAGAGATCCTTCTAGCTGTGCCCAAACACATTTTCCTATTGGACGAGGGACTGAGGTGAACGGAGGCTGGTGTGCAGGAACAGGGGTAGCTGGGTTTCTCAGCCAGCCAGCCGGCCGGCCAGCCTTTGAAGATGTTTGCACCTGCCTGCTCTCAATATCTCACCATGTTCCCAGCACCACTGGGTTTTCTTCCCCTGGAAATCAGCTCCTTCATTGTAAGAATTCGCACAAGGAAAGAGAAAAGGGATAGGAATTATTGAGGCACCTAACACGCGCAGAAATCCAGCTTCTCCATTATTGTATTCACAGTCCAAATACAGCCAACAGGTCAATTTCTGCACTAAAAGACAATTGCAGGTTCTTAAAACCTCCCAAGAATAAAACGTTGTTTTGTTTTTGTTGAATTATACTGTGTACTCTACCACTCGCTAGACTTGTGATCGTGGGCGAATTACTCTGTTCTTCAGCTTCCTCTGTCACCTGGAGACAAGGATCACACCTGCCTGTAGGATTGTTGTATGCATTAAGTGCACTTTATACATGCAAAGGGCAGGGTAAAATGCTGTCACACTTCCAAGTACTCAGCAAGTTAGCTCTTAATATTCCCATCAGAATTATTTTTATTTTGGGAAAAGAAATGAGCATTGGTGAAGGAAACCACCCGCTTAGAAGTCCTGACATAAAAGACAGTAATTTTAAATATCCTTTGATAGTTTTATTTAGTTTCTTTTAAAGAGCTGCAAAAGAAAGTATCTAAAATAGGAGCCAATACAGTCACTTAATCATTTAGCGAATATTTACTAAGTGGCTACTATGTCCCAGGCACTTTTCTAGGAACTGGGAACGTATAAATAAATGAGATGTTTCCTATCCTCACAGAATGTCCAATCTAATGGTGGAAAGAGACATGGTAGATTTCCATTACAAGACAGCAAGATACATGCTACAATTGGGGGAGGTGGGGTATGAGGAAGATGTACACAGGAGGGAACTAAACCTAGATCTGGGGGCAGCAGGGAGCACATGACACCTACGCTGGCTGAGTGGTTGTTTTCCAGATGAAGGACAGGAATGTGGAGAGCTTTAGAGGGGACCAGCTCTTGGAGTCAAGAGCGTGCAGTGTTTTCAGGGAACTACAAAGAGTCAATACGAGCAAGATGTGTGGGACCAGGCCCGGAGCGATTTGTCTGCAGATCTAAGTGCCATTCAAGTGCCATTATGCAGTTGACAGTTAGACATGAGTCTGAAGTTCTAGAGAAATACCTGGGATGAAGACAGATTTGAGAATCATCAGCTCAGAGGTGGTCTACTTGAAACCAGGAAGAGTGAAGAGCAGGAAGAGAAGATGGCCAACGATCGAAGGTCAGGCAGAGAAAGAAAGGACAGTCAAAAAAGGGAAACTGAGGCTAAACACCCCAAGAGAAGAAAGACCATGGTAGGGTGGTCTCTTGGAAGTCCAGGAAGTGAGTACTTCAAAGGAAGGAGTGACTCACCGTGGGGGTGCTTCCCTGAGGTCAAAGGACACAAGGATTTGGAGTTAACAATATGAAGGCCATCACCAACTTTGGCAAGAGCGCGTTCTGTAGAGCGATGGGGGTGAAAAAGCCTGAAGGATGTGGGCAAGAAGTAGAAGACAAGCAAGTGGAGAGAGCAAGCAGTGATCTCAGTTTCAAGATGAAGATATGACATTCTCTTGCAAGAACTCTGAGAGGGAGAGCAGAGAGAGAAAGCAATAATTGGAAGGAAGCAGAAGGGAGACGTGTTTTTTAACCTGTGAGAAACTTGAGAATATTGAGATGCTACTGACAAGGAAGAAGGGGAGAAAGGAAGACTTGAAAATAGCACGGATCTCCATTACCACAGGAACCGCACCCTGCATTTCCCCTGGGAGCACTGGTTCAGGATTCACTAATTCAGCATCTATGGTACCTTCACAGAAGATAACTATTGTGACTAATGAGAGGCGACTCTACAAGAGAGAAGAAGAGTTAGATAAATATCTCAGAAGTAGACTTTAGGGGGACAAGCTTCCAGGTAATGGACTCGTCATCTAGAGTCCCTGATCTTGTCATCCAATAAGCTTGCTAGAACAAAATATCCCTTTCAAATAGAAACACAGGCAGGTAGCTGTCCACTGCACTTGGCTCTGAACAAGCAGCCCTGGTATATGAAGAGTGCGAGGATGGGTAATGGCGGGGGGAAGTGATATCAATAAAGGGACATTGAAACTAAGATGTGGGAAAAGAAAAAGTCCCATTTCTTTGCGCTCTCTCTCGACATTGTGCAATTTATCAAGTTAAAGGGAGCCCTTTACTGAGGATTTGCCAGGCAGTCTCAGGTTTTACATTCCTGTCTCTTCTGGTGACACCAAACTTTGTTTTGCCCCCTATTCTATAACAGTAGTTTAATCTATCCTTTGCCATACCTGGATTGAAGAGGAAGTGAATTCCAGACAATTGAGACTTGACATTATACAGTGATCTCTTTTTTATTAACTCATGTCAGCACTTGAAAGCATTGGAAAACACTATAAAAACAGCAACCGAAAACCAAAACACAAACAAAAAACTTTGCGAACAAGTATATGTCCTGTGGGAAACACTAAGAGCCTACCGTTCCCACCACCCTTATCCTACATAAGAAAAGCAAAGCTTCCCTACTCCCAAAGTGAGCTGAAAACAAAGGGGAAACCACTGCTTTGTTTTAAATGGTGTTGTGCACATTTTGAAGATATTGTACAAGTTCTCAAATATTGACTATAGGCTAGGCGAAGTTACAATGAAGTTTTGATATTGGGGGAAACTGATGCCTGATATATTTCCAGGTCAGGTCACACAAGCCAAGTGCCTTCTGTTGGCAGGTATAGGCAACTACACTTACCTGACCCCACGATGTGCGATTTATGATTATTCAGAGAGTGGGGACCAAAGCTCACTTTTGTGCTATCTGAATAAGAGCTACTCTTTGCAGATTGACAAAATGAACAAGTTCAACTTATTTAAGAAAATATACATTGTGGGGACCAATTATAAATTTAATAGATTGGTGATACTAAAGAACATTTTTGATCTTTTTTAAATTAATAGACTTTATTTTTTAGAGCAGTTTTAGGTTTACAGAAAAATGGATCAGGAAGTAGAGAGAGTTCCCGTATTCCCCTTCCCCTTCATACACAATTTCCCCTATTATTAACATCTGGCATGTCCAAATGCAGGACATTAGTTATAACTGACAGGCTGATATTGATACATTATTATCAACTATGGTCCATAGTTTCTATTAGGATTCACTCTTTGTGTACAAAATATATTTTAATATATTTAGCAGCACAGAAGTCATAATAATAAAGCTAACCACTTATAGAGGCATCTCCGGGTCACAATGCACTATCATATGAATTAACTCATCATAACAATCCTAAAAGATAGGCTGAGACTCTTACTTAAAGAGAAGGAGCCTGAGGTTCAGAGAAGCCAAAGTTCACACAGCCATGAAGTAGGAGAGACAAGTTAAGAACCCAGTTACGCTAATGCTAATTTTCTAAGATGCCTTTCTTAGCTCCACGTCTTCTTCAAATTCAGGTTTACATTACTAAGCAGAGGATTAAGAATCACACTGCTGGTGTTTCCAGTGAGAAAAAAAACTGTGGCAAAGTGAACAAGATAGCACTCAGTCAAATACTGGGCAGGTGAGAGGACACAGGTGCTAATTCATCTTTGAGGCTTGAGTATTTAGTGTCCATACTTCCTGCTAATTTATTTGTTTCCTCCTTGACACTTTGGGAGAACCATGTCTCTCGTGCTCACTACTGTCTCTTATTTTCCTTGATATGACTAATTCACTAAATTTTTTGAAAACGTTTATATCAAATACCCAAGCCTGAATAACCATAGGTTGTTATTTCAACACCAAAAATGGTGTTCTGTAAAAAAACAAAACAAACAAACAAACAAAAAAACAGGTAGTTCAGCTTGCAACTCAAACAACTGCACAAATGTTTTTCCTCAGAACATCCACTGTTTGCTATGCAGTAGAAATGTTTTGTGTGTGCTTCCCAAGTCAAGGGTGAAGATGTAATAAAATTAATAGCTTTTATGCTTCAAGGACATTCTTAAGTTAAATACATTTTTTTGAAACTCTGTGCAGTGGTGAAGAATGCAGTGACTACAGTTTGGTGTTGTGATTCATGCCAAGCCACCAGCAGGTTTGACCCACCATTGCTTTTGCCACATCAGTGCAAATGACGGCACAGGGAAAAAGGCAAATGTCATCATGAAATGACAATATATGTATATTTTGTTGGATCTGCACATTCATTGGAGATTATACACATATATAATTTTGAAGCCGTTTTGACCTTTCAGACACTTAAGAAGGTCCCCAGGACCGCTATATTTTTTACCCTAGCTGAAAAGAAAACTGGGAAAATGAGTATCTGAGATTTTTCAGCCACTTTCAGGCTCTGCCAGCAATGAAAAAAAGACAAAGAGTAGCTGTGTGTTGGCCACCAACAGTGCCCATCATTGCCTTTAAAAAATCTTTGGCCAAAGAAATCCCTCGTTGACACTGGATGTTGTGGTTATAAATATTATTATTTTGTATGTGAGCAGTTTGATTATCCTTCTCACTCCCTCCTCTGGCAAGATTTTATTTATTTTTCTTTTAAGTGATTAATTTATTTGATTTTATCAATACCCTGGTGAAATGCAATAGGCATTTTTTCAGAGAGATAGGTTAAATAGCCTCACATCCCATACACATCAGGAGGGAAGGACAGCTTCCCCCAGGACCATGCTTCGGGCTTCACACCCACTTCTGTGGCCAACGTGTGTTTAATAGGTGCCTTCCCTGCAGTGCTCTGGACCCAGGAATCAGAGCTGGTGAATCATGCCACTTAGACCTCCAGAAAGCTATCCAGCCAGTTTGACCACAGAACTGGTATGAGATTCTTAGGTTTTCTTCTGTAGTGCTCAAGATCTGTTCCCGGTTAGCTGAATGTCTCAAATGAACATTCTTTAAATTCTACCTCTGTATTAACGTATGTCATGAGAAAGCTTATAGCCTGTATTATGTTACTTCATCTCCCTGAAGAAATGTATTCATTAAATGGGTACCACATATCACTGATATTAACATGTACTTATTTCACATTTTAACATCTTATAAATTAGAATGCCTCTTACAGTCTATGGGAAGTCATAATTTATTTGGCAGTGTTTTCCCTTTCTTAGTAATACATAAAATAGTGGTAAATTTATTATCAATGGGAGCTTAGATCCAACAATATATGACATTTAAAAATTTAACTCTAGACTATTCCAGGCCTGATCTAAGAAACAGCTATTTGCACTTTCTGAAAGAATCTTATTATGCATCATGTATTTTATGACTTAATGCCTCTAAACCAAATCTGCCACAATAAATCTCCCATAATTCAATGCTAAGGATAGAATTTCTCTCTCCGTGGAACTGCCATGTTTCTTTTTCTGGACAGCCATAGTCACGGATCCTGATAACCTATCTTTTTAACTAAGACAGCCAAGATGTTCCAAGCTAAGTTTTGTGCTAAGTTGCAAAAGCCTTCTTCAACCTAGTTCTCCTTTCTGAACTTCCACGTACCACCTTTACCCTTGTTGTAATCACGGCGAAGAAGGGGCAATTTTTTTTTTCCTTTTCAGAAGTAAGTGGGGCACAACTAAACACAAGTAAACAAATAAATAGAATAGGCATGTTTTCTAAAATATACTAGCTATGGGTAAGACACCTCCTAGATCAGTGATTCTCAATCTTTCTTTTTCCTCTACACGCACATAACACTCTCTGAACAAAACCACCTCATTATCTCCAGTGAATCTGGGTGAGGGTGGAGGGAAGATGAAACATGACACATCTGCCAGAGGAACACATGAGAATCCCGTAGGGCTGTGCCCAGGGCCCCTTATGATTCCAACCTACATCCATCTCTGCTTTGGGGAATCTTTCTATGCCCAGGCTAGTGACTTGCACACAGTAATAGCTTAATAAATTGTTTCTGAAGATGATTGAAAATAATTAAAAATTATGAATACAAAATTAGGCATTGACATTCAGAAGACATCCTAGCAATGAATGGCTCTGAGGTTCAAGCTACATTAGCCTTTAGGTGTGGTCATTCTGACGAATGAGAAGTGAACACAAGTGCTGTGTGAAACTTCCCAAAAATCTCTTTAAAAGGAACGAGCAGGCCTCTCTTTTTTCCTTCCTCCATCCTGCTGCCTGGAAATCACTTGTGATGGCTAGTGCTCCAGCAACCATCTTGGACCAAGAAAATGAGGGTTATAGCTCAGACATTGGGACAGAAAGTCTAAGGAATCCAAGCTTCTGGTGACTGGGAAGCTGCCTACAACCCCAGGCTGCTTCCCTCCCAGACCTCTGTATTTTGTGAAAGAATAAAGCTCTGAGTGTTCAAACCACCATCTTGGGATCTCTCTGTCAGCCATACACAGTTCCTCACTGATACAGCACCATGAAATGATTCATATGAGAAGGTCATACAAGAAGGGCAGGGATGAAGGTCATAAAAGGAGCCCAGGCCTGGGGTTCCTACACCCTCTTTCTGGTCTTTGCTATGTTAGTTATGCCTTTAGCTTGCTTCATGAACTTAGGTAACCCACTTAACCTCTATTTACTCAAGTGTCCTCATTTAGAAAAATAGAACTTCCTCCCACAGAGTTATGATGGTTAGCTGACACAAAAATGAGACAGTCTTGTGAGATGGTAAAACCATTCATCTTTGTTATGGTTACTTGTCGTAATGACGCACCATGGAATAATCCTTCCATGACTCCATTTCCTGCTAAATGGGTTCAATTCTAGACTCCCGTGTCCTGGGAGGTGGTGTTGACATTAAAACTGAAATCATGAACAGTGGTTAACAGAGCTAACATTGTTTAAATGGAGAATAGAAGGTGGGAAAGAAGCAGGCATTTTAAAAGTCTTCAAATCATGAGATATTTGAAAAGAGTGATCAGCTGTTTGCTATAATCTCCAAGAGTGGAAGATAATGATTAGGAGAATAAGAATTTGCTAATTGGGTGCTGTCTTAGAGCCGTAGGTCCCTGGGAGCAAAGCTTGTGAGATTGCTCTCATTTTTATGAGATTTCAGGAGAAGAATGGAAGGGAGTTAAGGAAACAGGTGAGAGCAGGGGAAGAAGATAGATTAAAAATGTGGATTCTGCTCAAGTCTAACCTCAACCTGATCCCAGAGGGAGCTCTGGAGCATGAATATAAGTAAGGAATTGTCCCACCTCAAGGAAAGAGTGCCAGGTTTTCATACCCCAGGATTAGTCAGTCACTGACACAGACGACCCCTGAGAGGGGGAGTGGAACATAATCTCCCAAGCGTCTCTGAGGGAAGAGGCCCCCATTGGCTGAGGACAACTCTCGAGGAAGAGTGCTGCTGAGAGATCTGACAGCAGCTGTGGGACGGATGCACTGGTCCAGTGAAGAGGACCTGGGTGGTACACCCCAGTGTCTACTATGGGAGCAGAACACTGAAACACTGGAGCAACTTATGGAGGGAGCTTCTGGCACTTCTTTAGAGACACTTACAAATAGAACCAACTCACCTGTCTGGCAGAGTCCAAATGAATGAACTTGCTACAGAGATGGATGGAGGGGACACCTTTACAATACACAACAGAACTCTGCAGTTCTGCTTTTCGGCATCCTGGGAATTCAACTGCAAACCTGGCAGAAATGAGATTGTGTGGGACCCAAGAGCTCCATCCTGACAGTGCCCACAGATAGTTAGAGGAAAGACATCTATGTTCATCCGGGATATTGGCTTATAGTTTTCTTTTTTTTTTTGTAATGTTTCTCTGGTTTTGGAATCAAGGTAATGGTGGCCTTGTAAAATGAGAACTATGATTTATACTTATTATATACTAGGCACTAAGTTTGTGCTTCATGGATACTTTCTAATTTAATTCTCATAAATAAACTCATAAAATAGGTAGTTTTTGTCTCCATTTTAGAGATGAGAAACTGATGTGGAGAGATGAAGGAACTTGCTCAAGGTCACACACATGGTCAGTGATGGAACAGGGATTCAAACCGAACTTCAAAGTCCTTGAACTTCCCTCTAAGTTGCTGGGCCCTGTTCCACCCTTTTCCCTCCCACCACGTGCCTCTGTGCTTTCTAAAATCTCATGAAAAGAACAGAAACTCTTCTAAAAATTGAAGAGCACATGTTTTCTACTGGGATGCCCTGTGGAAATGGGTATTATAATTTCTGACCATGGAATAGAAAATATTCAGGAAGATAGTATTTCAGTGCACATGATAAGAAAAGTTTCTACTCTAACTCTGAATCAATTCAATTACCGTTTACCAGCAATCACTAAGTGTAAGAACTGTGCTGGATGCTGAGGGGAATACAGGATGAACAGAGACTTTCCTCAAGGGGAAGACCAAGACAAGCACACAGATGGAAAGAAAACAGACCAGAAAATGGTGTGTCCACATAGACACCCAAAGAACGTGTGCCTGCTGAGAAGGATAGGGTAGGCTTTTGGAGAAAGGTGGAATTTAGGGTTTGCCTCGGATGATGGGCAAGATTCTGGCAGGAGGCAGGGCTGGGGGCTGTCCAGGCAGGAGAGGTGGCACAGTGCATGTCTGGAGAACAGGTTCAGTCTAGTCGGACTGAGTGGAGGCTAAGTGCTGGCGAGCAGGCTAATCCAAGAAAGTTGTCAGACCTACTTCCCGGTGGGCCTTGGAACAGCACTGGGGCACTTGTACTCCTTTCAATAAGACGAGCCTCTGACAAGTTTTAACCAGAAGACAAACATGATTAAAACTGGGCACTAGGACATTGAAGCTGGCAGCCAAGGGAGGGAGGACTGGGGTCAAGAGCAGAGACTGGAGAGCTGAGGCCAATCCAGGTGAGAGACAGCGATGGTCTGAATTTGGGTGGGCTGAGGGCGTGTTTTACAGACTCTTTAAAAAAGATATTTGCTCATTTAAAAAAGTGAGTGAAGAGGAGATTACATAAAATACCCGTTTGTTCTATGGAGTTCTGGAAAGGAGACAAATTCAAGATACCATCACTATTATAGAGCCTAAGGATATTTGCCTACAATTCTTGTTGGCTCCTGTGGGATCTGTCTCTCCTGGGCATGCCAGCAGTAGGCTGGTCTGTCAGGAATACAGTCATTGTACAACAAGGCGGAACCCTCTGTGTTAAACCTCTGCATTTATGTGGCTTCTTCTGGAACATTCCACCCTGCTTGGGCAACTGGACAGTTTAAAATGTGCAAGTATAATGTGTAAGAGATCTTTTACAGTTGGTAGAAGATCAGATGAACTAAACATAAAAATCAAAAACCAGAAATCTTTGACTCTGGGGGCACCAGAAGAAGCCCACTAGGGCAACATTAGGCCAGAACAGTATTCTTAAGATCCTGAGGTCCTGGGAGAAGGTACCAGAAGGCCCCTTTCCTTAGCTTTCCAGGGCTCTCCTTATAACTGGAAGTATATCATTGCAAGAGTCAGTGCAGTGGCAATGCACAGGGGTTTTGTGGCCAAGGAGAGAAAGCAGAGACAAATATGACCCACTGGTATAGCCAAAAGTCATTAAAAGAATGTTTTGTTTGTGAAATGCTCACAGATTGGAAAACGCCATGCTGATTAGGAAAGCATGTGTAGCCCAGAATGCTGTAATTTTCACCCTGCCCAATCTGCTAATGCCTTCTGGACCTATGGTGACCACAGAGCAGTGTCTGCAGCAGGGGAAAGCAGGGCAGCCCACCTATTACCTCCAAGAACAGAAAAAGAAAGTGAATTCAGGAAAAGCACTACGTACTTTCAAATGTCCACCTTTACTTAAGGTTGCATAACGCTTTCAGTAAAGGGGACACAGGAAAATGGGCATTGAACGCCTGCTAGAGGAGACTAATAAGAGGTGACTTGGATCAATAGACGCTGATGTGGCCCAGCTATTTAGCCCAAAGTTGCAAATCCAGTCAGTTTCTTGGTGCAAAAATGGAGGCCTGGGGCAGCTGACAGATGGAGACGGTGTGGTTAATTCAGAGGTCCAGACTCATTTTCTTTCTCAGGCGTCTAAGATGCCTCCAGAACAGAGGCTCCTTTCTCTTTGTCTCCAGCAATCTGTTGGGAAGGAAGTTTCTTTGCCCCACTCCTATGATGCCTACAGAATAGAGACCCCGTCCTGCTCTCCTCCCTCTGGAAGGTTACCAGAGGGAGGAAGCATTCCTGCCCTCCTTTCTAGTTTTCCTGGGGAAAATGAGAAGGCGTGACAGCTGTCTTGCTCACCACCTTTTGCCTACCCACAGGTGGCGCCTGTTCTCCTCCCCTCCACTCTGCCATGACTCCTGCAGGTCCGTGCCCGCTGCTGCTTACCCCGTGACCAGTGCATGATTTCAATTCATGGGAAAGAGAAAATGCTTCTTTTGGCCTTGGATCTCAGCCAAGTCTTCAAATCAGCCTTCTCGTCAAGAAGAGCCCTCATGCAATCTTTGATTTTCGTGTGTCTTTTCTCCATTGCTTCAGAATCCAGAAGGTAGGAGAAATGTGATTCATTAACACCTTCAAATTGCTAAGGCTTGAGGAAATCCATACAGGGAAATGCCAAGTATATAACCATTAGTAACACTTTCCTTGTTTCCCTTGCCTTGAGTTATTAAACAACATGAAAACTGAGCACTGAGAGCACACCTATTCTTCACAAAAATGAAGTTGTGCAGTAGAGCAGGCTGGGAACGCTAAAAAGGTATGATGGATTGGAATAGTGGTGGATTCTGGTCAGGTCCAGTCTGCTCTGGGGAGAACACTGCCCCCGTCCTTTAGGAGGAGGCAGTGCTGTGGCCCCCTTCTCCCTACACACGGGCTGTAAGCCGCAGTCCAGGCCTGTCTTTCATGGTCTGAGTGCACCTTTTTCCAGAGTGACATGGAGCATCTGTGCCTTTCGTTTTCATCTCATTTATCAAGCTGGCCCAAGGGCCTGTCAAAGTCACCCTCCAGCCCAGAGATGTCTAGCAGAGTTAGAACCTTCAGGTCTCATGGGTGATGCAGAAATTCTCAGAAGCCGGAGTTGACACAGGGAGCAAGAGGGCGCCTCTGAGGGTAGTGTCTTTAATCTAGGGGCAAAAAATCACTAAATACTCTGATCTCTGCCCTTATAAGGTTTTTGGTCCTTTCCTCCTATGATGTTCCAATTTATGGGGAGGGATTAAAATTAAGAAAAGTTTAAAAAATATTGCAGTGAGGTAACCTATATAAATCATGCCTTAATAAAAAGAAACCTCTCCATCTGGGATTGCCTCTTGACTTTAAGGGGATAAAAAAAAAGTCTACCAAGTGGCAGGGAATTGGCTATGGCTTTGTGGTGATTAAATTACCTCCAATGACTGGGGCCCGTAGGCTCTGAGGGGAGCCCTGGAGCCTGTTACATAATAGGAAGGAAAGGACACAGGTTTGGGCGCTGAATACACCTGGATTCAAATCTTGTTCTGCTACTTCTATCTTAACAAGTTACGGAATCTTTTCGCATCTCAGTGTTCTTATTTGTAAAATGGGGATAATAAGATCTATCCCTCTTTGGCTTGTGGTTAGAATTAAATGAATAACATACCCAAGTCCTTAGTACAGTGTCTAGCACACAGTAAGAATTCAATAACTACTGATTTTTATTACTGTTTCCATAAAAATTCTATCCCTTGTCTTTGTTAATACTCATAACTAACAATTAAAAGTGCTGATTATTGCCATGTTGCTAAGCAACAGCAACTACAAAATTTCTATATATCAGATTTGAAGAGGGGCTAGAAAATTTGTCTGACAGCCACATTTGCATATTCTTTAACAAAATATCAGGAAACATCAGCATAGCACCTTTGTATACACTGTTCATTTTGGGGTACTTTGTGAGGAAAGATGATGGAGACTATTAACGGGTGTAAAATTCTTTATAGATATCATCTCAATCTCATGATAACCTTAAAGTAGGAATTTATAACTGTATTAGTTTGGGTTAACATTACTTGTTTTAATAAATCCCCAAATCTCTGCACTTTAACATAAAGAAAAGTTGATTTCTCACTCACTTCAGTCTATTCTGAGTACTCCTGGGTGGGCACTCTTCTATGTAATGTAGGAACTTTTCTCCTTCTATTTTATGTTTCTGGATCCTGTAGGTCTTCAGAATTCTCTCCTTTTGGCTGCAGGTTAGGGAAGAAGTGGGTGGGTGGTTACCTACTTCTTAACCACTTTGATCATCACTTCTGCTCACATTCCATTGGTGAGAATAAGTCACATGTGGCTGCAAGGAGGACTGGGAAATGTAGGCACTGACTGGCCAGCCACACATCCACACTGCGGCTGGGTGGCCGCCAGCTGCCTCTGCCATGAGAATTGTCCTTATTAATAGCTGGAGGCTTAGAGAGCTTAACTAACTAGTACAAGGACAGAGCCAACAGGGGGTTGACTACAGACCTTACTTTTGCAATCATTATTCCAAACTGCTTCTGACAGTGGCCACTGATTACAGGGAAAAGAAGCATAAGGAATAAGGAGAAGTTTTCCCTGGTCATATCAATAGATACGGAAAAAACATTTGACAAAATCCAGCATCGATTTATGATAAAAACTCTCAGCAAAGTGGGAATAGAAGGAACATATCTCAATATAATGAAGGCCATGTATGATAAACCCACAACTAAGATCCTACTAAATGGGGAAAAGGCAAAAGAATTCTCCTTAGATTAGGAACGACACAAGGATTTCCATTTTCACCACTTCTGTTCAACATAGTATTGAAAGTCCTAGCCACAGCAAGAAAAATAAATAAAAGTCATCCAAATTGGAAAGGAAGAAGTAAAACTGTCATTATTTGCAGATGACATGATACTACATATAGAGAACCCCAAAGATTCCACCAAAAAACTATTAGAACTGATAAATGAATTTAGTTAAGTAGCAGATATAAAATCAATATTCATAAATTGGTTGCATTTTTATACACCAATAATGAACTATCAGAAAGAGAAATTAAGAAAACAATTCGGCAGCAGCTCCGCTCATTCCCACGGCCTCGCCAACAGTCTGTGACTCGCCATGATGGATACTCTATCAGAAGCAAATGGCACCTTTGCCTTCAACCTGTTGAAAAATCTGGGTGAAGACAACTCAAAAAACACGTTTTTCTCACCCATGAGCATCTCCTGTGCTTTGGCCATGGTCTTCATGGGGGCAAAGGGAAACACCGTGGACCAGATGGCCCAGGCACTTTCTTTAAATAAAAGCAGCAGTGGAGGTGAAGATGTCCACCAGCGTTTCCAGTTGCTTCTCACCGAAGTTAACAGGACTGGTACGAAGTACTTGCTTAGAACTGCCAACAGGCTCTTTGGAGAAAAGTCTTATGATTTCAACTCATCTTTCAAAGATTTCTGCCGCAAATTCTACCAAGCAGAGATGGAAGAGCTTGACTTTTTCAAAGCTACAGAGGAGGCCAGAAAACACATAAACACCTGGGTGGCTAACAAGAAGAAGGTAAAATTACTGAGTTGCTGTCTCCAAATTCAGTGAGTCCACAGACTCCTCTTGTTCTGGTGAATGCCATCTACTTCAAGGGAAACTGGGATAAACAGTTTAACAAACAGCAGACCCAGGAAAGACCATTTAAAGTCAGCAAGGATGAGAAGAAACCTGTGCAAATGACGTTTAAGAAATCCACCTTTCATACGACCTACATAGGAGAAGTATTTACCAAAATTCTGGTGGTTCCTTATGTCGGCAAAGAGCTGAACATGATCATCATGCTTCCAGATGAAGACGTCGGTTTGGAAAAGGTGGAAAAAGCACTGACTTATGAGAAATTCATAGAATGGACAAAGCTAGACATGCTGGATGAAGAAGAGGTGGAAGTGTTCCTCTCTAGATTTAAGCTGGAGGAGAATTATGATATGAAGGATGTCCTTTGCTCTCTGGGCATGACCGATGCCTTTGAGGTGGGCAAGACGGACTTTTCCGGGATGTTGTCGTGGAGAGACCTGTATCTGTCCAAGGCTGTGCACAAGTCCTTTGTGGAGGTCAACGAGAAGAGCACGGAGGCCGCAGCCGCCACTGCCGCCGTCATGATGCTTTGATGTGCAAGGATCACGCCCAGGTTCTGTGCTGACCACCACTTCCTTTGCTTTATCCAGCACAGCAAAACTAACAGTGTTCTGTTCTGTGGCCGATTCTCCTCACTGTAAAGAGATGGTCAGCACTGCACAGAGCCCTTCTCCTGTCTCCTTCTGCCCCACTTTTCCTCTGACACTTCACAATGTGCCTGCAATCCAAAGTGACCTTTGGTAGCAATCCAAAAATAAAGGGCCTAATTTTAAAATTCCCCCCCCCCCAAAAAAGAAAACAATTCTATTTACAATTGCATAAAAAATATATATCTAGGAATAAATTTAACCAAGGAAGTAAAATAACTGTACTCAGAAAATTATAAGACATTGAAGAGAGAAATTGAAGAAGATACAAATAAATGGAAGTATATACCATGCTCATGGACAGGAGGAACTAATAGTTAAAATGTCCAACTACCCAAAGCAATATATATAGTCAATACAATTCATATCAAAACACCACTGACATTTTTCACAGAACTAGAACAATTTATATGGAACCATAAAAGTCTCTGAGTAGCCACGCCATCCTAAGAAAAAAGAACAAAAACTGGAGGTATCACATTACCTGATATCAAATTATACTACAAGGTTATAGTAATCAAAACAGCATTGTGTTGGCATAAAAACAGACACAGAGATCAATGGGACAAAATAGAGAGCCTAGAAAAACCCACTCCTACATGATCATTTAATCTCGGAGAAAGGAAGCAAGAAGATACAATGAGGTAAAGACAGTCTATTCAATAAATGGTGCTGGGAAAACTGGACAGATACATGCCCAAAAAAAGGGAAGGAAGGAAGAAAGGAAGGAAGGAAGGAAGGAAGGAAGGAAGGAAGGAAGGAAGGAAGGAAGGAAGAAAGAAAGACTGGACAAGCTTCTTACTCCATATACAAGAATAAACTCAAAACGGATTAAAGATTTAAATGTAAGACCAGAAACCATAAAACTCCTACAAGAAAAGAGGCAGTAAACTCTCAGAAATTACCCTTAGTAATATTTTTACTGATATATCTCCTTGGGCAAGGAAAACAAAAAACAACAACAAATCAATAAAGTAAAATAAATAAATAATAAACAAACAAATAAGTGGGACTACATCAAACTAAAAACAGTTTGCACAGCAAAGGAGACCAATAACAAAAGACAGCCGCCTGACTGGGAGAAGGTATTCTCCAGTGATACATCTGATAAGGGCTTAATATCCAAAATTTATAAAGAACTCATACAACTTAACACCAACCTCCTTCAAACAATCCAAAGAAAAAATGGGCAGAGAACCTGAATAGGCATTTCTCCAAGAGGACATACGAATGGCCAATAGACATATGAAACGATGCTCAATCTCACTAATCATCAGGGAAATGCAAATTAAAACCACAATGAGATATCACCTACCCCAGTCAGAATGGCTATCATCAATAAATCAACAAACAACAGTGCTGGTGAGGAGATGGAGCAAAGGGAACCCTTTGAACTGTTGGTGGAATTGCGATTGGTGCAGCCAGTATGGAAAACAGTATGGAGGTTTCTCAAAAAAGTATAGTTCTCATCATCATCCTTATCCTAGTAGTAAATCAGTTTCCGTAGTCACCAGACACTACTCATATTTTATTCCAGAATCAAATGTTGACCCTTTTAACGAGTATAATTGAGTACCTACTATTTACCTGGCTTGCTACTGATGATTGTGGGTAGAGATGGAGATCCCCAAATGGAAAATGACTAGATTATAATCTGATTGAATGGAAAATTGGCACAAGAATATTTATTGAACTGTACTACAGACTGTGTTCTAATATGTGTTAAAAGGTAAAAGAGATTTACTTAAAGTGAGAGGTAGTGTAAATGTGCAATTGAGAAGCCCTGCTCTCCCAGTGCCGTCCACAGACTGAGCAGACATTCATGTAACCACCTGACTCTGGGGGCAGCCTGGCCCCTGGGCCGGAGCCCTCTGCCGTTACACAACCCTCACACCTCCATTCACACAGTGCGAAGGGCCCATGCATAGGTCCTACTCTCATCACCGTGCAATCCTTCATAATTTTTTAACAGGCTCTGAATATTCATTTTGCATTCATTTTGCACTGGGCCCTACAAATTATGTAGCCAGCCCTGGTTATAGGAATTTCAGGGGTCATGCTTAATTCATGTCCCCAGTGCCTGCCTGACACATTATGGGCTCATA
Source organism: Rhinolophus hipposideros (assembly GCF_964194185.1). Lineage (NCBI taxonomy): Eukaryota > Metazoa > Chordata > Mammalia > Chiroptera > Rhinolophidae > Rhinolophus > Rhinolophus hipposideros. The sequence goes on from NC_138055.1 coordinate 85,857,542, forward strand.
AATATTTCTGGAATGAATGATTTTCACTCTACAATCATATAGGTGACAAATGCTAATACGGCTGCTTTTGCCTAACGTTTTACACTTAACATTTACAAAGTTAAGTACATTTGTGTCTTCCACATTGAATTTTGTGAAATAAGACATTTGCAATTTTCTATAAAATCTCCATGTGGAAGAAACAAAGAAAGCGGCCAGCTAGCTAGGTGACTTCACCTCAGTTTTTAACACCTCAGTTTTACCCGTTCTTTTTATACACCTGGTTATAACTAAGATCCCCTCACACTCTAACACATGCACACATGCACACACAATCCTTTTTCTCAGATTGTTTTGGGAACAACTGGGACTCTGAAGTAAACAAATTTATAGCACACATTTAAAAAGCAATTCAAATACAATGTCTGAAATCTGTTAGAGGGGATGAGTAAAAGATACATTTGAAAAGAGATTCAGATATACATTTTGTGTGTGTGTGTGGTAAAATATATGTAACATAAAATTTACAACTTTAACCATTTTAAAGTATACAGCTTAGTAGCATTAAATACATTGACAATCGTTATGCTGTGAGCCCCACCATCCATCTCCAGAACTTTCCCATCATCCTCAACTGGAACTTATATACACTCACGTTAACTCCCCATTTCTCACTTCCTCCATCCTTTAGTAGCCACTGTTCTACTTCCTGTCTATATAAGTTTGACTGTTCTGAATACCTCACATGAGTGGAGTCATCCAACATTGGGTCTTTTGTGTCTGTCTTGTTTTACTTAGCAGAATGTCTTCAAACTTTACCCATGTTGTAGCATGTGTCGGGATTTCATTCTTTTTTTAAGGCAATATAAGCTTCCCCGTATGTACACACCACATTTTGTTTATGTGTTCATCAAATGGACGTTTGGGTTGTTTTAGATATATTTTAAAGAAAAAGTCGTAGTATTCCCTGAAAGTCTTTTGATTTTACAATATGCAACATAAAGTCTCTTTGATGATGGGGGCCAAGTTCTCTCCAGGCCAGTGAGCCAGCAACCCGTCTTTCCCACACAGACTCTGAGGTCTTCTGTGATGACAAAGAGAAGCAAGGAAGCAAGGAAGCAAGAAGAAAATATGACCTCTCCAGAGGTCAAATCTTTGGTCAAACCTGAGCTTATTAGCAACATCTCAGAAACGTCCATTTAGCACATACATACCCAACGGGAAAACAGCCTGGTAAAAAAGACAGATGCATTCATCAACAGCCTTACCTGACTAGAGACCATTTCCACGTAACCCAAATGAGCCCCAAACCATGGCATCAAGTTTGCAATGGAGCTGACTCAACGAGTAAGATAGGAAGCTTCTCTCTCAGCTAGGAAACTAGGTTTTTATTTGTTTGTTTTGTATTGCATTGTTTTTATATCCAGAGCTTGCGGTGTGTGTGAGATGGGAAGTGGGTTGCAGGAGTTGATGTAAATACCTGCGTCTGTGGCTTCTTTGTTACAGAACATGCCAACCTTATAACCACACTAGATTTACCTGGGTGAGTGAAAGGCCTCAAGAAACCAAACAACAATCCAAACATTGAAGAGCCTGTGTGATGGAGTTCAGGTGATAGTTCTCCTTGTTTCCTGTTCAGTTCATTTATCACATATTTGCAGAGTACCTACCGTACATGTACCAGGCACTCTTCCAGTCACCACAGAAGTGAGCAGAGGGTGAGGTTCCTTTCTACTCAGGGAGGTTATACATTTACAAATGTAAGCAAACAAATAAAGAAGACAACTTCAGATTGTGGTAAATCCTGTCAAGGACACCACTGGGGTGGTGCGGCTGGGAGTGGCTATGGGGCAGGAGTGAGGAAGTCACTGTGGACCAGGGCGTCAGGGAAGGGTACTCTCAGGGGTGAGACTTGAGCTGAGACCTGAAGCTGAGGGGGAGCAAGCCATAGGAGACCTGCAGGGAGAACTTTCCAGGCAGAGGAAATTGCAAATAGGAAGGTCAAGACCTATAAAGACCTTGATGTGTTCACAGAGAAGGAGGAAGGTGGACAGCAGCACGCAGTGGGAAAGGAGCAGATCAGGGAGACAGGAAGACTGCACAGCTCGGATAAAGATTCTGAGCGATTAGAGGAATCCAGAAGTAGATGACAAGCAGGGAAATGATCTCAACTACATAGCTAAGGAAGTACCGAGGTTGCAGCTACAGGTGTGAGTCTCCTCTTTCTCCCTTGTTTCTTTTGGAAATATCACAGGAAGTGGCTGCAGAGAGCTCAGCCTCACCTTTCCCTCACTGGGCAGGGCCTCTGTCAGAGCCTGAAGCCAGATGTTGTGCTGTGGCATGAGCCTTTGTGGAGGTGGCAGCCTGTGGGGATACCAAGATGCCTTTGTTAGGTGTTGTCCCTGACTCACAATTGGGTCTTGTGTCTGCAATCCATTGCTTCACACTCCTCTTGGGTAAAAATGGGGAGGGAGGTTTTTGTCTCCAAGAGAGCCCCTGAGGGAAACTACATGAAGCCCCAGTGCTGGGTGCGCTCTGATGGAAAAATTTGGCTTGTGCAAGGCATGGAGTGTGCACCTTGCACCAAGGAGCAAGAAAAGGCAGAGTCGTCTTCCAAACTCCTGCCCTGCAGTGGGCAATGATACTCTGGGGGTGGGGTAGGGTTAAGGGTCAGAGAGTGAAGCTGCATCACTTCCCGTTTAGGAATTGCTCCTCCCTATCCCATGTGCTCGGTGGGTAGTTGGACATTCACATCCAAAGCTCAAAAGAGAAAACTAATGTGGAAATATAGATTTAGAAACCTTTGTGGAACGAACGGGGATTGAAAAGGAATGTAGAATCTTGGGGAATGTATCTGGAATAACAAAAGACTAAAAACTGATCTCTAGAAAACATCAACGTTTCAAGGTGAGCAGAGTAAGAAGAAATAGAGAAAAAGGGCAGAGAGGGCCGGGGAGGCATGACCAAGGGCAGAGTGGGGGGGGGGGGCTTTCAAGAAAGAGGGTGTGGCCAACAGTGGCAACTGGAAATCCACTGCCAGAAGCCCCTCGGTGAATCCAGCTGGTGGTCCAACCATTGGCTGGTGTTCACTGTTACCCAGGCAACGACATCCTGTTCTTTGAATAGGGCTGGCTAGGTGTGAGGAGGTAGCAGGGAGAGGGAGAAGAAGATACCAGAGGTGTAGGACATAGACTGGGAGAAGGTTTCCTGATGAAGGTTAACTTGAGCAGAGTTGGTGAAGGGCTGTCGCAGTTGGCCAGTTTTCAAGGTTAAAGGAGAAAATACTCCAGACCGAGGGGGTAGCCAGGGAACATCCTGGGAACTCCCTGTAGTCTGGTATGCCTGGATTGTTGAGTACATGTGGGAAATTCATGAGATGAAGGTAGAGAAATGCTGGGGTGAGATGACAACACGATTTTTGATTCTATTAAGGAGTTTGCATTTTCTTTCAAGGCAACAGGGAACCACCAAGACATTTTAAGCAGAAGCCTAATATGATCACATTTACATTTTGGACTGATCACCCTGGCAACAGAGAGAGGTTGTATTAATGCAGGGTGAAAAATTAATGAACAAGGGCTGTGACAGTGAGGATGGATTTGTGATATATTAAGAAAGAAGAATTGGCAGAACATTTCTACTTACTGGCAAAATTAAAAGTTGACACCCTAAGTCAGGCTAAATGGCAAAAACTGCTAGTAACAGAATCTCCAGATTTTAGCTGGGCACATAGCTCCCCAAAACAAAAATTGCATAGCCCACCTTCCTTGCCACTATAGGGGCCATGTGACTAAATTCTGTCCAATAACTTGTAAATGGAGTCTTATTCCGGGAACCTCCTTTGTAAGTTACCTACTACCCACCCTTTGCCCCTCTGCTGTATTCTTCCTCCTTCCTACTGGATGTGACGGGTGAAAGTGGAGCAGCCATCCTTAAGGTGACCTTGAGGTGACCGTGACCTTAGCAATGGAGGTGAAGCATGACAGTGAAACAAGACAGGAGTCCCTGGGTCCCTGAGGGCTTCTTGGAGCAGTGCCTTCCTATCAACCCAGGAGTCCCTACCTCCAGCCTTTTCATGGTAGACATAAACTTCTCTTTTCTATCTTGTTCAAGCCGCTGTTCTGATGGACCTCTTTTATCCTTTTACCTGATTAACTGGACTTGATCCTAACCAATAAAGCTCTCGTTTTTGGCTGTTCATAGAATCTCAAACTCTAGGAGCCGTTAGTCTGTACCACCCCTCAGCCTTTAGCATACTCTTCCTTTTGTCTCTAATGCCTTTTTTGCATCCTTGGTGCTGAACACTCAGCCCCATCGCTAGTAGATGCTCAATAAACACTGAAGAGGAGGAGGAGGAGGCAGTACCCAGAACTGCCTTGTTTTCAGATCTTATCAGTCATAGGGCCTCAGAAGAAATTTGTAATTTGTAATGTGAATTTCATCATCAAAATAGTTACTGCCTTGCCTAGTGGCCCTCAGCCCCAGAGTGTGAAGGAGCAGGAAGAAGATTCCAGCAAGACTGACACTGGTTACCCCACTTGGGGACATGCAGCCTTGCAAACAATGACTTCCTTGTGCCTGGGGTGCCATGATTTGTATCAGTTTGTAGAAGCAAAAGGAGGGAAGAGTGTCAGGGTGGATGAGGAGGAGTTTTGCAGCTGAGTTTCAGGTGAGGATTTCAGTTGGTTCCATGCGGGCACCTTGCTGGTTCCGAGCAGCCTCTGCTTCTCCTTTGTACCATATATCTTATTTATAACAAACGAACCTTTCCTGCAATTATTTGTTCAAAATGTCTCCCTTGCTAGAGCATTAACTCCACCAAAGTCAGGAACCAAAGCTGTGCCTTATTCACCTGGTACTGAAACATGGAAGTTGCTCAATAAAATCCTAGTTGGGAAACAAAAGAAAAAGAAAGAATCAACCTTTTCAGGAAAAGAGGAAAGAGATTAACAAATAGAATCGGTGGAGCTTTACATGGGAAAAACACTTTGCAAGTTTTAAAGAAAATTATTGTATTAATAGATAAGATTCACTTTATGGATGAGCCCTGGCAGGACCCTGGAACCTGAGCCAGCTTCCCATCCAGCCAGGTAACCTCTCTATTTCCCACTGTTCCAGGAAATCAAATGAATTTCAATATTCCCTTAAGAAAATACAATGAACAGTAAATCTGTCGGAAGCAAAGGCAACAGGAGACTCTGCCCAATGCCAGACAGAAGTGCTTTGAAATTAACCCCAGGGTAGGGCTACAGGCACCTGAGTTTGGGGGCCCAGCCTGGACCAGGCAGGGACCAGGGCTGGGGCCCCCGCGGGTTTGCCTGGAGGGGAGGGGCGCCCTCTGCCGGGGGTGAAGGAAAATGCGTCCTCACGCGCGGTCCGGCCCTCGGTCCGTCCCCAACCTCCGGGGTAGACAACTTCTTCCAAGGGGATAGGTGGGGGCGAATAAAAACGGATTGAAACGTCCCCCCAGGAGATGTACTTCGCAAGTATTTCCCGAACCCCGAATTTCCCCCGGCTCAAGGAGGAGGCCTGCGGTTAATTGTAGATACTGGTCGCCCTGGTCCTGGGAAGCCTGGGTGTTCCCACTCGTTCCATCCCTGAAGGTCAAAGAAAGAGGCCATTGCTTGAGCCGATTTGAAATGGCAGGTCCTAACGGACCCACAGGACGTTGTCTTCCCCTTCCCGGGTTCGGGAACGCAGGAGCGGGATGCCCTTGGGTTAGAGCTCTGTGTAGGAAAAAAGGATGAGTGCGGCCTGCGCCCCTGGAACTGCGCCCCTGGGGGGGGCCGGGGGGGGGATGAACACCGCGGTGCAGCCCCCCGGATCATCCAGGACACCTTTGGCGCCTAGAGTCGGGACCTGCGGGGCTATTGCGGGGGGGGGGGGGTGCGGACCCACATGTGGGCCAAGCCGGGCTCTGCTCCCGCCTCACAAGCCCCCACCGTGGTTACTCATCCACAAAACCGGGAGGGTGAATTTAGATGGTCAGGTGGCCCCAACCCTAGTAGCTCCTGCTTCTGTTGTTCTATTTTATACCCGGGCTGCGTCAATGGAGGGAGTGGAAGAACGGAGGATGGTTTACAGTGTGAACCAGAAGAAAGCAATGGATGAGGGCCGTCTAACCAGCCCCTTTCACAGAAAAGGCTGGAGTGGCTTTCTAAGGACCTGCGTCTCTTTATTGAATCGGGAGTGACACCTAGTGGCGCAGCCGCCTCACCATCACGGCGGTGCTGGTTCACTCTGGGGTTTCAAAAGCCCCATTGGTCTGTCCTTGGTACTCTTTGCTAAAAACCTTGGAAGCACCGGGCGCCTCTGACGTTTCCCGAGACTTCCCAGGAAGGACTTCCCATCCTGTATCAACAGCCCTTTTCATCTCGTGTATGCCACTCTAATTAAAATGCTCTTCTTGTCCGGAGAGCTGGCTTGGGGACATCACTCTGAAGCAGCAAATCCCTATTGAGCTGGCTTCTGTTCTGTGTGCTGGGGATACAAAGATGCCCAAGGTTTTGTTCCTGTCCCCAAGAAACTCACAGCCCAGCTGAGGGAAAGTGGAGCGGTAAGAAAATATTACACCACATTGGACAAATGTTAAGAGTGTGTTGGATGCTGTAGAGGTACCAGGGGTGCACTTAGCTCTGCCTAGAGGCATTGAGGAAGGTCATAATCCTTGAGCTAAGTTTTAAAAATTAGATGGTGTGGTAGGCAGAATTCTAAGATAATCCCCAAGAATCCCGAGTCCCCTCCCTCCACCCCATACACACGCCTTCTCCCAGTTATTCAGTCAACACCGGGTACAGCTGGAAGAGATTTTGCAGATGTAATTAAAGTCCCCAATCAGTTGACCTTAAAATCTGAAAGTGATCCTTGGTAGGACTGGCCTGACGTAGTGAGCTTTTAAAAGAGAGTAGGCTTTTCCTGGCAAAAGAGATCTGAAGCATGAAAGGATGTATCATGGGCAAAATATTCTTTTTTGCTAGCTTTAGAGATGAGGGGGGCCACGTGGCAAGGAATACGGGCAGCCTTTAGGAGCTGAGCGCAACCACTGGCTGACAGCCAGCAAAGAAAGAGAAGAAACTGAGTTCTGCCAACAACCAGTGAGCTTGGAAGAGAATCTTAATCTCCATATGTGAACACAACCCCAGCTAACTCCTAGATTTTAGCTCATGGGAACCTGAGCAGAGAACCAACCATGCTGTGCCCAGCTGCTAACTTTTTGGTAATTTGTTAAACAGCCATAGAAAACTAATGCAGGTGGTAATTTGAAAGAGAGGAGCAGCATGGACAAAGGTTCAGAGGCATAAAGCAGCAAGGTACATTTGGAGAACTAACGTCATTCAGTGCAGCTGGACCATGGGGAACAAAGGTGGTAACATGTAAGGCTGAGCTCTTGGCTTTGGGTCAGATAGGCTGTGCCCTTGGGCAAGTTAACTTAGCTCTCTGTGCCTTAGTTCTCTCAAAGGTAAAATGGGGCTAATACTAGTACAGTTGACCCTTGAATGACACAGGTTTGAACTGCATGACTCCATTTACACATGGATTTTCTCGATAAATATGCAGTGGGTCCTCTGTATCCCCACATTTCGCATCCACAGATTCAACCAATCGTAGATCAAAAGGAGTATTTTCCATCCACAGTTGGGAATCCAAGGAGGTGGAAGGCTGACTATACGCATGTTTCTACCATTTTATATAGGGCATCTGCAGATTTTGGTATCCGTGGGGGTTGGGGGTTCCTGGAACCAATCCCCTGTGGACACTGAGGGACCGTCATAGTTAAGTTTTGGGAGACTTAAATACTTGGATTCATACTTGGATTTTCACGTGCGTGGGGGTCAATGCCCCTAACCCCTGTGCTGTTCAAGCATCAACTGTAGTTAAAACAGAGTTGTTTTTTTGTGGGAAACATGCATATGAAGGGTCCTACACAGTCTTGATAAATGATAAATGTTCAAAAAATGTTGCATAGTAATAGTTGTAGTAATTGATCCTAGGGAAACCGGACTGAAATAAGGAGAGGCTGAGTGATATAGTTGCTTATGAAGTGGCTGGAGACCCCCTTATTGGGATCCCCGGGGGAGCTTATTAAAAATGCAGGTATCTAAATCCTACCTTGAGTTCAGACTGAATCAGACTCTCTGGGGGCGGGGTATGAGAATTTGCACTTTCAAAAAGCTTCTGAGGTGATCTTTATGAGAACCACTGAGCAAGAAATAAGACTTGTAACTAGGTCATTGTCGTAGTCCAAGTAGGAGGGAGTCACTGATGGAATCCACCAGGATATTGGCAGGAAAGGGGAGGTGGACTTGGAAGTACGTAGAATCCACAGGACTGGATAAGTGATCAGAAGGGATAGTAAAAAAGAGGGAGGCAGAAGATGAGCTGGGAATATTTTGAGGAGGCAAGTGGTTCTGTTGGTCAGTGAGAGTCAGTGGGATACTCAGATGAAAAGTCATGTAGACAATTGGAAAGACTGAAAGTTAGGAGGTAGGTTGGGACTAGAAATACAGTTTTGAATGTCCATGAGTACAAGAAATCGTGGGATGATGCCTGCAGGATGAGAAAGTGCTTAAGAAAAGAACTGAAAATACACGGGAAGGGTTGGGGCCTAGGAGACTGAGGAAGAGCCACGAGAAAGGTTGACTGGGTGTCATGTAGGGAAGGGTCCAAGGCGGTGGCCGTCACCAGTGTCCCCAGCCATGGAGCAATCCAGTGGGGAAAGTGTGAATGCATCCCTGAGGTGTAGCTACTACCGTGTTTTCCCAAAAATAAGACCTAACTGAAAAATCAGCCCTAGCATGATTTTTCAGGGTTACAGCCCTAATGTGTCTTTTGGAGCAAAAATTCATATAAGACCCGGTCTTATTTTCAGGGAAACACAGTAGCAGCTCAATGGCAGGATCAGTGAGGCCTGTTTCAGTGGGGTGAGGAAGGAAGAGGCCAGACTTCAGTCTGGAAATGAATGGGAGGCAAGGGCGTGGGGATTCTTCTTCATAAATGAAGAAAAGGAGAGAAAATGGGCAGCACCTAGAGATGGACACAGCCCTTCCCCTGTCATTCCTTTGGCGTGAATGTAGACATCACCAACAAACATGGCTGTGGCTGGGTGGCCTTGTGCTTGCTGAACCCCGGCTGTGAAGGGGGGGAGGGCAGGTGAGGTTCTCAAAGAAAGAAGGGGTGCCTTAATGGTGAAGGTTGAGGATGCAGATATGTTTATACATATGGGGCTGTGCCCATGAGGCAGTAGAGAGGAGCAGGGGAGAGATGGCTTGATTCTGTGGAGGAGACATGGAAACGAGGAGGGCCAACAGGCCAAAGGGTGGCTGAGCTGTGTTGAGGGTCCATTTGGGATTAGAGAACAAGAATCCTGTGGGGAGCAACTGTGCAACTTGGGGGAGAAAGGGCTCACTTATTTTTGTGCCTCAGTTAGCTCATCTGTATTATGGGAATAATAGTAACATTTACCTAGGAACCTGGTTGCAAGGATTTTCTGAGATGGCACCCGCCATGACTGGCATAGTAAGCCCTCATAAAGGGCGGCTATCCTGAGGGTTATAATTATTGTAATTGTATAAGTCAGAGAATAACATGTCTCTGTTCAAAATCCTCTGATTTCTTCCATCTCACACAGAGCAAGAGCCAAAGCCCTTACCTACGACCTGCTCCTTACTTACTCTCACTCCGGCAACACAGGACTCAGGGCTGTTCATCAGGAATGTCAGGCTCGCTCCCACCTCTGGACCTTTGCCACTGCTGTCGCTTCCCTGCAATGCTCTGTCCCAGTCCTCCTTGGGCTTCATTCCCTCCACTCAGTCAGGACTTTGCTCAAATGTCACCTCGGGGAGAATTTCATGGATCTACCAATTTCAGCTTGTGACACCCTGGTCCAGGACCCAGAGCTCCCAACCTCCTTCCCTGCTTTATTTTGCTGCAGGACACTTTCCACCATGCCCGTGCCCTAGGTTCCATCTATCTATTTATCTATCGCCCATCTCTCTCAATAGAACACTTATCTGTTGTTCACAGCAAAATCCTCAGAGCCTACAACCGTGCCCGACATATAGTTGGCACTCAGCAAATATCTGGGGTGCAGGAAATGAATGATCCCTTCACTAAGGTCTTGGCTCACATGTCTCCTCTTCAGAGACACCCCCCCCCACACCCACATACTACTACCTAAATAGCCCCCATGCCATCACTTTCTATGTCCTCACTTTTCTTCTTCAAACTTATCCATACCTGGCATTACATATCTGTCTACCTGCTTACTGTTTGTCTCCCCAGCTAGAGATCAGCTCCCAGGGCAAAGATTTAGTTAGTTCACTAGACATCCCAATGAACTATAATGGTATCAGGTACAAAGTAAGCACATGACACATGTTTGTTGAATGGCTGCATTATCTTTGCTTTTTTTTTTTTCTTTCTTTTTTTTTTAACCATTATTGTTAACAGTGGTATTGGAAAGCAGTATTTTGTTTGTTTGCTTTTACTATTATTATTAATAGTGGTATTAGAAAGTAGAAGGCAAGGAGCAGTTGCCCTGTGAAGAGCAGAGCAGGGGAGGAGGAGGAAAGGGTCTTTTTAGGGACTTCCTAAATGCACTGTCTAGAGGCAACTACAAGAGGGAACAAGGATCCCTACCCCTACGCTTACCCCGGCCTACACCGATGCCCACCCCCTGCACCTGGAATACACTGCAGGCAGCCACCAGAGTGTTTTCTTCTCTTCTTCTGGAGTGTCCAGAATGCCACACACTGCTGTTCTATAAATGCTTGTCAGGTGAATACACAGGAACTTTCTGGAACTTTAGAAGGAGCAGTATTAACACTAACATCCAGTCAGTCTCTTCTTGCATATGTACCAAGCAGCACTTCATTTTCAAAGTGAAATTCCATAGCCAAGGCAAACTCTGGGATCATCCAAGAGAGGAGAGCAAGGAAGTAGAGGACAGATATCTGGACAATATTGCTGGGTCCAAACCCTAGACCCACTACTTACTCGGGTGATGTCTCTGAGCCTTAGTTTCCTCATCTGTGAAGTAAGGATGATAATAATACTGACCTCATAAAGTTGTTAGAGGATATATAAGCACATGTATGCACTGTATATTTAACATATATTATTATATTTTGTAATAGATTTTGTATATTATATTAAATATAAATAAAATGTAATACATTTTATAATTATGTTTAAATATATGTAATAATATATATTTAAATATAATATATATTTAAATAAATTAAATATTTAAATATACATATATTAACAGATCCGGTATATGCCAAGAATCCCTACCCCCCCCTGTAAAAGGTTTGAGAATTTACACTACTTGTAAACTAAAAAAATTAGCCTGCGCCCCTTTCATGAATGCCGGTGGATGATACAAGACTCCTGGTCAGAGGCAAAGGATGAAGGACTTTATTACTCACATGAATAACAATAACCAGAGGATCAGCATTTGTGCCCGTTCCCTGAGCCGATTCCCACGGTGTGACGCAAAGATGAAACCTGCACACACAGTGGGTTGCATTACAGGCGTGGGACCCTGAGCTTGGGGAAGCAAATATTTTATAATGGGCAGTAAGCATGCCTACTTTTTGTTCCAGAGGGAGACAGTAGCTCTATCTTCCAAGGCTGTCCACTAACAAATATGTTTGAAGAGATAATCTGCTAACAAAGGGAGTCACTACCGTGTGAGATGTACAGAAATGTAGGACATCATGGAGATTTATCTCCCAAGAACATTTAGCTCTGGTAAGAGCTATTATTATTAATAGTAATGATACTATGGAAAAATGTACCCATACTATATAACTTTGTATCTTTTGGTAACTCTGAAATTGATAGAAATTATAAAAGAGCAAACCAAGACGTGGGCTAAAGAAAAGTTACAAAGACTAATGGCAAGTCACGGCATTTGAGTTCATGTTCAGTGATTAGACTACCAAATGAATTTCACAAATGGGTTTCCTGGGTGGGGGAAAAACTGCTGTCAGCAATTGATTATGATATTGGGCAAATGAGTTTGCAATTTCATGCTGAATACTCTATCACTCCCTACCTTGGAAACTTAGGCACTCCATCTTTTTTGACAGGCAGCATGTATATTCTATTGCCAGGAAGGAAGCCAGTCGTCAAATTCCTAATTTTTCTCTGTGAAAAATTAACATTTAACTCAAATATAAGATCTGGAAGAACACATAAGACCTTAATTACAAAGTGCAATCCAAGAAGTGTTGTAATTAATAAGCTGATGAAAAATTCATTGGAATTCAGAGAAGAATCGAGGGGAAAAAATTGGCCAGTGTTAACACTGAGTTCTATGAAATGTTTAAGTCTCTCCAAATAGGCAGCCACCCCTCTATCATAATTACAATTTAATCATCCACATGATTATTTCATTTTGTAAGACTTTAGTTGCACATCAAAAACTATGCAGAGAGAATATTTCTTTAAACTCTGTGATTTCAAACAGTTATATTATACTAGCATGTTAGGGATTTTTGAAGACCAGCTTAGCTACCTGAAATATGAATTTTTTTAAAGATGTGAGAGAAGATATCCATTTGAATCCTGGCTTTGCCATTCACTAGCCGTGACCTCCAGCAAGTTCTTTGAGCTTTGAGGCTGTTTCTCCTATCCAAATGGGGATGATAATGATGCATGAGATTGTGGCGAAGGTGAGTGGTTATTGTTGTGAATTAATCACAGGCCTCCTTCCTTCCAGATTGTTAACCAAACCAGACCAGGAAACAAATGGAGATTGAGACATAGCAACTGGCTTGTTATCAGTACAGCTGGATTGGTGAATAAGATAGTATCCAGGCAGCACCCAGGCTTCCTGAATTCACCATCCCCACCCCACCCCAGCCACCCCGTCCTAGGACCTGGCTGTGGGGACAGTGGGTCTACAGAGCAACACCCAGATGGCTTCAGGGTGTATGCCAGGCTGCCTCAGCTGCTCTGGTGAGCAGGAGAGAGAACAGCCAGTGAGAGGGTTAGCCTGTTGTTTTCTGTCCTTTGTGTAAAATGTACTGGCTTCTTGAACATTGTTTGATGCATTCAATTACATTCATTCATCCATTCACCCCACAAACAATTATTAAGGTTGTACGACTTGTCAAGAGTACTTGCAAACTATTTACAAACTTAGAAATGAACCAGGCTTTGGTGCCTGCCTTCATGTAGCTTAAAATCTCTGCAGGGAGATGGACACATAACTACTCTTCCCCAGGAATCAGAAGTGGAGATTATACAAAAAAAAAAAAAATTGTAAAATGCTTACTGAAAGTACCTGGCCTATATGGAGCACTCTAAATATTGGCTATTATTTAGTAGTAGTAGTAGTAGTAGTAGTAGTAGTAGTAACCAACTTTGAGGTTTTGCTATATCCCTATACCACTTGGTCTATTATTATTTTCTTTAAATCAGCTTCACCAGTCTCTTGAGCAAGTGTCTGTGAAATTACAGGTTGGAAGGACTAGTTATGTTTATTAATACACAATGAAAATGAAATATGTAATTATTCAAATAAGACCTGATCATCTAAAGACTGCCCCCACAATCATTCCTTTGCCTAATACACCTGGAGAAACGCTACAGGGGTTGGATCACATGTCCATCTCCCAGCTGAGATTTTAAGCTGCATGAAGGCAGGCACCAAAGCCTGCTGCGTTTCTGAGTTTGCAAATCATTTGCAACTACTCTTGACAAGTCGTAAACCCTCAATAATTATTTGTGGGATGAATGCATGAATGTAATTGAATGCATCAACGGACGTACAAGAAGCCAGAACATTTTACACAAAGGACAGAAAATAACAGGCAAATTAAGAATTACATCGAGCTGTCTTCTTCCTCTTAGCACCTCTACCCCTGGCATAACTGAAATGACCTGCCCTGTCTCCCTGTCTGCCTTTTAACAAACTAACCTCCTGGCTTATTTGACAGCAAGTTGGAGGGGGTTTGAGGATGGAATGAATTTTGCAGTTGTAATGAATCAGAAACTGGGGGGAGAAATCAGATTTCAACAACAGCAGAATATTCTTGCTGTTTAAAAAGCACTTGTCTCTTAGGCTTGAAAAGATTAGAAGCTAATAATTTATGTCAAAATCCGGCGAAGCCCTCCACAAAGTCCTATTGCTTGTCCCAGCTTTTTGATTGACAGATATGAAAATAGAGACTGATTTAAAAACCTAGGGCTATTTATCTAGAGCAGCATTAATTTCTCCGTGAGAAACTAAGAAATGTGAGGGGGGGTCGGCCCCAGACACCACAAAGGAGCAGATGTTGCTGGGGGAAGGCCACTCCTTGTTCCAAATACAAAACTCACACCAGCTCCTCAAGTTTGAGTTAGCTTTCTAACCCTCCCAGTCCTCAAACTGGCAAAAATAATTCTTTCGCTGCTAGTTAAAATGCCCTCAAGCTACAGTCATTAGATTTGCTGGACAGCAGTATGATTCTGATGTTATCAGCTCTGTCTCCCTGTTTTCATGAATAATGTATAAGAGAGAGCTATTAGAAATGGATTCTTCCACGGCTGACGGTATCGCCACCAGACAGGGTCCCTGAATTCTCAGTCATTTCATCTGCAGCTCTAACAGATCTCCCTCCTCTCCTTTTGGCTACCTTCTTGCTGCCTGCCATGCATGGAGAACCTCCCAAAGACACCCTATCCCCTCTTTTCCCTCGATAGTAAGGAAACGGAGGGGTTGGGGTGGAAAGACAAAGAGAGGTGTCCGCCACCTTCCTTCCTTTTCACTGTTGTCCCATGTCAAAGGAGTAATGCAGGAGCTGCTGGGTTTGATTCTGGGCCCTGCCCAGTGTGGGCCACCCAGTCTCACTCTGTACCCAGATGCCTGCCAAGAAAATTTTTCCCCTTAGGCACAGGTGAGGGCTGGAAGAGAATGTCTGCCTGCTTGTTTATTTTTCCTTTCCTTTCCTTTCCTTTCCTTTCCTTTCCTTTCCTTTCCTTTCCTTTCCTTTCCTTTCCTTTCCTTTCCTTTCCTTTCCTTTCCTTTCCTTTCCTTTCCTTTCCTTTCCTTTCCTTTCCTTTCCTTTCCTTTCCTTTCCTTTCCTTTCCTTTCCTTTCCTTTCCTTTCCTTTCCTTTCCTTTCCTTTCCTTTCCTTTCCTTTCCTTTCCTTTCCTTTCCTTTCCTTTCCTTTCTTCCTTTTTTTCTTTTCTTTTCTTTTCTATATCTCTACGTGCTCTCATTCATCTGTCATAACTTTAAAAAGAAGAGAAACATCTTTCAGCTTCCACCCCTTCATTCACATTTTTATTATCTGCAGTGAGGCTTCCAGTGGAGGAGGCGCGTAGCAATCAGGGTTACAGAAATGAACAGAGGGGCCGGCCTGGTGGCTCAGGAGGTTAGAGCTCCACACTCCTAACTCCGAAGGCTGTGGGTTCGATTCCCACATGGGCCAGTGGGCTCTCTCCCACAAGGTTGCCAGTTCGACTCCCGCAAGGGATGGTGGGCTGCACCCCCTGCAACTAACAACTGCAACTGGACCTGGAGCTGAGCTGCGCCCTCCACAACTACGATTGAAAGGACAACAACTTGACTTGGAAAGAAGTCCTGAAAGTACACACTGTTCCCCAATAAAATCCTGTTCCCCTTCCCCAATCAAATCTATAAACAAAAAAAAGAAATTAATGGAAAATGTATACAAAGAAGAGCATTGATTGTGGGAGCGTGAATAGCGGGAAGTCGCCAAGTCAGGGAAGGCAATAACGGGGTGTGAGATTGAGCTAAGAGCTGAAAGATAGGAACCTGAAGCCAGTGGATGGGGTCCAGGCAGTGGGGTGGGGGCGGGCTCCATTAGAGAACTAGAAGAAGCGGGAAGGGGAGCAGAGCAGAGTTTGTACATGGGAGCCAGGACGTCTCTGTCCCTTTTGACAATTGTCTACCTTCTCTTTCCTGACACTCTGCCCTTTCTTGGAGTCTGAGCACTGCTCAGTTCTGGCTCTCCCCACCCTTCTTGGCTGTTCCTACCCTCCCCAGTTCCTCCAATATTCCCCCTTAATTGTGGGCGTTAGCTGAGAGCTTTCCTCCCTTTCCGTGCCCTGGTGTCAGGTGCTGTGTCTGCCATATAGAAGGAACACAGTGACAGCAATGACCACTTACTGTTCTGAATCCCAACTGAGAACTTGAAAGAACCTTGAATATCCAACAGGAAGTGGTTAAAGTAGCAGTTACACCCATACACCGGAGGGTCGGACAGTCAATAAAAGTGATATTCTTGAAGACTAATGATCTTGAAAATTTCTGGTGCTATAACATGAATTTGAAAAGGGAAATATAAGATTCATGCTAAAGCATGATCTCAGTTTTATGTGGAAACATGTACATACAAAGAAAAAGACTAGAAGTATATTCATCACAATTGTAATAGGTTAACTCTGTGGGGGGAATAATTGGTGGGTTTTATTTTCATTTTTATACTATTCGATCTTTCGCACCAAAGGTCTTAACTAATTTAATTCATAAATAACTTAAATTAATTAATTGAACTACTGTTAAGCACTTATTACATGCTAGACGTCACTTCCAATTCAGAGATGGAAAGAACACAAACATGGTCTCTGTCCTGAACTGCTTTTGTAAAAAAAAAAAAAAAAAAAATGTTTCTAACATAGGCAGTAAACTCTCTGACGTTGCTCTTAGTGATATTTTTTTTGATTTATCTCCTCGGGCAAGGGAAACAAAAGAAAAAATAAACAAATTGGACCACATCTAACTAAAAACAGTTTGCACAGCAAAGGAAACCATCAACAAAACAAAAAGATGTCCTACTGAGTGGGAGAAGGTATTCTCCAAGGATGCATCTGACAAGGGACTAATATCCAAACTTTATAAAGAACTCAGACAACTTAACACCAGAAAACCCAAACAAACCAAATAAAAAATGGGCAGAAGACCTGAAAAGACATTTCTCCAAAGAGGACATATACATGCCCAATAGACATATGAAAAGATGCTCAACATCACTAATCATCAGATAAACTCAAGTTAAAACCACAATGACATCCCACCTCACCCCTGTCAGAATGGCCATCATCAGTAAATCAACAAACAACAAGTGCTGGCGTGGATGTGGAAGAAGGGAACCCTCATGCACTGTTGGTGGGATTGCAGATTGGTGCAGCTACTATGGAAAACAGTATGGAGGTTCCTCAAAAACTTAGAAACAGAACAACGTTATGACCCAGCAATTGTTCTTCTGAGTGTTTATCTGAAGAAATCCAAAACACTAATACAAAAAGATATATGCACCCCTATGTTCATTGTGGCACTATTTACGACAGTCAAGATATGGAAGCAACTTGAGTGCCCATTAATAGATGATTAGATAAAGAAGATGTGGTACATATATACAATGAAATATTACTTGGCCATATAAAAGAATAAAATCCTATCATTTGTGACAACATGGATGGACCTGGACTTACTTATGCTAAGTAAGTGAGGTAAGTCAGATAGAGAAAGACAAATACCATGTGATCTCACTTATGTATGGAATCTAAAGAACAAACTATTGAACAACAAACAACAAACTATTGAACAAACAAAATAGAAACAGACTCATCCACACAGAGAACAAATTGATGGCTGCCAGATGGGAGATGGCTTGGGGAGCTGGGTGAAAAGGGTGAAGAATTAAGAAGTACAAATTGGTAGTTACAAAACTGGTAGTCACAGGGATGAAAAGTACATTACAGGGAATCTAGTCAATAATATACATGTTGTCAGGCGGGTACTAGATTTATTGGGGGTATCACTTCGTAAATTATATAAATGTCTAACCACTATGCTATACACCTGAAACTAATATAAAATGATATTGAATGTCAACTGTAATTAAAGAAAAATGTTTTCAAAAACAAGATGGGAAAAAGAAACAGTCATCGTCATTCCTATAAAACAACTCAAAAAATGCTTTCTCCTGCCAGTGTCAGTAGGGGAGCTCCGTCCATCAATATGTTGATATTACCAGCTATGGGTGCTAAAGACTGAACCTTGATGAATATCCGTTTGTCATGTGTGCTCAAGGCAAGATACTGGGAACCAGGTCTCATTCCTGTCAATATCTATAACTCTTTGTACCATCATCTTATAAAATTTAGTCCCACCTGTCTGAAAGCTTACAGTCCCTTCATTCCAGCCCCCCTGTGGGTACACATCCAAAGATTTCTTCCCTGGTAAACAGCCATCTAGGATTCTAGATGAATATGTCTCCTCACCATGTGTCTGAAGCCTGGCTCCACG
The DNA here is from genome assembly GCF_964194185.1 of Rhinolophus hipposideros. NCBI lineage: Eukaryota > Metazoa > Chordata > Mammalia > Chiroptera > Rhinolophidae > Rhinolophus > Rhinolophus hipposideros. The sequence continues at coordinate 85,875,789 of NC_138055.1, forward strand.
ATCTGCTACTTTCTAACCCTACCCAAAGCAGAGGCTATGATTAAGCCACGGAGAAAGCACCAGCCTGAGTGAGTAAGAGACAAAAATAACAGGAGCCCAAGGACTTCTGTGAACCAAAAGTCTGGTTGTTTTCACTCACATTGTTTTTTATAGTCGGGAGATAACAGGCAAAAGAAATATGGGAGATAGGCAGAGATTTTTCTAAAGCAATGGGAGGGGCGGCAGTTCTTTAATAAAAACCGCAGTGTGTCCTTAATGGTTAAACTATCAAGTTTCCATATGTATTATCAAGTGGAATAGAATTTCTCTCTACGGTGGCTCCTTTTCCTCCTCTTCCATCCCAGCATAATCATGTTTCTTTCTGCTTCTCCAACACTCCATCTTAGCCTTGTCTGAAGGAGTCCATTTCACAATGGTAGTGCTTCCCAGTGATGAAAAGTGTATCAACAGAGAATGATCTGAAGTGGTAGATAGAATGAGCAATATTAATTCTACTAGTTGTCTATTTATTTTAATGCATTTAGGAAAAACTGTGTTGAGCATTATCAAACCTATGGTTTTATTATAGGCTATGGCAGCCTAAGTTTTAAAAAGTGAGTTAATATAGAGCCAATAAAGAGAAAAATATTAAATAAATCATGTATGCTATGCAAATGTGATAAAAACTGGGAAGTAGTGCAGACACGTGTGACGATTAGAAAATGCAAGCGGGAATTCTGCAAGAAATCCAAGGCGGCTCCTGGGGAAGGGCCAGAAAAATCTGTTGGTTTGTTGCGGTAACAGATGCAGACATTTTCATTTAGTTCTGGGTCCTCAATAAGTCTTTGCAGTTCTGAATCCTGGAACCTTCTGAAGTCTAAGACCTGAGTTCTCAAGCTGGTAGACTTTTTCTCTAGCAGGAGAGGTATGTTGTTTCAAAAATCAGCGAATCTCACATAAATGCAGGTTTCTTGTTCTCTTTAAAACTTGGAAAGTCTGGCACACGGGGTCTCTATCCTTGCATGGCAGGAACCAGGTGACCACAGGCCCTGGGCGTAGCTGTCCTCTGACACAGGGCCCTCCCGGTGCACTTCTGTGACTGGGGTTGCCCGGGGCCAAAGGGTAAAAGAGGTTCCTCTTCTTTAAGGTTCCTCTTCCCTGCTTCTCAACCTTCTCTTTCTTCTCTCTCCTCTCTTCCATAGCCATCCTGCCCCACCTACACACACGCACTCATAAACACATCTCCAGGAGACGTAACACTCCTATATGTGCCAGAATGTGGCTTGAAATTTGCCTTCAGTTCAGCCAGGATGTTAGGTTTGGGGGAAGAGATAACTGTCATGACCTTGGGGTCTTTAGTGGCTGCTCTACGCTCACCCCAACAGATGGAGGTGTTGTGCCTGACCCAGCCGGCCCAGGTCAGTTCCCAAGAAGGGGTGGGACTACATGGGCCCCAGGGCCCTGTTCTTTGGTTTTCTGGTGCTTCTCTTCCTACCCAGCCTTAACAGGTGGGTCCTGAGAGGCTTATAAATGTGACAGCAGCTGACAGATGATGGCTGGCATCCTTAGGGGATGGGATGTGAAGGCAAGCTCTCAATAGTCTTCATTTGGTTTTCAAGTGCTTTCCATTTTTTTCTTGCTGTTTCCCAGGGTCCAAAGAAGGTCTTCGCTTTCCTTGCTACCACCAGTAAGGCCCATCCAGGGCTTCCATATTCCAGCTTTGCCCAGGGAGTGACTCCCATTAATGCTTCCCAGTCCATGTCCAGACTGAAGCAGAGGGAGAGGTTGGGCAGTCTAGAAAAAAGAGTGACTGCACTGACATCAGAATGCCTTTCTCTGACTCAAATCTGGCCACATCATGGGAGAGATCAACCTCTTTCTACTCATCAGAAAGTCTAGAACAGTGCTGTCCAACAGAACTTTCTGTAGAGGCGAACATGTGCTCTATCAGCACCATCCGATATGGTAGCCACTCGCCACACGTGGGTTTGAAGCAATAGAAATGTGACTGAGGAGCTGACTTTTAATTTTATGTCATTATAATTAATTTAAATGGAATAGCCACATGTGGCTAATAGCTACTGTATTAGACAGCCAAAGCCTAGAGCCTGGCCACTTTCCCCATCCTTTAGGACCTTCTCTCAATCCTGAATCAGTTTGATCTACCGCCAGCCTCTTTCTCCCACTGTCTTGTCTTGACCTGAGTCTCAGGCTCTCCCTTCTTTTTTTAACTCTCTGGAGTGTTCTGGCTTGAGCACTTAAAGGACATGAACCCAATGCTTCTCAAATATTCCCGAAACAGGACAGGCAAGAGGTTAAGCTCCAGGAAATGGGATATTTAAAGACATATGGGACTAACAGAATGCACATATCTCATTTAGCATTAACGAATCCAGTGGGGCTATTTACAGTAATAGTAATAATGCATTATACTCTACTTGTACATACGTCATCAAAATGCCTCCCGCCTGTAAGACAAACGGAGCAAGAATTAGACTCCCCATTTCAAGGATAAGAAAACTGAAGGTCAGTGCAGATACAGGATCACATAGCAGGTTATGACAGAGCTGGGACCAGAACCAAGTGTTCTGATGCCTAACTCCTCGCCATTGAAATATTTGAATCAGCCTTAATTTGAGAAGGAACATGGAAGGGAGAAGAAAGAAGACCGTAACACCCCAACAGATGGACAGTATATTAAATGAGGCTTTTTTCTTTCAGACCTGCAGACAGCCATTTGGATATACCATAGATTATTTCATTCTCTAGTATTGTAGAAGCCTGAATGGGTTAGACGCGTCCAGGTGGGTATGTGCCTTCCAGAGTTCCTAGTGACTCATCTTGGTTTGTCTTGCATTCTTACTGTCTTCTTAGGGATCTTATTAATGAATCTCCTTCTAACAGGTCCTCTGTCTGTACGACTCCAGAGGGCACCTTCATAGCCGGGACACTCTGCAACGCCGTGGTGTTGCTCTAATCGACTTTATTCCTGAATTGAATGAACCAGATTTCTTTCCTTTTAATTCTGTTGCATTCATTTTCAGATTTTTTTTTTTTTTGAGCGCTCTGATTCAGCACAGGTTAGGCTAAGGTGTCACAACCTTGGCTGTTTACCTGAATTTGTGGCACTTTTTAAAAAATACACATTCCAGGTTCCATCCCTTGAGAGGCGGGGGTTGGGACTGGGCATCTGCTTCTTCTTCAGGTTTCCCAGATAAACCCAATGCTAAGAGCTGAGCCTCACAGAATGTTGGAACCGGAATCAGGACATTCATGTTCTGCTTCCTGACTTCCCCACACACTGGCTTCCCTGAGTCTGTTTCCTATTCTGTAAAATGAAGATAGATGTTAGGTTTGTCCTACTTTTATTACTTTTAAGCATGAGCTATGATATGAAAGAATTTTAAAAAGTTATCTGTGTATTTACGGTAGGAGGGAGCTGGTGGCCAGCAGTCAGGCCCACCTCCAAACAGGCCTGGGGTTCAGTCACTTGGTTATATTTCTACATGGGTTACCATGGCTTGCTTGCCTCCATCACACCATGCTAAAAATGGGCAGAGAGTAGGTGGAGCTCAAAATACTTTAACAGAGTGTAAATGTGTGGGCAGCTTCCATTTTAGCTAGGTAATTCTGGACAAAAGAAAGCTGTCTGCATGCAGCTCTATTTATTTTCAAAATAGCTGGTGAAAGCCCCCAGAAGTTTTTGACATACATTTCAGTTTTATCTGTTTTGAGACCTTTAGGCCATGGCATTAGAAAGCTCTAGGCAAGAATCAGGAGGTAGAAGTACACAAATTATTTATTCTCAACCTCAGAGTTAATTAATACTCATGGTAAACCCAGGCCATTGGATGTGAGAAAATGTTCATTTGAAAAATCAAATGCAGGGAAGATGCTGCCCCCTTACTCTTCATTTCAAGAAACACCACACACACACACACACACACACACACACACACACACAGCCCAGATCCTAGCTATGTACAAACTACAGATTTACACGAATACTCAAAGACGCTGACAATAGTTTCTTTTGAAACTTTGTAGTTTTACCTCTGTTACAAACAGATGTTTCACTTCTGTTAATTACATTTTGTGCATTCAGTTCATGGCAAATTTGCTATAGAAGGAAAAGAAATGCATTAAGGATCATGATTTTGCAAAAGATTGATAAAGATACTGGAAAGGTGAAGTTAAGCTTTTGATGGCCCTGATGCAACTATTTCAAACTTCTTACACAAGAAATTCAATTTTTTTCACCTAACATAGACATTCTCAAACCTTAGCTCCTACCAAGATCACTTTCAGAAATAGTTATCAGGACTCTATCCCAGACCCAGAGAACAAGAAACTATTGGGTGGGGTTGGGGCATCTGCATTTTAAATAAGTGTTAAAAACCAGCCACCCTATATGCCTACAGGAAGCTGATCAGAAGTATCGGTAGTGTGAACAAAGGAAGAAAAATCACAATCCCCATTGAGCTCCACTGGAACTCCTTATGCTAAAGACTGCTGGCATGAGAGGGACCCCAGAGATTATCTCTTTGTCTTGCTGATAGGTCAGAAATCAGATACCATTGAAGCACATTAGAAATTTTATATTTCTGACAGGGTTGCCCAAAACAGTTGTGCAAGTTGAATACTGCACAAAGGCACCACATTTAAAGGACCACCATTTACAGTAAACATAGTCGATTTGTATATTTATTACTAGAGTAATGTGTCCTGTTCCAACAAATCAGCCCACGACAACAATTTTCCAGCAGATGTTAGACAAGAGTTTTGAAGAAGGGGTGGGGATGCCATTTTGTAATTTATACATAAGTGCAGTTTGGATTAGCTGTAGCCCAGTTTGGGTTCTGTCCACTGGTCTCTTGCTTGGTCATCCCTGGTCAGGGGGAAAGGCTTCTTTTGCCTGTGGGAGGGCTAAGGGAGCAGCAGGCAAACTTTCACAGCCCAGGGGCCTCTCCACCCACTCAAGGGCAGGCTCTATGTGCACTGCTGGCCACAACATCACCTGGAGCTGGCAGACTGGCTTCCTAGTGGTCAGTTTCCAGGTGGGGCCATTGTTTTCTACTTTACCCTACCAGAACAGAAAATTTCACCTCTTCTCTCTCTTTGCCCTCCTTCCCTGTTTGGGGATTTTAGGTACTGTTGACTACTCAAAACTTTGAGGTTTGGGCATGTACTTCCTGTCTCCCCAGGAAGTCTCAAAAAGGAAGTGTGTTTTAGTGAAAGGGTGGTAGACCCTCAAATTCTATCTTGAACCCCCCCCCTCAATTTTCACAGCCCAGCTGCTGGCAGGGGAACCGCCCTTTCCATCTTCACCCCTCATTTTGTAAGCCTGATCAAAATGAGGAAGTATGTGGTAATGTAGGTGTTAGACAAAATCCATTCTGGCGCTTGATGTGACAGACGCCATCTTAAGAAGCAAGTTGTTGTCAGTGACTGCCAGTTCACCTGCGGGGGCGGAGGGGGGCATGTCGCCTAAAATGTTCTTGAAAGTAATGTTCTTACATAGATAAGTAGGCCCATTGAGTTGTTTACTGCTTTGGATTGTACAGTTCTTAACAAGCACATGCCACTTGGCTACAAGCCACTAGGCTCTATATACCAAGCCCCCAACCCCTTTTGGGTACACAGATCCACCATCTTCCTGCTGCCCAAGACCTTGCTTCTTTCCATAAGTTCCTAACACACTCTTTGTTTAATTCTGGTGTTGTCATCCTCTTTCTTTGGTCCTCCTTTGGAAGTTAGTTCTAGTATATCTTGGGAAATTTTCCCAGCAGTAGGGCTGGTTTAAAATTCTCTGGAGGTGGGACACACAAATCCTAGGATCCTGCAAGAAGTTATAAGAGGATACAATGTTACATTACAGTCTGTTGTGTGGAGGGTGGATCTGTGTGCTTTGAGAGGCAGGTGCCTTACAGACCCAGTGGATGCCATGCTGGTTGGGGCCAATGGCAGGCACCTTGATACATTTATTTATTCTATTTGTGTACAACAGTTACACTGATTCATCCATTCATTACGCATCTCGCATCAACAGTTACACTGATTCATCCATTCATTACGCATCTCGCATCTCGTGTGTGCTGAGCATTTTCCTAGGAGTTGAGGATAATCCATAATAACAATCAGTTCCAGCTTTCATGGGGTAAATGGTTTAGTGGTAGAGACTCTCCATAGATTGGGTTAAAAATGACATATGCAATTATAATACATACCAGGTTAAACGCACTAAAGGGAAAGACAGAACACTGAACTGAGTAATATAACGGAACCTACTTTAGACTGTGAGTGAGAGAAGGTGTGTCTGAGCAGGACTTTTAAGCTGAGACCTGCAGGATGAGAGAGAGCCAGAGCCGTGAAGAGTTGGGGAAGCTTGTTCCAGGCAAGACAGTGATACAAAGACTGAACTGAAAACGCTAGGGTGTAAGTTGCTACCTTTCTTCTCTTTCCCAACTCCTCAGGTTTCTCTTCATCCTGGCTCCTTTGTTATTTGTAGTAGTGAAGTATGAGAAGCCCTGAGCACCATTCCTGGCGTATATAATAATTAACACTTACCCTATGTCAGTTGCTATTCTAAGTGCGGTACGCATATTAAATTCATTTAATCCTCATACTAACCCCATGATGGAGGTTCTGTTCATGTCTCCATTTTACAGACGAGAAAACTACACATGTCAGTATGCAATAACGGTCACTATTAATATTCAAATCAGTAATTTATTCAACAATGTCATATCAAACATTGTCAGATTCTTGGCAGATTTCATTTTGTTCATTTCTGACCTTTTCACGGTTCATTGAGATCCTCCTTACTGGGCTCTCTTCTTGTGTATGATTTGCAAATGGAAAGCTAGGTTTTTTAATCTGTTTAAGTTATTGGTGGAAAATGTTTTAACACTGCTGATCAGGTTTTATAGAAAATCTCATTTGCTATATCTTCCCTAGCCAGCAATACCTCTTTGAATTCCACTCCATTCAATAAATGAGAACATATTCATTGTCCAGCATGACCCTGGAGATGCCAAGACAAGATCCAGAAATTCAAAATCAAAGAAAGAAGCAAACACATACAAATGGCTCTGCTTGTTTTATGATTGAAATACAAATCTGAATGAAGTCATTATTAATTCTGTGGCTGCCTATTGGGAAGAATATGACCTAAGGTCAAGTAGACAACACCCAGCAGGTGTGTTCTTAACCTTAGTTTACTTTCTTGTTTGTTTTTTAGATAATAAGTGTGTAACTGGTCAAAAGCCTTTTCAATATGAAGATGTAATACTTCCACATTTTGGAATTTGTTGCCCTCATAAGTCTGATTTGTAGCAGGAAAAGAACTGATTCCTCCCCCCCCCTCCAATGACCTGGTGTTTCTTAATTACCTTGTGTTTTGATATAGGTTCAGTGTCAAATAGATTTTTACCTTTTAAAAATGTACAGGTATGGAGGCTAACCTTTGAAGACACACCTACTAAAATGGAATATCAATTGTTGAAGGAGAATTGGTGCCTAGTGTGCTTATTTCTAAGTTAAGAAAGAACTGAATTTTTGCAACAAAATGAGTGACCCAACCTCCCCAATGGTGTAAGGATACTTCCCCTTGTACTCCTTCATCCCCTCTCATTTAGGTTAAGTATTGAAATCAACAGGAAAGGGAAACTGTGCAGCTGGCCCCTAAGCAACCAGCCCAGTCAATTCTGATTACAGCTTTGTATTTGCAAACAAAAAGATGAAAAACTACAGAAGTTCCTCATTTGTATTTGAATGGGCACAAAATTTCCCTTCCAGAGGGACCTGGCCTCATCCCTCATCCATTTTCAAAGAGTAATTTCAGACAATAAATAGTCAAACTGCTTCTCTACGCGGGAAGTCTGAATTTCTGCTTCCTGGGCCATTTCCTGTACCTGAAATGTCCACATCTGAGACAAGAATGCCAAAGGATATAAAGAGTCCAACGACCAATAAATCAGCAGAAAATGGAAGAACAGAGTTAGAGAAACACATTCCAAGGAGAGGTGATGGCAATGAATTTATTTAAGGTCTTTTCTGACTAGCATCCTGATAGGGCCCTTTCTTTCTCTCATCTTGTTGTTGACTCTATCTAAGAACCTAATTTTTTTTTCAAGGAGCAGAATATAAATTGTAATGTAATTACTCAGTTAGATGGGAAATGGCATCCTAGACCTGTGTCCACCAAAGGCAGTAAAACACATGCTGACCCTGGCTCTCAACTGAATAGTGGTGGTAGCACCTGTAACTTTGTCATCAAGAGAAGTCACAGATTTTTTCAAATCACATGGCAGTTGTTGCCAATACGTCAATGTATACTTATCTCTACTTCGGATCATAATTAGATATTCGAGATGCTGCTAGATCTTGTTATTTACAAGGCTACTAAAGAGGCACACATGTTACCATGTCATAATTGTATTATTTTATAACTGTCTCCACATAGGTGTCTTCCTTTGTAATCCTACCTATTTTATTTCTTTTAATTAAAAAAAAGTCTTAAATCTTAAAAACATTCTGAGAAGAGGTCATAGACTTCACCCAGGCTGTCAATGAAGTCCACACCCACCCCACCCCCAGCAAAAAACAAATTTAAGAACCCCTTTGGAGACTCTTGTATTGTCCTTGCTGTTTTGGGTGATTTCAGCATTGCCCCATTGCAAAACTACAGCTTCTGTGTAGCAAGGGGCCTACAAAATTATTCATTTAGTGCATTTCATATGGTTTTAATTACCTCTTTTCCAATAACACACCTTCACAAAACCTCAGATGCAGTATAATTGTGAAATATGGAATCATTTGACTTCAAATCACTGGTTAAAACGCATCAGCTTTCCGCTATTCAAGAGCTGACTATCTGAGCCATGAATTGCCAAATTCCCCTTTTCTCTCTGGTTTCCTTTACCATAGTTGTTCTTTCTCTATGGGTCACAGGTGCACTGACAGATAGGCAGGGCACCCAGGGGAAATGACATTCAAATCTGACAATTTTCCTACATCACTCAGAAGTTGTGGATGGGTAGAGGTTGAAAGTGCTGATTAAATTAAGATTTTGGATTACCTGTGGATTTTAATTACCATGTCATCCCTGTCCCAATGTCTTGTCTCCCCCTACCACTGCACTCCCGTGGTTCTAACGAGATGCTTATCAGATGCTATTTTGTGTTGTTAGTTATCTTTGCAGTGCATGAGCTCTGAGTTCACAGAACCTGTGTTATCCTCCCCTTGGGTTGCCTCTGGTGCCTGGCAGACAATACATCCATCCACCATCGATAGGTGTGGATGAATTGAATAGCTGTCTACCGTGCATATTTAGCAGGTCTTCCATGCTTGAAGATGCCAGTGCTAAACTGATTATTTTCCATCTTGGATGTGTTTATGCAACATCTAGTCCACAAATAATGAACACTTCCTATGTGCCAGGCATCATGTTAGACATTAGAGACAAAGATGAATGTGACACAACCACTTCCCCCAAGAATCTAAAGCCATGAGAATGCCAGACAACAACTATTGCATGGAGTATAACGAGAGCCAAGATAAGAATATGAACCAGGTATGTGGGTAGCACCAAGGAGAGAGTGGTCAATTCTGGAAAATAGATATCAAAGAAAATGCTGGAGTGGGAACCTGAAGGATGAGTGGGTCTTGGCCAACTGGAAGGAGAGGTGGAGACTTTCCAGGAATGGAGATCTGCAAATCTCTCAGTCCTGGAGAAGCAGACAGTGTTATTTACCTGCTTTGGGGACAGAGCCCCAGAGAGCAGTTTCCAGGTTCTCGGCCTCACGTGGAAAGGTGCTGGCTCGGGTAGTAGATGGCCATCATCTGTGACTGGTTGGCCATCAGCTGTAACCAGTTAGCCAATAAGCCACTGATATAACTGCCGTAGCTATGGTCGTTGGTTGGCTAGTTGGCAGGCAGAAATGTGGACGGCAGGTTGCGGATCACACAGGATCCTACTTCCTGTGTGAGTCTCGCCCGGCGGCCAGAGAGACTGGGGTGCAGGAAAACCCCTTATTGGGGTGCTGGCGAATGTTTGCTTCCTGTGTCTCCAACCTAGCTGCCAGTGAGAATATAGTGGTATGACTCTGGCTCCGTGGGTGTTCCTTTTTGGCCTCGCCATATCCTGCGTTCTTATGTGGGGAGTGGGACCAGAGACCCTGCATGATACCCTGCATGACACCTACCCAACACCCATTTCCTTCACTTCCCTTCTTCCTCCCCACTAATAGGACCCTAGTTCTGTATCTGGGAAGATTTCAAGATAGGGAAGCTCCTTCACCAGACCCAGGCTCAGGAGCCAATCATGGTCATTCCTTTTCTCTTTGCCAGTGATTGGTTGAGAGCAGGCATGTGACCACATTCTGGTCAATGAGATATAAGGGGGTGCCTGCTCAGGGCCTGCCTTCTGGACATAAAAAAAACCAGTCTTGCCAGGAGAAGGCTAGCTTTCCCCGTCTTGCTTTGAAAACTATTACATTTGCAGCTGTGGTAGCTATCTTGAGACAGCAGAAAGATAGTAAGGGCCTGAGGGCTCTTTGATAGTAACACTGAATAGCAACCAATACTGGTACTCCTTGTGTGGGAAAAAATTAACTTATCTGTGCTACTTATCAGCAGTTCCCCCCTCCCTTATAACTAAACACATCATAATTGATTTACTTGGCTTTTGTAAACTATTTTTCATAGGTCTCCCCAGTGGTACCAATGAGATCACAGGACTAATATTCCTGAGTTTTACTTGCTTATTATCCCTGACCTGCATCACTCTAGGACTCAACTCCTTCCTCCTTCAATCTCTCCGGTCATTTTAGGGAGACCCCAGGGGAACGTCTTTGAGAATATGATTTCCTCTCTGCTAATCTGTATCACCTCTCCCCCACCACGCTGAATCAGTATTCTGTGCCAAGCTAGGAGAAAGCTCTTCTCTCTGACTTTGTGTTTCACTCTTTCACTCGCCCCTCAAAATAGTGTGAATGCCTTGAATGTCATAAGCCTTTGGTCAAAATATGTCTTCTGTCTCCTGTCTACCCCTGCTCTCTATAAGGGAATGTCTGAGGAATAGAATGCATACTGTTTTCATCTTCTTTGTGTCTTTCCACAGAAGCCTCTAGCATCAATTTCCTTCTTTAGACAGAACAAGATAATAACAACAGCCCCCAGGCATAACAGCCCATACCAATAGATGCCTCAGAGTTCAGGTTTACTGGCCCGGCACAACTCCTCTCCAATTAGCTCAGCTCAGAGCACAGTTACATACACCCATGAAGGAATGGGAACATAATATTGCAAAGATAGGCAGACAGGGACCTCGTATATCAAGCTAAGAAGTGTAAGCTGCATTTCTAAGCCAGCACTTCCCAACAAGTGTGCCACACTGTGTGTTGAGATACTACCCTCCCCTCTCAGCCCTTGGGACTGCTGGGCAGATCCTGGCAGCCAGAGCCCTTAGGCTGTCACCTTCAGCAGTGAGTGGCCTTGTGTGGGTCTAGTAGGGTGGAGCCAAGCAGAGTGGGGCCTAATGTGGCCATGGCATAAAAAGATTGGGAAACAATGGGGAGTCACTGAGGGATTTTTAATAGAAATAACCTGATTACTTTCCCATTTTGGAATAAAATGAGAGGCCAATGCAAAGGCTGGATTGGAGGAGTGGACAGTGAACCTGGGACCAAGAATACTAGTCTCACAACTATGATGGGATGAGGAACCAAACTAAGAAGTAGTTGTGAGAAAATAAAAGGGATCTGGAATGTGAGAAATCTTAAGGAGATAAACTCAGTGGGCTTACTGGTTGATTAGATATAGGAAAAGAGGGAAGTATCCAGGATGACTTCCAGCTTTTGGATTGAGAAATTGGGTGGGCAGTGGTATCATCCAGAGAGATTGGGAACATGTGGGGAAAGGTGTGGAAGAAAATTGGTTTGAGGTGCTGTAAAGTTTCCAAGGGAGATGACCAGTAGGCATTTAGACATAAATTTCAAGCTTAAGAGATCACTCTGGTGTAGAGATTTTAGAGTCTTTAGCAGGTTAAGTGATAGTGAAAGCCCATGAGCATTAGTGATATGGAGCAGGGAGAATAGAGCAGTGATAAGAGAATACAAAAGACAGAGCAAACCATAGAAGCTCAAATCAAACTGGTTCAAGTCAAAGGACCAGGACTAAAGACACAGTTCTGATGGGTCTCTCTCTCTCTCTCTGTCTCTGATTGTCTTATCTCTGCTTCTCTTGGAATATTGGCCTCATTGTCTCCTATTCCAGACAAGACTTTTCTATTAAGCAGAGAACAAAGTCACTGGTAGCTCCAGATTGTTCATCCTAGTAAAAGATTTTCTTTCTCCCACCATCCATATAATAATCCCTGGGAAGAACTCTGATTGGCTTTGCTTGGGTCACATGACCTATCCTTAGACCAAACACAGTTGCCAGATATGGAGCACTTGGATTGGCCAGACCTGGGTCATGTGCCCACAACTTCTATTAGCAGAAGAAGAGGAATGATAAAGCTTCTTGGGCAGATAAATATAGTTACCATGACCCCCTACACATCAAAATTTAAAGAGGTAGGTAGAAGAAGGGAACCAGTGAAGGAGACAGAAAGTTGACATGTCAGAGTAGATTATCAGCTTTTCAGAGGCCAAGAACTATGTCTTATTCCTATCTGTTTCCTCCTTTCACCACTCTCTGGTATCTAGTGTTATGCCGAAAGTCAACAAGTGTGTATGAAATGGATCCAGAAACACTCCACATAATAAGTAGTGGAGATTTGTAAAAAAATGTGACAAAGACTAACATCCCTGAAGTCTGATTTGGACAATATACAAAAGCACATTTTTAAAGTACCTAGCTACCACTGACATAATTATTCATAGATTCTCTGAAAGGAGCTAATCTTTTCCATGATTTGGATGACGGCACCATATCAGTTTGGACCAACATGGTTACAGTTGAGAATTTGATTTGGGAGTGTCTTATGGAAATCAGGTGTTTTAAAGAATGTTTTTTTTGTTGTTGTTGCTCTGTACCAAGGCTGATTTTAGTTCATGCTGTGTTTGCAAGCCTGCAGACAGACACCTTAATTACTATGGATGCCAGATAGAAAGAGGAGGGCTAATCAAACCTTTATTAATCGGTGACATACTTCCAACTTTGGAGAACAGATGCCAGGGAGGAATGAAATCTTGTAAACCACCACCAACTCCCCTCAGGAAGTGAATGTGAGTATTTATTTTCTTGTCAAGTACCTTTTATATCCACTAGGGGGAATCCCGCTGTGCATTAAAGCTCGGCTGTTTCTGTGCATAATGTAATAACATGCCAATGAAAACTTGTCTGTTCATTGGATTGTCCTCTGCTCTATAAGGGCTCAGAGATCGGCCATGTTGTCGTATTTTTCAAACAAATGTGAGAATATTATTCAAGGTACTTTAAAGAAAATCAATTGTTTAAATTCTCACTGGATTTTGAAAGATCCTCTAACCATCTTAGATGAAAGTTTTTGTGGTAAACAGAAGTTTCTTTCATGACAAGGAGGGTTTTTATTTGCTAGAACCTTTGCTTATTAAAAAATAGGAAATGCCGAATCTGTGCCCTTTCAATTTTAAAGAGCTTAATTTTAAATACCTATTAATGCTCAGTGGAGTTCTTAAAGTATTATTGGCACTCAGCTGATAATTATTATAATTATTATAAGCTTGTCTAACATAATTACAGTATAAGACTCTTCCCTTTAAAACACAAAGCCATTTCAAGCAAAGTTTGAAAGGTGCTATAAATTAACAAATAATTCCAATGCAATGCTCAGGATGCATTCAGTGGATCCTCCATATTGTGGATCACATTTTTTTGTGGCTGGATATTGCTTTTCTCCTTTTGTGTTCTCTGCCTCTACAGAGATAATCAATTCACAAATTAGTAAATATGTATTGTGCGTATGCCAGGTGAAGTCATTTTATTTGGGGCTGTGGCCACCTCAAAGAACAACCCCTGATCCTAAAGATTTTACCGTATTTAAAAGTGTTCAGTCAACCAATGGTTGTTGACCGCTGAGTCTGTGCAAGACTCAGTAAGCTGCATAGGGATGAAACCACCAGCCCAGCTCACTGCTGCACTTCTATTCCACAGGACACACTTAGCACAGGGCAGTTCTCAGGAAGTGTTTGTTGAAGGAATGAGAAGGTAAGTGAACAAAAAGTTTGAGGCATACAGGGAATTATGGAGATAAACTGAATTCAAGACACTGTTCCTGACCTCAAGGAAACGACAGTCGAGGAGAAGACCTACTATACACACCACTCATTCATAGTCTATAATGTAAATTGCAGTATGGATAATAAATGGTATCATAGACTAGCAAGTAAAATGGTACTCAAGTTCAGAGGCGGGAATATTTGTAACCAGGCAGAGGAGTCAGTTCAGTGAAACAAATTCAACAGGCAGGTTTGAATGCACTGCTAAAACAGAGCCTGGCAAGGAGAAGATATTCATTACAATTCGCAAATAAATAAATGAACACTTATTACACACTAGGTCCTGTGCTAGTTCCCGGGGGCACAAAGATGAATTAGAACTTGATTTCCCTTTTAATGTAATTTTTTTTTTTAGGAGCTCATAGTCTGGTAGAGGATTAGCTTTCAAGAAAGACTCCGAGAAGAAAGTGGCTTTTAAACTGGGCTTTGAAGGATGAGTAGGAGTTTGCAAGGTGGACAAGAGGGGAAGGATGTTTTAGATGAAAAGTACAGCATATACAAAGGCACAGAGTATGAAAGGGCCTGGCTTGTTTAAAGGCTTTCCAGCAGCTAAAAATGGAAAACAGTCCCAAGCACAAAGCCCTGTATATGAAAGTCCCTTAAATCGTACTTGGGTTTTGACAGTAATGATGGTAACAGCCAAAAGGTGAACATAAGTCTTAAGTGCTGGTCAAACCCAAGTAAATGTGTTCAGCACTAGGTATGTACCCAAGAAATGCCCATTAAAATTCCTTCTTAAGCATTTGATTTGAAATGGGTGTTATGGGCTCAAGTGTGTCCCCCTAGAGCTCCTATGTGGAAATCCTATCTCCCAGTGTCTCAAAATGTGGCTGTATTTGGAAATGAGGTCTTCCAAGAAGTAAAATAAGGTCATTAGAGTGGTCCTAATCCAGTATGACTGGTGTTCTTATAAGTAGAAGAAATCTGGACACAGATATGTAGAGAGGGAAGACTATGTGAGAGACAGGGAGAAGGCGGCCCCTTCCAAGCGGAGGAAAGAGGCCTCAGAGGAAAGCAACTCTGCTGATACCTTGATCACGGACTTGTAGCCTCCAGATCTGTGAAATAGATTCTGTTGTTTACGTTCCCCCCAGTCTGTGGTATTTGTTATGGCAGCCCTAGGAAACTAATATAATGGGTTACCTTAGCATTGGAGCCCTGGAATCTAATAATGGTAATAATAATAATAATAATGTTATTACAATTATTGAGCATTTCCTGTGTGTCAGGCATTGTACTAAATGAATGAACACTTATTTAACATCCTTGAAAACCTCAGGAGATAGAAGCCGTTTTTCCAGACTACAATGAGGTAGTGAGGTTCAGAGAGCCCAAGGCTACGTAGTCACTGAGTAGTGGCACTGGGTGTGTACAAAGAAAAAGCATCTCTTCCCTTGGGCACACTGAACCCCATGCCAAGATACAGGGCTTGGTGAGCAGAAGGTGGGCTGGATTTCAGTCCCTCTTGCCCCGATGCCTTTGTGTAGGGCTAACCCTTCATGGTGGCCCACTCTGTACCCAAGCACTCAAGCATTGTACTGGACTGCCTCAGGGGCTGGTGGCCAGGGGAACACCTCTGAGGAAGGAGCAGGTGGGTATATAAAGGGATTCTGAGAGCTGGGAGTGTAAACCTCACAGTTGGCAATGAGGCATGTGGGAGCCCAGGTCCATGAGTTCTAGGTCCCGGTGGGTGGGTGTCCAGTGCTCCAGCACCCACAAGGAGGCTTTGATTCAGGCCAGTTCGGCTAACTGATCTGAGAACTGCTCTGATTGTCTCCAGTCCTCAGTCAGCAACAAATCCAATTTGCTGGGATCACATACCCATCCTGTCACCATCACCCCCAAATGAAAGAGACTGAGAAATGAATCTTTGATTATTTGTCTATGAATATAAGCGTGCCTTTCCTCACAATTAAAGCTCCTGGCTGTCCCAAATTTGCAGCTTTCATGGTGGGGGAAAAGCCTCTGACAGTGTAAATATTTAATCACCATTAAGAATGTCCAATAAACGAGGGGAGTCAGGTTTCAAATTGGCTGGTTCAGATGATTAAAGTGCAGAAGTCATAGCAGGGTAAAAATAAAGTCCCCTCTAAAAAAGTACTGTCTCAGAACTCAATATGGTTTCTATTTCTACTCTATACGACACTGTGTGTGTCACCTGTCCTTGAGCCATAAAGGCACCAAGAATATCCGATTTATCTTTAAATATTAGTGTGTGTGTGAGGGGGGGTCGATGGGTGAGGTCTGGAGATGAGGAAGTATGGCAATCTCTTAATAATCCTTTCTCGATAATAATGAATAAAAAAGGAATTTCTAGACTGTATTGAAGGGACTGTTGGAACTCAGACATAAGGAGAAATGTCTAAAACGGCAAACTCGGTATGTTCAGTTTCATGTCTTATTTGAAAATATACTTCAAATATTCAGCAGTGTTTTAGAGATCATGACCACCCCTGTCCTCCACCACCTTCTGAACCCTTAGCCCCCCAGTAGTTCCCTACTGACTTTTAAGGCAAAGCTTTTACTTTTATGATTTGCTGGGGGAAAAATATAATCCTACCAGTCAGGTTTCCATTTGTCTGTATCACCAGGTTGAACTTAGTGTAGAAAAGCCTGTGCAAAGGGAAGAAAAATGGAGCTATTTCCATTGTCAGATTTTGGGGAACCAAACACTTGGAGAGAAAGACCAGGAGTTCTTTGTACCAAGCAGTCTTTCATCAACGGACAAACAGAATATACAGGTTTAAATATCAGGCTAGGTCAATTCTTCATCCATGTTTGGAGGGAGGTTTGTTCATCAGTCATGGTTCAGGAAGGAAACAGGTGACACATGCAAATACATTGATGAGAGACCATGGCAGAGGTGTGGGCAGGAGGCAAGGAGACCAGTAAGGGCTAGAAACACAGGGAGGCAGTGGCTCCCACAGGACTGAGGAGTAGGGTAAGGGAGCGGTTATGACCCAGAGAAGGCTGTGACTGTAGCCATAGCTGTGAGAGAGGGTAGCCCATTGGAGCTATGGCCCAGGATCTCCCTCCAGTGGGGAGGCAGCTGGGAGAATAAGTATCTGGACATCACCCTAGCCACTACCCCTGGGTCTCGTGCTGGGGCCTCCCATTGGCTGAATCCAACCACAAGCCAAAAGGCAAGGGAAATGTCCATAAATATCCATCCAACTTCTGGGTATAGAGCACAAGGGTAAGAGTGGGGAAACGCTTTATAAGGAGAAATGGAGAATATCCAGCATAGACGGGAAAGAGGAAATACACAGGGAGGATTAGAGAAGGGTGGAAAGGCAAGATGGATGCTGTGTTCCATGGGATTTGCACCTGGAATTCTGTGCATGAGGCTTCGAGTGTCCAAGAGATGCTGTTTGGACTTCCATATTCCCAGTGCCATCCCCAGGGTGGGTGACGCGTGGGATTGCCCTCACCATGGGGACCAGGTGCTGAGATTTCCTACAGCAACAACCCATGCTCAGAGCTGATGCCAGTTGCATCTTGCCCACCTTGGTGGACATATTTCCTAGGGAGTGGCAAAGGTATAAGAATGAGAAGGGGTGACGGCTTGGTGGTAAGCACTAGACCATTCACTGCCAAGTCCAGCGACTTTATTGTCACTCAGAGCATCTCCCCATCAGAATTGCAAGGAAACAGAAGGATGAGTGACTGTGCAGTTATCTGTGTTTATCTTATCTTCTGCGATTCATTTCAAGGGTTTGAGTTATTATTAATATGAGCCTGGTTTCTGGCAGCTCTTCTCTTTGAATGGGTTTATGCCAAACTGCCAGTTATCAGAGGATTCAGGGCCTAGGATTATGCTGACAGGGAGTCTCCAAACTGTAATGGCAGAACAGAGACGTGGGAAAAGACATTGATTAAAGAGGGATCAGCATTTTGTGTCTCGTCCTTGACGCCCTTTTGGCTTCACATTTCAAAAGAACAGCAAGAAAAATGTGAGCAGGGACAGACTTGAATTTTGTGAAACATCAGAGAAAGGCTGGTGACCAAGAGATGGCTCATCTAGTTACAGAGATTGCCCAAATCTGAAGACATAATTAACCAATGATTTTATGTATTTCATGTAGCGTGAACTCCAGCTGGCCTGGAAAAACATTGTGAGGGCGAATGATTTACCATATTTTGTTTTCAGCTGGCAATGGTCTGAGACTCTTGACCAGGGATAGTTTCGGTGACTGTTTTGAAGAAAGGGCTCCAGAGAAACTTCATGACACGGAGTATATGCTACATGAGAAGTGAGGTACTAGGGTGCCAGGTTAATGTCCTAAACAGCACAGTCTGTCCCAATCATCTAACATTGACATCCTTTCCATAGGCAATAGCTCATTCATCCCTAAAGCTGAGTGAAGGCCCTTATTTAGCTTAAAGGAAGTCATTTTGACCTTGAGTAAAGAATTGTTTCCTTGTACATCCAATCCATTCTCCCGTCTACAATTTTAACTGTGCTGGTGAATGACCATGAGCTGGTAAGCCATGACGTGGGAAAAGAGGACAACTGCAATGTTGGGGGGTGAACCCAAATCCCGCCTACTGAAGGAACACCATGGAACCTTCATCACTTCAACCAAAGGCACAAGCATGTATCATCAAGCCTAAGAATGCTCAACAATTGTCTGGGGCCATGTTGGGTGAGCAGAGAAGATGAGGTTGCATTTCTTCCACCACATCTTCACTGTACTGCGTCTGACTGACTTATCATGATGATCGAACTGCATTCAACTCACCTCTCAGCATCAATTCAAATGTATTAAATGGCTCTTCTTCTTATCTGCTTTAACCATCTACTCATCAGCTGATGAGAAAACTGGTTAATTTCTTTTTCCTGTCAGTCACCAAAAGGGGCTGGGAGCTTTGATAAGGGCCTCTGTGTGGAAGACCCCATAGATGTGAGCAGAGTGTGGAGAAGGAAGTGGCCTGTCTTGTCTTCGAAGGACAACACTGATACTGTTCGACCCACTGGATAGTGTTTCCCCAATGCTGCCCAGGGGTTGCAGCCGTGTAGACAAGGTATAAAGACAATGTGTTGGCCACCAGAACTAATCTTCATTGATTTCCATCCCTGTTGGTCCAATCATCCCTACAGAAGGCTGTGAGGTTAAAAAAAAAACAGTCAAAGAAAACAGAAGCACCAATGATAGTCATCTTGTGACTGTGACCAATTGTCTACTGAACAGTTCTTAACGTCCCGGGCCCCAACAGGAAACCGCTGAATCTATAAAGTCCTGTCCAGCAGAAATGAGTCTGATTGTGAATGGTCTGGTTAACCCAGATTGCCTTTGGTGCCTGAGGGAGTTGATATTTTCTCATTACGAAGACTTTCCCATCTAGTGAACACTACAAATAAGACTGCTCAAAATCAGTCTGAACTGCCTGTTTCCGTGGTAGCAGGCCTCTGTCTGAAGGATAAAGCTGCGTGATCTTCTTTTTTGGGGGTGGGGTGGGGGGGCAGAAGGTTCAGCCAGTTGTTACCAGGAGTGTAATAAGTGACACCCAACAGGATGGGCTCCGTCAGTTGGAAAGGGAAGCTTTGTCACCAATGAGACTTGTTCTCTTGGCCAGACAGCAGTATCCAAGAGGAAGAAATCAAAAACATACAGAATCCACATGCCTAAATATTTATTTTGGTTGTTCGTATTTCCCACACTTTTCAAATGTGAACTTGTGTCCTCAAGGTGGAGCTTTAGTACACAGGAAGATTGGAAAGGGCAAACATGCTTGCACAAAATGGGGCAGAATCAGCGAAGAACACATTTATGTTTCCTAGTCTCTTACATTTTTCATGTCAAAAAGTAGGCACAGAGTCAGATTTCTTTCGCCATAGGAGCCTGCATACAATTAAATGGGAGGAAAAAGAAATCTGCTCTCAAGAGTGGGGCTTCTGGTCCCAGTAGAATGGCAAGAAACTGTAGACATCCATCAAAGCCATTTATACTTCTTGCTGGTAGTATTTTTAAGGTGTTTCTTTTTTAAAACGAGGCAGCAATGAATGGAGTAGTGATCAAAATGCTGCACCATGGAGTATGTTTAATCCAAATAGCTCCCAAGACGGTCTGCTACTGATTGTACCAACTCTGCAGGACTTAGAGAAATTACTTGGTTACCAGTGAAGTAAAACTATCTCTGCAATGGAACTGAACTGTTGCTTCTCAGCACATAACAGCACTGCCACAGCCGATTCACGACGGCAGTGAAAATCAGTCTGTTCTTCATCATTCACAGGGAAAATGTGCAAAACACCAGCGCAAAGATCCCCCACTATGTCATGAGGGAGTCAGTGAGCTTCTACAGATGTTTCTTAGATACTACTTTGTCCATTTCCAGCAGTGCAAAAATTCTTAAAACATTTCAGCAGGGCAGGAAATGGGAAGCAAGGCCTGAGCATCTTGGAGCAGAGAGAGCATGCGATTTGCCTTGCCTGAGATCTCTTGGTTAACATCAAACCAGTATCTCTGGCTTTTCCCCTTCCTCCTGCACTCCTCACCGGCACCCCAACTACTGTCACTACAGCAGAAAAAGCGACCTTGTATCTCGGGGGGGGGGGGGGGGGGAGCATTTGCTGCCTACTGGCAGGCAAAGATAATGTTATCCAATTTCAAAGAAGGAAATTATGAATGGAAAGATGACCTCTCTGAATTCGGAATATGAGAGCCACTGATGGAAAGATGATCCTTTAACTGCAGGCCTAGAGCAGAACTTGAAGCACTGTTGTAGAAGTTTAAGACCTGCAACAGCTGCTACTTCAGGAGGGCTCAGCATCTGGAGGAAGCCCACTCACCCCACCCCACTCCCAAAACAGATTCCATCTAGAGTTGGGGAACTGGGAGGGGAAGGAAGAAAGGGGGAGCAACCAGTTACCCTCCCTGGGCCCCTGACCTGGAAATAGCCTGGGAAGGGACAGAGATCATTTTCCAGGGATGCATTGGGGTCCTCAGGATCCCCTGTTGCCCCCCTGCATCACCTGCCAGACTGTGGGGGCACGGGGTGGGGGGGAACCGTGCTGTCAGCTACCTCAGGAGGCTGGGAGGCATTTGTGCGTCCTCTAGGAGTCTCCCTTCTGAGACATCCTGATCCTTCACCCAGAGGAGGTAGTCACCCAGGGGTGCAGTGACTCCTCATTCAGAAATTCATCGTGCTACAGAAACTCTTGGTGGCTTTTGGGGCAAGCAGCCGGTATTTGGCCCCTTTGTGAGGTGGTGAGATCTGAGAGAGTCCAAAGAAAAGAAGTGGGTAAGGATGGGATAGAGGGCAGCCTCTAGGGAGATGAGGGTAGCTGGCTCTAAGATTAGAAGGCTGGGCTGGAAAGGGGAGTTCGGAGCATTTAACTTGGGGAACTTTTTAGTCACAACTGCTGAGGATGATCTCTGGGTATTCTTGTAACGGCCACAGGTGGCACTTGGCTAGAAGGGGATGTGTATTCGCCCTGGAGCTAGGTATGGATTCGAATCTACACTGGGCTGTTTACCAGCAGCAGTAGGACGCCAGCAAGTTCCATAACCCCTTCATGATCATTCTCCTCACTACTAAGTGGGGGTGACGAGTATTGCTGTGAGTATTAAATGACTCTTGATCTGTGCAGGGAATTTAGAACAGCACCCACCCAGAACACAGTAAGTGCTCAATCAATGTTAGGCATGATCATTAAGGTCAGACGGTGAGTAGAACTTTCAGAGGGCTCGGTTTGAGAGCCTGGGACTCTGTTGCCAAGGGAGATTAGAGAACCTTTTCAAATATGGGAGCTCTAGCCCCGGGAACTGTCCAGAAACAGTCTTGGCGTCTGCCTTTTCCCCAGCTCACTCCTCTGCCAGGGACACCCACTCCCAATTCACAGGGGCGCCTTGGTCCCCTGAGTCTCCGGCTCGTCCACGTCTCCCGCGCGCCTCCCCGGGGCCGCCCTCGCGCCGCTCCACACCTGTCAGCCTCACTGCGGCCGGAGCCCCGGCCTCAGCTCCAACGCCTTGGCGCCCGGGGTCCAGGCTCCGGGTGCCTTGCGTATCCGCCCGCCTTCCCCTCCCGCCCTGGCCGCTCTCGTAAACAAAACCCGGGCGTTGGAGCAGCCCAGCCCGCCGAAGCGTGCGGGAGCTCGCTCGGTGCAGGGTTAGCGCGCCCCGGGAGCCCCGGGAGCGCCAAGGGGTGATGGTGGCGGCCGTGGCGGCAGCGGCTGGCGGCTGGCGGCTGAGCTTTGTTTTGAATAGATGAAAGAGGCCACCTACACAGTAACCCAAATTACGAGACCTCCCTCCTCCCGATCTCACCGAATCGAGAGAGGAGGGGAGATGGGCGTGGAGGGAGGGCGGGCGGCCAGGAGGCGGAGGGCGGAGGAGGAAGAGGCTGAGCACGGGGGCCAGTCGCATCCCACTTTCACAATGGGAAAGTGAGACGCACAGCGCACCCCAGCCCTCCAGCGCTCCCCGCCCGCCCGCGCCTCCCCGCGAGGGCCCGCGCCGCACAGAGGAACTCTCCGGAGAAGGAGGGCGAGGAGCGCGCAGGGCTTGCCGCCGCCGCGCGCCGCCCTCCCCGCTCTCCTTCCCAGGCGAGCCGCGGGGATGGGGCGGCCGCGGAAGCCGGAGCGCGCGCAGGAGCCGCCGCCGCCCGCGTCGCCGTCGCCGCGCGCCTGAGTCGCCGTCGCCGCCGCGCGCCCTGCCCGGGGGCC
This sequence comes from Rhinolophus hipposideros, assembly GCF_964194185.1. Taxonomy (NCBI): domain Eukaryota; kingdom Metazoa; phylum Chordata; class Mammalia; order Chiroptera; family Rhinolophidae; genus Rhinolophus; species Rhinolophus hipposideros. The sequence continues at coordinate 85,898,700 of NC_138055.1, forward strand.
CCCCCCCCAGCCCCATGGAGGTCTCCCGGAGGAAGGCGCCGCCGCGCCCCCCGCGCCCCCCGCGCCCCGCCGCCCCGCTGCCCTTGCTCGCCTGTCTGCTGGCGCTGGCGGCGCCCGGCCGGGGCGCGGACGAGCCCGTGTGGCGGTCGGAGCAAGCCATCGGAGCCATCGCCGCGAGCCGGGCGGACGGCGTGTTCGTGGCGAGCGGCAGCTGCCTGGACCAGCTGGACTACAGCCTGGAGCACCGGCTCTCGCGCCTGTACCGGGACCAGGCGGGCAACTGCACGGAGCCCGTCTCGCTGGCGCCCCCCGCGCGGCCCCGGCCCGGGAGCAGCTTCAGCAAGCTGCTGCTGCCCTACCGCGAGGGGGCGGGCGGCCTCGGGGGGCTGCTGCTCACCGGCTGGACCTTCGACCGCGGCGCCTGTGAGGTGCGGCCCCTGGGCAACCTGAGCCTCAGCTCCCTGCGCAACGGCACCGAGGTGGTGTCGTGTCACCCGCAGGGCTCGACGGCGGGCGTGGTGTACCGCTCGCTCGAGACGCACCGCTGGTACCTGGCTGTGGCTGCCACCTACGTGCTGCCCGAGCCCGAGACAGCCAGCCGCTGCAACCCCGCGGCGTCCGACCGCGACACGGCCATCACCATCAAGAACATAGAGGAGCGCAGCCTGGCCACCGAGGAACTGGGCCGCCTCAATCTGAGAGGGGGCGCGGGCAGCCTGCACTTCGTGGACGCCTTCCTCTGGAACGGCAGCGTCTACTTCCCCTACTATCGCTACAACTACACGAGCGGCGTGGCCACTGACCTGCCCAGCATGGCGCGCATCGCGCAGAGCAACGAGGTGCAGTTTCAGGGCCAAGCGGCCCTCGTCTGCGGCCATGGCCGCCACCTGCTCCTCTCCTCCAGCCTGGTGGAGGCCCTGGACGTCTGGGCGGGCGTGTTCAGCGCGGCCACCGAGGAGGGCCAAGGGAAGCGCTCCCCCGCCACCACGGCGCTCTGCCTTTTCAGGATGAGTGAGATCCAGGCGCGCGCCAAGAGGTGCAATTGGGACTTTGAGCCGACCCAGGCCAACTGTGTAAGTCTTGCCCCCGGGACGCTGCCGGGAACACTCCCGCTGGGGATCCGCCGCCCAGGCGGAACGGGAGGGAGGACCGGGTTGACGTTGACCAGGTCCGGGAATCACACAGACAGGTGACCAACCGACGACCATTCCCACACAGTCTCCGAGGCCTCGGCGACTGTAAAGCAGGGCCAGAGATCCCCAAAGGGAAAGTGAAAAGGGAGGTGGCGAGGGTCCGAGTTAGGCTCAAAACTCCAGTTACTGCATCCAGTTAGCGCCATCCTCTTCTGTCCCAACGTGGACGCTTGTTTGGGACCGAGCCTCCCCACCCAGCCCCACCCGGTCCCTTCCCTAATCGCTTCCTCAGGTGTGTGGTCTTAGCAGGCGTGAGGCTTTGACCCCTGTGCTCAACATGGTTACCAAACACAGTGCGCTTGGCAGAGAAGCCATGGAACCTAAAGGATTTGCTGCCACACCCCAGGCTTTGTGAACCCCCAACACGCACCACCTGTGATGTGGTCTGAAGAGTTAGTAGCCTGCTGAACGTGGGGCAACGCCAGCCTGGAAAAAGAAGCTCCTGCGTGGTGGCACAGAACCCTCAGCGCGCGACCCAGTGCAAGGGGGCGGGGCTGTGGTCTCTAGCGGGGAGGAGAGCTTAGGAAGGTAGAGGTGGCTTTGTGGGTGAAAGCCTCACCCTGGCGGGGAAAGCGAGAGAAAGTGTTGGGGTGCTACAGGCAGTTTCTGGGATCCAGGTTGCCTGATTAAATCGTGGGGCTCAGATGCACCATCCTTGTGTTGTACATACCAAGCAAACAACACAGGTTTCCCTTGGGTTCCTAGGGCAGCCGCAGCTTGACTCTTGAGATTGGCATTTCTTTGACTGGAAAATAAAGCGGCGGTTCAAGAGGGTCCAGTTGATGGGGATTAGGGAGCCATTGTGCACTTCTCCGAGCCCGTTTTCCTTCCAAGGCTGCTGGCACATCAACTCCACATATGGCTCCTGAGAGGGGACCCTGCTGAGAGCCCCCTTTATAACTGGACAGAAATCAAAGAGCAGAAATTAACAGCTACAGGTGTTGCCATTGTTTTGGTATACAATGCGTCAGAGAGGAAGGGGAGAAGTCTCCACTTGCAGAATGTGTTGTGTTGGTCCAATTGTTGTGTAAGCACATAGAGGAGCACTGGCTGTAGGTATATTAATACGTGTATAGAAAGACACTCCCACCCCCACCCACCCCTTTCTCTGCAAAGTCCATCTTACCAAATATTAGCTGTATTATTTGGGAAGAAAAAAAAACAGGTCCTTTGCAAGGCTCCTTACTTAGAATGGTCATTTGCTTCGTCCTCCTTGCCTATCAGTTGCGCTCCGAAACACACAGAATGCCTTCATTTACTTACTTATACTTGGTATAATTTTTTTTAAGCATAAGTGACACATAATATGCCCTAAATGACTTCATGTAATTTAATATGTAATATCTGTCTAATTAGGTCTTTATAATCTAATAGTTCAAGTTTGGCAAAAAAATCATCACCTTCTACTTCTCTGTTGAAAGACTTGAAAATACTCCCCAAACCAAGCTTGACTTGGTGTCAAGCTTTAGGCATACTTGGTCTCTGGGGTTAATGACAAGACAGCTCAGAGGTCCACAGCAGGTAATAACACTGGAAGTCCAAGCTTTGCCATCTGACAGCTGTGTAGATGTGTGGAGCCAAAACATTTCTCTTGACTGCCTCTCTCTACCCATTGGGTTCTGGAGGACTGAGTTCCCTTCCAAACCCAGCAGGCATCCTGAATACACTCAGAAGCCACGTTTTGGCTCAATCAGGTATTCCTACTTGTGCGAGGATGAGGAAGGGAAGGGGCAGTTGGAAAGCTGTTTATCATCTTCACGGGAGCTTCTGGGAAAGAGCTGCCCCTTGGAAATCAAGCAAGGGATAAACACATGCTGCCAAAAATCTGGAATTGGAAAAAGAAATAATTAAAAGAAATCCCTCCACTGCATTTCTTGCTGCTGTTATTTATCGAGAACTCCCAGTGTGCTCAGAGCTGTGTGTTCTCAAAGACAGGGTCTCTACCACCTGAGCTTGTCATCCAAGTTAAAGAATATACTCCGGTTCAAACAATAGCATGTCATGGCTGCACAGGTGGGAGCTGAGAGTTTTGCTTTTTCTTTTTTCCCCTTCATTTAAGTAAATTCCTCGCTGCTAGTATGTATTAAAAAGCCTTAATGGAATTGAATTTCAAGATGGGTTTGAATGAAAAAAAAAGTGGTAGTTTTGATGAAAAAGCTGACAATTTTCTAACCTATTAAACAGGCAGGTAAGATACTTAATTCAACAAATATCTGTTTGATGTCTGCTAGTGTAAGCAGCCCTCTGAGCTGGGTGCCACTGATGTTGCCACTGAAAGGACAATAGCAGGTTGCAACCCCATTTACTGGGGTCATGGGATCCGCGTGCCCCCGTTTGTCACTCAGAACAATGATGTCATTTGGATGGCATTTGTTCTGTGTTGTGTTTTCAGGTTTTGAATGTGTTTTGGAAAAGGCATGCTGAATTATAGGTACCTAAAACAGGAGACAGACTTGAAACACTCCAGAGGGCCCTCAATAGATTCCAACAGTGATTCCCTCCGAGCAGACACAGTAATGTGAACAGTAAGCCACAGGCAGCGAGGCACAGGAGGCCAGATTTGCTTGCCTTCACCCTCTCCTACTAGATGGCTCTCTCTTACTTTCCATCATCAGTCAACCATGGGCAGCAAAGTGACAGGAGCGACTGGGCTGTGTTCTCGTTTCTTGGTGTCCTTACCTCATGTTGCTCATGCCCTCCCCTTCCGCTTCTCTTGCTGAGGATTAATTTGCGGGTTGCTTGTGCAGTGAGGGTGTGCCACTCAGCCTTTTACACACTGGGCCATTCCTTTTTCTGCCTTGAATCCCCTTTCACAACTATAGCAGGTTGGCTGCAGCCGGCAAACGTGTCAAGGCAGCCGGTTTCTGTAGACCTTAATAGAGAATAGTCCTATAGCAATCGTCTAATAATCCTAAGAAATAGCTGCACAGCACTGCACCATATATTATTTGTTTTGAGCCCCTCATCAAGTCTGAGGTTGAGTATATGAGGAGCATTCCCATTTACCTGATGAGGAAACTCAAAATAACAAAACAGGTAGCAGGGCCCTGCCGCTTAAACCCAGATCTGGCAATGTCTACTTGTGTGTCCTTTCCACCACTCTGGTGCTTCTGAAACTTTCCCTTGAAAGTTCCCTAATTAGAAAGGTAGCAACCAACCTCCCCTAGGATGTGAGGTTGAGATTGGAGGGTGCCCCTTAAAGTGTGTTTTAAAACTTCATGTGATTTGTTTTTTCATTCCATTCCATAGCATATGTGTGTGCTTGGGTTAATATTTTTTTTTAAAAAATGAATGTTTTAAATTATGTACAAGTTAATGAATTTAACTTCCTCCTTCTCTGAGCTCCTGCTACCCCTGGCATACCAATGCACTCATAGAAAGTGTTTGTACCCGAGTTTTGAAGTCTGATTGTTCCACATTTGTTTGGCTCCCGTAGTTGGGGCCTGGGATTGCTTATGGTTTAAACATGGTGGCCACCCCTTCTGTAGACACTGAGAGTGACATGTTTTCTTATCCTGTTGGCCAACTGGATTGACTCTTCTAGTTCATTCTACCCCTTGTGGAGAGATACATCCACTTCTTCCACACTCAAAGAATTCCATAGCCTGACATAATTTCACTGTCATGCAGACAACCGCAAAATGCTCACATGTTCTCCAGCAGACAGTAATCCAAGACACTTCTCGCTACTGCATGCAGAAGTGACGTCCCAGGACCAGTGCAGCCTTCTTGACCTCAAAACCCACAGTCTTCCTGTTATGTTTATTCCTTTTTTAATTTCTGTTATGATCCTGTTTAGCCATTTTAAAATCTATAGACTAGATGGTGACTTTTACCCCCATATATACATCTGATACGCAAGGGTGGATTTTAAAAGCCCATCACCCACTTAGAGGGAAAAAGCAATCATAGCTAATATCTATTGGATAGCTATTACGTCCGGGCTTTGTGTTAAGCACTTTACATGCCTTATTTTTGGTTGATTCTCACAGTCATCCAATGAAGCAAGGACAGTAGTTGTGATTTTTGTAGATGAGAAAATTGAGACCCGGAGAGCTTTAATAGTTTCCACAGTCGATAAATGGCAGCAGATTTAGAACCTAGGTAGTCTCCCTGAAGGACCTAGGCTTTTAACCACCACCATAGACAGTCCAGGATCATGGCCATTGGGATGGTGGAGGAAGCTAGGCCCTTCAACTGCTCTGATAAGATCAGCTGTGTACAGACACGAGACGATGATAGAACAGAGGGTCCTTGACTGTGAACTGAGTTTCTGGGTCTGCATCTTTGACCACCTGAAATTCAAACACTGGGACGGTTGCAGTTCCTAAGCTGTCATCTTCTAGATATCGTTGGCATTCTGTTCATTTAGGCTTATACATGACCTCGGAGAGATCTGCAGGGCCTCAAGGGACGGCTCCCAGTTTTCATCCTTGGACACAACCTAGCTCAAAAAGTAAATCCAGAGATCTCAGCGTAAGTCTTAAAGGCACTTTGGTCTTGATCAGCAGCCACAATTGGTCAGGAATCTTGTAACATTTGATTCCCTGTTGAACCCAGGGTTTCTGGTATAGTGCCTGGTACACAGTTGGGGCCTGAGAAATATTTGCTGAATTAATAAATGAAGGATCTTGTGGGATCGTGTTGGAAATGTTTTCTGTACTTAGCGCAACACTTTCCTGAGTCTGGCCACCTCATTCCCCCTTAACTATTGTGTTTACTTAATGTCTGATGTGTCAGGGCCTCTTTTTCCTGAGTCCTAGGCTATCTGGCATCCTCTGGCTGCCAGAGTATAAGTATAGGGGTAAGACTGGCAATCTGTGCTTTAACAAGCCCTCCAGGTGATTCTAATGTATACTCAGCGTTTATATTCCATCTGAAGCACTTGGGATAAGACCTTGTCCATTTTTTCTCTTGCAGTTTAAGTTAGGGCCACATAAAGTGACCAACTCATTCCATTACCTTATACCTCTGAAGCCTTTCCGTTTTTGAGCTTGTAGTCTGAGTCTCAAGAACCTGTAGGTCATACTTTAATTAGCTCCTTCATTCTTGCATACAGCAGTCTATTTGCATTTCTTTCCAGGATGTGGGGGACCCTTCTAGAGTCTTCCTCTGCTCTACACCAGAACCAGTTCCACACACTGAAATTCTCTCTGAGGGTCTACTCTTTATAGTGGCAATCCTAATAAATGTCTATGTTAGTCAGGCACAGATGGTTGCATGAAACAAAGATCTCCTTAGGCAAGCTCCAATAAGGGGAGGGGGGCTTAGTGGACAGAAACGCGTGGAATTACATGGACATCTAGGACTAGGAGCAGTCCTACTGTGTAGTGGTTGCATGTACAGGCTGTGGAGCCCGGGCAGCTGGGACCAAGGCTGCCACTTACCAGTTGTCCGATTGTTGAACCTTAACCTTTCTGTGCTTCGGTTTCTTCATGTCTAAACAGGCATCCTATTTGCTTCATAGGATTATTGTCTAGATTAATGAGTTATTATGTCTAGGACGACCACTACTTGACCATAGTAAATGCTACGTATGTATTTACTATCCCCCACCATCCTGATCATTAATAAGAATAGGATGGGGCTCCTTGAGATGGAATTAGAAGGAGTTTCTGGACTCCAGGTAGCTTGAAGGAGCCCAGCAGCAGCAAGTGATGGATGCTCATTCTAAGGTTTCACTGTCAACATCACTTAGCATGGCTGCCTCCCTCAGTCCTGCTATGAAATGGTCTCTGTGTCCTCAAATGTCTGCCCCTCCCCCCTCCCACCTGAGTGTGCCCTACCTGGCTTGATCCCCACTATTCCTCTCAAGAGCATTTAACCTTCTGCCTTGGTTACCCACTGGCAAAACCTTTCTGTATTTATTTAGTTCAAATTACCAGGAAAAAGTCATCTTTTCACACCAGATTAGAACTCTTGTTCAGAGTAGGATTTGTTGTCCTTGGACCAGATGCTGACCCCTGGTCCACTCAGAATGGGGTCAAACTTGTGATGGCTCCCAGTAGGTACAGTGGGCAGATTTCCTTAGGATGGAATGATGGAAGAGCTAACTGTGACCACCATGTTTGCCACAATAACATGGTACCATCTCTACCTACCTTTGAGCTTCTTGGTGACCTCTACCATCCTTGGACATGTGGTGGCACATACCGTGTTTTCCCGAAAATAAGACCTACCCTGAAAATAAGCACCAGTTAAGATCGTCAGCCAGACGGACGCATTAGTACGTTATGACGATGTTCCAGAAGAAGATGACATGACTGTGTTTGAATAAATGTAGATTGTTGTACATGAAAAAATAAGACATCCCCTGAACATACGCCCTAATGCATCTTTTGGAGCAAAAATTAATATAAGGCCTGGTCTTATTTTCGGGGAAATATGGTATAAGACCTGGTCTTATTTTTGGGGAAACACGGTAGCTTATGAAGACTGAGGCCTGCTCTGAGAAATTCCGTAGCCTTCTGGTGGACAATTTGTACGCATCATGAGTCGAACCTGTTTGTGGGGGCAGGGGCGTGGTAATGGTAAGACTTTTTTTTTAAATCAAATATACTCATAGTTTTTCTTAGTTTAATTTTCTGTCTTGATGAAAATGCTACTTTTTATACTATTTCAAAACTAAATAGTTTTTATACTAATAGTTTCATAATTTCTAAAAATTGTTATTCAATTTTTTATACTGTCCCAAAATTGTGACCTATGTTCCACAGTTTCTAGTTGATTTCCATATCAAGTTGATTGTCTACCCAATAATTACACAGCATGTTCTCTTTGGGGAAGTTATGGGATAGATGTGATTCAGCAGTCCTTGCCCCGCTGCCCGGGCCAAGGCTGTTACGTAGAGGTCCGCAACTTTTTCTGTAAAGCTCAGACCATCAATATTGTATGCGTTGCTGGCCCCACACTGTCTCTGGTGCAGTGAGTCTGCCACGTGCAGGAAGCAACCATGAACAGCACGTAAATGCACACGCAGGGTGATGTTCCAATAAGCCTTTCTAGACACTGAAATCTGAATTTCATGTAATTTTCACTTGTCATGGAATTTTCTTCTTTTGATTTTTTTAGCCATTTAAAAATGTAAAATTCTTCCCTCATGTTGGGCCTTTCAGAAAAAACAGGCGGCTGGATTTGGTCCACAGGTGATACTTTCCCAACCCTTGATGTTATGGAAAGTGTGAGAGCAAAACAAACCTTTACAATGCAATAAGGCATTGTAAGAAGAAAAATAATTACCAACCAACCGACCAACCAACCAACAACAAAACATGCTGTGGAAGCCCAAGAAGGGGCATCAGACTCAGCCTGGGGGGATCTGGGAGGCTCCAGAGGTGACCCTGGAGCTGTGTCTTCTAGCCAAGTGGAGACAGCAAGAAAGGGAGTTCTAGGGAGGAGGAACAGCTTGTGCACAAGGCGGGACTTTGACGAAGCTTGTGAACTGCAGGCAGCTCACCCTGGCTGGGGAGTGTCCAGAAATGAGTGTGCGGCTCCAGATGGCGAAGGGCTTAATGAGACAGGCAAAGGTGGCTGCATTTTATCCTGACGGTCAGTCGTTTTCAGATTTTCCAAACCTGGCCTTTAAAATAAACCTTCACCGGAAGCCCGATATGAGAAAAAGATGAGCAAATCATCGTTGATCTGCTGTTCTTGGGTGAGACCATTGCCACCCCGCTGGGACACAGAGTAAAGCAAGGCGTCAGAGGTTCCCAGAACCCTACCACCTGACCCACCCCACCCATGCCTGTCCCTGAGGCATCTCGAAGGAACTTCCAGGACGCTGCTGAGCAGCGTGTTAAAACCATGGCTATGGTGATGGAGGAGAACAGCAGGGCTCTAAGCAGACATGATCTGATTGTGTTCTAGAAAGATTACTCAGAAGATAGAATGGATGAGGTAAGACTGCAGGCAACACAGCAGATCAGAAGGACAACTGTTGGTTCAAACCAATAATTTCTTGAATTTCTATCATGTGCCGAATGCTGTGTGAAAATATCTCTATCAGTGGTAAATAGAGGAGACAATACACATGTAGCAAATAAAGAAATTTTATTTATGGTAAAGTGACAGCAAGCACTTACTGTGTCCCAAGTGTTCTAAGCAAGTGATCCCATGTTTCCCCAAAAATAAGACCTAGCTGGACAATCAGCTCTAATGCGTCTTTGGGAGCAAAAATTCATGTAAGACCCAGTCTTGTTTTACTATAATGCAATACAATATACAACACAATAATATAATACAATATAATATAATCAATATAATATAATATAATGCTGGGTCTTATATAAGACCAGGTATAAGATAATATAATATAGTATAATATAAATAATATATATAATATAATATAAATAATATATAAGACTGGGTCTTATATTAATTTTTGCTCCGAAAGACTCATTAGAGCTGATTGTCCAGCTAGGTCTTATTTTCGGGGAAACACAGTAAGTCTTTATCACTGTTAGCTCATTTAATCCTTACCACAACCTTATGAGTCAGGTAATATTACCTCCATTTTACAGATGAGGAAATTGAGGCACAGACTGAGACTGAGGCTATGAAGAAACTAAATAGGTGTTGGGGAAAGTTCCCATTATGGAGGTTGAGTTAACACCAGGAAGATGAGAATGGATAGTTATGGATGTTATGGATGTGAAGAGCTGGGAAGTGAGCACTCCCAGCAGACAGGATAACCAGGGCAAGGGCTGAAAGGAAGGATGAGTTGGTCAGTTTGAAGAACAAAAGGTTGCTGTGGTTGAGTATATGGAGGTGGGGAGAGGAGAGGGTTCGGGGTGGAGGTTGGAGAAGGAAGCAGCCGCGCCATCCCATAGGCCGTGCAGGCTGCGGGAAGGAGGTTGTGTTTCTTTCTCAGAGTGTAGAAGAGCCTTTGAAGGGAAGTGAAATAATTGGATTTGAATTTCCAAATAATGGCTGCCTTGTGAGGAGTGGGTGAGAGACAGCCCCCGTGGAAGCAGGAAAACCTGCAGGAGGCTCTGGAAGTAGTGTAGGCAAGAAATCATGTCACCTTGGTCTAGAGTGGTGGTGACACATATGCAGAGAGATAGATGGATTCTGTGGTTTGCAGTAATCCAACAGAGGGATGCTGAACACCCAACTTGAGGTGGCAGCAGTGAGGGTGGCAGGAGGGATTGATGAAGTAGCTTTTTAAGACGTAGAATTGAAAGGTGCTAGTGACCAATTAGAAGACTTTTAATTGTTGTTGATTTTTAGATGCCTTTGGGACACCCAGGAAGAGCCACTAAGCAGGCAGTTGGCAATGAAGTTAGGGGTGGGGGACCTGCTCTGTACCCCTGTAGAGTGCCGAGCATGCATGGCAGCGCGCCAGGCTTTGTGTTGGGCTCAGCACAGCGCTGGTTGGAGTGGATGTGCCTTGAGGGGAGCGGCCAGGTCGGTCTCATCTTTGTTTTCTGGGCATCCATAAGGCAGTGTAACACATAGTGGGCCCTCAAGAAATGTTTGTCAACTTGGAAAGAAGCTGCTGGCCATTTAGTAGAGAAGACAGTGATTATAGACAGTGAAGTAAGAGCTTCCAAGACCTTGGAGCTGTTTATAGCTGGAGTAAGAGTCAGGTAGCCTAAAGGGAAGGGAATCTCCTGTGACTCCCTCACCTTTGAGGCTGGATTCCTGCTCACTCGCCCCTCCCCCCAACCTGGTCTTGAAAGAGTCTCTTGAGAAGCATATCGTCTAACACACCAGCTGTCCCTGTTTATTGCTCATTGGCACGCTCCAGGACCCCTTTCTCCATCAGTGACCAGTTTTAAAAATGGGATTCCAAGTGCTGACTGTAGCTTCTCTGAGGCCACAGGACGCAGTACAGAGCCCGGGACAGCCAGTGGTGGTAGAAGTCACAGACCACGTGTCAGTATCCTGTGCTTAGCCGTATCTCCATGCCCCCCACACCAGGTGTTCCTCACCCCATGGAGCCCTTGTGCCGTGGACCTGTAGATTGCCTCTCAGAAAGTGGTTTTAAGTGCGTAAAATAAAAGCAGAATTGCAAAATGAACCAACAACATTGATATAGAGATATGCCAAAATATTTTTTTCCATTTGAGATCTAGTAATATACCTTTTTTTATTAGTTTCAGGTATATAAAACAAAATTAGACATTTACACCCCTCACAAAGTGACAACCCCCCCCCAAGTCTACTACCCCTCTGACACCGTACATAGCAAGTACAGTACCATTGACTATATTCCCTATGCTATACTTTACATCCTGTGACTATCTATATACATATATATATGTGCAGATATATTATGTTTAATTATAGCTGGCATTCAATATTATGTTAGTTTCAGGTGTACAGCGCAGTGATTAGGCATTTATATAATCTATGAAGTGATCCTCTTGGTAAGTCCAGTACCCATCTAACACCCTACATAGTCTTTACAACATTATTCGTTATGTTCCCCACACTGTATTTCACATCCACATGATTATTATGTAACTACTACCAATTTGTACTTCCTAATTCCTTCACCTTTCTCACCCATCCCCCAACCCCCTCCCGTCTAGCAACCATCAGTTTTTTCTCTGTATCTATGAGTCTATTTCTGTTTTGTTTGTTCATTTATTTTGTTCTTTAATTTTCACATATAGGTGAGATCATATGGTATTTGTCTTTCTATGTCTGACTTATTTCACTTAGTATAATATCTTGTAGATCCATATAAATTGTTGCAAATGGTAAGATTTCATTCTTTTTTAGAGTAGTGCTCCATTGTATAAATGTACCACTATTTCTTTATCTAATTATCTATTGATGGCATTTCGGTTGTTTCCATATCTTGGCTATTGTGAATAGCACTGCAGTAAACATAGAGGCGCATATATTTTTTTTTAAATTAGGCTTTGGATTTCTTTGCATACATACCGAGGAGTAGAATTGCTGGGTCACATAATAGAAAACAGCATGGATGTTCCTCAAAACGTTAGAAATAGAACTACCTTATGACCCAACAATTCACTTCTCGTAATATATCTTAACACAGTAAATAGCAAAATCTAGGAGCAGTAACTACCATAATTTCAAAGTAAAGATGAGCATAAATAATATTTCGAGATATCTGTAATAACTATAAAATATGAAAATATCTGATGTCTTCTGGTGACAAAGTCACAGGTTCAGTGAATACTACTGTGGCCTGCATTCATAATGAAAAGAACTGCTAAATTTCAGTTAGTTTCTAAACTAAAGATTTTTTTTCATCCAATTTCATGGATTCCCTGAATTGTATCCATGAACAGTGGTTGTCAGTGTAGCCCCCACCTCCAACCAACCGTTCATTTAAGTTACGAAGTGTTTCCAAAACCAATCACATGAAGTGTTAGGTGTTGCATTTTGTTTCACAACTTATTTGATTGGCTTATTTTGACATTAGGGGGTTTATTCCCATCTGTATTTACAGATTAAGACTTGGCCAAGAACAAGTGCTCCATAAATGACGGGTGGCTAGGTGGGTGGAGAAACCTCAGAAAGGTTAAATGACTGCCCAGACTTGTAGCTCACAAGTAGTAGAGCTTGAGCTTCAGCCACCCACATCGTTTTTTACTCTTGTTCTTTCTATTCTCCCGTACTACTTTTGTACTATTTTTATTTTAAAGAGTTAACTCAGTGCGAGGCACGTTCATAATCTAAACAGTCCTATTATTCTGTGGTTGGAGAACACCTGAAATCCTTTGTTTACTTCTGAAAGTCACACTTTAAGTACACTGAATCTGTAGACCTTCTAGGGCCGAGATGGCAAAAGCCCCAGAAACTGTCTCTTACAAGCTGTCAATGAACCATGGATGTGCTATTTAGAGAAGGCCAAGATACATGGTAGTGGGAGGTATGGGGTGATTTAGTATTGCTCCCCAAGGTGGAATGAAGACCCAGGGCTTCTAAAGGACAGATTTGGGCTCAATTGAAGAACTCCGTAATGTTTAGGCCTACTCAGCAATGTGCCATGGTTGCCCGATGAGATATTGACCAAAACCATTTAAACATTGATCCATGCACTTGTTCATTCATTCAATAAATGTTTATTGACAACCTACTACATACCAAATGCTGAGTTGTCTTCTGCATTCAAAGTACAGAGTAAGATAAACTATTGTAGTCTAGTGAGAGACAATAAATAAAATTTTATGAACAATACTTATAAATTTGTCGGAAACAAATGGAGTGCTATGATTCAGAATAACAACTGGGGTAGGGATGTGAAGATCTATAGTCATGTGTCCATGAGGAGGTAACACTGAACTTGAAACCTGAAAGATTAAAAAAAAAAAACAACAACAGGCCTATAAGGCAATGAAGAGATGGGAGAGGGGGAATCTAGAAAAAGTAGCAGGTGCAAAGGCCATGAGGCAGAAAGATGGCAACATGTTAAAGAGTCTGAAAGAAAGCCACCTTGGAAATGGAAGCAGAGCAAAGGAAAAGAGTGATAAGGAGTAAGTTTGAAGAAGTAGGCAGGGACTGGCTCATGTGAGACCTGGGAGCCATTTGCATTTAATTCTAAGGAAGCCATTGAAGAATTTTAGGCAATGGAGTAACATGACCTGTTTTGTGTTTTAAAGGATTACACTAGATGGAGACTAGATTGTAGGTTGAAAGAGAGACCAGGAAGCTCTTGGAATAGATCAGGAGTGAGATGATGGGCAGAGACCATGGAGATGGAGAAGATAGACTTGAGATTGTTGGGTAATTCAAGTGCGAGTTTTCATGTATTAGAGGTGAGGAGTGATGGAAAGAGGAGCTGGTGATTGAGGGTGCTGTTTACCATGATGAGGAAGCCGGGAGAACAAAATTGAGGGAAGAAATGTCTGGATAACCATTTTACAGCAACTCTGAAACCTGGCGCTAGATTCCACTGGTTCTCAAAGGGGATGATGCCATTTATTTAGGGGGTATTTAGAAATGTGGGGGATGGAGGTTTTGTAGTAGTCAACATGATGGGGGAGTACTGTGGCATTTTGTGCACAGGAGTTAGGGATGTTAAAAGTCCTGCATCAGGCAGTGAAGAAATGTCCCATCTAGAATGCCAGTGGCTTCTTTGTGGAAAAACTAGTGGCCTGAGTCTCTTTCAACTCTGAGTCTAGGAAAATGCATTTTCCACACTATCAGCCATTCATATATTTTTGTGAATTATCTGAGTCAGGTTGTCTTTTCATAAGTCATTGACTGAAATTAGCCATAGGGTGGGGGATGGAGCTTTAGATGGGAGATGGGGCATAAAGCAGGAAAAGGGAAAGATAAATCTTGGAGAGTGGACTTTGGTGGTAGATAGGAAAGGCTTGGAGGCTGGAGGACACTGGAGCCCTTGGAAGGAGGAAAGCAGGTGGAAGAGCCAGTGAGAGGATGTGACGTATAAATTTTGCCATTTTGTGTGTTTCCTGTGGCTGTACTGCATGCTGCCAGATGCTTGCCTGGTGTAGACTTGCCTGCCCAGTAGTGTCCCCAAACGTCCTTTCTCCATTCCTCCTGCACACTTTGAACTTTTTCTTTCCATCATCTGAGCCCCCAAAGTAAATTTGTCCTTCAGATGATCAGAGAGATGCCATGAACTTAGAACCCGATCAATGCTGTGTGCTCTAGAAGGAAAAGAGGCAGGAGCCTTAATGGCTAATGAAATCACTATCTAACTTGGGTGAATAATTGTTCTTTCTATCTTTCTAGCTGGATAAAGATCATTTTCTAAATATTTTCACACATGATTTCATTTGTGCCTCCCAACAATGCTAATAGACAGGGCATGTATATTAGTGTGTCCATTTTACAGATTTCTTCATTGAGGATCAGGGATTTAATTTGCCAGAATCAAGCAGCCTGTAAGGGACAGGACAGGGGCCAGAACTTGGGCATAGGAGTCCTATTGAGGTTTCTTAACTGCAATAGAAAGTGATGAAGAAACTGCTTCAAAGTAAGTGTATACCTGAGGATAGCAGAATACAAAATTAGCTGCCTAAGAGGCGTTTTATCAGTGTGTAAGAAGTTCATGGGCACCCAGCTGGTATTTGCCCTGTCCTCATAAGGAAAAAACAACATAAGAGTGTTTTTAATACCTTGGAGGTAAAAGACTTGACGCTTGCTGGGTCCCCAATACTTGAGGCCCTACTTTTGTGCACATTTCCTCGAGCTGCTTCCATAATAGTTGCAGCGTGGCTGTGAGCACCCTGCATGAGCCTTGATGAATCAGGCCATCTTTTGCATGGTAGTGGCAGGGTCACAGTGTTACTCCACTCTAGAGGGTGCCATTCACACCCTTCAATAGATGACTGGAGCCCCCTGGAGTTGTGCAGTACACACTGAAGGTGTTTATTGTCGACAGAAGATAGCATGGACAAGGTCAAGCTGTTTCCCTCATGATATGGCCACTACTCTCTGTACACTCACACGCACATGCACGTACGCATGTACACACATACACACACACACACCACCAGCCCTCACCCCTTTTCAGTAGTCTGGGGTCTGCTTTGGTATATCAGGCCCAAGGCTCTCTTTTTCAGTCCAAACGTCACTGGAAACAAGGTACCTATTTCCTCAAACTGAAAAAAGTTTCTCTCTCAAGAGCAGGCTGAAGTGTAGGCGTGATGTTATGGTGAGACATGGCAGGCAGGAGAAGCAGAATGACAACTCTGAGGGAACCAAGAAAGCCCAAAGGGAAGACAAGGTTTAGAGTAAAATCAAGATTGGATTTTGTCATGAAAGGCAGAACTGGCAAAAGCATCATTACAAGGCATTAACCTTGTTACACACAGACGAACAAGCAGAGGCTGGGATTCAGAAATAAATTACACATAATAAACTAGACAGAATAGGCTGAGAGCAACATTAACGATTATGCCCTAAGGGGAGAGAAGGGCAAGATAGAAAATAAACCAAAAAAGAGTAAGAATAATCTCTGGACACAGGGGGCCGACTGCACTATTCCCCCCTCCCTTTTTGTGCTTGGCTCCCTAGGTATTAACTTCACTTTTGTGAGGAGGTTTCTCTGGGGCCTGTCTTTCTTTTGTTTTCATTTGCTGAAATGAACATAAGAAAGCCATTCAAAGGGCTTTCCCCCCCCATTCATGGGGACCTGTCCATTTCTATGTGTTTCCAGCACAAAAGAATCCATTTCCATTCAGCCAGAGCAGCCCTTAGGGTTTACGTGAGGTCCAAGCCCGCTCTTTTCTATTTTCTTGCAGGCTCACTGCTGTAATTGGCTACACAATCCTGACTCTGGCCAGGGGCCTCAAGGGTGAGACGAACAAGCACTTTTCCAGCTGCTGGTCCCTCATAGCTGAGGAAGAGCTAGGGTCGAGTGCCAGGTCCAATAAGCCACGACTCTCATTTCTTGCACAGTGACTTGCTTTTGTTTGCAGGTGACAGAAAACCTAAATAAGAGCAGCTTAAACTATGACATCTATTGTTAACTTAGTAAAAAGTTTAAGAGTTGGAACTCCGTGCTCAGTCTTCCAACTGTGCGCTGTCACAGTCTCAAGAACCGAGGGCCTTTTATCAGTCCCCTGCACCAATCTTAGCATGTTGATTTTCATCCTCTATCTTGAACGCCATGGAAACAAAATGGCTGCCACCATTCTGTGCGCGATGGCCTCACACACCCGATTTCAAAGGGAGGACGTTTGGGACGAGGGTAAATGGGCTTACCTTCAGAGTCTCCTCTTATCAAGGAGGAAGCTTATTCCCAGAAGCCCCTCAAGTGGGTTTCTTGTATCTCACTGGCCAGAAATGGGCCACATGGCCACTGCTAGATGTAAGGGGTAGGAAAGCACGTATCCAGCAATGGGGAATAAGATTACCATTATGTTTGGCCCAATCCTGGTTTTCCCAGGCTTGGGTTTATTGTTACCTGAACACAATTATGGTTCTTGTGGCAAAGAAGGTGGGCATACTGCCCTGGGTGTGGCAGCAACAATTTGTGTTTTTAAATAAGGTAATGATAGCAAACATAGATTGCATGTTATTATGGGTTAGACACTGTTCTAAGCTCTACTGGGGCTCGCATACTAACTCATTCAGTCCTCGTAATGACTCTATGGCATAAATGCTGTTACATCACTTCCATTGTATAGAGGAGGAAACTAAGTCACAGCGAGGTTAAATAATGTGCCCCAAATTACTTAGCTAGAAAATGATAGCTTCAGGATTCAAATCCAGGTCTGGCTCACTACCCTACACTACTCCTATTAGACAGGATGATAAAAAGTACTCCAAGTAGCACACAGTGAGTACATGTTACTAGTAATAATACCAGCTAACACTCATCGACATGTTATTATTACTACCCTCATTATTCTCATCTTCATAACCACCCTATTAATCAGGTTTCATTAGCCGTATTCACAACTGAGAAAGCAAGCTTCCAAAGGGTGAAATACATTGCCCTGGTCACCCAGCAGGTGAGAACCAAGTTCCAACAGGAACCTCACCCCTCTGACCCTTGATCCCAGGTGGTTTGTTCTATGCTTCCAGCTCTGCAGTTTGGGAACATTGATGTCATGGCTGTACCACTTACCTCTGCTGTTGATCCAGGACTTCATTTGGAAAACTGCAACTACTGAGGAGCAGTCAAAAGTCAGGGGAGGACCCTAGAAAGGCTGTGGCCGTAATTTGGAAGCAATTTTCTCCTTGTTCCCTTTCAGCTTCTGAGCTGCCTTTTTGTTTTGTTTCTTTCACAAACAGAATGTCTCAACCCACCTCAGCAAAGGCCACCCGTGACATCATGGCTCTTGGCTTATCAGAATAGCTACGGTTATTAAGCACCTACTGTATACCAGTCATGGGAGTCCACTGTCCCTCTTGGTCCTTGTGGAAGGATACAGAACTCTCCACAGCCATTTGTCTTTCTGTGTCATAAGATGAAGGAGCATGTAGTCCTCTAGCCAAAGACAGTGGTGTTAGAGAATTCCAAATGCCCAGGCAGAGGTGCTGCCCAGTTCTCTGAGTTAACCTCTTTGTGCTGCTCAAATATTTAATAAAAGTTATAGGCATTGTTGGCCGATGTTAAGTTTGAACAATTCTGGTTTTATTTGAAAGCCAGATGTGTGGTGTGGTTTTATTTTTGTAATTTAAAGGTCATCCGATTTTTCTTTTTCTGCTCCTAGTCATGAGGCATCCTTATCTAAACAGTGATCTATTGTTCTGATTCATAGGCCCAGAGATTTTTTTTTTCTTAACTTTAATTTTAACAGGACAGTTCCTCATCTTCCCCAACTGCATGAAAAGTATCTTTTAACAGGGGGAAAATCTCTAATGGACTTTCTAAAAATCTTCTTAAACTGAGTTCACTATGGAATATTTTATGTAAATAAGTCACTTTCTTCCTGGGTTATGACATCTTTTCCTTGAAAAGTGATCATGGCATTGGATAAATCCTTGCTAGCTTATCTCTCCCTCGCAGCGCAACTTCAACAAAGAAATATAGACAGCACTTTTAAAGGCTTCAGAAATCAATTTAGTCCACGGATCCATTCAGTGAATGAAACTTGGTGGGTTAAAAATAATAAATATTTAATAAGACATAAATTGAAAGACATAAACACTGTTGGCAATACTATAATGAAGTTAATAAGTCTTAGCCTCCCCCTGTCCAGCTCCCCCCCTTCCAAAACGGGGTGACTTCAGGCGTTGTGGTGATGTTGGTGATGCGTACTGAAGTTTGCCAGCTCTCTCATCGGCTAAAACTTAAATGTGACTTTGCAAACCTTAATACAGTTGGGATCTGGGCTCTGGCAGATAAAGTGTGCTATCACACTGTGTTCAGTAGCTACAGACGACTCTTTCTAGCTACATTATCTTCCAGAGATTTGTGTAACAAACTCAGTTTCCTGCCGTTGAAGGCAAGAAGCAGCATGAAACATTTCATGCTTTTAAACAAGAAAGGGAGAGACATTTTTGGTCAACACTGCTTTATTTAAAGAGGGGCTTTCGTTCACGATCAGGAACAAGCATGTGATTATAAGTGCTCAAAGTCTCAGCTCATTTACCGTATTTTGCCTTGTATAATGTGCACCTTTTTGCACAATTTGTGAGGAAAACATAAGGGTGCTCATTATACATGGTAGTACTAATTTCGTATCTATATAAATGTTTTTAATTATTTTATTTATGCTTATGAGTTAAAAGGGTAACTCTAGAAATCAATAACGATATCCGTATGCAAAATAATACCCTGGAATATGATACTCGGTTTTGTTGAACTTACGACCAACCTGCAAGGACGACCAACTTGCAAGAACGAAGAGTTCTTGGCCTTCTATGATGCGTAAATATCATATCGTGAATTTGTTACCTGTACATAAAACTTTCGGTACTCTGTATCTGTTCTCATGTTTTGTAATTCTTTGTTACATACAATTTCTTATACCATAATCTGTTAAAAAATAAATGCTAAAATTCCTTTATAATACAAAAAACAAGTACCTAAATGTAAACAAATAAAAACTTGAATTAAAAAATTAAAACAAAAGATTTTTCCCCTGAAAGTTTGGGCTAAAAATGTGGGTGCACGTTATACACGGGAGCGCATTATACAGGGCAAAATACGGTAAATGCCTTCGGATGGGAGTTAGCTTTTTCTTTCTTCTTCTAGAGCAACAGCACCAGGTCCAGCCCTCATGCTGTTTCTCTTTAGCTCTGTGGCTCTGTCTTTCCCACCATCCAGGACCATATCTTTTCCTCTTTACCCTCTGAATTAGTTACCCTGTCTTTGTGCTTCACATTGCATCGTTCTTGTAAATCCCGAATCCCTCCTCGCTTCTATCACACCCAACAGGATGGTCTGCCTGGCATCTTGGGAAATGGCTTGTTTAACATTGCCGAAGCCAATCCCTAGCTGAAACAATTTGCAGCAGGAGCCTGCAAACAGCCAAGTGTAAGATTGTCTCCCTCCCAATTCAGCACTGGGCTTTCTCTTGGCAATAAAGTGGAGCTGGGTTTCATATATCAGCTGGGGGAGTGTTAAATGGATGGCTAGCTCACTGCTGGCAATCAATACATGTTAATACATAGTAAACAAATGGCTTTCTATGGGCGAGGCAAGCATGGTGATTTTGCAGACAAAAAGGATAAAAGGTTGTTCCTGGGAATCTTGTCTAAGAAAATACATTTGGGGCTCAAGTAAGATCCTTCCCAGGTGGGCGGAAGTGACAGTTAATCATCATGAGAATGATCACTGTTAAAAATTATCTTTTTTTTGTTTTGTTTTTTATTTGTGCGTTTGTGTGCATGTTCAGAAAGAAGATAAACCTGAAAAGGTCCAACCAATCGCATCATCTACCTTGATCCATTCCGACCTGACATCTGTGTATGGCACCGTCGTAATGAACAGGACAGTTTTATTCCTGGGGACTGGAGATGGCCAGTTACTTAAGGTTGGTTTTCTGTGCCTTCTTCAATGTCAATTTTAATCGTGATCCATTCTATGCTTTTGAATTTTTTATTTGTTATTTTTTTCTGTTGCTTCTGGGTTATATACAACACCACACCAACGGCTTTGTGAACGAATCAGTGACCCCCAGAAATGGCCTGAAAGAAATTTCTAGAAATCTGTGTGGATTAACCTTCCTAGCCATGTAACAACGCATCCGCCACCTTGTTTCCCAGCATGTGCAAAGATATTTCCCCTTCCTGATTCATAGGAGTCTGGCCTCTACCCCATCCCTGACTCACCTCCCTAAGACATTTAACCTTTTGGTTCCCTCTCCTGTGTAGTGGAAATGTGCAAAGCACCTGATTTCTCAGAACTTCAAAGAGATGAGAGATTATAGGACTTAAAAGGGGGGAAAAACAGGTGTTCCTTCTCTCCAGCCCACTTGCCACCCACAGAGGGGGTTTGTTTTCTGGCCTTTGTACCCACACACCCCACAGAGAAGTTAGAAATCTGAAATCCTTTGACACTGCTCTTGAGGTTTATCTCCGAGGCCTGTATTTTCCACTGTATGGATGTACCACTGGTCAAGTTGAGATTTTTTATTCACATGGGGGAGGGGCAGTAGGAAGGAGGAGAACTTGTCTGAAATTAGACAGTGGTGATCTTCTCAATTTCATCAGCAAGCATTTATTGAACACCGGTGCCATCCACCAACATTTGTGGTCAGGAAGTGCGCTATTTCTGTTCCCTAGGCTGGTATTGCTTTGCCTCTCTGTATCTAGTCGATTTATTGTCAGCTCAGTTTCTAAGTTGAACATTAGTAGATTTGTTTTCTCAACTGATCTCCCACTGATAACTAGCTGTGTGAGTTTGGGTAAATCACCTCACCTCTCTGAGACTCCATTTTCTCATCTGTAAAATGCGATTGTATGAAACAACCTGGAAAACCCCTTCCTCTTCTGATGGTCTCCAGTTCTGTCTTCTGTGCACTTATCCCCCACTCTAACCCAACCTATTTGCTTACTGTTCTCCAATTGTGCATTGTGTAGTCCTGTCCCCACACCTTTGCTCGCCCTGTATCCCCTTCCTGGATCGCTTTCTTTCTTTTTTCTTTTCTCTGCTTTACTGAATCCTGTGTCTCTGTGCTTTGGCTCAGCTCAAACTCCATCTTATCTTTGAGGAGTCCTAAGCGTGTAGTGACCGCGTTTTCCCCTCATCTCCTGAAATACTCATTATCTGTAAATGTCTTGCTTTGATGCCTAACCTTTTCTCTTGTGTTTGTCTGGCCTTCCCAACTTGATTTTAACCTTCTTGAGAAGGAGGCCATGAATTCCCAACAGCCTGATACAGTGCTGAGTGCCTGGTAGGCATTTGATTTAATCTGTTTTTCTTTGGAGGAAACCCAGTAACATATGGGAGAGAGTTTGTTTGTATACACATTCTTTTAAAATATACATTGATCATCTTTCCTGTTGTGTTAGCTTTACTTCCCGGAGAAAGGTAAACACCCATCAGTCATTCTACACAAGTTGCTTGGTGCTGTGAGGTGACATTTGAAGCTACACCAACCTGGTCAGGCTGATTGGATCCCTAATCTGGCATAAATTCCCTTCAATCCTTACTGGGCCTCCTCACCAATTACTTCTTCAGATTTGGGATATTTTTGATGAGTGTTTTGACAAGATTACTATTTCCTCAAAGCTGAGCCAAACAAACTGTTACATGGTAAACTGGAGGTGAAGGAACACTTGGCTATAAATAGTTCCCCAAGGGAAGGCCTGGTTTCACCCCTCCTGTTTGTTCACCCCAGCAGTGGCCAGTTTTTAGAGGTGTTGTAGTACCAGAGGGGTGGGACCGAGCTGCAGCCTTCAAGCTGCTCAGGAGAAGTGGCTGACTGAAGTCTCACTTTCCTTAGCATCTGTAAGGGGTACCCCTTCAAAAGCCACATCTGTGGCCTTATTTTCAGGGTTTGAATAACAAGAGTAGGTTGGTTTTTCTGTTTGTTTGGTGACTGCTAACATTTATACAGTACTTCCTATGTGCCAATCGCTCTGCATGTTCTAGCTAATTCAGTACTCTCCATGACTCAGTGAAGTAGATGTACTCTTCCCATTTTACAGATGAGGGCACTGAGGTCCAGGGAAGCTGGATGATTTGCCCAAGGTCACACAGTGGCAGAGCAAGGATTTGAACTTGGAGTTACTTCAGAGACTGCACTAATATCCCTTATGACTTTGTAACCGCTGCCCCAGGCACAGGAACCAATCCCTGAGGGTTCGCTAGGTGTGTGTTGGAGGGGAGCATGTTGATATAGGGGTCTACCAGTGCTCCTGGGGTGGGCCAGAGGTCTTAGAGACTCAGAGAAAAATCCCAACTTAAGAGGGAATACCTCACTGGCTCCATAACTTCTTGGGAATTAAGCCCTACCCCCAGTTGCCCTCAGGAAGGTTGCTTGTCGCAGAGGAGGTTGTGAGGGATGAATGTGAGGGGTGACGTGGTCCCTCGGGGCTCCCTGGGACAGCCCAGCAATTCCCAAGACTCTCCCCTGTAGCTTGTGTGCAGATTCTTGGAGGTAGCCTGAGACACTACCCAGAGTCCTGAAACTCAGGACTTTGTAGAAGATTTGGAAGACACAGATAATCCCCAAATCCCTTTATTTAAAAACTTCAAGCTTCTCTCTTGCCAGACTTGTCACCAGAACTGTTAGAAAAGCTGAACATTGATAGACACAAGCTTGGCTTCAAACGCTGCAGAGTAGAGGTACTAATGAGCATCGAAACACAAAACCCAACCCAAGGCGGCCAGCCAGCTGGGGAGGAGGAGAAGAAAGAGGCCTTGGATCAGCTGCAGCCTGACTCATCAGTTTCCCAGTGATCAAGAGTTGAGGCATTTTGACAGACGCCAGGCCCTGTAGTATATGCCTGGTTGGATGAGAGGCAGGAAATAGCAAGTGGGGGCCAATTGCCGTTTTTACCGCCATGCATAAAAAACCTGACTTACTATATCTCTGAAAATCTCATGACATTTTCATATAATTTGGTGCAAATATCATGTTATTTAAATAATTTTTCATTGTAAAAGTAATATGTGCTCATAGAAAAAGTTGCAAAGTAGCAGGGGATGAGGGGAGAGCAAAGAAAAATTACCTCTAGTTCTATTGTGTAGAGGCAACTGCTCAGTGGTTTAGATTTTCTTTTTTATGTAGTTGAGGTCAGACTCTATCCAATTTTGTATCCTTTCTTTCTTCAGTTAATGAGGGAAAATGCTTGTATTAAAGTATTATGGCAAACCTTTTGTAAACAGTATCTTTAAATAGCTGTATCATATTTTATTATGTGGAAACATTATTTTGAGCTTAAGCCGAGATAGTGAGTCATTTTTTAAAGTGTCTTTAAAGACATGCACTCTTCCCAGTAACCCAGCACTACCTCCAAAGGTAAGATTTTACCGATAAGTGAAAAAACTAGAGCTGACAGTATGCTAATACCCGTACCGCCCTCTTTCTCCTGCTTTATTCCTAAGACCCTTTATAAGATTTTAGAAAAATGGAAGGAATTTAGAACTGAAAGGGTCCTTTGAGGGTATCTGATCTGCCCCCTTATTTTACTAACACGCTGTCCTAAGGGTTATAAGAGAGGTTATGTGCAGTCACTCCCCGCACCCTTGCATATTTCCTCAATTTACTTCCTTTGTGAACATGATTGCATTCTGTAATTTTTCAGTTGTTAGCATCTCCGCTGAGACCGAAAAATATGATCTTACTGAACTCAGCTTTTGGGAATTCATGTCACACATGTTGCATAGCCAGGACACTGAAAAGTGTATGGGTTTTTATAAACACATGCCGAATCTTCCTCCAGATTGTGGTACAGCCTATCACATGGTTTGGATTCCTTTGAGTTGACTGTCGGGTTCAGAAAATTGTCCTTATTTCAAGGGCAGAACTGAATATTTTGAGCTTTTCCAAGTGGTAAAATAAGTAATAACAGAATATGCATGAAATTTGAAATTTGCAACTTTACATATGCCCATTAACCTTTCTTGAAAGCGTAAAAGATAAGAAGGCAGCAGGTAAGGAATAATAATAATAGCTAACATTTCTGAGCTTTTACAAGGTGCCAGGCATTAGAACCAGTGTCTGCGTGGGTTAAATCATTTAACCCTCATGAGACTATACTGTTACCATCCCATCTTTATAAATGAAAAAAACTAATGCTCAGAGAAGTTAGGTGACTTGCTCAAGATGATTTGAACTGAAACAATTTGTACCACAACCGAACTACATTGGTAATTAAAATGTAGTCTGTAGAGCTTGATAGAGTTGGTGGAACTAGTTTTTATTATTATTTTTTCCTAACATTGGAGTATCTGGGTTAATATTAAGATACCAGATTTGAGGTTTCATGAGGAACTATGGCTTTTGTAGTTTAAGTTTGTTCCTATTTGGGGATAGAGAAGGAAGAGTCCTTTCTTCTCGGGGTTGCAGGTAGCTCATGGGACCCTCTGAGCCCCTTTGGGGCCCTCTGCTTTTCCTCAGTGGGTTCATTTAGAGAAAAATGTGTATTCAAGTTGATTTGGGGAGTGGGTCCTGTGATAGGAAGCTAGTGTTGGGTTTTTTCAACATCCCTAGGAATGAAGCAAGGTTCAGGGTGGAGGAAGTTACATCACGCCCTTTCCCCCTGGTCCAGCAGAAAAGTACTGCTGCCCTCAACACTTTACTCCCACTAGTGGATGTCAGTTATCCAAACCACAGAGTAAAATTCATCTCGGTTCCAGAACGTTCTTCCTGCATTCCAATGGTAGACGAACTATGTAGTACCTGTAGAGCCTTTCTTGACTCTGGTTTTTAAAGTTTTCTAGTGAAAGAAAGAGAAAACAAAAATAATGAAATTTTGTAAGGCCAAGCTCTACATGTGTATACACACAGAATTTTCCAATAAGAAAAAGGAGACCATTGGGAAACTAGGACAGGACCTGGGGCCGGAAGTGGGGGTGGGGTGAGGACGGCTGAGCTGAGGTAATGGACCTAAAAGTAAAAGCAGCAGGCAGTGTCAAAACTTGGAAATGGGCTCCATGGTTGGCTGTTTAGAACGTCATATGAAGCTATTTCAAGCTCATCCCCATCTTACTCATTTCAGTTTGTGAGTTCACAGGGAGTCCCCAATTTAGAACTATTACTCCCTTGTAATCCACAAATCTAGAACTTGTGGTTCAGACTGTATGCTTCTCTTACTACTTACAATAAAATAAGTGGATTGGAAACAAGAGAGGACTTTGCCTTAATCTTTATATTTCATCTTTATTGCACCTAACTATGGAAGCACATTAAATGCTATTGGATAGTTACTTTGCTTCGTGTGTGTGTGTGTGTGTGTGTGTGTGTGTGTGTGTGTGTGTGTTTATAGGAAAAAAATAAACTAAAGGATTTGCCTGTTTGCCCTTCAACTCGTTAGCACTGCAGAGTGAGACATAAGGAAAGAAATTCGGCATAAAATATTTGAGACTTTTGAACACCCATGGCTTTTCCATCTCATGGTAATATTAAAGAAAAAAAGAAATAGTCTTTTGTTTAATTCTCTCCCTCCATTTCCCTCACCATGCTATCCGTCCTGTGGGTGGTGTCGAACTTGTGATGCAGCTAAATGTAGGTGTGGAAGTCTCACATACTATACATTTCAGGACTGTAGTTGTTTTTTTCGTTTGTTTGTTTGTTTTGTTTTCATTTTTGTATGCAACAAAAATCCCAAGGCTAGTTAATAGCCTACCACGAGGCTTCAGGAAGATGTCATCAAACAGTATGTTGACATGCGCTGAAATTCTCCATGGGGGAAAATTTGTTTTCTACACAGGCTTCAGCTGGAAAAATGCAAAGAGCCTTATAAAATCTTGAATGCTAATAGAGTGTTTTTTTTTTCATTTAATAAATATTTATTGGGCACCTTTTATGTCCCAGACACTGTTCTGGGTGCTGAGGATACCAAAGTGAACAAAACAGACAGTGCTGGTGCTCTGACGATAGGAAGAAAAAGACAGAAAACAAGTAAATGGATTCATCAATGGTAAAGTAATTTCAGGTAGTGGCAAGTGCTCTGAAGTAAACAGTGGTGGATAGAGAAGGACAGTGGGGTACGGTAGAAAGACGACCAGGGAAAGCTTCTCAGAGGAGGTGGCATTTGAGACTTGAAGGATGAAGGGGTACATCAGCATATACATGGCAGAGGCGCAGGTTGATTTCAGATTAGATCTGTATTCAGGGCATATCCTGGAAGAAACAGATAAAAATCCACAACAGATAAAAATCACTCGGAAGGAATGTGTGGGAATTGGATGAAGTTTCTCTTATGCAAAATTCAGCCCATTTTGGGTTTCTGTGACTCATTATTACTTCTAGCAGCACTTCACTGATCACGTTCTTTTTCCGAGGTTGCCCACCTGAACTTGAGCTGAGGAAGGAACATTTCCCTTGTTCCAATCTTGCTGGCTTTCTTCTGTGTCGATGTTGATGTGAATGTTGCAGTTGGAAGATCCAAGTGTCCACTGGGGGCCCCAGGGCTGGGCTGTGGGGAGGGGGGTGGGTGAGGTAGCAGGTGACATTAATAGGAATCTGAAGGAGAAAGAGGGCCGTCTCTCTCCTGTCCTGTAGTCATCTGAGAGGGCGACCACAGAAGCAGAGACCCCAATGCCTCCCTGTAGCACGTTTGAGTCCCTTGTGATGAAAATGAAAATGTGTCGTTCTGTCCTCAGGGTTCTGGAGCCCATTCTCTGTATAATCTAGCAAAGAGAAAAACAATTTAACCCACTCTTCTTCAAACACTTTCTAAATTTAAATTGTATGCGTTTATTTTTTGAGATAATACACTGATATTGTTCAAAATACAAAAGAACCAAGAGAATATACAGTGAGAGTCACACGTTTCTAACCTCTGGGGCAACCAATAATATTGGTTTCTCGGATATCCTTCCAGAGATATTTTTTGTACGTCTGCAAGCAAAAGGGGAAGATAGTCTTCCCCCTCTTTTATTAAACATATGACATATTAAACTTATATATACATGCATATGTACATACAATATATGTGTATACAAATTTTACATATTTAATATTCTATGTTAAACATAACATAAAGAGCTTTCTAATTACTTTTATGGCTAAATAGTATCTCCTCATTTGTACTATAGTTTACTTATCCTAGTCCCAGTGGTTGGACATTTAGGTTGTTTCAATCTTCTGTGTATAACACATGCTGCTGCAATGAATAGCCACGGACATATACTCGTATTATTTCACATATATACAAGGGGCTGCAGGGCCTAAGCATGTGTGCTTTATAATTTTGATGGATAATGCCAAGTTACCTTCCAGAGAAGTCCCACTCCCACCATCAGTGAAGTGTAACAGTGTAACCCCAGCATCTGTGGTTATCAGGACCAGCTTCAGTGTAGGCACTCTAGGTAGCTTGCTCAGGAAACTGGGTGATAAACCTTGGCACGTGGTGCAATTCGGTAATTATTTTCTTTTAATGCAAGAAAGAAAGATTTCCCTGCCATAATTCAGAGCTCTAGACAGACTTCTGGCCACTTCTTCAATGTATCAAGGAAACAAATCAAAGTTACCCCCAACTAGTCCTTTCTGGTCCCTATCCATCTGCATCCGTGCTCTAAAAGTAAATAAAATAAGTCACAATGATAACTGCAGTGCAGCTCCTAACTCAGTTAAAATGGACAAGGAGTGGTGGTGTTTTGTAAATTTCTTTCATTGAGGTATAATTGACATGTAACATTATGTTAGTTTCAGATGTACAGGATAATGAATGATTCGATATTTGTATATATTGTGACATGATCACCACAAGTCTAGTTAACATCCATCACTATATGTAGTTACACATTTCTTTCTTGTGACAAGAACATTTAAGATTTACTCTTAGCAACTTGCAAATATAGAGGGTGCCAAAAAAATGTATACATATTTTATGAAAGGAAAAAGCTATTGAAGTTGTAATACTCAATATATACCAATAACAAAAGATGAATACGAAGATGTTACGTTTGACTTCTGCAATTATTAATACAAGAGGTGCTCAAAGTGGTTACCATCCACATAATTTTAATACAGTTTTTTCCTTTCTGAAAATGTGTACACATTTTTTTGGCACCTTCTTTATATAATACAGTATTATTAACTATAGCCGCCATGCTGTAATTACTGTAAATAATGTTATTTGCTTCATTTTAAAGCAAATTCTAGACAGTATGTCATTATGCATCTCAAAAAGAAAAGCTATGATGTTTTTCTTAAATAACTATAACCATAACACTATTATCTCAAGTAATTCTTTAGGGTTATCTAATACTGAGTCCATATAACAACATTTTCCTGATCGGCTCAAAAATGTCTTTTTAAAATTGTTTCTGTTCAAACTGGTGTCTGATCAAGGTTCTCAAATCACATTTGGTTGTTGTGTTTCTCCTAATGTGGAGTGGCCGCCTTCTAGGCGGTGCCACTGACCTCTTGAGGAAGTCACTCCTTTTGTTCACCACCACTGACCGAATGAGGAAACGGGGTCTGCTGCCCATGGCTGTTTCACACTGTGGCACTGGCAGTTTGCTCTCTTATAGCTTGTGTGGCTTGTTCCTCTACATCTCCTAATGCTAAACGGAAGTTAGCACTACGGGCTTAATTCGATTCAGGTTCAGCTTTATGGTTGAGAACACGTCATAGATAGTTCTGCCCCGGGATGCGTCCAGCGTGAGGAATTCCTCAAGAGAAAGCTGGGCAGCCTTTCTTCTCTTGTCTCACGTGAGACTATTTCTATAAATCTGTTTTTTGTTTTCAATCAGCTTTCTGTTTCTTCTCCATACAACCACTTTTTAGAACTGGATCAACTCTTGGAACCTGAGCGCCAATCAAGAACAGGAATTAGAGATGGGAAGACAAGAGCCTGACAAGTCCACACTTGGTCAGTGCTTGCTGGAGTCTCCCTTCACTCGGTTTTCTGGAGGCCAGCGTTGCCCGATAGAATTTTCCATGATGATGGAAATGGTCTATATCTGCACTCTCAGTATGGCAGCCACTGGCCACATGTGGCTGGTGCACACATGAAATGTGGCCGGTGTGACTGAGTGACTGACTTTTTAATTCATTAAAACTTAAATAGCCATATGTGACCAGGGGCTACTGTATTGGATGGTGCAGCTATAGAGACATTTTAAAATGACTCGAGGCACAGATCTGTCCCACCTCCATTGGGATGTAACTGCTGTCCCTTTTTAAAAAGTCACATTTAATGTAGTTAGTTGGTTGGGATCGACATTTACAGAGCTGCTACTGAATTGAGTGGGCAGTTCACAGGCTCTGAGCTAGTTGCACTGAATCCACGGGGCTTGACCCAGAACAGATGGTGGAAGGAAGTCACCACCTCAGGACAAAGTCAGACTCGGGCTCAGGTCCTGGGAGAGGGTTCAGGTACAGGAAGATGCTCCATGTGCCAAATTGACAAGGAGCTTTTGATTAAATAGCAATATGTAATTACTATTTAATCAAAATCAGGATATGTGGGTGCAGGCATATTATTGGTCAGGAGATGCACGATTGTTGACTTTGTCCGAAAAGAATCTCAGGTGCCAATTTTTTCTTTTAAAATCATGTGCCCAATGTCACTGCTGTACCCAGTGGTAGAGATACAGATGTAGGTATTATATTTGGATATGTGCAAACTGACAAAATGTTGAACACCTTCACTTTTGAAGGCATTGTATTGGACAATGAGATGGGTACAAAGATGAGTAAGATGTGGTCCCTACGCAAAGGGAGCTTTTAAGCTAGTAATAAATTATTATCTATTGAGTATTGGTTATGTGCTAAGCATCTTCTGTAATGTTCATTTGATCCTCACAACAGCTGTATTTAAGGAAGGCATTATTAGCCCCATTTTAGAGATGAGTAAATTGAGGCCCCAGGAGGTTAAGTAACAAGTTCAAAGCAGCCCAGCCACTTAAAGGGTCGAGCCAGGATGCAAACCTGAGCCCAAGCTACCATTATATTTCTCTAGGATTATGGTGATAGTCTCCTAATGAGTCTTCTACCAATACTTTGAACCCTGCCCTCTTACCATATTACTCCTCTGCTCAAAACCCAATGGCTCCCTCTCTCTCACCCAGCGTAAGAGGCCAAATCTTTACACCGGCCTCCCAGAACCTGTATTTCTCGCCCCATTACCTCGCTGCCCAGTCTTCTCTACTTTGTTTGCTCCGCTCAAACCATACTGGCTTCCTCTCATTGTAGGGTTTTTGTACCAGTGAGTTCCTCTTCTAAGAGCAGGCTTTGTCCAGGTATCTAAATGACTCCATCATCCACTGCAAGTCTGTAAATAAACGTCACCTTCTCGATGAGACCTTCTCTGAACATGCATTCTCCATCTCCTTACCCTACTTTACTTTGACTTATATTGCCTTCTAATATATTTTATAATTTACATACTTTTTGTTAACTATCTGCCATCACTCCCCTGTGTGCACGTAGGGCGCGAATGTAACTTGTATGAGGCAGGACTCCTTCCCCCAGGCCTGTTGTGGTCACTGCCGTTTCCTAAACACCTAGGCCGTGCCTGATGCATACTGCACATTCAGTAGATGTTCACTGACTAAAGATGAGTGAAACTTAGTTTTGTCCAATTTCAAAGCCACACTTGCTTATATTTTATATACGGCGGGGGTGTAAAAAGTTGTATACATATGAACACTTTGGTCAGCGTTGCTCAAGCAGTCGTTCGCCATCATCAGAAGTGTCTGGTCGCTGATGGAAACCACTTTGAGCACCTCTGATAATTGCAGAAGTCAAACGTGACTTGTATTCACCTTTTGTTATTGGTATATATTGAGTATTACAATTTTAATACATTTTTCCTTCTTAAAATGTGTATGTATTTCTTTGGCACCCTCTGTTTAAGTACATACTACTTGTTTAGGCCTGTGAAGTTGTCCTGGTTACTGTAAAATGCATGAATACACATAGAATCATATGGGAGAATCAGAGTAACTCAGGCAAATATATGTTGAGCCTGAAGACCACTCCTGGCGTAGTACTGGCAAAGCTATGTAGCTACATGAGGCCAGATCAGACGTGGTCAGGAACTGTGGGTGAGCTTCTGAGCTTCCATGTATGAGGATACTTCCCCATCACTGAAGAGTGCTCTGTGCGTGTGTGTGGGTGTGTGTGTGTGTGTGTGTGTGTGTGTGTGTGTGACAGAGAGACAGAGAGAGACAGAGAGAGAGACAGAGAGACAGAGAGGGACTTTGTCTCCTACAAAAGCAGAAATACTATGCTTGTTATTACCAACTTTGTTGAAGAGAAACATGAGAGGGTGATTGAGGAACATGGTGTCTTAGCCAATATATGTAGTAAGAAAGGATGTGGTTTTAGAATTAAGCTGCAAGTTTTTGTCACTCTGCTATTCAAAATAGTTAACAGAAATTATATTTCTCTTTTTGGAAAAAAAAATAGGTTATTCTTGGTGAAAATTTGACTTCAAATTGTCCGGAGGTTATCTATGAAATTAAAGAAGAAACACCTGTTTTCTACAAACTCGTTCCTCATCCCGAGAAGAATATCTATATCTATCTAACAGCTGGAAAAGAGGTAGGTAGAAATACTAGTTATTGCTTCTGACTTGTGAATAAGAATGGTTTAATTGATGTTATTATCTAAAGCTTTTACATTGAACTACCAAGTTTCAAAACTGCTGCAGGCTTTGAGAAGACCTGCGGTGGTTCACAGGCAAGGAATTTAAAACCTTACTGTCATTAAGTGAGCAAGAAATATTACCTATGTAGACAATTTTATTATTGGCTATATATTTCCAACGCCAAGTTTTTCAGAGGTTGGTGTGCTTGCAAATGGGCACATAATCAGCAAGGTAACTGAATTTACACATTTATTGTGTGGGCACTAAATGGTTAGATGCATTTATGAATGTACCCAATGGGATTGGCTTTGGGATTTGGGGTTAATATCGGGTCACAGTCTCATACACATTCATGAACCAGGAAATAGACGGTATTTGCCCTCCCTCTCTTAATTTATCTGGCTGTTTTAGTTTCTCTTCTTGCTTCTGCTCACTGATATATGAAGGGTACATTTTCTTCATTTTTACAAAGCGCTTTCATCAGGGAAAGGGGAAGGAAACTAATTTTTATTGAGTTCCTATGTACAAGTTACTCTTCTTCACATGGTCTCTCTAGACGAGAGGCATAGAGTTGTGTGCGTACACATATATGTGTAAATAATGTTAAAGAAATATGTGAGTGTAATGCTATAAATTTACCCTTGTTGTATAGATGAAGAGTCTGTGACTTGGAAAGGTTAAATAATTTGCTCAAGGATATATGTAGGGTAGGCCTTGTCAGAACTAGGACTTAAATTATGCCCCGATCTCTAAAGTCCATGATAAATGAGATCAAATCCCACATTTGTCAAAATTAAATAGGTCATTCTGGCACGGTGGTTTTGACCCATGACTATGGGAACATACAAAGTACAAAGAAGATGATTGAAACCTTCATAATTATATAAGGGAAGTAACCAATGCCATTGGCCCGCCCCAATTTTTCATTCTTTTCCTCTCGATCATTCTTAGGTGGATAGCAATGACTGCAATCTCCATGGGCTGTTAGAGTCACAGAATATGTGCAGGCACATTGTAGTTTCTGAAATTCCTAAAAAGGCCATATTGCTCTTTGCGTATTGAAAAGTCCGTCATGCCCAAATCACCACGTTGTCTCATCTACCTTTATAAACCAGTTCTTCACTCTAGAGAATCTTCTTGACCAGCCTTTTTCACCATTCAAACACTTTTTATTATATTTCTTCCCCAGGGTTCCCGCAATTGAAATCTTTTTCTCTACTCAACAAACTGCATATATTAAGTAACACTTCCCATTCTCAAACTTTATTTATCAAGGGCATCTCAGAACTGCTAGTCAGAGAACTGACTGTACGACCACACAGAACTGATAAAATTCCAGCGCAAAGCAAAGACACTTGAAGTCTGGCTTAATCTGTGCACATTTTTCCATTCAGCTTTTTGAAACATTGCAAATAGCTCCTAAATCCTCATTATTACCTTCCCGGGAACCCAAGATTGTGGGATGGGAACCACTCACTGTGAGAGTCCCCAATAGTTGACGGGTCTTCACTTTCTGACAGTAGAAGAATCTCTGGTCATTCAAAGCCTGAAGTCCTGAGGAAAGTTTTCAACTGGGCATCAAAGCGGGTTACTCTTGCATTCTTTAGTTAGGGTTGATTACTGTGAGAGATCCTATCCGTATAACCAATATAACCCACAAGAGGCAACCTAAGGAAGGTCCTTTCCTAGACTCTTGGGCAGATAGTAATGGCCAACCTAGCATATTCTGGTACACCCATAGGATGGTATAATATGTGGCCATTAAAAATAACCATGTGGAGATATATGTATTGCTGTAGAATAGTCAGTATAATGTGTTGTTAAGTTGGAGAAGCAGGTCCAATGTAGTATTTATAGTGTCCTCTCTATACAGAGTTATATGTTTGTGTGTTTGAGTCTATTGTATGGTAATTCTCATAGAATGTTCTAGAGATTCATACTTCACTAAGTGTTCTGAGCACAAGTGTTCCTAGGAGCAGATGTTACTTGCTATACCCCTCCTGGAGTGTCACGGCGCTTGGCATATTCAAAGGCTCTCAGAAACCTATTTCGCTTTTTCAGTGTAAGGTTTCACATGTTTGTTAGATGGTGGAAACTTTTTCTCACACAATAGCAATAGCCAGCATTTATTCAGCATTTAGTATGTGCCACATGCTGTTTGTCATAATGCCATGAAGTCAGCAGCACCCTCTCCATTTCATAGACGAGAAAACAAGGTTAGAGATATTGTGTGACATTTATGAAAAATTCCTCAGAATTAAAAAGATGTTTTGTGAACTCCAAGGAAATAGCCACATTCTGGTTAATTCTAGCTCAGCCTGGTGGTCTGCTCACCACGTCTGTCAGCGGCACGGAGGACCGTGAAGTGGACGGGTCTGGTTATGCTCCATGAAGTCAACTTAGTGTCAAAGGCTACTCCTCAGGATAGCCTGTTTTCCTGACAACCCCCTTCTAGAACACACCATTTCTCTAACCCTTGTAAGAAGTTGCTTATGCTTTCTGGCATGTACAACTTCTTGGCTTAATGAGCACCACAAGTTTCTTTCCTACCTGCTGTGGGGTTTTGCCTGCAGAAAATGTGCCATGTGACACCCAGTTTCTCCCTGGTCCCCAGCTCCCTGCTCTGAGGCTCTGACTGTTTACTCCGCCACCTGGGTCTGCCCAGCACGGTGCCCGCCCTGTGGGCTGCCATTCCTGACAACTGGAAGAGGCAGCTCTCAGGGCAGGAAATGATTTGAAAACTGCCCCACACCTCCCTGTTTCTTTCATTTTCAACTCCAGTGAGGGGATATGAGCAATTGAGCCAGAGTTACCCCTGCAAGGGGTGTGGGAGGGTTCTCCTCACTTCCAGTCCAGTGACTACCTCATGCTGACACATGAGGGTCACAGCCTTTCCTATGTCCAGATGTTCATTTCCAAAGTACCGTTGACTATCTCTGTATGAAAACCAGATGACCTAATTCCATGATCCCTTTCGAAACCATTCTTAGCAGATCAGAAACCTGACTCACCTAAGCGAGTGCTTAAAAATACAAATTCGTAGGCCCTACCTTAGATCTACTCAGCTCTCATCTCAGTGGTAGGGGTCTGGGAATCTGCATTTTCACACGCTCCTTAGGTGATTCTGAGAACCCCTGCCCCCGGAGTCATTGTGGAGACATTCAGAGTTTGAGTCGAGAAATGTCTCTCTGTAGCCCTTCATCAGATAAGGTGTGGTCGTTTTTCTGGTGTTGCTTATAATTCCGTCTGAACTGCTGCCATCTTTATTTTTAGGTGAGGAGAATTCGTGTTGCAAACTGCAGTAAACATAAATCCTGTTTGGCGTGCTTAGCAGCAGCAGACCCTCACTGCGGTTGGTGCCATTCGCTACAAAGGTATTTCCTGAATTCTTTCTCACCAACTCACACTTTTGAAAAAGTGTCCTGCTGCAGAACACTTGTTGCCCCACTTTACCCGTTCATTCCGATGACCTGGGAGAACTGCTCTCGTCGCTGACTAAAATATCACTGTGCAATCCTAATGAATTCTCAGAGGCGCTCCCACCCGTGTCAGTGCTTCCAAACCATTCGGGTTGGACCACGCAGGGTTACCCACTCCGGGGAAGGCGGGGGCAGGTATGTGACACACAGGATAGGCTGGAGCTGTCAGTCTGCTTTTACTTTGTACAGAGTTCTCCAGACTCGAGAGAGAGGCGAAAGGTTCTCCCTCAGGGGAGATAAAATAATAAGGATGTTTAAAAATTTTCAAATGAATCCTCACAATGTCATGTATTCGATTGGCTCAGTGGGAGCCTCATTATTGAGAATGTTGTTTCTGAATGTGCCGTACAGCTGTGGGCCTGATGTACAACCTCAGGCTCCGGCAGGCTCTGCCCAGCCTGGTCTTGAATTGCGATGCTCGGGACCCAGCTAGGCTCAGTGGCGACCTAGCGCGGCTTCCTTGCCATGGCAGCTCCTAGCATCGCTGGGACAGCCTGGTTGGATTCGCTGTTGCCATGGCAACCCAGTACTGGGGCTCTCGCTATAGAAGCAAGGAGGAGAGAGCCTGAGCTGCAGCTCAGGCAGGGGAAAAAAAAACCAAAACAAAACCATAACAGTGTCTGTCAGTTTGGTGCTTTCAGTTTTTAAAGGTAAAAAAAGGATAAGAAAGAGTAGAACAGGTACAGAGAAGCTGAAGGCTAAACAAGGGGTAGCCTGGGGAAAGAAAGGAGGACTGGGAAGAGAATTTGGGAGCCTCTGGGGGAGGAAGCCAAGAGCAATGAAGGGGGAGGGGGGAATTACAATGTAAGCAAGAGGTTCAGGAAACAAACTGAGAATATGGGGATGGAATTAATTAAGAGTTCATGGAGGAAGTCAAAAGCTGAGATGCACCAAGACGCATAATTGCCCTTGCCTTTCACTGCGCTTCCTTACTGGGCTGTTTCCATCAGAATCACTGGCAGACAAAAGATGCAGGGCCAGGAACATTCTCATGAATAATTGTAATTGGGTAGGAACGTTTTTTTCTTGCCGCTTACCCAAGACTAGAGTTTAAGAAATGAACTGATCATGAACAGCATTTTATCGTCGCACACCCACTAAGCAGTTTTACCCGAATCTTTCCAATCCATTCCATTTGTGTTGGTTCCTTGGCTGTATTTCTAGAGCTACATGTGGGGGTTAACTCAGTGACGATGGTGATCAAATGGCCATACATAGCTGGTGGCCACAATAGTGACAAACACAGTTCGCAGGAGAGGTCCAGGCTGGTGATCAGAATGTGGAGTCAGTAGTGTTTTGATGGAATGCAAGAAAGCCTAAGACTAGATGAGGAAGGGAGTGTAGATTGAGGGGAGAAGCAGTTGGAGAACTGAGCATTGAGGTGGGGCAATATTTAAGGATCGTGGGAAATGAAAAGGAACCAGAAATGGAGAGGGAACAGCTGGAAAGGGGAGAAACATAACTGAAGAAAGTGGTCTCCGGGAAGCCAAGGGAAGAATGGAGCGGGGAGTGGTCCACTGTGCCGGACAATAAGAGAAGAAGAAAATTGATCCACTGGATAATGGATCCACCTGGATCGCAGGTGATGATCGGGGAGTTTGACAAGGGCAACGGGGAAGAGGTGCTAAAGCTGCAAGAGAAAATGGCAAGGGGATAGAGCAGAGTCAACTCTTCAGAGTAGCTTTGCTGAGAAAGAGAGCAGAGAAATGGAGCAGATGCCGGAAGAGAAAGTGGGGTCCAGGTTTGTTGTTTTTAAGATGCATGAAATAACAGTGCATTTTTGGGCTGCTGGGAAAGTTCCAGTAGAGAGGGAGAAACTGATGATGCAGGAGAGAGGAGAGAGTTGTGGAGTATTGTCTTTCAGCAGATGAAGGAAAATATGACTGAGGGCCCCAGTGGGGAGCCAGCCTCAGACAGGCGCGTAGACTGTTCCTTTTGGTCCTGGAAAGGATGTTGAAGAATACTGGCCCAGGAGCAGGTGGATGGCAGAAGTACAGTGTCTTTTCATATTGCTTACATCATTTGCAGTGACTTAAGACGAGTGAGAGTGAGGGGAGGCGGGGGAGGGAGCCCTGGGGGTTTGAAGGGAGAAGCAAGAGAAGGTGTGAAAGAAAGAGAACGGAGATAGGGAATAAAGAATGATGGCCAGGAAACATTAGTGCCCACTTGAGGTCCGTGGTCTGACTTACGTGAAAACAGTAAGCATAGTTTTGCTTTCATAAGCCCGGATCAGCTCCATTGGCATCATCGTGGAGTAGGCAAGAGATTTAGCCAGAGTTGGGTCTCTGCCCAGAAATACATCAAAAGGGAACAGTGGGGCCTGGATGCTGAGGGTGCATGCAAGGGATGGACAATGATACTGATATGGATATTGATACTTAGAATACTAGACTCTGGGCTCTAAGCTATAAGTGAGCTCTTAGGAGGGAAGTTAGGACATGAGGGGAATGAGGAAAAGGTGGCAAGATCCGTGCACTGGAGGTTACAGTTGGGTTTAAGACTTGTTGGAGGTAGGGAATGGAAAAGGGGTAGTGGTTGGACTGTGGGGAACTTGAAATAAGGTTATGGAGGGGTTAGAGTTATTATTGGTAATGACGAGGTCTAGGGTATGGTTATGTAGCTGAAGGAAGATGGAGGATGAGATTATTGGCAGAGAGAAGTCAAGGAACTGAGGTGTCAGAGTGTTAGATGGATCATCCACCTGTGTGGAAATTGCAATCACCAAGAATGATATGGGAACAATGTTGGAGTAAATGAGGAGCTAGATAGTCAAGAAAATAAAGGAATTGGCCCATGAGTAGGGGTAGTTAGCAGATAGTTACAACAAGGAGGCGTGTGGGGTGGTGGAGGCTGATGGGGTGAGCTTCAAAGCTGGGGTGCGAGCTGGGGAGGGCTTAGAAAGTAGAGAAGAATCATCCAGAGGAGGAAGTAAGACATAAGCAGGACACTTAACAGTGAGGGAGAGGAAGCAGCCAGCCCTTGAGCAGGCTGTGGGGAAGCTGTGTCCTCAGGGGAGAGCGTGGTTCAGTAAGAGCAAGAAGGTGAGAGGCAGAATCAGAGAGGAGGTTGAAGACCTGGGGTTTTTATTGATGCTAGGTTGTGAGTCCCAGTCTTTTATAAAAGCCTGCTCACTGCTTCCCCTGCTGCTGCTCTTATTCCCTTACCCCTTTTAAAATATAGATCATGTCATTCCCCAGCTTGATAACTTCTACTGGCTTCCATCTTAGAATTCAATCTGAGTCCTTTATTTCTGGGGCCTGCATTCAAGGCTTTCCATAATCTGGCCCTTGCTATTAGGTTGGTGCAAAAGTAATGGCGGTTTAAAAGGTCAAGAGTAATGGCACAAACCGCCATTACTTTTGCACCAACCTGATACTTCTCTGACTTTTCATGCCACTCTCTCCATTCATTCTACTCCAGCCACACTGGCTTACTTTCTGACGTAAGAATATATCAAGCTTGTTCCTGCCTCAGGGACTTTGCACTTGCTGTTTCCTCAGTCTAGAATATTCTTCCCCCAATCTATCCATTGCTGGCTCTTTCTTGATCATCAGGTCCTAGCACACACATCTCCATCTGACTGTGCAGGCTGAAATAGCCTCATCTCACTCACAGTGACACCACTTCTATTTTCTTTATGCCCTCCCCCAACTGAAATTATCTTCTTTCACTAAAATGTAGGTTGCATAGGGACTTTGTCTTGTTTATTACTGTATCCCCAGAACCTAGAACAGTACCTGGCACATAGTAGGTCTATGTTAAATGAATACAGTACATAGAGTGATTGGGAAACTACCAATGGCAGGCTGAGATTTGTGTGTTGAGTATCATAAAACATTCTGAATTTGTGGACTGATGGCCCTTCCCATCTATGTCAGATCACTCGCTTTCAAACTGGCGAGGGTTCTGGCCTAAGATTAAATAAAACTAAGCCTCAGATCTGTGACTCACCATTAAGTTCCCAGGAGCATTCAAAATTAGGAATTCTAAAGGGGGATGTTTTCTTATAACTGTAGAGCGTCCCACTGTGTTTATTTTAAATGTCACAGATTTATTTAGAAAAATAACTTATTTTCTCTGTTGAGAAGGTTGAGTTTTCTTTCATACGTGTCTAGAAAGTGGAATTGTTGGGGGGTAGGGCAAGATAATGATCTTAACTTCCTTTTGATCAGCTGTTAAGAATAAGCATCCAGTATAAGCAGATAAAAAGCAATTAGATAAACAATGAGCTCTAAAAAGTCTAGTATTTTATTGTTGGAACCTCAAATTCAACCTGTTCTGAATTTGTCTGTGTGGGTGGAAAGTGAATTTTTGCAGGCTGAATATCTTGGGTTTGGAAGCAGTTTCTCAGTTGCTCCCATATTGCAAAGCATAGCACATGTGTTCAGTTATGGATTTCCACAAAACTGGCAATCCTGAACCAATGAACGGGTAAGGTTCCAAAAGTTCATTTGCAAGTTTGTTTGGCACTCAGAATGCATTTTCCACAGAAACAATGTCATACATTAAGGACTGATTCCCAAGTCAATCCACCAAATCCAATGTATTCAATTTCGACAAATATTTATTGAATATCTACCAAGAGCCCCCCATGTGGGAAGGAACATAACTAGGTGATATTGAGAGAAATCAGTTGCCATCCCTGGCCTTCAGGAATTCACACGCTAGCTAAGACGCAGACGTGTCAATGGCCAACATTCATTCATTCAGTCATACATCCAATCAACAAATATTTATTGAGCTCCTACAGTGTGCTAAGCCCTATGCTAGGTGCTCAGGATACAGTTCTGTCTTATCTACATGGAGCTTGCAACCGAATGAGGGATGGAGACAAGGGCATTAGTCAGGTTTCGACTCCAATGGTACTCAGTAACAAACAAACTCTTAGTGGCTGACAGCAACAAACATTTGGCTTTCAGCACAGGGTAAAGGGAGGTGTGGGGGTGGGGGTGGGGGGCATTTCATCAAGCTGTAGGTCGAGAGTTTGATTCAGATCTGCTTCACATGTCTCTCATCCCTCACATCCTCTTCTCAAGGCAGAAAGCAGAAGCACAGGAGCCCAAGCTGAGCTCTGTAGCATCGTCCAAGCCTCTGCTCACAGCATGTTTGCTGATATCCTCTTGGCAAGTAAGTCATGTAGCCAAGCCCAGCATCAGCAGAGTAAGGAAATATACTCTGCCTACTCTATTGGGAGACAATGCAAAGGAACATGGCAAAGGCTATGCATGTGTAATACTAGTATAGGAGAGACTGAAGAATTGGGAATAGTAATCCAATCTACTTTAGTAACTTAAGGAGCTACCAATCTCTCAGGAAGTAAATAGAGTGTAATAAGTGTTAGCACAGAGGGAGTGGTGGATTTCATGGGGGTGCATAGAAACCATGTAACCCAAACTTGAAAGGTCGGGAAAGGCATCCTGGACGAAGGGCTGTCTAAGCTGGACCTGAAGTGTGAGCAGATATCAGCCAGTTAGAGGAGGGAGGGGAAGCTAGCTCAAGGAACAGCCTGGGCCAAGGCTAGGAGCCATAGGACAGCCTGGCCTGAGGCTCAGTATGGCTGGAGCATACAGTGTGATGGACAGGTGTTGGGAAATGAGAGCCGCATGATGGGCGGGCATATGAGGCAGGTTTTACAGGCCATGTGACAGCATTTGGAAGGACTGTGAGGAGTCATTGCAGGGCTTCAATTAGAAGAGAGACGAGATCAGATGTGTGTTTTAGAACAAGCATTCTGGTGTAAGATAGACCAGAGGGGACACCGCTGGAAGCTGGCCAATCACTTAGAAGGTGGTGGGAAACCAGCAAGAGACGGGGGACTGAATTAGATGGTAGTGCCCATGGGAAGAAGTGGGTGGACGTAAGAGTTATTTGGAAGATAGAATTGACAAGACTTAGTGATTAATTGGATTCCTCCTTGAGTCCAACACTAAAAATAGGGCCATAAAATAGAAAAATAAAATATCAAGATGGCCCCTGTTTTTCTGGGAGATCTGTTCTTTCTCCTTTGGTCCAAATCCTCACAAAGAAAATAAAGAAATGATACT
This sequence comes from Rhinolophus hipposideros, assembly GCF_964194185.1. Classification (NCBI taxonomy): domain Eukaryota; kingdom Metazoa; phylum Chordata; class Mammalia; order Chiroptera; family Rhinolophidae; genus Rhinolophus; species Rhinolophus hipposideros. Next base: position 85,940,481 of record NC_138055.1, read on the forward strand.
CAGACATACAGTGGATTCCTACTGTGTCCTAGGCTCTGGACTAGGCACAAGGTTGGAGCTGAAAGGATGGGCACCTACGTTTGATGGGGAAGGACTTCTGAGAGATGCTGGAGCTGAGTGTCAGAGGGTGCAGTGAGGTGAGTTATCGCTCTTCTCCCAGCGATGCAGGGACGTTGGTGTTGGGATAATAGTGGAAGGAGTGCTGGCGTCTGGCTTGGGAGACCAGAAGGACAGAGGTGTCATTACCGAGCGGGAATGTAGGAGTGGCCCATTTGGGATGTACAGCAATGCGGCAGGATGACTTCCACATTGACCACAGCAGAGGAAGACGAATGCAGGTTCTGGAATCCGCTTGCCTGGGATCGAGAAGTCCGACTTCTGGGTGACCTGCAATTTTTTCTCTTTCAGAAAGCAGGGTTGTAATAGTACCTACCTTACAGGGTTGCCGAGAGAATTAAATCCGATAATATGCATAACGTCCTAGGCACAGTGCCTGTTCATCGCAGTAAGCACTCAAGTAATGCTAGCTATTATGATGGTGGGACCCCAGAGCCGGGAGCCATTTGCTGTAACCGAGGTTGGGAAAGGCTTCCGAGAGAAGGTCGCATTAAAATTAGGCCTTAACGTCTGAGTAGACTTTCACCAAGGGAAGCAAGGGGTGGGAGGCATTTCAGGCAGAAGAGCCAGCACAAGAAGAGGTCTTCTGAGGCAGTGATAGACTGAATTATATGTCACTCCAGCACTGGGTCCAGAAGGAAGGAGGTAGCAGGGGTCCTGGGTGGGACCAGGATGTGAAAGGCTCTGCGTCTGGACTTTACTTGTTGTGCTGGGAACTTACTAAAGGATTTTAGCAGAGGACTGCCCTGATCATATTTCTGTTTTTAAAAGGTGATTCTGATGGCAGTGGAGAGGAACTGTGTTAACCCCAGCATTAGTTGTACTGCACTTCCCACCCCTACCCCTTCTACAATCACTGTCCTTTGGTACGTTTTGTAAAGAATGAGTTTATCTCACATATCTTCCTGAGCCATCTACTTGGCAGCCATTTCTCCAGAGTTCATGTAACCTGCCCCGCTTCAGACACCACCCTGGGGCTCTACTTGCTTTAGTCCCAGTCATGCAATGGAAGCAAGATTCCGTTGGGTCCTCTTTAGAAAATGGGCCACGCAGGAAGGGCCACACTCGCCTTTTGTTGTCTCATCCTGTAATACATTGTACAGGATGTGTACAGGGTAGGGACCAGCCCTCCAGGTACGCCAATCATAAGATGTCTATTGACCCCCCTCAAGTATTTATGTAACTTAATATTTGCCCATGCTCTTCATGTTTCTTTCATGTTGTCAGTTGGAAGACCTTCAAGCAGCCGTTGGTGGTTTTTAGGTCTTCTGATGCTGATAGGCTGTTCTACACGTGAGACTGTGACCCAGATCCGTTCTCCACTTGGCCTAACTAGGCTCTGTGGCCAGTCCCGCCCTCTCCCAGACTTTCTGAAAGGGTTGGCAGTAATAGAAGGGGATTTTGAACACAAAAGAGAAAACTGAAATTTAAATGCTAAACATATCTGTGCCTCAGAATAACAAACAAAAAGAGTTCAACGATTTGCTTCTGGACACTTCCAGTTCCTTGCATGGTTCTCCTGCCTTGAGGTCTGCCTTCCTTCTCTCCACCGAGAGACATTCCTTCCTCATGCCTCCCCAGGGTCCATCAAGGGCTGTTGTTGCCCTAAAACTTGACCAAGACAAGCGATGGGGCACGGTCACCTGTTGCCACATTCTTCTGAAGCCTGAGTTACCCCGGTCAAGTCTGCTGTCGTGAGGGGTGGGCAGTATTAAGTCAAGAAGTCAAGTATTAAGTCAAAAGCTGAGCGCTTTTCAGTAGAGGAGGCCATCAGGGTGTGCCGCTCATTCTTCAGAAGGACTTACAGTGCCCCTCCCTCGGGAAGCCTGCCTGGAGCCCCGGCCCAGCCAGGAGACACGGTCTGCATGCCCGAGAGAGATATGTGCATCATACACCAGGTACTATGCCCTGCACATTCCACGCCATGTTCCATTTGGATCTCCTGGTTCCCTATGAAGGAAACATTATTACAATACCCACCTTAGAGATGAGGAAACAGCCTTAGGTTGTGTATTTGTTTCCTACTGCTTCTGTAATAAATTACCACACCCTTGGTGGCTTAAAGAAACACATGTTTATTATCTTCCAGTGCTAGAGGTCAGAAGTCTGCCATGGGTTTCATTGGGCTAAAGTCGAGATGTTGAAAGGGCTGTGTTCCTCCTACAGGCTGGAGGGAGAATCCATTTCCTTGTCTTTTCCAGCTTCCGGAGGCAGCCTGCATTTCTTGGTTCATGGCTCCTCCCTGCATCTTCAAAGCCAGCAGTGTAGCATCTTCAGGTCTCTCTGGCTCTGAACTCTGCCTGTCATCACATCCGCTTCTCTGACTCTGATCCTCCTGCCTCCTCTTACAGGGACCCTTGTGAATACGTGGGGCTCATACAGATAATCCAAAATGATCTCCCTATTTGAGATCGTTAATCACATCTGCAAAGTCCCTTTTGCCATGGAAGGCCATATAGTCACAGGTCCCAGAGATTAAGACAGGGGTATATTTGGGCGCCATTATTCTGCCTACCGCAGGTTGCACGACTAGTGGAACCAGGAATCAAATCTAGGCTTAGCTCTAACTCCCAAGCCAGTCCCTTTCCTTATCTCTGTAGTAAAGGGAAGAGCAACAAAGAGACATTACCGCTCATGGTGGTGGGAGCAGAAGGGAGAGCCTGCTCCAAAGGGACCCTTCATAGATGACTGAGTATACATAAGAAAGATGAGGGGACTCAGGTCAACCTGAGTTATAGGAAACCTTCCATCTGGAAAGTTTAAGCATCCATGCATTCATTTAACAGATATTTATCGAGTACCTAGTATGTGTCAGAGACTATCCCAAGCTCTAGGATTCTCTAGCTGTGAACAACACAGCCCCAAATTTCATCCCCGATGGAGTCTTTCTAGAGACATGCATCAGTGTCCTGGGGCTGCTGGAATAGAGGACCACCAACTCAGTGGCTTGAAAGAACACAGATTTAGTCTCTCACAGTTCTGGAGGCTAGAAATCCAAAATTAAGGTGTCAGCAGGGCGGTGTTCCCTCTGAAGACTCTAAGGGAGAATCCTTCCTCTCGTCGCCCAACCTCTGGTGGTGCCTGGTGTTTCTTGGCTTGTGGTGGCTCCAATCTCACTCCAATCTCTGCCTCTGTCTTTACATGGCCTTTTCTTTTTGTGTGTCTAAATCTCCTTCTCCTTTCTCTTATCAAGGTACCAGTCATGGGACATCTTAAATCCAGGATGATTTCATCTTGAGATTCTTAACTAATTACACCTATGAAGACCCTATTTCCAAATAAGGTCACATTCTGAAGTTCTAAGTGGACATGAATTTGGGGGGAACATTATTCAACCCATGACATGGGTTGATGGACGATGTAAAAGCAAAGAAGGAAGTAAAGAGCATGTGACATGGTGATCAGTATCATGCAGAAGCGGAGGAGGGGTAGGGAGTGCTGTCTTGGAGGCAGGAGTGGTTGCAGTTTTCACCAGAGAGGTCCCGGATGGCTTTCCTGAGAAGAGGACCTCTGCGCCAAGATCTAAAGAAGCACATCCAGCTTTGGGGATGTCTCCTTTCATTGGATGTGACCATGTCTAGCTGAGTGTCCAGGAAGACAATTAGAGACAGACGATCCTTCCAATTCTGCATTCGTTTCTCCTTTCCTTCCAATTGGGGAGGTGTCCTTGTGTTTGAAGTCTGTGCAGTCATACTCCTTTGCGCTCCAGTGCAGCTCTAATGACAGCAATAATGGTAATAAAGGGATTTGAGGGCGGCCCCTCCTTCTTGTGTGTGGACCCCATTGTGCCGACTAATTGTGTAGAAGCAAGTAGGACAACTGTCTATGGGGTGGAAGCAGTGGGTAGCAAAGAGGAATATGTGATTCGGGACTCGGGGCATTACTGAATTACCCTGGCAGAGGCAGAACCCATGCATCTGGGTTACTGAGAATGCTAGAAAGGATTTAGCGGCCGTCTAACACTGGAGAGGGGTCTTGGTTGAACCTGAATCCCCTAAGTTCTTCACCATCCTTATCAGCTGTTAGAGGAGCTGTGAATAAATCCTACTTACTTCAAAGCAAAAGGTGAAGAGAGGAAAGAAACCTATAAGGGCCACAACTGGACCCTTTGCGGCCCGATTGTTGCCAGTGACCGGCACAGGGAGAATGCGCGCCTTAACACAGAAGCCAGTTCTGTTTGGGAGGGCAGGCAACTGAGGTCCTCCAAACTCAGCATCCCGGCCGCTTATCTGTTCCATCTCTTTAACTGATGCTCTCTGACTTGGAACAAGTACCACTTAGGAACACTTCTTTTAGTAAATATATGTTTTAATGGAATAGATTTTTTTGAAATGACCTTATCTCAGGCAGCAGGCACTTTCATAAGTATATATTGATTGGCTTTAAATTCCTCAAATGTTTTCACTTGTCTTTGTGACATAGTGTTTGTCCTGTTCCCAGCAACTCCTCCAATGCTCAGACTCAATGCTGAGATCCTCATTACAAGCCTTTCTGCCAGTCTTTTCCCTTTTTTCTTTTTCTTTCTTTCCTTCTTTCCTTTTTTCCTTCTTTCTTTCTTTCTTTCTTTCTTTCTTTCTTTCTTTCTTTCTTTCTTTCTTTCTTTCTTTCTTTCTTTCTTTCTTTCTTTCTTTCTCTCTCTCTCTCTCTCTCTCTCTCTCTCTCTCTCTCTCTCTCTCTCTCTCTTTCTTTCTTTCTCTTCTTTTCTTTTTTCTTTCTTTCCTTCTTAATTTCTTTCTTTCTTTCGTACTGTTTTATAATGTTTGGAAGCTGTATTCTGCTGTATCAAGCGTGAGCCATTTCTGATATGTCTGGAGTGGTATTCAATATTGCTTTCAGGAAGATGGGATTGTTAGTGCCACCTGTTTCCTGGTGGGGAAACTGAGGCCCAGAGAGGCTAGGGAATGTGCCCCCAGTTACACAAATAATTGTGAGGGAGCAGCTTTCAACCCAGATCTTCCTAAGTCAAAAGGCGTCATTTTCCCATTTTTATTTCCATGCTACCTATGTTTTTTAACTGTCTCATTTAAATTCTCTAGTTCATAGTTTGCAGTTGGGAATAAAAATGCAACTTTTAGTACACTCCTCACCCACAAAAGAACCACATGGGGTGAAGGCCACAAATCCCTTTTGTGTGAGTGGTGCAGTCTGCAAATGTGTTTTCTGTGTGCTAAGTAGCTCAAAGTTTCAAGACAAAGGATGGTTTTCCACCGCGCTAGTTGATCGGCCAACCCAGTGAACAAAAATCAATGGGACAACTTATGCTGGTATCGTGGAGACATAGACAAGAATTTAGTCACTTTAAAATTTAATTTTTAATCCAATTCAGCTAACGCTTTTTGAATACCAGCTGTGAGCCAGGCCCTGTACTAGACCCTGGAGGAAACAAAGATCAATGAGGCTCTGCCCAAGAGAAGCTCACAGATTAGTGTGGGAAGCAGACACCAAACAAGTCATTTCATTACCCTGTGGAAAGTGCTCTTGAGCTGGTGCTCAAGGTGTGGGGAGACCCGGAAGAACCCTATAGTCTTGGGAGGAAGGAGGGTTGTGATTAAGAATCTTCTAAGAAGTCTTGAAGTGTGTCTGCCTCAGAAAAGGCGTGCTGGACATTGAGTTGGTGTGTGTGAGCAATGCAAATGGGCCATCTGGTTAACCTGAGTGCCCAAATCCCTGTCTCATCCTTCCCATTTTGGGTTTGTTTGGCTTGTGTCACTCACATTTTTGCTGAAATTCGATTTCACTTGCCTGTGTAATAAATATAACTACTACTACGACTATTTGTTATAAGCCTCAGTTAAATAGGTATACATTTTGTCAAACTCCGTGAGGTAGTAACTGATATTATCTGCATTTCTGCAGATGGAAAGCCTGACACACAGAGAGGGCATGTGACTTGCCCAAAGTCACCGGCTTGTAATTGGCAGAACCACTGTCCCCTTTCTTCACTAACTTCTAGGCAGCCTGCTCTTTAATCAACTCCTTGCTCAGACGAAGCTTTAAGTGAACTCAGGGTCTTGGCACATGCTGTTCCTTCTGCTTGGTATGCTGTTCCCACTACTCTTGATGTAGTTAGATCATTTTCATCCTTGAGCTCTGAGCTGAAATGTTATCTTTCTTGCCCAGCCTATCTAAAGTATTTCCTCCCAGCTACAGTTTTGGTTTCTAAAGGAGACTTGCTTCAACTTGAAATTATTTAAAATTATTGTCTGCTTGTTTGGTTGTTGTCTGTGTGCCTTACTGGGATATAAGCTCATTAAAAGAGGGACTGTAACTGGCTTATGCATTGATGTGTCCCCAGTGTCTACTCAGTGTTTGGTGTCTGGTGGACACTCAGTAAATATTTACAGAATGAATGCCAGATATGGTAGCAGGCCCTGGTGTTGCCAAATGAATAAGCTGGGCCTTTCCCTTGGGGGACTTACAGTCTAGTCAGAGAGACAGGCAATCGGCAGCTAATGCAATGTGCTATACGAGGAGCACATACAAGGAGCATGTGCATGGTACCGTGGGGACACAGAGCAGGGAACAACTGCTTTGCCTGGAGGCTGAGCAGACCTTATGGAGGAGATGATGTTGAACTAGCTTGATGAAGGAACATGATCTCACTGAATATTTCAGGCCCCGGGGCGTTCTGGACAGTAGGAACAGCACCAGCTAGGAAGAGCGGGGGACATTTGTACTCTCTGTGTTTATCAACTAACTGCTGTGAGTGTGATGTACTAGATAGTAGGGATCTGTGTTTAGGAGCTTTCAGGCTCAAGACTCATCAACCCAGGATGATCTGGGGTTGCATTTGAAGAGGAAAGCGGGGGCTACATAGTGCCGGGATCAAGAGGAGTCTAGAAACGTGTTCTAGGCTCCAGGTCCTGAAAAGCCACCACATAGGTAGAGGAATTTGATGTAAGCAAAAGGGTGCCAATTGAGGATGTTTAAGTAGGAAGTGGTATAATCAGCTGTGTGCTTGAGAATAACCCAGATTTCGGTGTGGAGGCTGATTGGAGTCACTGGAGGTGGGAAAGAGGGCGGCCAACCAGAAGACTGTTGCAGGACCCCAGGTGAGAGGTGAGGGGTAAGGTGGGATGCAGGAGATAGCATAGAGCGAGGCTTAGAATTAATAGGTCACAATCAATTGAGTATGATAGTTGAGAAAAAGCCAAAAAAGGCCCAACGTTTTCTAATTCGATCTGCTGTTTGGATGACTGCCCATTAACCAAGACCGGGCAGTGTTTCCTAATGTGCGTGACTAGAGCTTTTGACCTTGCACCAAAAAGTTGGAAGATGGTGCATCATTCATTCCTGTTTTCGAAGTTTACGAAGCACGCTAGCATATTCAAGGCTCTGAGAAGTCCTGCAGCAGTGAAACGTGTTTAACTAGTTTTCCTCAAACTTTTTAGCAGTAGAACCCTTAAAACACTAACACCAAACAACCTGAAGAGCACACTTTGAGAAATGCTGAGAAATGAAATATAATTTATATTTTCCTCTATGGCTGGTGCTCTGGGAGGACCCATTGACTTTTATCTTGGCATTTATGATGTTGCCATCCTGGAAGCCCTTAAAACTTTTGAGGAATTTGACACAGTACTGAGAGTATGTACACCAGTGCCAGGCTGCTAAGATTCACACCATGCTGTCTAAGCTCTCTGCATCCCAGTTCCCTCATCTCTGAAATTCCCTTTTGTGAGGATCCATGAGTTAACTCCCAGGAAGAACAGTGTCTGGCCCATGGAAGGTGCTCAGTAATTGTTAGCTCTGAGTGGCAATTAGGGTAGGGTTTGAGGCCATGGAGTTGGCATCTACACTACCTGGTTTTGTAGCTGAGCCCCTCTGCTAATTCTGTGACCATAGGAAAGCAATTTGGAGACTTCTGTGCCTCAGTTTCCCCCATCTGCAAAGCAGGGACAATTATTGTACCTTCTCATAGGTTAGTTGTGAAGAATAAATACACTGCATCATGTGAAAGAATGTGGCCTGGCATGTTAGCCGTTTTTGCTTAAAAAAAAGCAACAAAGAGAAAGAAACCAACTAAATTGCCTCTGTTACTAGCATAAGTTTATCATGTAGACTGACTTTCAGCTCCAGTGATGAAGAGCCAATTCTTCAGCTTTCTCAGCAGTTATTTTGGGCATGTATTTTTGCATTCCCCTTTTCTGACTCTGGAGGCCTTGACTTCAAAGTTAGTTTGTCACGGTGACTTCCTATTCTCTTCTGTCAATTGAGTTTGGTTTCTTCATCTCATGGATTGACAACGTTAATGAATGTCCCTGATTCTGGGGAACCACCTGGCCCCTCCTATGGGCTCTGTGCCTTTCCTAAAAATACAGACATCAAATCACTTAGCGGAAGACCTTGGGATGCTCTTGTAGCAAAACCTTCCCCCAACTTGGACACAGTCTCCTGTTCCCTGAGAGAAAGGCTGGATTGTTTCCTTGTTAAAAGTTTTCTGATATTATATCAGTATAGAATCTTTGGAACAGGTCACAGCGACCCCCACATTCAAGCCAATTACCTGATATTTAGTTATCAGTTTCCTTCAGGGACTGTCTGTTCTTGGTGAACAATTAGATGACAGGATGCTGATGAAATTCGAGGGGCAGGAAGTAGAAGTTACATTTCTGAGTTTAGAGTTTCTATTTCAAGGTTGAGTAAGTGGTAAATTTTTACTGAGCAATTCGCAGTAAATTTTTACTGAGCAATTCTAACATAATAGAGTCAGAATCTCAAGGTCCCCTGGCCATGGACATTTCACCTGCCTGGAAACTTCAGCTCCTTTTCAGAGGTGGGTCTCCCTGTTCTTTATGTTGGCATGACAACAATTAATAATTCAAGCTATGCCCATTAAAAAATAGAAATTCTAAATAAATACAATACTATAATAATAAATTTAAAAGTCGATCCAGCTGGGCACTGTTCCCAGACTACCACCTGAGCCGAAACACAAATAAGTAAAGGAGAAAAACTGCTACATAATGCAAATGGCTACAATCTCATTGTTTTCTGCGACTCTTTTATTGCAAATATATAGTATTGAAGTATCATTATGGATAAATAATAGGTTTTGTGGACTAACCTGGAAGCCTAATCTCTGTTTATGACATTATTTCTGTGGGTAGAAAAGTATGTTCCATATTACAAACAGATGGTTTGCAAGCAAATTTTTTGGAACTCAATAGATTTGTAAGTTGGGGACCTCCTGGACTTTTAACCTATAGTTGGATGTTCTGTATTCAGGGCTAGTGATGGATAAAAATTCGAGGCCTCCCAGAATCCCCACCCCTCCCAAATCTTTGCTACCCTTTTCATCCTAGAGACTGCCTCGCCTTTTTATGCTCCGCTCTTGGGTCCTCATCTCCATCACCTCATCCTGGCCCAGCCCCAGCCCCAGCCCCACCCTCCAACCCCTGTTGAGGCCCCAGGAAGCTAGGAGGAACTCTGAACGTCTATCCTTGTGCACCTTACTAAATGGCAGTTAGGACTCATAGGAGGCCGTGCAGCTGAGTGGCCACATGTGTGACTCTGAAGCCAGACTTCTGTCACTGGTAGCTGTGTGACCTTGGCATGTTATTGCACTTCACTGAGTCTCTGTTTCAGCCCTGTCGATTGAGGTTGTGTGAGGACCAATGGGAAAGTACCAACAGCAAATACTCAGACCAGTGCCTGGTGTGGGGCAGTGTTCCCCCTCTGCAGGTGCTTGGTGGGGTAGTTACTAGAGGATATTAGGGTTTAGACAGATTTCCATACACTCAGGAAGCAAACCCACAGTATGAAAATACTTTCTGAATTCTAAACAGCAAAGTTAGAAACAGTTATCTGGAATCCCCCTGTTCATGAGCTGGGGCCTGGGTAGGTTTTGAACATAACTTTATTATGAGTTAGGGGTGATCCATGTACTTATATGTCGATTGGCAGTATCAAACTCTTGTATTACTTTTAATAAATTAGGCTCTACAGCAGATTTTAGAACCAACTGATAAGAACAGGCCTTCTTAAATAGTTTTCACTCACTAAGTTGTTTCCACATACAATGTTTTACACCAAGGAAAGGTTTTTTTCTTTTTTCTTTTTGGTTTTGGGTTTTTTGTTTTCCTTCAGGCAGTCTTTTCTTTGCATCTGAGCTGGCTTTATTTCCTAATTTGTACATAGGCTAATACGGAACATTGGCCTTGTCGTGTAGGCATGCGATCAAGCTGAATAAAGGACTAGAAAAATAAAATACTGATCAGGAATCTTAGGACTTTTGGATAGACTCTTGTTAGCGGATGGGGTAAAGACAATAGCTTAAGGTAGGGGAAGCAAATCTGTTTCTGCCATTTTTTCCAGAATGCGCTCATCCTAATCCAAATCCAATTTCCCTCCTATCTATGGTATGAAGAAAATGAAAAATAGCCAGTTAAGAAATCAGCCTATCGGAGAGTGCCTCATTGAGGATCAGCCACACCAAACATCCAACAAAGAGATTTCACTTTTATTTGGGCGATGGCTTACGTGTTTATGCACTTGACCATTGCTTTTGTTCATACATAGGAATGAGAGGGCTAGCTTTCCAAAGGGATCATTTCAAAGTAACTGGTTTTGTTTACCAAAATGAGGGAGCTCTCAGATCTGCTCTCTTCTCCTTAAGAAGTTTGAATGTGTGGGTAATGTGCTGTCATGAAGATTTTATAATCTGCAATATTGGAAAAGTAATAAGACACTGTTGTTGGTTGACCATCTGGTTATATATTCTTGGTGTCACAGTTTGCTTTTTCATTTTTTCATTTTTATTTTTTAACTGGTAAGAAGCAAGGAATGGGAGTTTAGAAATTTCAGAGGTGTTTTCTAAATAAGAAATTCATGTTTAGTTGCTTAGCGTGGTTAGATTTTGTTTTTACCTTATACAAAATAGGAAATAAAAGGTTTATTATATATTTTCCTCTTCCTTTTTTTTTTTTTTTTTTACAAAACTTAAAAATTTGAATTCCTAATTTGTTCCCTCAACCCCAGATGTGAACTTTTAGCTTACGTTAAAGAGTCTCTTTACTGTAAGTAGGAGTCAGACATAAATCACAGGGAAACTCTAGAAAGAAAAATCACCAACAGAACAGATCTATAGAAATTTAATGTTTCATCCATTCATTCAAAAATATTTATTGAAACCCTGGTATTTGCATATCATGCTGCCAGATGCTGAGGGATTTGCTGAAGAAATATTAAAGACATTCTCTCTTCCTTTGAGGAGCTTAGAGCTTACTTGGGGAGACATGACATAGACATATGAAACAGTTAAGTTGTAATTCAAGGCAGCATATGATTAAATACCAAAATGTGTGTTTCCGACAAGAAATGCTATAGGAGTTCAGAAATGGGAGTGATAACTCAGTGGTACTACTGTTTTCTGCCTACAAATTGGCAAATTGTAGCACTATTTGTATGAAATATTTTACACTTGTTTTTTTGGCAGCCGTAGGCCTTGACTCCCAGGCAGCATGATGAGCCTACAAAACTCGTGGTACTCCAATCTCTGTAGAACTGGCTTTTTTTTTTTCTTTATAGGCAGAGAAAGTACCTTATACAAACCAGAGTGCCCATGAGAGGCAGGTAGGTTTTGACAGTCATAATCTCTTTCAGTTACAAAATAAGGAGCCAGCCTTGTCATTTTCTGTTTTTCAATCCAGCAGTTCTTGTCCCTCCACTGCAAACTCCTCCTGACATTGAGAGGTGGTTTAATTTGAACTTAATATCTGTGACGGACGATCTAGCCATCAAGGGACAGATAAATTTATGGCTTTGGAGAACTGCTGATGAAAATCCCCATGGTCATGATGTTGGAGAAGGAACTAACACAGATGTAGGGGAGTTCAGACACAGAAGTGCTCACTGTAAGCAGGGTTCCCCCAAAATGTCAGAATATGATGATATGCTTGGTGATGATGCTTAATGAAACTCACTGGCTTCCTGTTCTATTTTTGTCAAACTCAGATATTAGCACAGAGCTCAAAGATGAAGCCATAGGGCTTAAATTCTTAAGAATTTTAAAAAGGGAGAGAGACAGAGAGACAGAGACAGAGAGAGACAGAGACAGAGAGAGAGAGAGAGAGAGAGAGAGAGAGAGAGAGAGAGAGAAAGGGAGAAAGAGAGAGAGGCGGGGGGTGGGGGGGAAGAAGTAATAAAACGCTTTTGAAATGTCAGCGCATGTCAAATACACTATTTGGGCCCACATCTCATTCCACTCAGATCCGTTCAGGGACTCCCCACAGCTGAATGTAGTTATCATTTGGTTGCTTTTCAATCTCATGACTTATGAATTTTCAGTTTCTTTTAAAACTCACTGTCACTGGTTCTGCCCGACACCGCTGCATTTTAACCTTAGGCCTTGAGGAGGCATCGATGACAGAGATGCTTTGTGGTTTCCTTGACATTATTCAATGAAATGTCTGCGGAGTCCAATACCATTTGAAAATAACATGGCACTTGGTGTTCATTCTTTTTGTCGGGTTGGCAGCCCTTCTGGTGAGGCAAGTGTTCCCAAGTGAACATGACCTAGAGCCTCTGAGACATCAAGCACACCAGTGATCTAATCATGTTTCTCAAAGTATAATAGTTGGGCCTGGCCACAGCTTGATTTTAGGGGGCATCCTCTGAGCTGGCTGACTTGGGGAAGTGGCCCTGAAAAGTGTTTCACCTACATCTTTTGATATAATTTGCTGTGTCTGTGTAAATAAATGTTATGGAGCAGATGGCTTTGGAGTGTCTTATCAAATTCTTGGGAAGACTTTGTCCTTGACATAGTTTTATTCAATTATCATACTGCAAAGCACCAAATAGTAGCTTTTTTTAAACACAAAAAGATTTACACAATAGGTTGATAGTCTGGGAATGAATTTCAAACCTAAAATGCATACAATGTATAAACCTTTTCTTGAGCTGTTCTTTGCTCAGTTTCTCTAGAAGGGAGTTCTGTAATTTCAGAATCCATGAGGAGGCTCTTTCGATGTATTTGGGGATGTCATCTTGAGAGATGGCTCAGGAGTCTAAGTTCAGCATGTGTCTGCATTTGTTCTCTGCTCCGAGACATGATGGAAAAAAACACTCTGCTGTTTTCCTGTAGCTTTTCATGGTTTTAGCATCATGTTTCTATTCTCGCTCAAAATCAATAATCCACTATACAAACATTTTATGCTGAAGCCAGTATGAGAACGTTTTAACTAATGCATGTGTGGGGTTGCTGTTTTGTTGCCTTTTTTTTTTAATAGGTGTACTTTTAAAGATGATTGTGTACATTCAGAGAATTCAGAAAACTGGCTGGATATTATATCGGGAGCTAAAGAGTGCCCTCAAATTCACATATCTCAAAGAAGTAAAGATCAGGTAAGATAAAAGATTTTTATTTGTCTCTATTGTATTGTCTTATTTTGCACGATTGATGCTAACTTCCTTTTGTGTGTAAAAGCTAACTTCCTTTTGTGTGTAAAATATCTACTAGCGACCAAATTGTGTGTAAAATATCTACTAGCCGACCAAATAAGCTTGGTTAGGAGAGTCACTCATTTAGTTAACAAACACTGAGTGCCTACCAGGTGCCACACAAGCAGAGAACAGAAGACACCCTGGGCCTGCCCATGTGGAGTTGGTAATCTTGGGGAACTGCAGATGACAATCATAGTTGAATTTAAAGAAAAGATGGACTTTTCATGTAGTGGAAAAACATATTGATTTAAAAAATAGGGAAAAAAGAAGTTCAGACTCATGGCCCACAAGATGCCTTAAGGGTGGCTTAAGGGCAGAATTTTGTTTTCTGTTCCTTTTCCTAATGTGTTCAGGCTTCTCCTGACAACTGTTTTATGAACATGGCTTCAAGCAATATTGGTAGAAGGGAGAGAAACCAGTGTGGGCAGTGAATATTGCAAGTGGGGTGCCTTGGAAAGAAAGCCAATGGGCTCCTTACCATGGCAGTACCGCTGTTGGCATCACATGAGCCATGTCATTGGATGAGAGAAAGGAAGCAATGAGCATATTCAAGCATTTTCTGATTTACATACCAACCATGCCCTATGGGAAAATGGAATTCCTGCCTTGCTGTTTCGGTGGTGCTATAGGAGACGTTTTCTCCCTAATTATGGCTCTTGTATTAGGAATAATTGTACCGAATCCCCATCAGCAGCCAGTTGACCTGCCTGTTGAGCTTGCTCTGTTTCATGTGAATGCCACATTAACGAGGAAATGGGCCACTTGCTCTTTACTCTTATACTTTGCCATTTCAAATAGCAAGAACCGTACCACTTAAGATGATTTAACATTTAATAAAGGCGAGCCAGAGCATTTAATGACTGATAAATAATAAAAGAATCAAGCTTTCAAGCCATAACTGATCAGAACTCACGGATTTAAAGTAATTTGGCCATATTACTTTCTGTTGTCTTCCAGGGAGTTAGGGGGGAGGGCGGGGAGGGTAGTATAAAAAAAGAACTGTCAAAACCGTCATCCAAACTCCATCAGGCCTGAGTCAAGAGTGAATAGGTTCTGTGAAAAAAGATGTTTAGGCATCTAAGCGCAGGTATGGCCAAAATTTTATTTCTCATCTCAGTCTGAAAAAATGGCTGCCTTTGGTGCTGATAGAGAATGGTAGAAAGAAAATACCATGATCCTTGTATATACCCAGGACTCTGATAAGTGGTTAAGATTAACAAGATTTTTTCCTTGTGTCGTTTTGAAAAATTTAAGAGTAGTAATTCAGCTAAATACAGTGAGGGAAAGTGGCTTGTTTAAATAAAATATACTGCTTACACAATTTACTTACGTATCTTTGGGTTCACTAGTATAAAGTAACCACCATTTATATCTAGTCCGGAACATTGCAAAAAATGTTCACCACTCAAATAACCACTAGTGCTTTCCTCCCCACCCTGAGTTCCACTGTGGTTTACCCTGATCCCTCAAGAGTCTTCCCACATACACAACCATTATCTCATTCTCCAGTTCACTATCAAGGTAAAGGAGATAAGAATTTAGTAATTTGAGTAAAACTATTCTTTGAAACCAACTTAGGACTCATTATTTTCACAATGTTGATAAGACATCTGACTCCATCTCTTGGTCACATTATTTCAAAATATTTCTGTCCTTATGTTCGTTTATGACTTACCTGAAAGTCTCAGACCTTTGTTTATCTAAATAATACCTCCTCTTGACCTACAGAGCTGGCAGTGTATGGATTTCCTCAATTCTACCCATTAGCTCAGTTCATAGAGTGTTTGGGAACTGCCCATTATCTACCTAGTAACTTTCTAGGTACAGAAACCATCCCCTTTCATATAATACAGAGACTCTATTCCTGAGAAGCTGTGTCTCTTCACAAAAAACAATTAGAAGATACCGTGTTTCCCCGAGAATAAGACCTAACCAGACCATCAGCTCTAATGCGTCTTTTGGAGCAAAAATTAATACGAGACCCAGTCTTATTTTAATATAATATATAATTATATTATATTATATAATATATAATTATATAATATATATAATATAATATAACATAACATATATAATATGGTAACTTATATAACTTATTAATATATAAGTTATAATATATTACATAACATATAATATAATATAACATAACATAACATAATATAATACTGGGTCTTATTTTAATATAAGACTGGGTCTTATACTGTATTAATTTTTGCTTCAAAAGATACATTAGAGCTGATGGTCCAACTAGGTCTTACTTTTGGGGAACATGGTAGTACATTCTCATCCTCATTAAGGAATCAGCATTAAAAAGAAACAATTAGAGCAATTCCAATTGTCTTGGAGGAATTTCGATGGGGTTTTGAGTAAAAACAGTGAGATGCAGAAAATTATGTATAGTGTGATCTTGTCTTGAGTAAAAAAGTCCCCATATATGTTTATATGTATATGTGGGACAGTGGTCTGTTGAGGCTATTTATAATTAATAGTAGGGAAACCTTGTCAATTAAAAGCATAAACATACACAAAAATAAAAGCGGAACCACATAAAGTATTTTGTTGGAGGATGTGAAAGACATGTTGAATATATCCAGATATATACTGTGTTTCTTGATGGGAAGATATCATTAAAATGTCACGTCTTCCTCAATCTATTTTCTAGATTTCAAACAATCCCAGTGAAAATCTGAATAGACCTTGTCTTAAAATTAATATAAAATTCATCTGGAATAATGTGAACTGGTCAAGAATATCCAAAATATATTTTGAAAAAAAATTATTTACGCACGACCATTTGCATATGATTGTAAACATATATATAGCAACAATACAGCCCATGATTCTGGTTTAAAAATAGAACTATAGATCCACGAACTAGAGTAGGAAGCTCAGAAGTAGATGTAAAAAAACTTAAATATCAAACACCATAAAATAAGAGAAAACAAAATAATTATTTCATAAAAGGTGCTGAGGTAGATAACTGGCTTACAATATGAAACTGTAATTTAATTTACATTTTACATTAAATACAAAAATAAAATTCAGGCTAATTAAGAAATTCGTATGAAAAGCTGACACAGGGAAACTAATAGAAAATAGAATTGAACATCAGAAAATTTGGAAGTATAATTTTCTTAGCTGTGAAGCAATATTGTATGTAATAACAAAAGAAAAATATTCATATAGTTGACTTACTTTAAATAAACCTATACAACAAAAAAATAAGAGATAACTAAAGCACATACTTTAGGAAAACATTTGCAACGTGCAAAATCTTAATTGCAAAATATTAAAGCTGGGAGAAATTAAAAACAAAAACATCAAGACACCAAAAGTAATTGGGCAAAAGCATATATTCTCATAAGAAGTTTCGAGAGTTAGACACAGATGTGGCAATACGTTCAACTTCATCAGTTATCGAATAAATACAAATTAAAGTGATAATAAGATATGCTAACACCTAGTGTTGGCAATGCGAATTAGCACAATCTTATTGGAAAGCCATTTGGCAATATGTTTCAAAAGTCATAAATATATTTGTTCTGTTTGAAGCGGTAATTCCAGGCTTAGAATTCTGCAGTACCTTCAAAGGAGAAAAACTATAAGCACACAGAGGCTATAGCAGAACCATTTACAGAATTAGAAGCCTGGAAATAATGGCACTGTTTGGTAATAAGGGCAATGGTTAGGTAGAAGGAGGCATGCTGGGTGACCTGATAGAATGTAATGCAGCGGGCAGTTCTTTTACCCCAGGGGCACGACCAGCTAATTGACACTCAGACTTTCTATCTTTATCTGGTCCATTGTGTCTGCATTCCTTTTTTTATCCAGAGTAGTTCAAGGAAGAGCTGTCAACCAGGTAAGGATTCCCATCTTGGGTTTATGAAGCCAAAGCTTCAGCTTTTTAACCATACTCACCTGGAAACCCAAATCATGCAAAAATGCCTTCAAAGCCCTAGCTACCCTCTCTTTCCCCTGCACTTGAATAAAAGTTGCTGTCTCCTATTTTCAGATCAACTCCAAACTGGCTTTTGCCCCACTGTTCCCCTGAAACTGTTCTTGCTGAGGTCACTAGTGAACACCACGTAGCCATCTTGCAGATGCTACCAGTCCTCATTTTACCTGGCTGCTGGCTGCGTTCTGGAAACCCTGTGTTCCATTGCACTCTCTCTACGCTCCTTTCCTTCTCTTTGGCCGTGCCTCGGCCTCCCTTGCAGGCAGGCTCCTTCTCTCCCTGACTCTAAAGATTAGAGTTGTTTCAGGCCCAGTTATTGCTCTTCTTCTCTTCTGCCTCTCTACTTTGTCCACAGACCATCTTTTCCACTCCCATAACTTCATATATCATCTGTATGTTCATGTCTCTTTTATCTCCAGCCCAGATTGCTCCTCTGACCTCCAGGCCCTTATCCTCTTGATTATCACACAAGTATCTTGAACTAAACACGTCCACAACAGAAATCTTGAATTTTCTACCCAAAGTCGGCTTCTCCTTCAGTGTGTCTCATCTCAGTACGTGGTACCTCCATCCATCCATCTGCTCCCCTAAGTCCTTCCCATCCACACATCCCGCTGTCAGTCCTGAACCATGCTACCTCCAAAGGGCATCCTGAATCTGTCTATTTTTCTCCATTTCCACTGTAGCACTCTAGCCATGGGCTCCTGCATTTCTGAGTGATCTGTTTATACTGTGTGGCCCTCCAATTTCAGTCTAGTGGACTTTTCCATGCTTCTACTACACGATAAGCTCTGTGAGGGCAAGATAGTAGCTGTTTGGTACCTTGTGCAGAACCTGGCACATGATAAGTGCTTGATAAATATTTATGGAATTAAATGCAATAATTACAGGTATGTAAAAACTATGTGTGTGAGAACTAGGAGGAAATGTGGAAAATTTAAAACAGCTGGTGAAAATAGGATTTCAAAAACTTTCTGCTACTTTGGTTACAAAGTTTGAACAATGAAATACATTTAAGACACATATGTACATGGGATAATATGTGCTGTGACCGTGTGCTAAGATGTGTGTTGCAAATACAAACGCTAGGGTGCAGAAGGCAGACGGACGAGTGTTCCGCTAGTGAAAATAAAGATGAGCTAGTGAGAATGGCTTGGGCTCAAGAGAGATGGTTGTCGGACTTCAGTTCTGGTAAGAATTTGCCTTCTTTCAGCATAATTCTATGGCTCAGAAACAGAGTTCTTTGAAAATGTAAAGATGGGGGTGACCCCAAGGCTAGAATAGAGGTCGAAAGACAGCAGACTCTTAGGGGGCCATATAGAAAGTCTGGGGCAGAGGTCAGAAGTGTAATAGAAGACACCTCCGAAGTTGTCTGGGACCATAGCTCTTTATCCTAGGGGATGGGGTTACCACTTTTTCTGCTCCCAGTTTCCTAATACTTAGCCTGGTCCCACCAGGTCCCCTTCATATACCTGATGCAAAAGGGGCTCATCATTGACATAGTAATTCCTTTTCAACAGGAGAACCGACTGCCTTGTTCCTTTAGATAATTCATTGCAGAAAAAGTTGCTTTATGGGAAATTTCAAAATTTTCTTTTTGTCTTCCCTTGTGTACACTCACAGACACAAAACAGCCTCCACCTCCAAATTTGAATGTGCGTTTGACCACAGACAAAATCTTGAATAATTTTAAAAGTAGATTTCACACGCTACCTTCCTTAAGTATAATTTAATATTGGTAATTAGCAATAAGAAATATAGAGCTAACACTTGGGAAATCAAGTTACACTCTGAAATGAACCCCAGACCAAGCAGAAACAAATGGAAAAAAAAATCATGTGTTTGAGTGGGAATACTTATATCATAAAGATGTAAATTATCTTAAAATTAATACGTGTATTTAGTACAATTCCAGTTAGAGTTATCGCATCCTTACCCCCTTTGGACAAAATGATCTTAAACTTCACATGGAAGAATAACGTCTAGGAAATGCTAAAAGAATCATAAAAATAAGGACAAATAAGGAGAGATTTGCCTTATCAGATGTTAAATATATTTAAAGGCAGAGTAGTAAACACTGGATGACATTGGAACCGAAGTACAACAATAGATAATTGGAACAGAGCAGAGATCAGAAATAGATTCCACATATATGGCAATTTAATATGTGACAAAAATGGTATTCAGTTCGGTGGAAAAGAGGCTTTCTGTTTTGTTTTCTAAACAGTTATGACATAGCTGATTTACCATCTGGATAAAAATAAAGTTGAACCCTTATCTCATACTATATATAAAAATAAATTCCAGATGGATTAAAGATATAAGTTTAAAAAGTAAAGCATAAATATGGTGGAACAATTTATATTTGCCTATAAGCAAGATTTGGGGAAGAACTTTATAACCAAGACAAGAAACCTTGTATTTGATTACATAAAAACGTGTAGGATAAAAGATAGCACACACAGAAGTTGCAGGACAAACAGATTAGGAGAAAATATGTGTCAGTAATATGACAGATAAGGATTAATATCTATCCTATACAGAGAGCTCTTAAAATTGATAAGAAAAACACACACAAAGCAAAATAACAGTCCAAGCATATGAAAATGCGATTTATATCAAAAGAGCAAACCCAACAGCCAATATAAAACATCTCTTCCTCTACATCAGCAATCTGAGAAATTCCTCTATGGCAGGTCAGAGGTTAAGGTTCTAAGATGGATGGAGATGAGGAAAAAGCAGTGATTTGGTTCCTGAATCATCTTCCCCACACAGACTACAGTGACCTTGGTGGGAAGTATCTTTCCAAGACACTCGGAGTGCATGGTGAAGAACGTGGACTCCGGCAGGGAGCTCTGCAAGGGGAAAAGCCCACCGAATAAAACCTGTACCTGCAGCATCCCAACCAGAGCACCCTACAAAGGTAAGGGGACTCGGCTGCTTTTCTGTTAGAAAGAGAAGAAGGCAAGAGGCCCTCCTGAGTTCAGATTGCCTAGGCAGCAAGTTAAATAATAGGAAATCGGAATAGTCCCACGCTAGCCACTCACTCTCTCCCTACCCCCTGCTTCCTGCTTTTCTTTTCAGTCCTGCTCCCCTCTGCTCTACCTCATCCATGACTGTAGGACCCCCACTCTCAGATTGACTGCGAATGCTAGAGGACGGTAAGTGGTATAGGTGAGGAGAGGAAAGCCAGAGACCATTGGGCTGACCCTGCCCAAATGGTTCAGAGAATTCAGACATCTGAAAAGCTGAAATGTCCTTGATGAGAAGAGAAAATAGAGCGGCCAATGTTCTGTCATCTTAAGTTCATTGCCTTAGTTCATTCCTATAAGAAGTGTTTATTGAACATCTACTATGTGCCAGGTACTGTGCTCGGTGCTGGGGATACAGAAACCAAAAAAGACTGACCTAGTTCTTGGTCATGGTATTTATAGCCTATTGGGTAGAAACAAGTAAACAACTCATTACAGTGCAGTGTGTAAATACAGGGAGCAGAGTGTGCTACAGGAAACACATGAAAAGGTTGCCTAACTGGGGGCATGGGGCAGGGGGCAAGGAAATCTTCCTGGAGGATGAGTAGGGTTGAATCAGAGAAAGAAGGGGGAGAGTTTCCAAGCAGAGACCCACTAGCGTGATGGCCAGGAGAGGAAAAGCTTTGTTTGAGGAGCCGAAAGAGGTTCTGTATGGCTGAGGCAAATGCGGTAGGGACAAGTGAAAAGCAGAGTGGTTGAAAATGGATTCCAAAGAAGGCACAACATGTCTAGCACAAGGTAGCCATTTACAGTCGGTAGATTTTTGTTGTATGAATGAAGGAAGGACGGCAAGTGGAGAATGGGCTGGAGGAGGGAAAATCTGAATTCTGAAAGATCAGAGAGAAAGAAGGCTGTTGCAATGAGGGGGTGAGGGGGGCAGTGAGGGCTGCAGTAGAGGCAGACGGGGTTGGAGAGAAGTGAATGGATTTCGGAGATAGTTAGGAGTTACAATAA
Source organism: Rhinolophus hipposideros (assembly GCF_964194185.1). Lineage (NCBI taxonomy): Eukaryota > Metazoa > Chordata > Mammalia > Chiroptera > Rhinolophidae > Rhinolophus > Rhinolophus hipposideros. The sequence goes on from NC_138055.1 coordinate 85,961,982, forward strand.
GTAGACAGAATTCACGAGTTCCTGCGGTTGAGAAAGACTGGAAGTAGAATCCAGTTCATGGTACAGTCTTCCTGGAAAGACTGCAGACCATACTGGAGCTGAATTGTGTGGCAGGAGCTGGTATTACCTAATTAATCCTAAATCCCTCAAAAGGGAATTGAATACAGCAGTCCAGTGAACCAAGATTAAAAATACCTCTCAGCCACTGGGCTCACGGTAGCTGTTTGAGTCTGAATTGCTTGAAAAATTATTTCAATTTTCCACTTTTCTTTGTCCACACGATACAGCCTTTGTGATATGCTTCTAGTTAAATTTGGTCATTAAAATGCAAATCTTGCTCACCTGTGAAATATGTTTCTGAAGTACTTGAGAGTACCTTGTAAAGCTAGCTGGTTGCTTTTAGAGTCTCCATCAATTGCACCCAACCCTTCGCCTGCCCTTTTTCGAATACCTTGCATAATCTGAGCAAGCAGTCTCACTTTCCATCTCTTGCACTCAGCTAGCCAGCCTGCAGCCACTGCCAAACCATTGTCCATGACCTAGAGTACCCTCACTCCTTGCACCAGGCCCTGTTGCCCTTCTGCTTTGAAACACTGGGAGAAGTCACCTCTTCCACACAACTTTGCTAGATTCTGCTCTAACTGTTCTGGCCATTTTAGCACCCTCTTGGTCCCCCACGGGCACCCCCGTGCTGCTCCCCAGGTGATTCACGGACCTCAAACCACTCATAGGGTGTTTCCTCGACTGCTGTCATTTGTCATTGTGTTTTCTACCTACGTTATTTTATGTCTTCCAGAATAACTGTGATGGCGGAGATCATATATGTTCATTTCCTTGTGATATTTCCCAATAGTGTTTTGTGTACAGTTGAGACTCAGAAGAGTAGGACTTGCTAGTCTCCATCACTGGACGTGCATTTTGACTGGGTGTCCCCCAGTGCTAAATGCCCAAGTGTTTGTTCTACTGACGCTTAGCAAGCGTCTGTTCCAGTGTGCTTGCTGAGAGGTCATGCCCGCCCTCCAAACAGCCTTGTCTTCAGGGCAGGATTATCATTTTACACGTACCTACTTTATGTGAGCAGAATTTTAGGGGGCCTCCAGGCTTTCAGAATGACCTTTGTTGCTGTGGCGAAGCAACTTAATAGAAGGGTTCTCAGACTTTTGGAATCACACACTAATACAATTTTAGTAAGAAAATTAGGGGTGCCAACAAAATTCAGCCAACTTCTTATTCTAGCAAGTAAAGACTTTGATTTTAAAAGGAATGTCATCTACTATCCCCTCCAATTCATAAAAGGAAGAAGATATTACTACCCAAATGGGTGACCGTGCAAACATTACAGAGTAGCACTGGTCCCTGGACACAGCAGGGTTTCAAAAGCACCCAATCCTGGCTGTATACAGTCATTATGTGGGGAATGTTGCAAACCACAGATTCCTAGGCCCACTGAGCAGCGTGGCTGTATTTATAGCAGCATCTATATTTTCATTAGTTTCTCAAGTGATTCTGATAGACAACTGAGTTTGGAAATCATCCTGGATAGAGTACATATGTAAGTTAAGAGATACAAGAAATGTGACATTTTTCTAATGCTGATGTAACACAGTGTTTATCTTTCTGATTCTATTCTTTTGAGGTTTTCTAACCAATGGCTAGGTTTTCAAATGCAAATAAGAAAACCTGCATCCTAGAGCTGGTGACAGTTGACTTTTTAAGAAGATCATGGCTCCCAACCCATGGGAACCACACTTTAGAGTTTGTTAGGGAAATATTTGTAGTGCAAATTTTTCTGAAGGTGCAGGATTTCCTCTCTCACGTTCTTTTTCTCATGTTCTAGGCACTTCTTGCTCAGTGAGTTGTTTTATTTTTATGCTGTGGCCAATTACAAGTTGAGATAGTGATCCCGGGGAGAGTATGAGATGTAAATGGGCTGGAAAATGGCTTTTTCCTGGTGATTATCCATGGGGGGCCTGGATTTCGAGGTGGGCCCCAGTCTGTTTAGAGCCTTGTGTTGTGCACTCTGGATGCCTGACGTGAACGGCCCACGGGAAGAACTACATTCTGATTGAAATGGGAGAGAACAGCTGGCACACCCCACCCTCTATGCAGAAGAGGCAAAAATATTTATTTTTTGCATTTACAGCTTTGCTTGATGATAGCGAGACTCCACCGTAAATGACTTTTTTCCCCCCCTTTGCTCCAGATGTTTTAGTTGTGAACGTGACATTCTCCTTTGGTTCTTGGCATTTATCAAAAAGATTCAACTTTACCAACTGCTCATCATTAAGAGGGTAAGATTTTATTTGAAATTTAAATATCCTCTCATTGGTTTTAATTTATTTATTTGCTTTACTCCTGCACTTCCTAAAGAACTCTTTTGTGGAGTGGAACTTTCCAAAGTGCCTTTTGGAGCGTAGACGAATGGGAGGTGGGAGGGCCCCTGAGCTAATAAGCTCACTCGTTCAAGCGTTAATAAGTAAGGTGGAGCAGCTGAGGTGTTTCTACCAAGAGGGACATATAAGAGGTGGCCTTGAAGTGAGTACAGCAGAAGGAGTGCTGCGAGCTTCTCCCCTGAACAGAATGGCTTTGGGAATTTGGTTCCAGGGAGAGGGTGTGAGCAAGATAGATGATGGGAAGTCATACTCAAGGAGAAGGACAAGATGAAGTCTCCTTTCTCAAAAGAACTTGTAAAATCCATAAACACAGACGACAGTATAGTGGTTACCAGAAGGGAAGGAGAGGGGGAGAAGATGAAGAGGGTAAAGGGGATCAAATATATGGTGACGGAAGGAGAACTGACTCTGGGTGGTGAACATACAATGTGATATATAGAGGATGTAGTAAAGAAACTCAGATAATGTTATTAACCACTAACATTTAATTTAAATGTCACCCCAATAAATTTAATGAAAAAAATGTTAATTCTGCCCCCCCTTTGTTTTTAACCACCTTTGACCCTGTTGAGCTATGTAACCCCCTGAGTAACCCCGAGTTAGGGCCACACTTCACTCCTTGCTTCTGAAGAAGAGACAAGACAGAGGAAATGTGTTTCTCAGATTCTTGAGTTTTCAGTTGGAGGATGGGATGGAGGTTCCCATGGAAACAACGTGAAGCGGTGTTATTAGTGATTATGTAGTTCATTCAGTGATTTGATTGACCAACCATGTGAGTACCGAATGTGAGCTTCTTTGGCCTGGCCTGTGATCATTGTTTCTTTGAGGAAAATGAATTCGATCTTGAAACCGAGTTGGGAAGCCACGCTACAGCTACTGGAACCGGAGTCCCCACAAGTCTTCTTTACCCCTGCGGGATTTCAGTTCAGTTATTTCTAATAAACCAAATGAATTTAGAGGGAAAAAACCCCAGATTTGATATAGAAAGCCTCAGAAGTCCATGAAAATAGGAAAAAACGGGGAGGGGGAGTTCAATAGAATGTTCTAGCTCAAAGACAGTTGCACCGTAGTGCAGCTCCTGCCTCCCCAGTCACAGAGGCCAGACGAAAGAGAGCGACCTACCTGCCCCGTCTCACAGCTGGGTGATTAACAACCAGACCTCAGCCCCACAGCTCCCCAGGGCATGAGTGCCCTTTCCTTGGTTACCTGCTTCCCTTAGAAAAGCCTTCGTACAGTAATCATACCTGAGAGGTAGGCAGGAGGGGAGTGCAATTCACCACCCTGCTTCCAGTGCACTTAGGTAGCCAGATAAACACTGAGTCTGGGTTTTCTTCTCCCACGGAGACTGCAGTTTCTATAGGTCAGAATCTCAGAATGCTTGGGCATTTCTTGCAGAATACATAAAATAGGAGCGGTGTTCCCTCTCCTTGCAATAGTCCTCCCACCGTCCCCAGGCTGAACTTTCCTCTGGCCTCCCATGGCTTTTCCAGGCCAACCTTGATTTCTATATATATCGTTCCATCTTTAACTCCGATTATCCTAGTAAGTGCTTTTCAAGCTCACCACTGTTATCATGCATGATAGGTTATTAGATTAGTAGCCACAATTCTTCCTCCATTTGATTACAAAGGAAACGCTGGCATCCCGTTCCCTCAGCCTGCCAGGGTCACACCTTTGGCCCTGCGTCTTCCAGGCGTTGGCAGGGTTACGCGCCAGTGAGTGAGAACATGCTGACGTGGGGGGGCGAGGTGGGGGAGACCAGTCTCTGGAGGGAAACTACCTGAAGGTAGATGAGCAGCAGAACTGGATTCAGAAACAGATCCAGTGGCTTCCTGCTGTCTACCTGTGCTGCTGGTGACCCCTGCTTCAGGTTTCCATGGCAACACCTCTGCAGGTATGATGCCCAGAGCAGGGCACAAATTTAGTGCTTGATCCCCTGCCTCAAAGGACGGTCCTCTCTCCCCTGCGTTCATCACAGTCTGTTTAGGGACTTTTTTTCTTCTTTCAAATGCTCACATGTCACATCACAGAGGGAAATTCTAGGATATGCAGATTTTCCTGAAAATGTAGGACTTAAGTTGGTTTTCCATGTTGCTAGATGCCCAGTATGTATTGGAACTGGCTGTGCTTGGTGTAGAAGTGAGAGAAAGTGTATCCACCCCTTCACAGCAGCTTGCAGCTCTTCTGATTACAACAGAAACCAGGTAAAGTGACATTTCTATATTACAAGGTTTAACCAAAAATAAATGTCGGTCACCGCCCAACCTATCTTTTGTGTTTATTTCGAACTCTGAATTTCCCACCTGTTTGGATGTTGAAGGGGTGTTCTTCCTTTCAGGAACCTTGTCCAGTTGCTTTTGAGAAGCAAGCTTCATCTAAGACAGCAGGTGAAGGAGGATTCAAGGAGGAGAAGAGTAACAGAACCAATCGGGGCTTGCAGGTCAGACCCCGTTTTTGTGTTGATAATAGAAAAATCCCCCTTTACATGACAATAACAGCTACCACTTTGGGTTCCTTTTTAAAATTCCCTTTTTTACTTTCTACCAAAATTCCCCTTTTTACCTTTGGTTTTAAAGCAAGTTTCGTTTAATTGGCTCAATGCATCAAAGGCTGCACAGTCAAATAAAAGAAATTAAAATTCCGTAATTATGAAAAATGATGTTGGTCTGGGAGGAGTAAAGTTTTGAAGGTGACTTTGTGGCTCCCTTGGGGAAAGTTAGAAGGAAGCGTAGCACGCAGCACTGAGGGGGTTTCAGTTCAAACCACAGGAGTATGACTGTGTTTCTGGGGATGATTTGCAATGGAGAGTACATGCCAAGTATACACACATACCGCATTCAGATTGTTTTCTTTCCTTTTTAGAGACAATCTAACCAGTAGTTAATAACTCCAAAACAAAAGCATTGTTTCTATATAATACATATACCTTTCTCTCCACTTCTCAAAAAAAAAAAAAAAGGAAGAAAGAAAGAAAAAGTTTATTTCCATGAAATTTCCTTGGAAATTCTTCTTATTTTCTTCATAGTAAGTCTCTAACCTCAACTAAGAGACATGTTTGAAAAAGAGGAGGTGACAATATAAAAACATTTCCAGGCAGACATGGTGGCCATGCTTAGAAAGCACTGAAGTGCTGGCTTTATGCTGTTGACAGAAGTTAATTGAGCATCTCCTATATGGTGAAAAACAAAACGGAAGAGTCCTGTTCTCGTTAGCCTTCGGTCTAGTAAGAGTCAACAAAACAACAGCAGGGTTTCTTTTCTTTTTTTTTTTATTAGTTTCAGGTGCACAAGACAAAGTAATACTTAGACGTTTATCATTTATATCCCTCACACTGTGTGAACCCCCCTCCCACCATCCGCTATCCCTCTGACATCGCACAGAGCCATTACATTTCCACTGTCTCTATTCCTAATGCTGTACTTCGCTTCTTGTAAGTATATACATACATATATATGCATATATATGTAAAATTATAGTTGGCATTCATTATTGTTCAGTTTCAGGTGTACAGTGCAGTGATCAGGCATCTACATATCCCTGAGGTGGCCTCCCAAATGGGACACATGTCCATCGGATACCCTATAAAATCTTTATAACATTATTGATTACATTCCCCAAATTAATTTTCAGAACCCCATGGCCATCTTGTGGTTACCGATGGTTTTCTAATCCCCTCACCTTCCCCCTTATCCCCACCCCCTCCCATCTAGCAACCCTCAGTTTTTCCTATCTCCAAAACTGTTTCTGATTAGTTCATTCACTTATTCTTTTCTTTAGATTCCGCAAATCAGTGAGATCATATGGTATTTGTCTTTCTCTGTCTGACTTATTTCACTTAACATAATGTACCCTAGGTCCATCCAGGCTGTTGCAAATGGTAAGATTTCTTTCTTCTTTATGGCTGCATAATATTCCATTGCATAAATGTACCACAGTTTCTTAATCCAGTCGTCTACCGATGGGCGTTTCGGTTGTTTCCATATCTTGGCTATTGTTTATAGAGCTGCAATAAACATAGGAGTGCGTAAAGATTTTTGAATTGGAATTTTGGATTTCTCCGCATAGATACCTAGGAGTGGAATTGCTGGATCATAAGGTAGTTCCATTTTTAGATTTTTGAGATACCCCCATACTGTTTTCCATAGTGGCTGCACCAATCTGCAATCCCACCAACAGTGCACAAGCGTTCGCTTTTCTCCACATCCGCGCCAGCATTTGTTGTTTGTTGATTTATTGATGATAGTCATTCTGACTGGGGTGAGGTGGTATCTCATTGTGGTTTTTATTTGCATTTCTCTGATGGTTAGTGAGGTTGAGCATTTCTTCATATGTCTGTTTGCCGTCTGTATGTCCTTTTTAGAAAAATGTCTCTGCATGTCCTCTGCCCATTTTTTAATTGGGTTGTTTGTTTTTTTGGAGTTGAGTTGAGTGAATTTTTTTATAGATTTGTGATATTAACCCCTTATCAGATATATCATTGGCAAATATCTTTTCCCATTCAGTAGGATCCCTTTTTGTTTTATTGATGGTTTCCTTTGCTGTGAAAAAACTTTTTAGTTTGATGTAATCCCACATGTTTATTTTTTCTCTTATTTCCCTCGTGCGAGGGGATATATCAGTGAAAATCTTACTCTGGGTAATGTCTGTGAAGTTTCCTCCCATATTTTCTTCTAGGTATTTTATGGTTTCAGATCTTACATTTAAGTCTTCAAGCCATTTTGAATTTATTTTTGTATATGGTGTAAGGAGGTGGTCCAGCTTCATTTTTTTGCATGTGTCTGTCCAGGTCTCCCAGCACCATTTATTGAATAGACTGTCTTTACCCCACCGTACATTCTTGCTTCTGTTGTCGTAGATTAAATGGCCATATAGGCATGGATTTACTTCTGGACTCTCTACTCTGTTCCATTGATCTATGTGTCTGTTTTTATGCCAGTACCATGCTGTTTTGATTACTGTAGCCTTGTAGTATAATTTGATGTCAGGTATTGTTATACCTCCCACTTTGTTCTTATTTCTCAAGATTGCTGAGGCTATCCGGGGTCTTTTATGGTCCCATATAAATTTTAGGATTATGTGTTTTATTTCTGTGAAAAACGTCGTTGGTAGTTTGATAGGAATTGCGTTGAATATGTATATTGCCTTAGGCACTATGGACAGTTTAACTATATTAATTCTTCCTATCCATGAACATGGTATGTGTTTCCGTCTATTTGTATCTTCTTTCATGTCTTTCTTCAGTGTCTTATAATTTTCTGAGTACAGATGTTTTACTTCTTTGGTTAAATTTATTCCCAGGTGTTTTATAGTCTTTGGAGCAATTGTAAATGGGATTGCTTTTTTAATTTCTCCTTCTGATGTTTTATTATTGGTATATACAAATGCAACTGATTTCTGAATAAGGGTTTTTTATTAAAGGCTCAATTTTATACTTCATGACTAATTTCTGGCTTTGATTTATCCTTTTGCTGCTATTTAAAATCAAGTGCTAATATAAATAAGTAGCACATTTTTAATCACTACCGAAAAGTTGATAGTAACTTCAGGTGAATTAAGTAACAGGCAAAGGGAATGTGAATCAAAATGGATTATGAACTAAAGACATTTGAAAAGCTGGTGTGCCAATATTCTAGACTTTAAAAGTCTGTGAGGTTTTATTAAGTGATGGGCTTATCACGTGGTGGACCTTTCTCTTTCCATTGGTTTATAAAACTAAGGCACAGCGACAGGAACTTGGTTAAAGGAGGCAGTGGCTTTTTTAAAAAAAATAAACTTCTCTTTTGTTGTTTCAGTTTTGTTTTCTTTGTTTGTTTTTAATTTTGACAACATAAACACAACATGAAATTTACCATCTTTTGTAAGTGTCCGGTTTTGTAGTGTTAAGTTCATTCACAGTTATGCAGCCATCACGACCATCCATCTCCAGAACAAATTTCATCTTGCAAAACTGCAACTCTGTCCCCATTAAACACTAACTCCCCATTTTGCCTCCCACCCAGACCCTGGCAACCACCATTCTATTTTCTATCTTTATGAATTTGATTACCCTAGGTACCTCAAATAAGTGGAATCATACACTTATTGTGACTGGCTTATTTCACTCAACATAATGTCCTCAAGGTTCATGCATTTGGTAGCATGGGTCAGAATTCCCTTCCTTTTTAAGGCTGAATAATATTCCATTGAATGGATAGACCACATATTGTTTATCCATTCATCTGTCAATGAGCATTGGGTTGCTTCTATCTTTTGGCATATTGTTGTGTTGTGTGTTGTCAAGTTGTAGGAGTTTGTTATATATTCTAGGTATCAATCCCTTATCCAAAATATGATTTGCAAATATTTTCTCTGACTCTGTAGGATGCCTTTTCATTCTGTTGACTGTATCCTTTGCACAGAAGTTTTTAATTTTGATAAAGTCCAATTTTTGTTTGTTTGTTGCCTGTGCTTTGGATATCATATCTAAGAAATCATTCCCAAATCCAATTTCATTAAGGCTTTCCCCACATTTTCTTCTAAGAGTGTTATAGTTTTAACTCTTAGATTCAGGACTTTGATCCATTTTGAGTTAATTTTTGTATATGGTGTAAGGTAAGGATCCTTTTGCATGTGGATATCCAGTTTTCCCAAGACCATTTGTTGAAAAGACTATTCTTTTCCCATTGAATGGTCTTGCCTCCCTGTTGAAAATCATTTGACTATATATGCTAGGATTTATTTCTGGTCTCTCTACTCCATTTGGGATGTATGTCTGTTTTTATTCCCATAATACAGTGTTTTGATTACTGTAGGTTTGTAATAAGTTTGAAACCAGAAAGTGAGTCCTTCAACTTTGTTCTTCTTTTTCAAGATTGTTTTAGAAAAACATAAACTTTTTCTTTGAGATAATTGTAGATTCCCATGTAGATATAAGAAAATAATGCAGAGACATCTCATATATATTTTCCAGTTCTTTCCAATGTGAACATTTTGCAGAACTAGAGCCCGGCATCATAACTGGGATACTTACCATCACAATGGTGAAGCTGCAGAGCAGCTGTTACCCCTTGTTGTCCGTCCATAGCCACACCCACTTCCCTGCACCCTCCCACTCCCCATCTCTGACCCCTGGCAACCACTGATCTGTTCTCTGCTTCTATGATTTTATCATGTTAAGACTTTTATATAAATGGAATTACCCAGATATACCCTTTGGGGATCGACCTTTTTATCTAAACATAATTCCCTGGAAATCCATCCATGTTCTTTTATGTGTTGATAGTTTGATCCTTTTGATTTCTGAGTAGTGGTCCAGATGATGACTTTTTAAATTTCTTTCATTTCCTGTATTGTCTTCCTGCATCTTTTGACCTTTGACACCATGTCGTTAAAAGAACCATGTCACTAAGAGAGCAGGAGGAGGCTGAAAATAAAACAAAATTTCAGACCTCTCTTTAGTGCTTCTCTGTGGAGGACCCTTCATAATTTGGCGAAAGACACTTTGTTGATACTGAATTGGTGGCTTTAAATATATGACCCAGAACAAAATCTTCGTTTTGTTTGATAGGGAATGAAATATTATTTGTCACAGGAGGAATTTCTCATATGCTGTGAAACACTGCGGTCTTTCATTATCACGTGGAATGTGGAAGTCCAGGTTTCCAGTTTGGTTCCCCATGTCGGCCTTAAATAAAACACTAAACACTTTCTCCCTGGCAGAAAAGCCACCGAGAGCTTTCCTTCAAGGCATCTTCCAACATCACACGTGCATTGAGTGCTTTCTGTGTGCCAGGCACTGGGGACACGAGAGATGAATGGTGCAGACATAAGTCTTGAGCTTTGTGATGCTGACTGAACTTGGGGTTTATTGTTTCTATACGTATTTATGGAGTACCGATTAGATGCCATTTTACTGAGCTCCAATGAGGAGGACACAAGTGAATCAGGGACCTCTCTTGCCATCAATCTTGAGAATCTTACACGAGTATATCAGGAAGAATACAAGCTAAAACATATGTCAACATAGAGAAAGTACCAGACTGTCCCCAAAGTCAGAGAGCCTTCCTGAGCCTGGGGCCTTATCTGAGTCATTCCTGTTGATTTAAACCCAGTGCCTGGCAGTTAAAAACACTTCATCAGTGTGGTGGGTTAAGTCTTTGATTGATGGATGGATTGATTGACAGAGATGGCATTTCAGCTGACCTTTGAGGGATGAGAAACATCCAGATGCGTGGAGTCTGAGGAGTGGGTATTCTAAGCAGAAGGACTTGCATAAGCTAAATAAAGAATAGTGAAGGCGCCAGAAAACTCCAGGGCGCCCATTACAAGAAACCCCAAGTAATTCAATTTAGTTGGAGCAGAAGGTTACAGGAAATTATAGGACATACATTTGAAATGACCCAGGAGCCAGCATCTACATGGCCTTACACGCCAGACCTGGGACTATGTTCTTCGGTGGCAAGAGAATGCTATTGAAGACATTTTTTTTTTTTAGTCTTATCTGTCCATAGTTCTGATTTATGACTTTTTTTTTTTTAATATATGAACTTTCTCATCTGAGGAAGTGGCACTTAATGAGATAGGGTTCCAGGTTCAATCCCAGTTGGGGCCTGTTGCCCTGGCACAGTTGGATGACCTATGACCCACGTGTATACCCTGACCTAAAATCTAGTGCTGTCATTTCCGGGGGTGGGGGGAGGCGCATTAAAGAAAAGCATCCCCAAAATAGGGAAATGAACTCAAAAACCGATGTTTGACTTTTGGATGAGAAGTATTTTCAGCTATAAAGGCCAGTGTCTCTCAGAGGGTTGACCCGGTTGCCCTGCTCTAACCTCTTTTCCTTAACAATCTTATATCTGGCACCTCCGCTTGCTGAGAGAAGAGGTGACTGCGCTCTTTTTCCTGGTCTCAAGAAAAGGTTGTGAAGATCTATTGTATGATACTGTTCTAATATTTGTTGTTCTTCGCGATACGCTTATCTCTTTACGGCAGAAATAAACCCTACAAAGCCATGTTTCCTCTCTCTCAAGGAATCTACATTCAGATTGTTCTTTTCTTTTTCTTCCTCCATCACTTTGATTATGCATTTGGATTTCTCACAGACAATCCTTCAGGGACTTTGCCTTTAAAAGTGAAGTTAACTTATATATATATATATATATATATATATATATATATATATATATATATACCCTGTTGAGTAGCTTCTAGGGGCCTACCACTCGGTGCTATGGGGTTCAATTCTAATTGTTCATTCATTCATTCACTCATTTATTCATGTTTATTGAACACCGACTGTGTGCTAGAGAGGCAGGCAAAATGTGTGCCCTCATAGAGCTTACATTGTAGAACTTACAATATTTTGGAGGAAGATTCCTTTTCATGCAGCAATTGAGTGTGTATAACAGAAAAAGATATAAGAAGGAATGCCAAAATATACTAAATAGTGATAGCTAATATTTGTTGAGCCTGTGCTGTGTCCTAAGTTCAGCTTATCTTTTTATTTAAGCCTCACAATGGACTATTTTGCCCATCTTATAGACAAAGAAATTTTACAGGGGGTAAGTAAAAAGTAAATGATAGGCAAGAGATTTGAATCCAGGCAGTCTGATGCCAGAGCCTATAGTTTTAACTACTACTTTACATTCTATGACCTCAACCGTATAGTATTGATGATAAAAGTCAATCTGGAAGGAAGGAAACTAATATTGACTTCTTTGTCAACGCCTGCCCCATCTGTGCACACACGTGGGGTAGGACCAAGACCTCCGGCCTGGGCAGACTGTGGGGGCAGTGAGTTAATATCCAATGCTCTGGACGAGAGGAGTAACTTGCAGGGTGTCAGACTGAAGGCTTCAGACCCAGGCAAAGCCGGCATCTTCTCCAAGACTGAGATGGGGAAACTGAGGCCCTCAGGAGAGTGGAGCAGCAATAATCTCATGCTGAAGTTGAAACTCGGCAGAGGGGTGGATTTTGACTGGCTGGGTTTAACCTGCTATCAGGAGTCTCTCCTGGAGAGGAAGAGCTGCCGCTCCTATGGAGTCACGGAGTCCTGGCTGGCCACTCCAGTTCTGAGGAGCACGCTCGGAAGGTTCAGTGACGAAGGGTAACAACTTGATGGAGTGGCCTTGGCTGCCACACCTTGAGCCATGTCAGCCTTACCTTAGAGTCCCCAGGTCAGAGAAGTGATCCTCGATCTCTCCAGACAGGACCTTGGTGTGTCACCTTCTCCCTGGAAAGTTCCAGGTCTATCTCAGTATTCTAGCTCTTGCCCGGTCCTGGAACCAACTGGAAGTTGCATCCCACGTTCCCTGGGGCCTGGACCAGGGGCCCCCGTGAAGGAACATTTGCCTGGGGGCTGAGCAGCAGATGGATAACCTTTTTGTTTCATTTAATTCCCTAATTTTTCTTTGGTAGGATTGTATTTTGCTATTTTCTTTCCATATCTCACCTCCTTTTGCATCTTACCATCTCCACTGCTGGTTGCTATGCTTCTCAATTTACACATTTCATTAATATATTACTTCTGCCCTTCTCAGTCATTAATAAAGATGTTAAATAATTCTGAACCAATACCCACCCCTGTGGAGCCCTACAGGACATTTTGCTTTAATTAGTTATGCTACCTTTCATCTTTCTAATGTCCCCTGGTTTCATATTTCCAGCTGGTTTTGAATCCATGTGACTTTTTATCCAGTCCTGTTTGAACTAATTTCATGAGTGAAAATCTGAGAGATGTTTTACTGAGTGTTGATTCAGGTCCAGGCCTACAGAGAGCTTTGCTGTATTCAGATTTTTTAAAACAGATTAATAGAGTAAAATTTGGTCTTAATAAACTGAGCCTTCCTAACATACCTCTTTTCAATATTCTTTTCAATCATAGCAGTATTTTCTCCATTAATGTCATGGTAATTTGAATTGTGTTGACGACAGACTTCACAAAAGGTACTCTTACTATCAGGAGTAATCCTCTTAGACCTTTTCAAAGATAACTATTTCTCAGTGGTTGTGCTATTTCCAATATCCTATAATTACTTTGTTTTTAAAAAATAAAATAAAAATAATTGGGTATTCAGTAATCACCTAATTAACCAGTTTCTAATGTGCTTTCTTGTACAAAACAGGGAGTGATTTAAACTCGTGAGCGACCAGAGTTCATAGTATTTTATTAAATAATGTAAAATCATGCAGCCATTTAAGAATGACTCTTAAGTCTTTAAAATGTAATTGACAGGAAATGGACTATTCTGAGGTTAATTGCTGGACCACATAAGGCTGTGAAGGTCTTTGGTATTTTGATTCGATATATGGAAATCCTTGGACATAGGATGGGAGAGGAATCTCACCCGTAGGGCTCTAAGAAATTGTTTCTTTGTATCAAGCTAGATTATGTTTTTAAATTAACCAAACCCTTCTATGTGGGAGCTTGTGGGGGCCACTACTTCATGTCCGCCTGTGAGTTAACTCTTGATTAAAATACAAAAGTCAACCTAAAATTTTAAGTGTGTGGAACAGTTGTGGGGAGATCATTCTTTGCCTTTTGTGTGTATTGGATTTTTGAAATCCTTCTCAGTAAAAATAGAACACGATGCATTTCTAAGAATTGTTGCAGGCATATGGTACAGCCACATAGCTACCCAGTCTTGTCTTTTTTTTCTCTCTTGTATACCTGCACCATGTATTTAATGAGGTCCTCTTGACTCACTTATTAAGATTAAGAGAGTTTCTCCAAGCAAACAAAGGACAACTAATCTGACCCTCTTTGAAAGCAGAGTAGAAGCATCTGCTTTCATGAGATAGGCCAGGCTGGATTCCATCCGAGACAGCCAATGGACACTTCTTTAAACAATAAGGTTTTAAAATGAAATCCTTTTCAAGTAGGCAAGCCATCTCTACTCAGGGGGAAATAAAATGTTAAGAAGGCAATGTGGCAGGTCCTCTGATGGTATTTGTAGAGCCATTTAAGGAGCAAAATATCACCCCCTTAAAAATCTTGTGTACATTAGTTATACAAGGGCTCTCTTTATCCTCTGCTGAAAGTGCCGAAGTAGCATCTACGTGGCACATTTGAAAACTGTGCTTGAATGGACACCCGCAGTATAATTATAAGAAGCAGAAAGGAATATCTAGATAGAAACCTGGGAATCATAGTTGACTTGGATGTAAAAATGAATCCGCATCCATGTTACATAAAATAAAACACACAATTTCTCTTGTCCCTCTAGGAATACAGTGGACTCCTCTAGTGTAGGAGTCGACAACTTTTTTTCTTCAGAGAGCCAGACAACAAATATTTTAGGCTTGTGAGCCATGAGGTCATGTATTTAAAGACAACATTTTAGTATCAACAAAACGTCTTTCGCCAAATTACGAAGGGTCATCCACAGAGAAGCCCCGAAGACAGGTCTGAGATTTTGCTTATTTTCAGCCTCCTCCTGCATGGTTCTTTTAACCACACGGTGTCAAAGGTCAGCCATGAGATCTCTGTAGTAACTACTTACCTCTGCCGCTGCAGCCACAGAGAACACACAAACGGGTGGGCGTGGCTGTGTTCTAAAAACACTTTCTTCATGGACGATGAAGTTTGAATTTCATGTATTTTCACATGTCATGGAATTCTATTCTTCCTTTGACATTTTTTCGTGGGCCATATCAAAACAAGCTATAGCCTGGATTTGGCTGCTTTAGGCAAATCCAGTAGCTTGCCAACTCCTGATCTAGTGCACACATTCTTCTTCCTCCCCCGCCGCCCCTCCCACCCCAGCACCGAGCAACATCCTAGGGACCCTGTAGGTGTGCAGGAAATGCTTGTTCACTGAGCTGTCCCGATGTCAGAGCAAAGAGTAAGCCTTTTGCTATACAGCACACACTTGACATTTGCAAGGGATTTATCTTTAAGTCTTTGCTAATCCCTCCATTCCAAGTACCACTCCTGCAGATAATTTTTCCCATAAAATGCACTCAAGTATAACAGAATAATTAAAGTGACCCTTTCAGGTCCTTCGTGATTCTATAAATATGGGACTAAAGTCCTTTACTAAGTGATTAAAATAAATTGTGTCACCGAAATCAATTCTCTGTCACATTACATCATTGCGGTGATGACATTGACGATGAATTTACCTCAATCTGAAAAACCGATCCATAGTAATAATGAGTGATGGTGACTTCTCTACCATATAGCACCTGTGTTTGCCAAGGAGCAGAATGATAACACATCCCTTTCAGCAGGATAGTCAGGCCCCACAGCCCAGCAAGGCCATCATGCTGAGTGTCACAGGTACAAAGGAGCAGAGATATTAGGCTGCTTCAAGAAACGGGTGGTAGGCAGGTGTTGGACGTGACTAAAACTCGCCCAGCACTTTAAGTGGCTTCCTCCTAAATTTTATCCTCTAAGTGGATATAGTCGACGTTTATGTCTTAGCCCAATTTTACATGATTATGTGTCTCTGGACCTGGGGGTTGTTTTCAAATATCAAGAGTGTGAGTATCATATTCACTCATGCTGAAGACCTGCTCTGCTTTATATTGGCCAGAATCTTAGGGTCTTATGTCCTGTTTTGGT
Organism: Rhinolophus hipposideros; assembly: GCF_964194185.1. Lineage (NCBI taxonomy): Eukaryota > Metazoa > Chordata > Mammalia > Chiroptera > Rhinolophidae > Rhinolophus > Rhinolophus hipposideros. The sequence continues at coordinate 85,977,918 of NC_138055.1, forward strand.
CGCCATGTTATAGAATACAGATGTACCAGAAATGGTCTACAGAAGAACAACAAAATATCAACGTGATAGACGGTGGCAGCGATAGGAGAAAAGTGAAAGAAATCAGGATTGTTTTGTCTCTGAAAGGGAAAATGATTCTTGCCATCAAAATAGGTCTTTTTTTTTTTTTTTCCTTTGGGGAATTTGATTAGACATTGCAAATGGAGAAGTAAGGTGTATAAGCCTACCTAATATGGGGCCAGGTATCAGATGATTCCAAGGGAAACTTACTTGATAAAGAAAGGCCTGATAAAGCTTGGAATGGGTACCACGGTGGCGATGGTGGTATTTGCAAACCATGGAGAAGAAATGGTTGGTCACATGACATCCAACTACTTGATATTAGGTGACTGAACAGGTTGATTTCTCGAGGTTTCTCCCCTGCAGTGTACCCTTGATTCAAATAGCCTGACTGAAACAAACAAAAAATAGGAACTCCTTTCTTGGGAATTAAATTTACCCAGAATGACATTTATTCCCACTTAATGATGAGTGTCATTGGCTGATGATCAGTGGACTCTTTGTCTTTTTCTTCGTTTTGTTACATTGTAAATCTCCAGGGGCTGTAAGGCAGGGAGCACTTTTGAGGCCCGAGTGATGTCTCCCTCTTCAGACAGAATGTCAGACTCTTCAACTGTATTTTCAACTGTCTTGTGAGACAAAAATTAATTGGTTTGACCTCATGCTGTCGCATGTTGAGAGACATGAATCCTCAACATTCTTCCTTGAATACATTGATTTCATTAAACACTGTCTGCTTGTTTGCAAAATGTTGTAATTTCCCAGTGATTTCTTCGAACTGCAGCACATAAACAGGTTTTTTGGAACAGTGCCATTTCTTAGCTTTGATCTTGTGTTATTATCTTTTATTTCCAATAGGTCTTCTACATTGAGTCCATTGAGCCACAGAAAATATCGACCTTAGGGAAAAGGAACGTGATAGTCACGGGAGCAAACTTTACCCAGGCATCTAACATCGTAATGATCCTGAAAGGAACCAGTACTTGCGATAAAGATGTGTGAGTTAAAATAGTAATAATTTATCCTTGGTAATATAGAGAAAAGCTAAAACTTATGCCAAAGAAATACAACCTTTATACAGTGAAATTATTCCCATGTGCCAGAGTGGGCCAATTGTTTTGCATATGTGATCTAATTTCAAAAAAGAAAATCATTTATACACCACATTTGAAGTTAATAGTGAGAGAATCTGTCTCATGTTACCACCTCACCTTCCCCCCCCAAAAAAAATCTCAGAACACAGTAATTTCAGATGTCTTGATTTGTTTTCATTAACAAAATCAAGTATTTTGAGTAGCAAATATCCTTTTGAAGATGATACACTTAGAAAAACAGTTGAGTACCTCAGAATTTGATGGGGAAATATGACAGTTCTTCCAATGGATTGCTCAAAGTTGAAAAATGAAACTTTCTGATCCATTTTATTCTCTATAGCCTTCTCTTTATTGTATTGTTTCAGGCTCAAATAATAACTAAATGGAACATAATATCTGCTCAGTGTACTACTTGAACATAATTATTTCTATGACTTCTTTCCCCCTAACTCATCCTTTCAATGAGATTTCTGAGAGAGAAAAACTGTCAGTGTCTCACTGACATTCTTGTACAAATGTTACCTTCCCCCCAAAAAGGAGAGGTGATAATAATAACACAGCAGATAATCCGAGTTTTCTGCTTGTTAGCTTTTATAAGTTTGGGCTAATTTGAAGTAAAAGATGTTGCAGTTGACGTGAAGTATCATACTGAGCTTGTTCTCATCATGGAAATGTGTGGAAGACAATCTGCTAAAGCGTGGTGTTTTGGTTTTTAACTACGAAAACAGATTTGTACAGTATTTTAATCTGCCACACTTATTTACTGAATTTTCTGTTTTAATTCATTTGCCACGCAAAACTGCCGTCCCCTTCCCGTCCCAGCAGTAAATTCGGGTTGTCTGTCATCTTGATTGGGAAAAGCTGCTCATCGGTGGCCTTCCTCTGTTCTGCTATTTACCAGAATTTTCAAGCACATATTAATGGCTATACCTATGAGACATAGGTGTTTTTGTGACATTGATCGTGGCTAAATATCTTACTGCAAAAATCTTTCATTTTGTGTAACAAAATCTGAAGCTAGACTCCTGTATGTTCACTGACAGGCAATCAACTTTGCTGGAAAATAAGTAGTTTTTCAGAGCTTTACCCTATTTCTGACTCTTTATGCTCTCATTTCAATTCTGAATGTGACTTGAGATACTGCAGTTATTAAATTAAATCACTAAGAGACCTTCCTGCATGTAGCATTTCACTAACCACATTTGGGTGGTGAACCCAAGTTCACGAGCAGTAAACGTAATACCCAGTTAAACCTTTATCTGAGTTCATGCTGTAATCCCAAACTCTTTTCATATAGTGTTTTTTAAATGCCTAATTATTCTAAAAGATAAAAATAACGAGGATAGTAGTGGAATGACCCACATTTCCGCCTCTCTCCTTCCAAAATTGACAAAGAAGTTTGAAGTTTAATGATCAGCCATTTGATGATGAATTTCCTAGAGCCAGAATGTAAATCTGAGGTAGTGTAAGTACACATGGACTCAAATGTTTTTTGAATTTGCCTTATTGTTAGACTCTACTATTATAACCTAAAGTGTATGTGCATTACAGTTAATAACGGTGCACATATCCTTTAAGTAGTAATAATAAGTTCTCATGCAGCATAATTATACTGAGCATTATTCAGATACAACCCAGTCTTAATGATTTGCTCTTTGGAGGGTCACAGTAGACGTGAGGCACAGAGGGAGCTGCAGGTTACAGAGGGAATGTTGTCAAGGCTTTGCTTTGCCTCCTGAAGAGTGACAGGGCACACCCTGCAGATGTCAGGAGCACCCAGGACAGGCCCAGCTAATTTCAGGCTGGATATCCTTTGGGGTGCAGCGTGGCTCTGACGGCTGATGGATTCTTGGCTCGTGGCATGGTCTTTAGGCATAGGCTCTCTGCTCTTTGTACAGCAGAATTCCCATCTCTGTCCTGGGTTGGGTTCTGCCTTCTCAGTGCTTGCCTGGGACTTCTCTTTTTTAAGCGTTTTGTTATGGACATTTCCAAACATATGCAAGAGAAAAGAGTGTAATGACCTTTTCTCTACCCATCCTCCTGCTTCAGCACTTACCAATGTTTGCCAGTCTTGTGTCTTCTGCATTTTTGGAGGGGAGGGAAGAATGGCAGCTGGAGTTTTGAAAAGCATATCCCAGATACCATATCCTTTCACTTATGAACGTTTCAGTATATATCTCTAATGGATAAGGATAGTGCCATTCTCGTACTCAACACAATGAACAGTCATTCCTTAATGTAACTTAATATCCTGTCCATGTCCTGCTTTCTGTTAGGGCTTCTTAAGGGCAATGGTTATTTTTCCCCCCACTGCTAAGGGAAATACAAATAAAACATAGAAATGCACAAAATAAAGAGAAACCCTGCCCCAGATAATACCCAAACTGGATAAGTGGCCCCTAATTAATCCATAGCTGTTCTGATAGTTCATGAACGGCTGTAGGTCATGAAATTCATATGCTGTCACCTGCACAATCAACTGTGCTAAGTGTCTGTGCCATTTAAGAGTTCTTTTTCTACTCCTTTTTAGGATACAGGTTAGCCATGTGCTAAATGACACCCATATGAAATTCTCTCTTCCATCAAGTCGAAAAGAAATGAAGGATGTGTGTATCCAGTTCGATGGCGGAAGCTGTACCTCTGTGGGACCCTTGTCTTATATTGCTCTGCCACACTGTTCCCTCATATATCCTGCTACCACCTGGATCAGGTACTGTCTAGATTCATATCTTCATCTCGTTGTGGTTGAGAAGGCCAGATGTATAATGATCATGAATTTCATTCAAATAAATATAGAAATAATAGTCCTATTTAAATTCCTCTCACAGAATTCCTCTTAGATTTATTCCTGCAAAACAACTGCATACCTGGCAACAGGTTGCTTCCTACTGTAAAGGTGAATGCAATGAGCATATCCTGTTTTACTCTTAGCCGTGGCTGCCTGAAAACTTACCGCTGAGATGTTTGTTCATACCCTGGTTTCTCTTCAGATTATATAAATCTTTCACCTTTTAAAATGTTTGTTCAATTGTAGTAACTATTCTTGGCCTAGGTTTCTGGTACAAATACACAACCCTCTTCACTATGTCTCACTCCTGCCCACAATGCCAAGCCTCTCCTTTCTTACATCTTTCATTTTATAATGTTATAACCTTTAGAATAAGCTGTTTTGAATAATTTGAGGGACTATTGGGAGCTATCTAAATGGAAAGTAGTATCTACACTTCAAAGATACTCCCTAAGTGAGAGATGGAAATTCTAAAATAAACTCTTCCGGATGACTCCAATATATCAGGAAAAAAGAAATTCTCTCCCTACTGGAATTTAAACACACATTCAGATTTTGGAATATAATCCTAAAGATATTTTCTTCACCTAACACGGCAAGTAACTAATTTTCAAAGTACTATCTAGATGAAAGTATAGATGAAGCTTTGTTTTAAAAAAGAAAGATAAAGAAAACAAAAAAGGGGAAAAAATCACTTCTGATATTCTTATTTAAGATTACGTGAGAGGTGATGCATTAGGCTGCTCGGGCTGACATAGCAAGGTACCACAGACTAGGTGGCTTAAGTAACAGATATTTATGTCATCAAAGTTCTGGAAGCTAGAACTCCAAGATCCAGGTGCTGTCAGGGTTGTTTTCTTCTGAGGCCTCTCTCGTTGGCTTGTAGATGGCCTTCTCCTCCTGTGTCTTCACCCACGCCCCCCACCACCCCCGCCCCATACCTATCTCTGTCCTAACCTCCTCTTTTTATAAGGATACCAGTCGGATTGGATTTGGGCCTACCCCAATAAACCTTATTAACCTTAATTACCTCTTTAAAGTCCCTATCTCCCAATACAGTCACATTCTGAGGTACTGGGGTTTAGGACTTCAGCAATTCCACCCATAACAGTCTCATGAGGAAAATGGAAATTTCTGACCTAAGGCTCTAGCATGGCTCTGGGTCTAATAATTTTATAACCTGTAGAATAAGCTGTTTTGAATAATTTGAGGGCCTAGTCCTATTTAGATAGGACTAGTGACCTTCCTCTAAACACGGATGTGGCACCCCCCGCTTGCCTAGTGTGCCATATTTGTTGACTCAGTTAGCTCTCACAAGCGTGAGGGCTCTTGGGAGTGGCCCCTTTTGCAGATGAAGAAACTGAGGCATGGACTGTTCAAACTACTTGCCCAGACTCCCAGGCAGTCTGGCCCAGGGTGCTGCTCTCTAAGACACCAGTGTTCTGCTTTGCCATGAAATAAGAGGCATCTTAATATCCAGTTGATGGTGATATTCAGAGTCTGTGTCTTGCAGTGACTCCTGGGCAGGAGAGTGGCCTGCTTTTCTAGTGATGGTGACAGTCTGGCACGACTCCCACTCAGCCCTTCCTCCTGGTGGCTGGAGGGTTCAAGGCTCAATGTCATTCTCCTGTGCTACACACGTTGGCCTGCTGGTGCCCACATCCTGGTCCTGTCATCATCGTCTCCGCTGACATATGCAGGCTTCTGTCCCCTGGAATGAGTGTCTAGTGACCTACACGAACGAGGGTGCAAGAGCAGCCAGAGCTGTGGACAGCTGTTTATTTCACATTTAATGACCACTTTGCTTATATGAGATTATGTGCTGAGAATATGTGAGATCGTTTGGCTTGGTTCTGGATAGAGAGAATGTAGCTGTTATTTATATGTTCACCAAATAGGAATATATACTTTTAATGTCGTTTGTAATTTGGTCTTGCCCAAAGTGTTGCCTGCCTCCCTAAATGAAGTATAATTGGGAGGTTGGGAGTTTGATTTTGAAAATTGTTATATTTTAGTATCTTCATATGGATTAAGCAGCAATCAAACAAAATTCTGTTTAGTGAAACCTTTTCAAGGTACACTTGATGATCTTATTTTATGTGGCAACGTGATACAACAAAACTCGAAATTCTGCAAAATAATTTGGGCATTTTCCTACAAATTACAACAGGATCCGATGTGAATTTTTATATTTACGTATTTTAAAAACAATGACATTTTAGCCAGTATCAGTAAAAGACTTCTAAAATTGTTCTGCATTTGAAATTAAAATTTGTTAATTTGCTCTCAAGCATAAATGAGTTTAACATTAAGTGTGAATAAATTGATAGCTTTGTTCATAAATGTAAAATGCCTATGTGTTTATTATGAAACTCCTATTGTTGCTTTCTTCCTTGCAGTGGTGGTCAAAACATAACCATCATGGGGAGAAATTTTGATGTAATTGACAACTTAATGATTTCACATGAGTTAAAAGGAAACATAAATGTAAGTCTTCAGCTGCTTTGTAATAGTTATTTTCAAGGATGATTTTGTTTTTATCACACATGTGTTGGGGGATATCGTTTATTTCCGTGTCTTTGTGATATTATATGCTTTTACCTGTTGCATGATATATACCATCTGTGCTGCAGTGGAAATTGTAAGACCTTATACTTGTAGTTGAGTATTTCAAGTTGTGCCATTGAGGAAAGAGGAATTCACTTGGTCTGAGAAGACCTGCCATTTCTTCCATGTGTGATTTATGGCAAGTCACTTTAATGAGACAATGTTTATGACTATGTGTGAAAATGCCTTGTGAATGGCGAAGGTGTGAGGTAAAGAAGAACAGCACTTCTGTGAAGAGGAGGTGGCTTTCCCATTGCAGAGACAACTGTGGTTCAGAGGTTCAGTGACCCACTAAAGTCCCCGAGATCTTGTCGTAGGCTTCTTCTCTTGCCATCGTCTCTTTGACCCAGTTTGGTTCCTTCCTTCTGACCTCGTCTCTTCTTACCTTTCATCTCCCCACACAGTGGTATGGTGCCCAACCCTTGGCCAGTTCTTACACCAACAGGAGTGAGTCACAGGTCTCGTGCCAGGAAATGATGGATTTCAGATACAGGTTGGGGCCTCTGAGTGCACTTCTGAACTCTTCCTGAATGCTCCCCCCATGGGCCCTCCCCCTTTCTCTCCTTCCTTAATGAGATTTGAAGGTAGCAGCCTCTCCTGGGCCCAGCCTCACCACTTCCTGTCAAAGCTGGCAGGTTCACCACAGACCTAGCCCCGCTTGGGACCAATGTGGGTTCAGACCTAGGTACAGGAGGCCTTCCTAAGTCATCCTTACAGCCTTGTCATATACATGTCCACCTACTGACACACTTCAGAGCCAGTTCCAAGCCTCACATTGTATCTGATGTCAAGCCACATCTCCGTGATGGGAACACGTCCCATTGAATTGTTTGCATAGACTGACCCTCTGACCAGAGGCTTTGCCTAAATTTGTAAGTGGACTTGCTCTCCCTCCCCACTGCTGTTTCTAGGTCAAGTAGAACTTATTGTGCACCTACTAGGGGCAAAACACTTTAATTCATTCAGGGAAAAAGACAAATAAGATAGTCACATTGCCTTCATAGAGAAAGAGAGCAAATCTCCACTGGAATTGAAAGTTGAGAGCACAGAATGTCCTCAAAATCTAGGTCCTCTGATTCCCTTCCAGCTCAGAAACCCCGTAAGTGTATTTCTACATGAAGGGTAAATTAAATATGGATGGAATTAAGAGTGTCTGCAGAGTGGAGCAGGATGGGCCGAACATGGATGGGTGGGAGCAGGAAGGCAATTTCAGTGCAGAGGACGAGGGCAGGTTACTTCCTGGCCTGTGATGGGAATATATCAGTCGTGCTCAGCTAGAACCTGGAAGTGTTAGGAATGAGCAAGACGGATGGCTGGGAACCTGTTGGGCTGTAAGAGAACGCTAGAATGAAAACTTTGCCCATAAGTCTGTAGGTAAGGGGGAGAATTGAAGATTTTTAAGCAGGAAATGACATGAGTATAGGTACCCGTTATAATGGTTATTTTGGCAAACGTGCATGAGATGGTCTGGAGAAGCAATAACTGAAAAAAGTGGCGGGAGACCAATGAGAATACTGACGCAAAGTCCAGATGTGTTTGGGATGTGAGCAGGGCCCATGGCTGAGCCTTCCACGAGGCTGTTATCAGTAGGGCAGGTCTAGCGTGCTGGGGAGAGTGTGGAGCTGGAGATGATTGCATCACCTTTCTAAAGTTGTCCTAAGAGGGAGAATTGGAACGACTTTATGGGAATGAGAGCACAGAGGAAGAAGAGAAGATCGCCTAGCATGGAATCTTGCAGAGTCGCTTCATTTTAAGGAGTGAAAGCAAATCAGATGGCCAGTGACGGTGGCCAAGCAGTTGCCTGGAAACTAGAGGGAAAGCATTTCCAGTAGTGGGAGCTAGTCACTAGTGTGGAAACTGAGTTGAGGATAATGAGGCGAGGGTGACCCTGCCACTGGTAATCTTTCCAGAAAACATCTCTAATAAGAAGCTGGCCTGCTGGGGTCACAGCCATGGGTAGTGGGGTTGGTTTTCATCGTAGTATCAGGACGTGAACGAGAGACTCAGGGCTGTCATTTGGAAAGGTGTTAAGGGGGAAGAAGGTTTTGCTTGTTCAAATCTCAGCCCTTTGCATCACATTTTCCCACCGATTGCCTCTTGCTACCCTCCGTTTTATACTCCAATATTAGAGAGTACATAAAAAAGGAAAATTCCCCACCCGACCAATTTCTTTTCATAAGTTTTATTGTTCTTCTTTAAAACATTTGTCAACCTCCCTTTCCCAGCAGCTTTCAGGCATTTGCATGCCTGAAAATGACAATATTTATGTAAAGTGGGCCATACGTTATGCATTGTTTCTAGTCTTCATGCTCTTCATTTGTTTCCCCCTATTTTCTGTTAGGCTTGCAAAGCCTTTTCCTCCTTGTGGTTAGTGATTTCTGCTAAAGTGCTGCAGAAGGGTTCCCCAACCAAGAGTGACTTAGCCAGCTTCTTGCAGGCCAGCAGCTGCCCCGTAAGAACTCCTGTTCCCCCTTCCTGGAGTTGTTCGAGACTCAGTCTTGGTGACATGAAGGACACACACAGGCCTGTTGGTGCAAAGTCTTTCCCTTTCTCTCGCCTCCTTCTTTCTGTGTACCATTTTTTACCATTGCATACCTTCTGGCTGCTTTCATTGTCATTAATGATAATAATAATAGCTAGCATTTGTTGAGCTTCTACTGTGTGCCAGTCACGATGCTAAGCATTTTTTCATGGATAATCTCATTTAATGTAGCCCTCATATAATTTAATGAGCTGTCATCTAATTTCATTTCATGTAGGGTTAATTCAGCTCTGCGAGGTAGGCAGTATTGCTAGTCCATTTTACAGGTGAGAAAACAGAAGCACAAAGAAGTTCAGTTGCCTGGGTCACTTAGTTCTTAAATCCCAGAGCTGGAATTTATTAACGAAGCTGTTCAATGTGCTTTTCTTCTCCCTCAGGTCTCTGAATATTGTATGGCGACTAACTGCAGCTTCTTAGCCCCCAGTTTAAAGAGTTCAAAAGTGCGAACGAATGTCACTGTGAAGCTGAGAGTTCAGGAGACCTACTTGGATTGTGGAAGCCTGCAGTATCTGGAAGACCCCAAATTTACAGGGTATCGGGTTGACCCTGAGGTGGACACAGAATTGGAAGTAAAAATTCTAGTATGTTTTCCTTTCTTCATGTGGGCTGTGCCCCCCTCGACTGGAAAGGTGTGCTTATGTTTGTGAGTTTCTATGTGCGCCCTGATTTCTTCATCTTCGCTTTGTTCTTTCCAGAAAGAAAATGATAACTTCAACATTTCCCAGAAAGACATTGAAATTACTCTCTTCCACGGAGAAAATAAGCAATTAAATTGCAACTTTGAAAACATTACTAGAAATCAAGATCTCACCACCATCCTCTGCAAAATTAAAGGCATCAGAACTGCAAATAGCATTGCCTCCTCTTCCCAGAAAGTTCGAGTAAGTCACCTGACAACTCTCCCTGTTAGTTTTACCCTTTGGGGGGGAATTCCTTGGCTAAACCAGAGGCAAGAGTGGAATCTCTCTTGGAACTTTAGATCTTCACTTTAAATAGAAGATACACAAAGCCCGTATTGTTAGCCCAAGCAAAACTCCTCCAGGTAGCTGCCAGGATCCATCATGAGTCTATTCGGACGTCAGAGCATTGAACACAACATTGTCTATAATATTAATGAGTCCTACAGCTTTTGTTCTAGCCATACGTTGAGACTGTAGCATCTGCCAGCAGAATCTCTAGACCCCTTGATGAATGAGCTGTCCTTGTTTTCCCAAATGCCGAGGTGACATGGCTTAGCAGAAACGGGGCCTCTCCACATCAGAGGAACGTTTGGTCTCCTGGACACCGGATAATCTATGGCCGGTGGGCTGCTTCCTCCACCATGAAGTCTTATTTGCCGCGATGAATCTTTTCTCAGACATGTTTGAGGGGCTCAGCACTGGTATATTTATGTCCCCCAATAAAGATGTGAGGCCAGGGGGAAGGGAAACATATTAGAAGCCTCCCTTTATAGTGTTCATGCCATATGAGGCTGTGCAAGTCTATCCCGAAAAAAAATGCTTTATGATCTATAGTCATAAATAATTGGATAAAGGACAAGAAAAAAGAGCATGAGACTAGAAGGCAAAACGAAAATGTGTTCATGTCCCAGCTGCGCCAGTTAATAGCTGTGTGGCCTTAGATAAGTCACTGAGCTTCGCCGAGCCCTCCTTGGTCCATCTGTTGTATCGTAAAGATGGCAATAATCATTATCAAATCAATAACAACTGCTCCCCGCATGTCCAGTTAGCTGAGAAGAGCAAACGCTGGCATTCTTCATTATTCATGAAATAGCTCCTGAGCACCTCCACTGTGGTGGGGACAGAGCAGAGAAGAAAACGGGCAAAAAATACCTGCATTTATGGTGATTCCCTAAAGATACAAAGCAAAGAAAATGAATGAAAAGTGTGTTAGATGGTGGTCTGCGATGGAGAACAATGAAGCAGGGAAGGGTAGGAGCCGGGGGGGCCGTGCTCAGTTTCACGGTAGTGGGCAGAAATGGTCTCCCTGTAAAGATGCCGTTGGCGTGAGGACCTCAAGGAGAATGCGGGAATGAGCTGTGGGCGACCCTGGAGCAGAGTGCTCGGGGGCGGGAACCTACAAGGGCCTGAGTGCGGAGTCTGCCCGCTGCGTTTGAGGAGCCACAAGGAGGCAGGTGTGGCTGGAGTGGAGGGAACAAGGGAGAGTATTGGGAGGGAGTGGGAGAGTTAGTGATGGGAGTGGGGAGAGCTGACAGATTACTAGGACCTTGTTGGCCATGGCCATCGGGAGACCTTGCCTTTGAGCTCTAGGAAGGCACTAAAGAGTTTTTTGAGCAGCAGTGCCATGAATCATGTACTTAAATGATACAGCACATTTAGTCTTCACGACAGCTCTACAGAGGCGCTACCGACACTTTAAAGACCAGGAAAGGGAGGACTGGATGGTTGAGTAACTATCTCAAGCTGCCACAGCTGGTAAGGAGAGCCGGTGGCAAAGCTGGGATTTGGGACCTGGGCTCCCTGGGTCCAGAATCTGTGCTCTGGCCGCTTTGCTCAGACACCTCCATTGGGGTGGCCATGGCTCCTGGGACGGAAATGTGCCTTAATAGTCATGTGCGTGTCGATGCAAAAAGAAGGCTTGATATAGAGTTTTCCCCTTTATAAGCTTTACAAAATTTTCATAGCCAAAAACTAAAATGTGAAAAGGCCCTCAGGCACCATCCAGGCAGCATTGCCAAACTGTTTTTTGTCGCAAAAAAACTCAAAATAGGCCTGCCAAGAAAGTGTAAGATGTAGAAGAGTTGCTTCCTTAGTCAAGGGGTAAGGGGCTTCTCACCCTCAGGTTACCACCTCTTTAAGCCCCCAGGGCAAAGAGGACCAAGGTTTAAAATCTCTAGGTCTAGTCCAGCACATCTCAATTGACAAATCCGGAAACCAAGATAGAGTGAATGTTCTTCGTTGGCTCAAAGTCACATAACTAAACTGTCCCAGAGATGGGACTGGAACTCAGATATCCCACCTAGCTCGCCACCTCTTTTCTATCCTGGGGCAAACCATTTGGGGGAGAAAATTGTATAGATGGATATGGTACCCAACTTGACTGGGTCTAATTATACTCTTTGTCCCATCAGGTCAAACTGGGAAACTTGGAGCTGTATGTCAAGCAGGAATCTGTTGCTTCCACTTTGTATTATCTGATTGGCCTTCCCATCTTGCTAGTGATTGTCATTTTTGGTAAGTGCCCTGTTTAATTTTGTCAGAGAAATGATTCCCTGGGGACTCTCCTCAGGCAGGCCGACTTCCAGCTTTCACTGATGTATTAATGGATGAAAACCCAAATTAAAACTTTGGGACAGGAATAATAGGTACACGATGAGGGCTTTCTAAACATTTTTAGGGTGCTTTATGAATAAAAGGCTGGATTACGAAGACAGTATCTCGGTGTTTCAGAAATCGAATCCACATTGCTTCCCCGACCCTTTGAATTGTGATGACAGATGTCCCATTGATTCCCTCAGAATTCTTCTAAGATTTTGGACTCCCATGACCTGGTCACCTCATCCTGCCTTCTCACCTGGGATTTTGGACTCCCAGGTGGTGGTCATATCATCCTGCCACCTTATTCTGCCATCCTGCCCCTCACCCCCACCCCAGCCCTGCTTTTCCTGGCAGAACTATATTTTAGAAATGTGATCTCTGCCATCTAGTAAAACATTCCAAGGCTCATTCAGGCACAGCAATCTCATGGTGGTTGCTCACTGGCTGAGTCGGTCCCACCGATGTGTTTCGTTTGGCCCACACAGCATTTTTTAAAACTTGGAAGAAGTTGACAATATTTTTTAATTAGGCGATTCACAGTTTTACAAACCTCTTGAAAATTTGAAAGCTCCAGGTCATTGGATCCCCATTTTTCCAGTAGCATCAGTTTGCTGGAGCTGAGGACCACTTGCAAGAGGGCACAAGTTCAATGGGGTTTTGCCGCAGTCTCCACCACTCCCTAATGTTTCCACTCAGGTCACTTAACACATCTGTGTACCTGGTACCAGAGCCATTCAGTTTGTGACCTCTAGTGCTGAGCTGCTTTTCATTTTAACCCTGTTTCCTCTTGTGTTCTTAGAAAAAATAATTCTTCTCCACAACTAATGTAGCACTTCATCTTCCTTGATTGAACGCAGGGAACCTTCCTAAAGTTTTCTGTTCATCGTTGCTAATGTATCCTTCCAGATACTCGCTCCCTTACACATTCACTCATCCATCTCTGCATCCAATTACCTTGTGTTTATTGAGCAGCTGTTATGTTGCTTATAACTATGCCAGTCTCTGGAGCTACAGAAGATGAGCCTAGTGCTTTATCTTGGTTGGTTCCCAATCCAGTGAAGGAAAGATTGATGTGTCTGATTAACTGGCCTAATGGAATGAACTAATTTTGCAGATACTCTGTTTTGCCCTGTTGATGATCATTTCAGGTATTTTTGTATGCTGTCTCTAAGTTGTCTACCCCCGTTATGTCTACCCCAGAATTGGGCTTGATATTTTAATGAAGTCCTGGCTGGTACAGCCTCCAAGTAAGAAGATTTCTTGTAAATTCTAAATGCTGGGCTCCATTTTGAGAATCCGCTGATACTAAGATGCTATAGACATAACAGCCTCACCCTAAATTCACGTCCACTTTGAGGCTCACTAGAAACCTGTGACCTCTCTCTGCCTGCCCCTTCACTCTCTTTTATAGAGACTGTTTATGCTCTTTAAGGTGAAGTGGGCTCAATTTGACATATTGCTTTTGGCTTCATTGGAATCTGCAGAGTCCTTTGAAATTCTCATCCCCTCCTTCCCGTGATTCCAGCGAGGCATGTGTCATCAGCAGCTGGAGTAAGTGAACTCCTCAGTCCATCAATCACATCACCAGTGAAAACACTCAACACACCTGGCCTAGGCCTGCCACCTGCAAAACATCCTGACTGTGGCTTCCCCTGGAGGTTTCAGCCATGATCCCACTCACTGCTTTGTGGATGTGGCCCACTAGCTCCCTTTACATGCAGTGAGCCAGTCTTGCCCAAACCGCAGCCTGAGGAACAGTAGTCCCAAGTAATACTCCTGGGAAAAGGGTTCTGTGATCAAGTAAATTTGGGAATCACTGCATACCCTGCCCTTTCTGGAAGATGTACAATGCATATTATGGTCATGACTTCACTTTACAAAGTGGTCCAGGGAAGAGCCATATTTAACTTTGTTTCCTCCAGCATCATTCACATCTACCGGTAGCAGGGTCCTTTTATCATGAAATTTCTATTAGAAGAACAAAATCTTTATAGAATAAAATAGTGATAGTTGACAATTGTTGAGTATTCTTTAAAAAAAAAGTATTCTGAATACTTTCTGTGAGTTACTGCCTGTAATCCTCTTAATATCACCATGAGGTAGGCACTTAGATCAGGCAGCCAGGCACAGAGATGCTAAGGGACTTACCTGAGGTCACACAGTGAATAAATGGCAGAATAGGGACCCCAGCACTGAACCTGTTTGGTTTACTGCCTCTACAGCACAATTAGAAGCAAGATGAAGTGGAGAAAGAAGCAATATCCAGATACAGGGTTTTATTGTGGCCCACTCATCATGTCACCCCATTTGAGCTCTACAAGTTTGGCTTATGTAGCTAACCGTGGAACTGTGGTTTCTTTCTGCATTTGCAGCTCAACTTTATTTCTCCAGGATAGAAACATTAAAAATAAATAAGTAAATAAAAGTGGAACGATGTAAGTGACCTCTGGCTGTCTGGAAACTTGGCTTTTTTCCATTACTTTCCAGCCAACTGGGATCTTTGGTTACCAATGAAGGTTATTTGATTTAGTTTTCATTTTGAAGATGCGTGGGGTTTTGTGTTGTAGAGGTTCTGTTTCGGCATCTTTCTCTTCAGAATGATCCCTCAGAGGGAATTTTCCTCTTTATAAATTCCACCTCTTAAATGCTATTCTTTCTCTCTGAAAGAACTGCAGAAGTTGATTTTCAGTTTTCTTTTTGTTTTTTAAGTTAGCTTGCCAATCTGATGCTAGATCTCTTGTCTCCTCAGTGGCTGTGGGGGTGACCAGGCATAAATCGAAGGAGCTAAGTCGCAAACAGAGCCAACAGCTGGAGCTCCTGGAGAGCGAGCTCCGGAAAGAGATACGTGATGGTAGGCTCCAAAGTTTTATTTGTCAGAAAACAACCTTTTTTTATTGTCTTTTTTTAATTTTTTTTTTTTTTTACCCTTACATGGAGACGGCCGCAGTAATGAGAAGTGTTTGTATAATAGAAGATAACTGAACAGCAGGGTCTGGGCCTGACTTTGTGTTTTATTTCAGCTCTTCTCTGCAGCTAACCAAGTAATTATCTATTGTTTCTTCTTTAATGAAAACCAAGGTCATACTCAGTGTTAGACAAAACAGCAGAAGATCTTATCCATTGTTTGTTGAGTTAAAATATTGCTCTTGGGATTCTGTTTTGCAGGCTTTGCTGAGCTGCAGATGGATAAATTGGATGTGGTTGATAGTTTTGGAACTGTTCCCTTCCTTGACTACAAACATTTTGCTCTGAGAACTTTCTTCCCCGAGGTAAAAGAGCATTGATCATATTCCTAAGGTTGAGTCTTGAATAATAATGAAGGTGCTTGTTGCTATTGTTAAAACCTGTGTTTGCTCCTAAGGCAGCTGTAGATAATGTGCTTGGTACAAAATAATGTGCTTGGTACAAAATAATGGCAGAGCAGGGAGGAGGATAATTATTAATTGGATTGATTAGGGTGTAAAGCAGTGATGGGTCACTGGCAATTTACTCTTTGTCCAGTAACAAAAACCTAGGAGGGACAGAAGTTCAGAATGATGATATTTGCTTTATTTCACTACCAGTTTAGAACTGAATTTGTAGCTGGGAAGCAAGCGTGTTTATTTAAAAATCAATAAATTGTGGGCTGGCCAATTTGTTGTGTTTATCTGCATGACTTACATTGCAGCTACTAGATTATTCACTATTACTTCTCAATCGGAAATGGAAAGTACCACTGGCTGATAGGGAGCAAAAAAGGCATGTGTAGAATTTGAGTTGGTAACAGCCATTTTTAGCAATGTAGAGTTTTTATGGTGCTCTTCCCTAGTTACTCTTTAGCTAATCAGTTCAAATCATCCTCATTTAGTAGAAATAGCTGCATGAAATGATGGATTTGTTCTAGGTCTCCAAGGAATAGTCTACTTAACCCTTTGGGTTTTCGGTCTCACTTATGTTCTAACACCTCCATTTTCTCACCCACTCACTCAGCCTTCTTCATTTACCCTCCCAATCATTGGTGAGGTACACTCATTCTTTTATCATCATCTCCGCGTCCCAATACCGCAGCCCTGCCATATTACCTTTTTTGTCCAGAACTGGTGACTACAGAGAGGCCCAATCTCTGGAACACATTGACACCAATTATCATGTTTAAATCTAGACTTCTAAGCAAAAACTGAAATCTCCCCAGGCCAAACAAAAGAGAGCTTGTATCACCTTCCAGAAGCTTCTCCGCTACATTTGGCCAGAAGCCTAGAGTTCAGAAACTCAGACCCATGCAGTAAGCAATTCCTAGTTTCTCTCTGATTCTAGAAGAGGACACCATGATATGTGACGTTGTGTCTGGAGGTTGAGATACCGCCATAAAACACCCACAATATTTTTTTGTCCGAGCCTTAGTGTTGCAAATCAAGAAGGCTGTAAATAGCTTTTTGCATTTATAAAGTATTTTTTTTAACTTATCCTCCAAGAGTACCAGGCACCAAGACTTGCCATTTGCCACCTCATCTGTTTCTATAGCAGAATACCGTGTAGGGAAGAGAGCTCACGTCCCTGAATCAGGATGACGGCTCAAAGCCTCAGCAAAGGTGGTGTCATGAGTCCTAGTTCCCGCTATCTGAGACTCCCATTAAGAATTTAATAGCAATAAAATAACAGATTTCTAGCATCAACATGAGTACTGCGTGGGCTTTTACAGTTAATGGTTGCCCTTGAGTGCTGAAGAGAGTAATCTGTGGCCTGAAAAAGAGATTTTCCTATCTTCTAAATTCAGTAATCAGAGCAAGATGGAATGATGAGTGCAAAGGAACACTGTTGCAGAATGTTTTTTAAAAATCCCAGGAACAACTGCTGTATTATCTTAGGAGAAGAGAGAAACTCGCAAGAAGCCAAACTGATTTAACTCAGGGTTAAGTGTAATGTAGAAAGCTGAAAGTCAGAAGGAGTCATTAAAGAAGTAGAACCAGGAAAAACAAGCGTAAATTTATCAGAAGCCTATCGAGACGACCTGAGTTAACATTGAATTTATAATAAGTAAGGAAAGATACAGAGAACAAGGGAACATATTCTATTAGAACCATGCCAGTTGAAATGCAGGGTAGGCTGCAGATAGGACTCTGTTGGGTCCTTTACTGAGGGATCAGGAGACCTCACCTCTAGGCCTGGAGGTTGGGTGGTAGAGGGAGTTTGGGGTGGTTAATACCTACCAGACAACAACAGGCAAAACCCAGAGGAAATTGTAGGTTTGCAGAGGCTAAGACGTGACCACTTCCTGATTCTTTGCCTTGCCGATTGGTTTTGGCTCTTAAAGCCTTGCTTTTCATTATACTGACTGCTTCATTTTGCTGAAGGTTGAAGAACTAAGGGGAAGCACAGCATCTTCTAGGAGCAGAAAAAGGAAATTTGAATGAAAGGAAGAAGAAGTGTTAGAGGAGCCATGGTGACATTTCCCAATTTAAGATCAAGAGTCAGTCTGTTTAAACTGCCTATCTACTTAAAGTTGATTCGCCAGAAAAATATTAGGAAACAGAAAATGCAAAGTCAGGGTCTGATTTTTCTGCTTATTACTAGGGGAAAGTATGATCATAAGAGTTGAGGTCTTCTTGCTTAGGCTAACAAATTTAAAACTATAAAGCAAAAGTTCTCTGCATGAGAAATTTACTTTAATAAGATATACAAATAACCTAAAGTTTCAGTTATTACCCCTTCCGCCTAAAAAGAAAGAATAAACATGAACGTTTGTGTTTATTTTTCATTCTGTTGACTCATTTAAAGTGTTACTCAGCATGCTTTTAAAATTTAGTCATTCCATTCCAATAAGATTTACGATACATTAGAAATGAAAACTCAGATTTACAAGTTTCCGTAGTTTGCGTAGCAGCACACAGACTATTTGTAGACACCAGCAGGATAACAGCGTTGTGGTCCAGTCGGCCTTAAAGTAGTGATAAGAACAATCATCACAGCTGACATTGAGAACTTACTGTGCATTCACTCATTTTATTTTCACACCAAGCCCATGCAGTGGGAATCATTATTATCCCCTTTTGGCGGTGAGGAGTTAGGCACCGAGAGGTGCAAACACTTGTCACAAGTGATGTGACCAGAATGTGATGAGACCAGGACGGGAATCCAAGTGGTTTGGCTCCAGATTCTAGCTTTTAGTCACCCCAGTCCACGCGTAATGGAATAGCGCTGTGCATTGAGACAGTAGCTGCCACTCAGCTAAGGCTTGTAAAACCTTACAACACCATGAATAGTGTTTTTATGCTCAGAAGGTAAAGGGCTTGAGTAGTGGTCTGCACATTTGCATAACCTTCTTTAACCACCAGCTCTTTAAGTGTGAGTCAGTGCTTTTAGAGTATGAGATGCCTTCATCTACCAAAAATGGGGCTGATGCAAGGATAGTTCTTCTTAGAGGCTTTCAAAATTCACTGGTGTTTCTTGAGAGCTGAGTAATTATGTATTATGTATTTAGAGGATATGCAGTGAGCATCAGCCCAGGGGCTCCTCAGGTTAGCAAATAGTATCTCTACTTTATTAAAACGGACTTGGGTGTTTTAACAGAAAACACTATTCATTTCCCTTGGATGTTATGAATAACAAACGTGTCTCCTTCCTCTCAGTCAGGTGGCTTCACACACATCTTCACTGAGGATATGCATGTAAGTCTATAAGTTTTCATTTTAGCCTGAGTCTCATAGTCTTACCATCATCATCATCGTCATCGCCATCATTACTTTGAATTTTTATTGTGGGCTTTTTGGGATCACGAATTCAATATTCAATAATTCATTGTCTTGGAAAACCCATCGTGGAGCGACTTTCTAACTTTAAGTGTTATATTACATTTTATTAATTATATTATATTGCATAATATCCTATTATACTGTACACATTTTTTTTTCCAGAACAGAGATGCCAGTGACAAGAATGAGAGTCTCATAGCTCTGGACGCCCTAATTTGCAATAAAAGTTTCCTTGTGACTGTCATCCACACCCTGGAAAAGCAGAAGAACTTTTCAGTGAAGGACAGGTATTAGTCAATGTGTTTATATTTCAAGTAGAGAAAATAAAACCCGAGCCCCTTATTTTCTTTCCAAACCGAGCTCGGTATCTTGAGAACACGCTGTTTGGTAGCGTGGTCATGGCAGCCGTGATATCTCCATGTCAGATCACACCACCCCAACAAAAATTCTATTTTAAAGACTCACATGTACAACTTCCCTCCCCACCCCACCCCCCAAAAACAACCCTGAAAAACCCCACACCAAGAAGAAGCATGAGTCCTGAATCAAAAAAGCAGAAGTGCTATTTTCTATTTTTAAAAACACCCTGAAAATTCGGGAGAAACAGTCACTTCTTGTTACCTCTTTAGTTTAAAGTTTAAATGCTGAAGACACATAAAACGTCCTGAAGTTAGCATTGGTGTGTGGTTTTATGGATGGAAAACAAAGATGGTTGAAACCTAGACATTAAAAAAAGCGCCCACAGGACTGCACCCTGGGGCCCCACGAGTGTCCAGCAAGCCACAGCTGCTGGCCAACCTCCTTAAACAAAACTCTGTTTTGTTTTTAATGTACTTCTTTGTCATCTATATATGTTTTTCGTTTTTTTTCTCTCAGTTTTATTGAGACCTAACTGACATACAGCATTGTATAAGTTTAAGGTGTACAACGTGGTGATTTGACTTAAATATATTGCAAAATGATTACCGCAATAACTTTAGTTCACATCCATCATCTCATATAGATTTTTAAAAATGCCGTTTTTTCCTTGTGATGAGAACGTTAAGGGTTTACTCTCTTAACAGCTTTCAAATGTATCACACAGCAGTGTTAGCCATTGTCATCAAGTTGTACATTACATCCCTAGTTCTTATTTATCTTATAACTGGAAGTTTGTACCTTTTGACCCTTCCATCCAATTCCCCCCACCTTGGTGCCTTCCCCTTGCTCTAGTAACCACAAATAACCTGATCTCTTTTTCTACAAGTGAGATGATACGTATTTGCCTTTCTCTTTCTGACTTATTTTAACTTAGCATAATGCCTTCAAGGCCCATCCATGTGGTCACAAATGGCAGGATATCATTCTTATTTTATGGCTGAATGGTATTCTGTCTTACACATATATAAGTTCAGAGGGTGCCAAAAAAGTGTATACACATTTTAAGAA
Organism: Rhinolophus hipposideros; assembly: GCF_964194185.1. Lineage (NCBI taxonomy): Eukaryota > Metazoa > Chordata > Mammalia > Chiroptera > Rhinolophidae > Rhinolophus > Rhinolophus hipposideros. The sequence goes on from NC_138055.1 coordinate 85,998,443, forward strand.
AGGAAACCTGTACTAAAATTGTGATACTCACTATATACCGATAACGAAAGATGAACACAAGTCACGTTTGACTTCTGCAGTTACAAGAGGTGCTCAAAGTGGTTCCCATCAGCGTCCAGACACTTCTGATTATGGCTGCTTGAGCAACATTGACCAAAGTGTCCACTTGTATACATTTTTTGGGCACCCCCAGTATATACGCCACATTTTCTTTATCCATTCTTTTGTTGGTGGACACTCGGGTTGTTTCCATGTCTTGGCTGTTGTAACGAAGGCTCTATTTTTAAACAGGTGTCTGTTTGCCTCCTTCTTAACCATTGCACTGCAAACCAAGCTGGTCTATCTGACCAACATCCTGGAGGTGCTGACCAGGGACTTGATGGAACAGTCCAGTAATATGCAGCCTAAACTCATGCTAAGACGTACTGAGTCCGTGGTGGAAAAACTCCTCACAAATTGGATGTCCGTCTGCCTTTCTGGTTTTTTGCGGGTAAGTCTCACATCCTTCCCCCGGCACTGGCAGATGTGAGACAATAGGCAGTTACTTGTCGCAGACGATGATATCTTTGCCAGGATAAGTCCTGAGCTCTCCGTGGCGTCAGCATTCACTTGCTTTTAGTCCTGGCCCTTATGAGGAGAGCGCAGAGGGGAACATAATTGTGTTTGTGTAACTGGCCTATGCAAATGTAATTCGGTTAGAACTTCCTCGGGTACGACTCTTCTTTTCCCTTTGTAAAAACTGGATTGTGGGAAGAACAGTGAACCTGGGGCCTACCCCCTCACAGATGTTTAAGTGCACAAAACCGTGCTGTGATCTATAGGCACAATGTCATACAGCAGAGTTCTAGAACTTTCTTCTCTTGCATAACTGAGATTTTATACCCAGGGACTTCTGAGCCCACCTTCGCATCGTTCACTAACAACCAGAGCCCAGTCGGTCCATTTAAGAAAATGTACTGAGTGGAGGGAATATTTCAAATGCTGAAAAGAACATGCTGTTCTTAGGGCTTCTGGCACCTGGGAAACACCCATTCGCCTACCTTTGTGCTGAAGTAATGACACTCAATTTCCACATTAGAGCAAGTCCCCAAAGAGCCAGCAGCCCCTTGAGTTCACTTTGTTGGGGTCACCGCAAGACCATGGCTGTCTCTAATCGAATTGAATCTTAATATCTTTTGCAATCCACACTTGTGCAGATTCCAGTGGTAAGAGAGTGGACCCTGGAGCTTACTGCTTGTTCTGAATCGAGACTCCACCACCCACTAGAGGCCTTGAGCTGGTTTCTTGACCTGTCTCAACCTTGGTTTTATAACCTGTAGAATTGAAAGACTAATTTAGAGCTGTTCTGAAGCACAGATGAGAAAATGTATGCAGTTGCTTAGCACTGAGTAAGCACTCCATAAATGTTGGCCATTATTATTATAAAATATTAATAGGGAAGGAAGAGTAAGAGTGTTCTGTTGAACCCAATTTTAGTTCAGCCCTCTGTGGCCCCCGGTACAGAAGGTTCTTATCCTTCTTTAATTTCACCAGCCATCCAGATTCCAGCAAAACTGCATAATTGTGTATTTGTAGCTAGTTCCAAAATCTAATTAAACTTTGAATAAGATATACTGCTATGCCACAGGTTTTAACAGTGCTACTTAAGTTTAGTTCCAAAAGCAACACTTTAAATAGACTGTGCTTAGTTTAATGTTTAATGCAATCTTACAAGTAGATGCACGAATTTGTTTTTTTTTTTTAACCAACTCCTTCCTCTCCCAAGGCCATACCCATTTATTAAGATTAATGAAATCTGCCTTCTTTTCTGTTTATGTGGTATAAATCATCATACGCTTTGGGGAGGTGTTCGTCGGTTATTTCTGGGGTGAATTTTTTTGCTTCCAACCATCCTAGCTTCAGTTCCAACTGAACAGGGGCAGCAGGAGCCTCCCGGTTCCTGGGACTTAGTCTTAAAGGCTGATGGCTACCACATCACAGTGCCGAGTACCCGAAGCTCTGGGTTTATCCATGACCTCGTTCACCCATTATCCATCTTTTCTAAGCTCCTCCAGGTAATTCCAAGTGGCCTACAGTTGAGAACCCTGGGGTAGGAGACAGAGCACTGGACTAGGAGTCTTGGTCAGAAGGTGCAAGTTCAGGCTCCATATTCATCCCAGCCCCAGCTAGCTGTGTGTCTCTGGGCATGGCACTTTCCATTGGGCATCTGTTTCCTACCCACCAAATGAGGGGTGTAGCCATTGGTTTTAAATTCCTTTCTAGCTCTTTCTCCTAGGATCTTGTGATTCTTACTCTGAGCCCTCAAGGTTTGGTTGACGCCTTACTCTTGCCACTCTTGAACATTAAAGAGGTGAGGCATTTCGAAAATCTGGCCTCTGAGCTTGAAGGGCCCCCTGGAACAGAGGATTCTGGGTCAGAATTTTGCAATGCTGATTTTAGAGTGTCTTGATCACTTGGAGGTGAGGAGGCGGCATGCTCATTGGGAGGAAGTGGCATTGAGCCAGTGGGCGATGCTTTCGTTTTCAGTGGAATAAATTCCCTCAGCTACACAGGGCCTGCCTTCCCCCACCAGGTCCCGAGGGGGTGTGGGGCTCTGAGAGCCCTCGTCCTCCTGTCCTACCCCAGGAACATTTCACTTGGTGCCACTAGCTCTGTGACCTCCAGGTGACTTCCCCCTTGGAATCTTCCAAGCTCTGGGGTAAAGTAATAAGAATATTACTGACTGCCACTATTGAATGTGCCAGACATTCTGCTAAGAGCTTTACTTAACCTTTTCTCATTTAATCCTCCTGTGAGGTAAATACCTTTATGACCATTTTGCGTATGGGGGAATTGGGGCATACAGAATACATGTGACTTTCTCAGGATCCCACAGGTAGCATGTGACAGCGCCAGGGTTTGAGAGCTCTTAGCCACGCCAATGACTGCCACCCCAGTGAGGCGGGCACCTTCTTACAGGCTTAGGAGAGGACTGAAGGATGGAACAAGATCACGGGCATGAAAGCCTCTGGCTCAGCCAAGACCAGAGTCAAGTCTCACGAATGAAAGGACAGTGAAGGGGCCAGGCTCACTTGCCATCACAGGAAAGGACGGGCAGGGGCGGTTCAGTGAGGTGGTCTCTGCCACGGGCCAGCTTCCTGGGCTGCTGTGTATGCCCTGCTCTAGACAGATGCCTACATGCCCAGCAGGTGCCTAACCTACACATTATGTTCAGTGGTGACCAAGAAACCTTACAGCCCCGTGGTTCCCCTGAGCCAGCCACCTTAGAATCCCCTAAGCCACCTTAGGGAAGGTGTTAAGATGCCCCAGCCTCATCTCCAGAGGTTCCACTTGTCAGTCTAAAGTAGTGCCTGGGCTCCAGAATTTTTACTAGAACCCCAAGGGATTCTCCAGGGTTAAAACCACATGTGTGGGCTGCAGTAGTAGACGAGATGTCACTGATCTCCGTCTAACTGCCCTCGGAGAATTCTGGAGAATTTCCGACTACGGGACCATCGCATCATTAGCTGCACCTCCACGTAGCCCAGGAGAGCACACCTGGCTGCCTGAGTCCAACCTCTGTGGGCACAGCCAGCGCTTCACAAGTGTGCTCAGGCCGTCTCTGATGTGTGCTGGACGGATGGAGAAGTAGAGGTTCTGGGATTGTGGTCAGGACGTTACCCAAGAGGGCAGTGGGAAAGAGAAGAGAGCAGCGCGGTTGTAAACCACTAGATTAGGGAAGTTTCTAAAAGAAATTTAAATGTTGTGTATTAGTTCCAACCGTCGCTCCAGTTGGGAAACTTTTGAAGATTCCACCTCTGTCCTACACTAAGGAACAGACTCAAGGATGTGGGGACAGAGACATGATAAAGGGCCCCAGTGCAGCGTAGGGGGCAGAAGGGGCTAGTGGAAGCTCCAGGACTGGGGAGGGCACATGTTCTCAGAGGAAGTACAAAGGATGGGACAGAGCGGTTGGGGGAACCCATGAGACATAAAAGAAGTCTGACTTTACATGTTCAAGGGAAAGCAGCTGAGCCGTCCAGTGGACTCCATTCAAAGCCAGATGCATTGGCTGTGAACTTGACTTTGTAAACTGGTGCTTTCAACCCTTATCACGTGGTTGGCTTTTCATCATCTCTAAGGCAGTCTGACTTCCTGTTTCTGGCGCTGGCTCTTCCTCCCTCACATATTCAGTTTAATGTCTCTTGATCATAGGAGATTTATTATTTTGCAAATACACTGTAATCGCCCCAGGGCCCCATGCCTTGGGAGGCTGCAGCAGAGGCAGAACACACGAGCTTCCATTTGGGTTGCTCAGAGTCTATTTAAGCACGAAGTGGCTACAAGCTTCAGTAACAGCAGAGGTGACAGCCCTTGTCCAGGAAAAAGTGCACTTGGTAGAAGTGTGGAGAAGAATCCATCAGGATGGGCCGAATGTTTGGTAAAAGCCTTAGGCCGATCGCATTGGCTCCGGTCCAGGGAAAGGAGACGACTCCCATTTGTGGCTCTGCCCCAGCAAAGGTGCTCAATTGGGATGGCATGCTTTGTCTGGGAATGACAAGCTGCATCTGGGAATGTCACAGGACTGGCCTGCACAGGAGCAGGAGAGAAGTTGCAAGATGTGTAACTGGAAGCCAGCCACTTCCTCATGAAAAGCTGTTAACCCAAAGAGCATCCTTCTCAGCAAATGTCTCAAGTGTTACGATGTTTATTCTGGTTACCAAGGCTAATCATTGAGCATTTTTTTCTTTTTTTATGAAATGTACTGAGGTGACGTTGTTTAATAAAATTATATAGGTTTCAAGTGTACAATTCTATAATACAGCATCTCTCGATTGCATTCAGGGTTCACGACCCAAAGTCAAATTTTTGAAAATGCCATTTATTTTGTTTTTCTAAAAAAAAAACCCCACAAAAACAAACAAACAAAAAACGGCAATTAAATAGGAACATAAACACAGGTTAAAACTCTGCATCTACTCACTCTTCTTAGGCATTAGCTAGCTGATGACCATTCGTGTACATACAGAGAGAGACTTCATCATACAGGAAGTATCTACAGTGTGCATTTCATGTTATTGCCGAGTGTGCGTGTGTGTGTGTGTGTGTGTGTGTGTGTGTTGGGAGAGGATGCAGTTTCCTGAGGTTTGCTCCCAATCCTAAATAGAGCAATATGTATTTCCTTGGGCGTTTCCTGTTGTTTGTTAGAAAACACTGCCTCCTGTCTCCTGCCCTACTGCCATAAAATGAAACTTGAATTCTTTGAAAAGTACAGTGGATTCCACAGAAAGCTAACTGTCGCTTTTGTGTCTTTTCCAAGGAAACTGTTGGAGAGCCGTTCTATTTGCTGGTGACGACTCTGAACCAGAAAATAAACAAGGGTCCTGTCGATGTAATCACTTGCAAAGCCCTGTACACCCTTAATGAAGACTGGCTGCTGTGGCAGGTTCCAGAATTCAGCACTGTGGTATGTTTGTGCTCAAGCTTTCCATCCAGACTCGGAAATAGCCTGTGTGGGAGTTAGAGAGTGTGGTTGGGGGTGGTGGTGGGGGGGGGGTCACTTCAAATGAAATGATACCATTCCTACTTGCAGGAAGCCTCAGATGTTTAGTTAATTAAAAACAGTAGTTGATAAAATATTAACACGTGTTCACATAATAGATTGTAATTACTTGGATTGGGGGAGAAAGTATTGTAATGATGCCTGGGGTACTCATCAATTTCCAAAGATTTTAATATCAAGATTGCTTATAGCTTTCAGCAGCGTCAAAGGAAATGCAAAGTACTCCCCATTCAGCACTTATAATTGCAATCAGAATTTCTCAAATGGCTCTCTGCTCTGGAAGACAATGTGTGAAGATATATTTCAACCAAATTGAGGCCGCCTTATTTTAGAACAATAACAAAAGACAAATCCCCACTGTGTTCCCCACGCAACATGATGCCCTCACTTTGTTTTCATGGATTAGTTACAAATGTTTGGTATCGTGTGCTTAATGTCTGTGATCTCATAGATATTTTTAGAGGAATGCTGTAAATCATTACAGGAAGGTGATTGCCAGGAAGGCGGAGGGTTTTCGCCCATTTGAGAACTTCCTTTTCACCCATCCCCGCCCCACCCACCCTCTTCATCTTCCTAAAGGGAGAGGGACCAATTTCTTGTACATACCGGAATTTCAGAGAACCCAGTGTGGCAAGTATCTCCAAAATTACTTAGGAAGATTCTCTGCTTTTCTGTTAATAGAGACTTGGAAAAGAGATTGCTGTGTTTTGGTTAGATCTTTAGCTTTATGGAGACTCTGGGCTTCTTCACAACCTCATTAGTGGAGAAGGAGGCAAAAATCACAGTGAGGTTTTGGTATTGCTCAGAGAGAGAGCTGAGTCTCCTGTGGCTTTTCTCTGGATGGCAAGCCTGCAGTGTCATCCGGGAAGAATTCATTCCCTAATCAGAGAAGGCACCATGTCTCTGTAGACCGTGCTGCTGTTATGTTCTCTGGTGGGAGAACAGCCCACAGATCTTGGACACAGGCAGGTGTCACTCACCCTGCACCACGCCCCACTGCCATCTGCGCCATGGGAAGTGAGCAGAAAGTCGACAGTTCTGTCTTCTGCCTATATACACTGTCTGAGGAGAGGCAGTGGGGTGCAGTGGCTTGCAAACTTTAGTATGCGTCAGAATCACCTAGAGAGCATACGCACCAATTGCAAGGCAGCACCTCAGAGTTTCTAAGTCAGTAGGCCTGGGGTGTGGCCTGAGAATTTGCATTTATAAAGAGCTCCCTGCAGACACTGCTGGTCCAGGACCACACCTGGAGAACTATTGGTGTAATGGTTAACAGTGCTAACTCTGGAGCCAGGCACGTTTGGATCCTGCCTGTGTCACCTGCTAGCTGTGTGACACTGGGCACGTTTTGAAACTTCTCTGTGCCTCACTCTCCTCCGTAATATGGAGATGATGCTCATGGTGCCTGCCTGTCTCATGGGATGTTGTGAGGATTAAAAGAGTCAGTCTTCTGTAGAACACTTAGAGCATTGCCTGGCGCATGAGTACAATGTACAGATTTATTCAATTTAATTCCCATCTCTTCCAGCGCTTGTTAGCGATGCAGACCCAGATAGATCAATGCTTGGGCCTTCCCTCGTGATTGGTTAAATCAGAGTCTCCGAGGACGGAGACCAGGCATAAATAGGCTTGTTTTTGTTGGTGGCGGTGTTTTTTAACACTCCGGGTTATTCTAATGTGCGTCCTGCATGGAGTAGTACCCCACTTGGAGAACAAAAGCTGAACTTTGCATTCGAGCCTACTGTCTCTCCTTCCATTGATCCTGAGTTTGTCTTCACACCCAGGGCCTTGGTCCTAACCCAGTGCTTTCACTCTGAAACATTTTAGAAGCCCCACAGGTTCCCAAAGAGAAATATGTGCATGTAAATATAGGTCGGGGGATCCAGCAGTAATTTACTCTCAGGAAAACATGAGCCCTGACTGGAAGGAGAGGGACAGAGAAGATGGGACTAGGAGTGGGGAAGAAGTCAGATGCCTGAAGGAACTTTTGAGGTTTAAGTCTTTTTTAATACTTTACATCTGAATACTTTTTTTCCCTTTCATTTTGAAACACTATTTATTTCACAGTCAATTAAGACCATGTGTGTCTGGTTTGTTAACACTCAACTCATCATCAAAATGTTTCTTGATGTTGAAGCAATTCATGTGGACTCTTGGATCTTTCTTTTTTCCCCCTTGATAGCCACTGGGGAAAAGACTAATGGAAAATTATGATTTTAGATATCCACATTCATCTTCCTTTTCAAATATGGATTTGCGATTAGATATCGAGAGTTGAAACTGGAAAAAGGATGGGCCACTTCTTTCTAGGGGCCTTGCCTTGGACAGTGATGTTTAATGCCTTTTATTGGACCTGTCCCAACTTCACTTTCATGGTGGATGATCATACTCAAAGCTCCAGAGGAGGCACATGATCCGGTCTATGCTTGGGTGACAAAATGTTAGAGGAAGGTCAATATAAAAAAATTAAAGTTTTTCATTTCCTTTCAGGCAAGTTCCCCCAGCCTTAACCATCACATCTGTCTTCTCCTCCTCCCCCTCTTTCTCACTTTAATCCCCCCTCTGAGGCATGTCCACCCAGTGGTTTGAAGTCTTGATTTTCTAAATTTGCCTGAGGTTGTTTAAGTAATTGAAAACCAAAGTGTGGCGAACATACTTGACAGAGAGAGAAAGTGTGTGTATGGGGTGCATGCGTGCGTGTAAATTCTTTCAAGGAAAGAAAAGTTGGAGAAAAATCAGAAGCAGCTGCCTGACAATCTGAAATGACAACCTGGTGCTGTGACAGGGACACATTTAAAAGGAAGCCCCCAAACTCCTGTTTACCTAAATGCTCAGAAATACAGCACCTCATCTAACCACCTAAAAATTAGGTTTCACACTTCTAAGATTAGAATGTGTTCTCCCTGAGGTGTGGGGTGTTTTCTAGAACATGAAGACACCTTGCCAGTTTCTTATACATGAAATCATTATACTAACAAATGGACTCTGGGAAGTAATTCTTTGTTTGCTGCATCCTGGGAGGAAAATTCCTCCATGTTTTCTCAAACTTAAGCTGAGCCACATAGAGTCACACTTACTCAAGCACCGTAAGAAACCTTTCTTCTCTATCAGGGCATTGCAGGCTGGTGTTCAATGAGGCAAACCGTCCTGACACTGCTATCTTCCTGAACACTGGCGTCAGGGGAAGGTTTGTACACATGCAGGACTCGAGTCTTCCTCTACTCCCCAGGGATTCGGATTTCACAGCTAGAAGAAGAATAAACCATACTGATGGGAGGCTTTTCCTCCTTTGCAAAATGTTAGGCATGTTCGATTTTATTGCTGGAGGATTTTGGGCCCTGAGCATGTGCTGTGTCCAGAGAATGAATTCAGAGCAGATTGCCTGAAACTTCTAAGGAGCGAGTGAAGACCTGAGGATTTCAGTTCCAGGAAAGTGTACTACAGGGGAGAAAGGACATTTACTTTACTTCCAGGAGGAGATGAGAAAACCCAGTAACTCGTAGCAAGTGTGCTGAATTAGCAAGAGAAGTTTGACTTGTAATCAAAGCGAAGCAAGAAATGGTTTTTTGAACTCTTAAACCCAGGAAATGAGCCTGCCAATCGGCTGTATCTGCGAGATAGCATCTTGGCATCCTGGCCAACGGTGTTCCTACAAACATATTATTGCCCTCATTCTCATATCTACAAGAACGTCTTTACGATTATTAGAAATTCTTGAAAAACCACACATCCATGCCTGCAGAAACCTTAATGCCTCTACAATGATCTATTGAAGGTTGATGGCAGCCCATACCAGTCTGTCTTTTTCCTCCTAGTAATTACCATTTTGGGGACCATCATGTTTACTAAAGTATTTCCTATAGAGCAGAGCTCTAGCTACCTCTCGGAAGTTTCTCGTCCACATACTTCCTTTAGCATATTGGCTCATCACCACTCCCAGCTCCTTCTGTTCCATTCAGTTTGTCCTTTTGGAAGATCCATTATCCCCTTAATTAAACAACCCACTGTCCCGATTAAGTCATTCTCTGTTACTTCAATTACATTCTATTGTTCATTAAATCCTGATGTTTTCACTTCAGCAATTTTGTTTTTAATACTCCTTGTGTTTGTGGAGAAACAGTGAAGGTAATTAACAATTCTTGAGCTTTTTTACCCTTTTTCTCCCTACCATAGTGCAAATCATTTCCATTATGACTTGCAACAATACTGAAACCATTACTACCTTCATAGTTACTATTCTGAGCTTCCCAATCAAAGAAATGAAACTATTTTTTTATAATCATTTTAGGTAAGTCATTTCTTAGTTGATAGCAGTGGAAAATGAAAAACGAACATTAAATTGGTGCTTTAAATGACTTTTCTCTTCATACCCTTTCTTCTCACACCCATCATCGTAGAATTGGAAAATAATTTAGTTACCTAAACACAAAAATATTTAATTTTCTTCTTTATGACTCAAATGTGACTCTATTATTTCATAAAGGATCATTATTTAGACTTGTCCTCAGCGAATGATGACTTTTATAGCAAATCATAATAGGTATAAAAGGAATTTTTTATTTTTTTTTAGAATTGTCTTTTCTGGCATTGTCAGTATTCCATTTGAAGTTACTGTTACCTAGAGCAGGGATCAGCAAACAATGGCCTGTGAGCCAAACGTGGTCCTGCTGCCTGTTGTTATCAATAAAGTTTTATTGGAACACAGCCATGCCCATTCATTTACAAATTTGAGTAGTTGTAACAGAGATCAGACAAGCTGCAAAATCTTAAATATTTACTATCTGGCCTTTCACAGAAAGTTTGCCAGCCCGAAGCTAGAGCTTGATACAATAGAGCAAAAGAACTAGAACCCGCCCTTCCACCAATCCCAAGAGCCTGGGCCTCTTTCCTCTTCTGGGGTACAGCAGTGGAAGTGACTTGCCTCTGTCCGTAAATCTGAAACTCATCACTCAGCTTTGCCAAAAAATAAAAAAAACTGTGAAATACTCATATTAAACCTAAAATACTGAAATCAATAATTTATGCCTAAATCAGCCAAGGTTCTCCCTTGATTCTAGCATGAACAAATGTGAGCAAATGGTAGCAAGTGTAGAAAAATTTGTGAGAGAAACTTAAATTTGAGGAAACCGCTCCATTAATTTTTTTTTTTTTATTCAAAATGGAAAAGGCTTTTTTCCCTCATTATTTTGTTAGGGGGCAAAGTATTACGTTGATTAGATTGGTGCAAAAGTAATTGCGGTTTAAAAGGTTAAAAGTAAATGCAAAAACCGCAGTTACTTTTACACCAACCTAATGCTTTTATCCAGGAAGCTCTAGGCTCTCCATCTTTAGTGGGGACAGGAAAAGGAGGGTGGAGAGGGGAGGTCAGCAGGCAAGAACAACACTGGAGGGGGCGTCTGGTAGTCCTGCGGACTCTGGCTTGAGAAAAACCTCAGCTCAGAAGCTTTTCTGAGACTTGCCCTTCTAACTCTGGGCTCTTGCTGCTTCTCCTGAACTTCTGGAAGTCAGTCTCTCCCACTGTCTGTCTGATTCAGTTTGCTATTAAAACCAGACTTTCCTCTTGACCTTTATTTGGCTCTAAGATGAAATTAGAAATACATTTATAGGTTTTTTGTACTGAAAGCAATAATGGCCAAAGACTTTTTATGATAAAGTTGCCGGTTTGTAACAAATTATTTTAAAATTACTGTCTAGGCACTATAAGGTATTACAGAAAGGATGCAGCATGTCCCTGTCCTTCTTAGCTAAGAACGTGGTTGAGGAGTAAATGAGGTGGCTGGATCACCTTTCCTACCCCCCCATCTCCTGCACCAAAGTGTAGGGAAAGTGTGAAAAAATGCCTCTTTCTTTGCTTTTGACTTTTCCCAGCCCCCTGCAGCCATATTTTTTCTACCTCCTCAATATCCAAAACCACTAAGTTGTGTTAAAGGATGCTGGGTAAAGCGGCCAGGTAGCCAGTGGGCAAGAACGTGGCTGTATGTCCACGTGCTGTGTGGCTTAGTGTAGAAGGGATGGGGTTTGGAGTCTGACTATCCTGGGTGTGAATCTGGACTCAACCACTTTACTAAGTGGCTGTGTGACCTTGGGCAAGTCACTCAACCTCTGTGAACCTATTTCCTCATCTATAAACAGGTAATTAAAATCTCACCGTGTACATTTGTTATGAGATCAGAAAATAGTATATGTAAGATGTCTCTGTCATGCCCCGCACAGAGTAGATGCTTATTAAATATTTATAATTTTTTTTTTGTCTGAGCTATTTTTCTTATCAACTCTAAGGTCTACTAAGCAGAGAGTATCCCCTCACCATTCTTTTTGGGAGGTTATTTATTGATAATGGGGGGATGCATTGAGGTGGTTAGCTGAATCCACTGTCACTAAAAGCTTATGTTACTATTAAAAATGTTACCCATCACTTCAGTATGCGGCATTTACAACCTATGGCAGACAGTATCCCATTGGACAGATGTGAACTGGAGACCACAATGATTGATAAACCTGAACAACGACCTACCTAAAGGGGTTGGTTCGTGACATGCTACAAAAACACTAGGCCCTTCTAATCTGGTCTTTCTCTGGGTTCTGGGCCATGTGTCTTCCAAATAGCCTTGCCCTTGTAATAACCCGTCTTGGTAAGAGGCTTGTTTCTGAATCCATTGGGATGCAATTCCCCTGCAAGAAATGGGGACGCAAGATACCTGTGGCTTAAGCAACAGAGAAGTCTATTTCTCTCCCCCATGAAGTTCTGGGTGAGCAGTCCAGGGCTGGGGGGTGCCTCCGCTCTGGGCCGTCCTTGCAGACAGACCCAGGCTCTTTCTCCCTTGTTGTCCTCAGGTCACCTGCTGGTCTAAGGTGTTTGCTCACCCCTAGCCTCCTTCCACACTGCAGCCAGCAGGATATAAGCAGGGCTGGAGGAAAGGGGACAGGTGGTCACCAGCTGTCTTTTAAGGATGTTTCCCAGAGGCTGCCACAGAACACATCCACTGAATCTCATGGGCCAGCACTTGATCACACGACCATACGCAGCAGCCGCAGAGGCTGGGGAAGGTTGTCTTTATTCTGGGCGAATGTGAGCTCCATCAAAATGCGTGTGGTGGGACTCCAGCCCTGGGGTTGCTGCCGATTCACTGGGTTCCATGACACGCCAAGGTAAGGAGGTGAAGCCTCCTCTAGCAGGCTGCCCAGTCCAGCCTGTCTGCTCTGATTGCATCTATGAGGACCTCAGGCACATGGAGACTGTCCTCTGGAAGTCTATCGCCTTGCTTGACCTTTTGGATTCCAAGTTAAAAGTGTGGACATATCCTCATCATTACCCTCATCAGCTCTGCAATCCTGGACACATTTCTGATATTCTTGTGTCTCAGTTTCTTCATTCATTAAATGAAGCTCGTAATAGAGCCCATTTCATAGAGATTTTGTGAGGATTCAGTGAATTAGCAAAGCATTTAAGACAATTCCCAGGACATGGTACATGTTCAACCATGCTTGCTATTATTATTAGAAACTTAAAACAGTGCTCTCTTCTTCACCTTTTGTTTCTATAAAGAGTACAAGGCTTCTGAGATGGCAGGTGGTGCTTTTGGAAAGGCAAGCATAGGTATTCAAGTCCTCCACCCTTCATTCTACCCAAAGGAAGTGAGATTCTTTATGTAGACTTCCTGACCTTGTAACCTGAGTACAAGATTGAAGCTTGCTGCTCACCAGTCTAATTAGATTGAAGCCAAGTATCTCCATGGTTCAGAGCCTTCCTCACGTACTGCTGCACATGCAGTTCCCTTCCAGACCCAATTCAAATGTCCCTTCCTCCATGCAGGCTTCCCTGATTTCTCTCCCTTTAAAGTCCCTCCTCCAATCTAGAGTAACATCTTTGTGAACCTCTAAAGCACTTCATCTATACCTATTTTCTACCTGGTATCAGAATTAGTTGTGTGTATGTATCCCACAGTTGTTCTACCAGTCTTCAAATACTTCCCAGGCAGTATCAGAGCCAGGTATTCCTTTGTATATCTGTACTGCCCTGCAATAGATGCAATAGAGGTGTGTCCGTGATTGGATTATATCACAGCATCAACAAGGTGTGCCCTGTCAGTCTGTGTGTATTCAGCTGTCAGTAAGGGAAAAATCTGACTACTGGTGCCTGAAATAGTAAGAATTGCATCCTAGAGCAGGAAGTCTGGAGGTAAGTAGCCCCGAGGCTCGCACTTCACTCAGTAGTGTCAGGGCTCTCAGTCACCATCTCCATCTCCTTTTGGCTTTGCCTCGTAGTCACAAAATAGCTGCCACAGCTCTAAGCACTGCTGTCCTCCTTTTATGAGAGTAGAAACCCTTTCCGTTTATGTCTCATTGGATGGAATGGGGTTACAGGACCAGTTCCTGTGAAGGAGAAGGGAGTTGCCACGAGCCATGTTTCCTAACCTAATCTGGCCCACTGAGGTCGATACCTGGCTTCCGTTAACAAAGGAGGAGAGATGGCTGCTGATTGGACAACCATCCATATCTATTGCCCAGCTTTGCTGATGCTTTTTTGCCAAGGAAATAACGACCACCAGTGCTGTTCTTCTTAACAGAAGGGTGGATTTCTGGTGAAGACGCTGGTATACATTTTACAGCACTTTAGCTTTTCGTAGGTATTGAAAATTAATCACCATCCCATAAATTTGGACCACATTTAGTTTACAAAACATTTTCATTTCCTGGAAGCTAGGATCACCAAGTGTTGAAGAATGTGGGGATAGAGTACCTGCTTCTACCGTCTTCTTGTGAGTGTATACAATTTACTTAACCTCTCTGTGCCTGAAGTGCTCATCAGTAAAATAGGAATAATAATAGAATCTATGTCATAGGACTGTTTCTGAGACTCATTTACATATAATACACACACACATCATTTCCAACAGTGCTTGGCACACCGGAAGCGCTCCTTCATTTGCTATTATTACATCTTATTGTTCAGTCACTCCTTTGAGATAGGAGCAATGAGAATTTTAGGGCTCAGAGATGTTAGATGGCTTGCCTACACTCCCACAGCTGGTAAGGAACCGGAGAAGGGGATGATGCCAATGTTCAGAGCCTTCAGCCTCCTTGAATCCCTTGTGAACACTTCCCGAGGGTGACAGAGCTGCCCTTGGTGGCTGACTATTGTGTCTCAGGTGATGCTTTCTTTCTCAAGTACAATGTGAATTACACAGTTCTCTGAGAACAAGGACTGTGTCTTAAGGTCTGTCCTACACCCAGCCCCTAACAGGGAGCAGGGCACAGGGGAGACTCGGGTTAAATGGGTCTTGATGGGGAGCTGGTGTGTCCATGATGGACCTTCCCAATGGGGAGCAGAGGTCCAATGTGTGCTTTCCAAGCCCGGGGTGGGGGTGCAGGGGCAGGTCCCATGCTGAGAGCCTGACTGCACTCAGGCTCTAGGAAACTACGGTCTGAGTACTAAGCGTTAGCAGCATAAAAAATGAACACAAATCAATTTGTGTCTGAATTTACTCTCAGAATTCCCTGTGGACTCTATAAAATGCCATTTTACCTTTTATCCACCCATCTAGCTGTGGAGGCAGTGGCAGATTTACATTATTTTACATCCAGTAAAGATTTTTTTTTCCTTTTGGTTATGTTTTTAAGAAGAACATTCATTGCCTATAAAGAGGTGTTTTTGTTAAAAACAATAGTGCCCGTTAGGTAGTCACAGTGTTATTTCACAAATACCTATAAAAACTGCAAAACAAGCTGGGATCGCTGGAGCTCTGATTAAAAGGTGCTTTCTATTCATCTTTATCTTTGGGAGGCCTGTGACATCACTGATCTACCCTTACTCCCAGTGAGGAGACCAACATGTAGGAAAATATGGGGAGACGCAGGCAAGTCTACTTAGACTGCAGGACGAGCCTTTACCGCTCCCGCCCCCACCAGAGCCCCCGTTTGTACTGGGGAACCTAGCTTAGGACCTCACTTACAGCCTGATCTAAGACATGGCTCCTGGAGGTCTGGAGGGTTCTGGGCTGTAGGTGGGATGAGGAGGAACGAGGGAGAGTCAGGGTGGCATGGGGAGGGACCTGTACCCGTGTGGTTCGTGGCACCAACTTGGCACTTAGGAGCTGTGTCCCTGGAGCAAGTTACTTGGCCCCTCTGTGCTTCAGTTTCCTCACTCTAAAATGGGGATAATAATTATACAACCTCCATCCCCAGGATACTGAGAAGATTAAGAGAAGTATGTCTTGAAACGCCTCTGGCAGATTGTCTAAAAAAGGGAGGCATGGCAGAGGACTCTGGCGTAAGGCGTCCCCTCGATGCTTCTTTCCTGACAGTCTGCCACTAGTTGCCCTTCTCACCAAACACTTGCTGCCTTCTTTCCCACTCAGTGTTTCGGGTTTGCACCCCTTCCCAGTGGGAGACTGGCCCAAACACCAATGTGCTCTGAGCACAGGCAAGGAAGCAAGTCTGTTCTGGGAGGAAGGGAACTCACACGAGCCAGACTGGGATCACTGCTTAACCTCATGTTCAGGTTCCACTGATTCACTCTTAATCAGTTGGTTCGGGTTGGACCAACGTGTACTCTTGCATGGTTGGAAACAGGATTGTAGGGGGTTCACAGGCGTGAACCCCTGAGAACCTCCCCAGAGTTCAGAGCCCCTTTTCCATGTCATCGGTCCATAAGTCACATCATGCCAGACTCTGTGCTAAGGGCTCCGTGGTTAATTAAATTCATCCTCACAGGAACCCTGGGAGGCAGTTACTATTATTCCCACTTTGTAGGTGAGAAAACCAAGTTAGAGAGGTCACCCAGCTGGATGGTGGTAGGCTGAGAGGTCACCCAGCTGGTTGGTGGTAGGCTGAGACGGCACCCAGCTGGTTGGTGGTAGGCTGAGAGGGCACCCAGCTGGTTGGTGGTAGGCTGAGACGGCTCCCAGCTGGTTGGTGGTAGGCTGAGAGGTCACCCAGCTGGTTGGTGGTAGGCTGAGACGGCTCCCAGCTGGTTGGTGGTAGGCTGAGAGGTCACCCAGCTGGTTGGTGGTAGGCTGAGAGGTCACCCAGCTGGTTGGTGGTAGGCTGAGAGGTCACCCAGCTGGTTGGTGGTAGGCTGAGAGGTCACCCAGCTGGTTGGTGGTAGGCTGAGAGGTCACCCAGCTGGTTGGTGGTAGGCTGAGAGGTCACCCAGCTGGTTGGTGGTAGGCTGAGACGGCACCCGCTGGTTGGTGGTAGGCTGAGAGGTCACCCAGCTGGTTGGTGGTAGGCTGAGACGGCACCCAGCTGGTTGGTGGTAGGCTGAGAGGGCACCCAGCTGGTTGGTGGTAGGCTGAGAGGTCACCCAGCTGGTTGGTGGTAGGCTGGGAGGTCACCCAGCTGGTTGGTGGTAGGCTGGGAGGTCACCCAGCTGGTTGGTGGTAGGCTGGGAGGTCACCCAGCTTTTTGGTGGTAGTTGGGAGGTCACCCAGCTGGTTGGTGGTAGGCTGGGAGGTCACCCAGCTGGTTGGTGGTAGGCTGGGAGGTCACCCAGCTGGTTGGTGGTAGGCTGGGAGGTCACCCAGCTTTTTGGTGGTAGCTGGGAGGTCACCCAGCTGGTTGGTGGTAGGCTGAGACGGCACCCAGCTGGTTGGTGGTAGGCTGAGACGGCACCCGCTGGTTGGTGGTAGGCTGAGAGGTCACCCAGCTGGTTGGTGGTAGGCTGAGACGGCACCCAGCTGGTTGGTGGTAGGCTGAGAGGGCACCCAGCTGGTTGGTGGTAGGCTGAGAGGTCACCCAGCTGGTTGGTGGTAGGCTGGGAGGTCACCCAGCTGGTTGGTGGTAGGCTGGGAGGTCACCCAGCTGGTTGGTGGTAGGCTGGGAGGTCACCCAGCTTTTTGGTGGTAGTTGGGAGGTCACCCAGCTGGTTGGTGGTAGGCTGGGAGGTCACCCAGCTGGTTGGTGGTAGGCTGGGAGGTCACCCAGCTGGTTGGTGGTAGGCTGGGAGGTCACCCAGCTTTTTGGTGGTAGCTGGGAGGTCACCCAGCTGGTTGGTGGTAGGCTGAGACGGCACCCAGCTGGTTGGTGGTAGGCTGAGAGGTCACCCAGCTGGTTGGTGGTAGGCTGAGAGGTCACCCAGCTGGTTGGTGGTAGGCTGAGAGGTCTCCCAGCTGGTTGGTGGTAGGCTGAGAGGTCACCCAGCTGGTTGGTGGTAGGCTGAGAGGTCACCCAGCTGGTTGGTGGTAGGCTGAGACGGCACCCAGCTGGTTGGTGGTAGGCTGAGACGGCACCCAGCTGGTTGGTGGTAGGCTGAGACGGCACCCAGCTGGTTGGTGGTAGGCTGAGAGGGCACCCAGCTGGTTGGTGGTAGGCTGAGAGGTCACCCAGCTGGTTGGTGGTAGGCTGAGAGGTCACCCAGCTGGTTGGTGGTAGGCTGAGAGGGCACCCAGCTGGTTGGTGGTAGGCTGAGACGGCACCCAGCTGGTTGGTGGTAGGCTGAGACGGCACCCAGCTGGTTGGTGGTAGGCTGAGACGGCACCCAGCTGGTTGGTGGTAGGCTGAGAGGTCACCCAGGAGGTTGGTGGTAGGCTGAGACGGCACCCAGCTGGTTGGTGGTAGGCTGAGACGGCACCCAGCTTGTTAGCAGTGAGCTGGGATTGAACCCAGGAGCCTGACTCCGGAGGGAATGGTCTGCATGCTGGCAGCATCCTCTTTCCTCTGACAGGTACTAACATGGGGTCAGCGTCCAAGCTGTTCAACACCAGCTGAGTCTTTGTTTCCAAATAAAAGCATGCCAACAATAAACAGTAATAAGTTATATGAAATAATAACTTATAACTATTACAATTGTCATTGGGCCCTTCCCAGCAGCCTAGCCCTATACCAAAGCCTTCGGCAGGCCTTATCTCATTTAGTCTCCATTAACAACACTAGAAGCCCGGTACTGTTATTATACCCACTTTAAAATTGTTAAACCTAAGAGCCCCATTCTCCACAATATTTGTGTTTTCATTTTTTGTTTTAACAGTTTTCAGTAATCATTTGTTCCCTCATCACAATCAGGCTCAAAAACGTTAAATAATTGCACATTTTACACCATATCCAGGTCCCTCTGACTCCATGATTACCAAGGAGCCTTAGAATCTAGGTTGTCTGCTATGCTAATTACAAAATACTCCTAGCATGTGCGTGACTCAGTTTCCCCAAGGACCCGTAGTTAAGTAAACTTTGTTGTTTTAGGTGTATGCATCTGTTCGTAGACAAAATAAACCTGAAATTGCTTTTAAATTCATTTTGAAATATTCCCTAGTTCCGTGTTTTCACACATTCACAAAGGCCATACTTCCTCCATTTGCCTGATTCTGAGACTGGGAGAATGTCAACTGACAAAAAGGCACTGAAATGGAAAATAATTAATGCCAGGATTATGGTGCAGGGTGGGGATCTCAGTGTTTTAATGAGGGCTCGGGAATCTGATGGAAGACGTTGAAAGTGGAGGGGGAGATGAACGTAGCCGAAATTAATTCTGCATATTAGAAAGTGACCTCATCTGTGTGATCAATACGGGAACCTCGTAATCCTTCCTGTCACCTGGAACTTCACTTCTGGGTCTCGGTGGTCCTGTTAATAACAAGATAGTCACCAATTTGTCATCATCTACTGTGCAACCTTTCCAAAATATTTTTTTTAGGATGAAATTAGAAATCACTATGTTGATAATATTTATGAGTATATGTATTTTACTCTCAAATGTATTTATTCAATGCTTGCTCTGTAATGAGAGTTTTAACTTTCTGTTCTCCTTTCCATTATCCCCGAAAAGAATGGATTATGGAAAAAAGATGAAAGTAGCATAATGCAACAGGGTGTTTGCTAATGTGCTGTTGGAGGTATTAGTAGGACTCGCTGAGGTTTGTGTCTTTTATGAATGCCTTTCAGATGGCAATTACCTAATAGACTTGGAAACCTGTTTATATTCTTGCAGGCGTTAAACGTCGTCTTCGAAAAAATCCCAGAAAACGACAGTGCAGATGTCTGTCGGAATATTTCAGTCAATGTTCTTGATTGTGATACTATAGGCCAAGCCAAAGAAAAGATTTTCCAAGCATTCCTCAGCAAAAATGGCTCTCCTTACGGACTTCAGCTGAACGAAATCTGTCTTGGTAAGGCGGCGATGCGGGAGCCATTTTGTCCCAGTCCCTGATGACCATCCCTCCTACCCCCCCACCCCACCCCCACAGGGACTGCCTGGGTGTTCCCAGAGGGCATGTCTGGAGCCCACGAGACTGCTTTGCTCTCCGGAGAGCATCACGAGTCTTCTTAGGAAGCAGAATCCTTCAAAGATGCTGGTTTTTTAAATATTGTGCTTGTAAATGAGATTCATGAGATCGACAACCCTGAAGACTGAATGGATTCACCTTGCATCAGGAAGTACAGAAAGGAGTACACCCCCTGCCCTCTGCATGTGTTGCGTTTCACGTTGGCATTTGATTTGTTTGTTGTGATACCCAGTGTGCCATTAGTGAGTGGCCCAGACTCTGGGTGTTAACTCCAGCACGCTGGAAAGGTCATCTCCTCTCTGCCAATCGCCTCCTGCATTAAGCATACATACCCTCCATCCTGCCCCAGCATGAAGCAGCATCTGCTGTGCATTCATTTTCGGGCCCTATTGGTATACTGCAAAGGAGAGCATATGCGTGAGCGAGCTACCAGGGCTCCACTTCACTCAGATGTTCATCAACATTTTCAAGTTGAGCTCCGTGCAGCCCTCCCAGGAGACTGTCATGGGATTTTATAGCAGATAATGGGACAGGAAAGAAGAGTAAAATCACAGCAGTGACAGCATAACAAGGTTCATCTCCCCTCCAACTACAGTTGTAGCCTCCACTAAACAGGCAATTAAATTCATCCCACCCCACCCTCCAAGTCAAAGCTCCTGCTGCAGGGCCACTGAGGGAAGCCTGGGGACAGGGTCTGGCAAATTTGAATGAAACCATGTAAATGTGTAGCAACTGCGTGACCCGGCTTTAAAGTAGAGCTGCTAAGGCTCCTCTCTTCTGTTTCCTTCCCTTGGATAGACTGTTGGGTACTCGAAGACCAGTTCAGCTCATTGGTTAGATACAGGGTCAAAGGGGCAGCCCCAGCCAGGAAACCACGGTGTGACCCGTGCCATCCTTGCTCTGAGCCTCCCTCTCTCAGGGGAGGAGATGGGCACACAGAGGCCAGGACCACAGGAAACCAGCCCAGTGGCCTCAGTCCTGCCACGGCCAAGTCTGGGTAGCCCTCCCAGCATGCCTCTGGCCTCCCGATGTAGGAAGGTGGGGAGCAGCACAAGCCAACCAGAAGCTCGCCGTGGAGTCTGATAGTAAATGGGACACAGCATACCAACCATGTCAGCCTTCCGCATGTCTGCTGATCTTCCAAACTGCCTCCAAGGCTGGCCTCGGAAAACCAAGGCAAAGCCTTAGAAACCAGCCATAAATTGTACTGCAATCCAATACCAGAAGCAGCTCTGCTCACACCTCTCGTGCAGAGGCTCACAAACTCAGATGCTCAAAGAGGCAGGAAGTACCATACTTAGGGGTGTGGGCCTGTCAAGGATAAGACAAAACGATGGGCCCGACTTCATAGGGAAAAGACATGCCATCTAAGGGGCCAGTGCCACTTAGCTTCAGCCGAAGCCGGGCCTGTGTTGTCAGTGTTGCCAGATGGTCCCATTTTTTAAAGGGTTTTCCCTTTTAAAAAAAAGGGAAAACCAAAGTCCAAATTTCTATGTGCAACTCTGATCATTAAATGTTGGTGCTGAATTGACATTAAAATAATAAGAAGTGAAAGATGGTACAGGTTCACAAAAAGAGAAAACACACGTCTGTGGGCCACACTCTGACCCTAGGGCACAGCTGGCAACCTCTGTGAAGCAGTCTGACCCGGTGTTTTAGGATGTTAGCCCGCCAATACCCCTCGCCCAGGGACCTCACAGCACGTCTGCTTGTGAGCACACAAACCCACGCATGTGAGCACACTGACTGGCTTTGGGAATTTTCTGAAGAGCTGGCGTTAGGAAGAATGCCTCTGGGAGGCATTATTTTTGTCTTCGTTTGGCTTTACTTCCAGGCCGAGTCTCAGAGTAAAAGCTTCAGGGAAAAGTAGTCTTAAAAGTCAAGCCCTAAATATAAAACGAAACAAACAACAAACTCAGACGACCGGCCTGGCTGAAAGATCTCTGAGCCTTCAAACCAATATTTACCACTTTATTTAAGTTTTGTGTATTTATGAAGAGCATTTGCAAAAGTGACAGGGTAGCATTTAAAATGTCTCTTTGTAATTTTGAAAGACAACGAAATGCTCTTTTTTGTGTGTGTGTTTTTCCCTCCAGAGCTTCAGGTGGGCACCCGGCAGAAAGAGCTCCTGGACATTGACAGCTCCTCCGTGATTCTTGAAGATGGAATCACCAAGCTAAATACCATTGGCCACTATGAGGTAAGAGCAAGATCGAGGCCCCATGTCCCCGTCCTCACCCCCAGTCCTCACTGCACCCTGCAAATTCTCCAGCACCATGTAAATCCTCTTAGAAAATTACAGGACTCCCAGCCATTTTCCAGAATAGTTTGCAGACTTTCTCTGGGACTGGTTTCCTCAGTTGCTCATTTGGAAGGGCTCGTGGGCTACTGGTTCCCCTCGACCTTTCTCTCTCAAAGCTTTGATTTTCATGGGAGCCGACTGCTCTCCACCCTGCAGTTTAGGTGAGAAACCTCCCCTTTACGAGATCCTCTGGCCTCTCACAGCTTGTTCCTCAGGGAAGCCCTGGGAGAGTTATTGTTGAGCTTGGGGCTGAACAAAGCCAATAAAAGTCCTAAGTCTCACCGCTCATCAGTGTTCGCATTAGCCCACGTCACCTTTTGTGTGGGGTCCTTTTTTCGGAAGAATTGCGCATTTCCTGTTTGTAATATCCAGCGATACCTTCTTTGGCTCTTGATGGACCTGAGAGGCACATGTGACCTCGCAGAGATAGTGCTGGAGAAGCCTGCACAGAACAAGGAGAGGAGGCAGGGAAGACTCCGGAACACAGTGGGATAGTGGGAGTCATTCAGTAACATCCAGATTTTTGTTGGCTATGTGCTCAGAGCTGGGGATGCGTGCGAGTGGAACAGAGCTCTGGTCCCCGAGCTCATGGATCCTGTAGCCCCGGAGAGGGGGTGCACATGGGGAGAGGTGGAGTGGTGCTGTGGCTGGGAGCATCTGAGAAGGAAGGCTTCCTGGAGGAAGCTATGAGTAAGCTGAGACCCGAACTTAACCAGGCTGGGGTGGGTGGGGTTCCAGCACGCTCAGCAGGGAAGGGAGAGCATGGGTGTTCTTCCACAAAAAGCCTTTTAGACAGGCTAAAACTTGAGAGGGGCAGGGGTGGCAGTGGAGCGAATGATAACCAACCTTTAGAGCCCTTACTCTGTGCCAAGTGCTGTCCTCAGCATTCCCCTTCATTTCAGCTCATGCTATCTTATAGCAGTTCTACAAGTAGTAACAGTCGTAGTAGGTACTACTATTAACCCACTTTATAGATGGGTACGCGGTGGCTCGAGGTTTACTAACAGCTAGTCAGTGGCAGAGGCAATATTTGGACCCAGGTAGCTGGGCCCTAGGGTCTGTAACTAGTATACACGGCAGCGTCTCAGGAGGGAGGCCAGAAAAGTGGGGGGTGGAGATGAGAAGAGGAGGTGTAGATCGTGCAGGCCCAGGCAGCTCCTACAGGAATTTGAATTTGATCCCAAGAAGAGTGGGAGACTCTTGAGCAGGGGCGATTTGTATCTCCGGAAATGACAGTGGCTGTTATGTGGAGCATGGCTGTAAGGGTGCGTACCTGGAAACAGGGAGACCCATTCGGAGCTATCATAAGGAGAAGCTCAGGTAAGAGATTGGCCCACAGTGACGCAGTGGCTCTGGCGATGGAAACAAGTGGATGGATTCAGAGACGGGCAGGAGGTGGACCCCACAGCCCAGCACGAGACAGAGACTGGGACGAGGGCCGGTCAAGATGGTTTTCCACTTTGGGATGGCAGGGCAGACTTGTAGATGGGAGTGCTTTTCCAGAGATGGAAACAGGAGCAGCAGCTTCCCAGACTATGTGGACAGCAGGCGCCCCCTGTCTTTCATGGCTGTAAAGTCCCAAGGAGACATGTCAGCACCGGGAAGGCCCTTGCACCCTGCCAGGCTCCCCTCACCCAGGAAGAAGCTGAGACTATTCCTGGAGCAGAGCGTTCTGGACAACGGCCTGGAACAGACACCACCTCACCCTCAGGCTCTTTGGCTGAGTGGGTTTCACACCCAGCTTGGAAATAGTGGCTTTGGGTGACAGTTGGGTGGGTGCTGCCTGTGCGGCCTTGGCCCGAAGGCAGCACCCAGCAGAGGAAGCTGAGGATTGATTCACAACGTGGTTCTGTGCTCACCCTCCTGCAGCTCAGACCTTCCATCCATGGAATCATCTTGCCAAGAGCTGTCAGTCTTAGCTTTGGAGCTGCTAAAAATCCCCGGGGAACTTACTGAAAGGATGCACTCCTGTGAGTGGGCCACACCTGGTGAGAGTCGAGGCTCCTGCTCTGCCAGCGGAAGCGCTTAGAGAGGAGCTTATCCTGGCATCAGTTTGAAGTTCTGGTCGCAGACAGACCCGCAGCGATCCCCTCTTCTGCCCGTGTCCCGGGAGCCAACTTGTCTCCGCCAGTTTGGAAGGAGCACAGCCCTCCTTTGGTCCCCTTGACTAACGTGCTTGCCTTGCTCAGCTGTGCGGGGACAGCTGGGCCACACTGGTCAGGCTCCTCAGTGTCCCGCCGACCACCATATGGCATGGGGTGGGCCCCAAAGGAAGGGGGTGTGGCCACTCAGTGCTATCAAGGAAAGGTAGGACGAGCCACTCCAGCAGGGAAAACGACAAACCACCACAGCTGTCTGCAAGGCAAGGGGAAGGTTGTCAGGAGAGAGAGGACATCAGTCTTTACTGGAGACATCCACCGTGCTAGACACCTATCTGCTTAGGGATGATAATGAAATTAATCCTGCCTGTACTCACTTCCCGTGCAGATGATTTATTGGCCTCATACCCTAGCATTGCCACGTGGTAGTAATAAATGACAAGACTAGGATACAAGGGCTAAAGGATTCTCCTTGTGTTTAAAAAGCTAAGCCATGAAGCAAAAAAAACTTGACAGAAACTGGGGGGGGGGGCGGTCATTGGGCCCCATGAAGTCTATGCCTGGACCATCTCAAATGCCCTATTTTCCAAAGACTGCTTAGAAAAACATACCCACCACCACCCTCAGCCACCTAAATCTGTACTCGGTTTAGCAGCACCCCTGCAGATTCAAAATCTGGAGTAATTTGATAGGGTTGGGCTGAAGCTTGCTTTTTGCCCTTTCATTGAAGAAAAATTTTATCCTGAGCGCTTGCATTTCCCTCCAAAGAGACAAGATGCTAATTATCACTCTTATTCATTTACTAAAGTGCCCTAGTTTGAGTCACTGTAAGTGCTTGAAAGAAAAAAACTGTATTTCACTTAAAAATAGGGTCTAACTCAGTTTTAAGTGATTCAGTCACCTCCCTCCAATTAGCCCAAATTAGTTAGGCTTTCAAGTTAATCTTTAGTGATGGCCGGTTCCTCCTAGCTAAACAAAGTCTCCACTGCTGCAGTGTGAGCCTGCTTCTTCTCGACTTGCTCTGTCCTGAGGGTGAGTGGACCTGGTCTCCTTGGAATGAGGAAAGTTTCTAGAGGGGACCTGAGGGCACAGCACGAATACAGCATCTCATGGGCCAGGGTGGCCTCCAGAGCCCCAACCTGCCGGCAGTGCCCTGTCATCTGCAGGATGACATCCTTGCCAACCCTGGGCATTGGCACGATGGCTTTCCACACTGATCACAACGGTGGCTGGTGCCCCGACATTGTTCCCATGTGTTCGTGTGACTCACGTTCACAGCCACCATCTGGTGAAGGTGCTTTTATGACCCCTCGTTTCTGTGAGCTGAACACAGAGGAGGGTGAAGTTCTGCCTGAGTCTCACTCTGTCCTGTACAGACAAAGGGGGAACGCCGCCATCGTTACAAACACATTAAGTCAGAGGCATCTTTCTCCCCTGTGATTAAGGCCTCTCTGAGCACTTCCATAACTGGCTGTCGCCCTGTGTGCTTGACTGGGAACAAGATTGTGCTGTGGTGTGGAGCTGACGAGACCAGCTGTGTGTGTGTGCATGGAGGGGGTGCTTTCTCTGGGTCCAGGCCATCTTCCCCTCACCTGCACCCCTGTATGACCTTCTGCTCGACCTTTTGGTGTTATTGCACCCACACCCTGGTGTGGACTTGGGCCCGGCAGGAAGCGTCCTCTGCAGGTCACACCTCATGCTGTGAGGTCCTGAGGAGCTGAGACATTGAACCACTGTGTCTTTGTTCCATAGCAGGTGCATGCTAATGAGGAAGTGGTCACTGCTGACGCCAAAGGTGTCATGCAGGTGACATGTAAAGCTCACGGGAATGTCCCAAAGGGTCTGAATAAAGTCAGTGATCCTCACAGAGGGCTGTGTCATCTGTGACATTACAATAAAGGGTTTGGACCATCTCTGAAGATTCCTTAGAGCGTGAATGACTTCAGATATTTATTTAACAAATGCATGGAGCGCTTCTTATACATCAAATGCTGTCCTAGGAGTTTGTACGAATAGCAGCTCCTTCAGTCCTCTTTGTAGCCAGTGAGGTATATACTCTCATTATTCCCATTCTGAGGCATGGGGAGGCTAAGAAACCTGAGCAAAGCTCTTCTCACTGATGCCCCAGAGCCGGGTGCTTTTATGACCCCTCTGCACTGGAATTGCACTGGAGCCGAGGCCCTTCTGTGGGCCAGAGGGATCGTCTTGCCAGAACCCGCTTGCAGCCCGCGCTTGTAGCCTCGGAAGCAGCCCGGCTAGAGAGCTGGGGCAGATTTAGGAGAAATCCTGCTAGTTACCATCTCTGACATCAAATTCAAAAGGGTAACTTCTCTACAAATCTTACGATGAAGCTCATGTCTGAGTTTATCAAAATGCTTCTTTATTTCTAATCCTCCTTTAACGTCCTTTAAGGCCACCATTCCTTGGAGATGATGATAGTTCCCTTAGTTCCCTTCATCAGAAGGGAGCCCCTTCAGACATCCAGGGGCTGAGGACTGCAGCCCAGCAGCAGCACAAGGAGCGCTTCGGTTCCCAGCTTCACACACACTCTGGAGGCCAAGCTCGCTCCCTCGGGGAGGACCAGCTTAAGCTCTAACAGTGCTCAGAGAGCATTTGCACAGTGCTCCAGGCCCAGGCCAAGTACGCACTGCATTTTCACTCGTTTCAGGAATCCGTTAGGGCTCTGTCCTGGCTGTCAGGAACCACGGGTGTGATTTCATGTGTCTGTTGAGAATATTCTGAGGAGCCCCGAGCCGCCATTGCTAAAGGACTGAGCAAGGTCATCCCTCTGGCCCTGCGGCGAAACATTCCTTTTTCATCTGCCTTCGGGTGTCAGTGAGAAAAAGCTAAGGGGGAAGATGGGGGGAGCAGTATTAACGAGTGGCTGCTGGGACAATGCTAGTTGAATAGAATTCTGTTTTCACATAATACCTTTTTAGAAATGAGATATACCAGTAAGGGCTTCCACGTGGTGACTTGTCTTATCGTGTTTTCAGATTATTTTTCTTTAAGGAAAATGTAAGATTTCAGACCATGTTCAATTATGAACACGGTCAATATTCAAAATTTTGCATAAAATTCTTAGGCAGAAATTCCAGCTTTCCTTCTAGGCTAACCATATGAAATTGTCAATATTTGACCATATGTACCTATAAAAATGGCAGTTTCATAAGGTTAAATATAAGTTCAACCTTCTATTTCTAGAAAATCCATTTTTATGGAATTATCTTTCACTTATGCCACAAACGTCATATTTTGGCACAAAGAAACTTCACCTTCACTTGCAAATGGTTTAGAGGATACGTAGCCTCCATTTATTTCCAGAGTTACTTTCCGCTGTTGATATGGGTCCGTTTCTCCCTGTGTGGTCACAACTCCTAATTGTCATGATCTCTGTGCAGCATTCCAGCATGGCCAGCCCTCATGGAAGGGGCATGGCCTCGTTGTCGCCTCGAATCCTGGAGCACTGTGAGACTGGAAGGAATTTAATTGGAAACTGCCGTGTGTACCAGTTCTGCTCATTCCTGTCTCAGACCCATCCAGTGACATTAATCTTGCTTTGATTTAATTTGGTTTTCATTCCTAAAGTAGGAGCCCAGAGGATGTTCCCTGCCTCACAGGAGCATGGGAGGATTAATGAGTCACTTTTAGGAAAGCACTTGCAGCTCCTCAGATGGAACAAACAGCACCATTTTTTTTTTTAACACTTTGGATTCTGTGGCACTTTCCAGAAAAGGCGTTTCTGTCCTTAACTTGGGAGTCGCTGACTTGTGCAAACTAAAAAATGGAAGAAACCTTTCCCCCACTAGCATCTGTAAATAAACTAGTTTTCTGTCTTTACAATGACATTGAAGTGTCATGGCGGGGGCCAGGGGGCAGCGGAAATGTACCAGCCCCAGAGCAGCCATGACCATTGGAAATACACTCACACACACACTCAACTCATCCACTAATAAAATGCTTTACACTTTCTCTTGGGAGATGATTTCAGAGTAAAACTTCCTCGGTTCCAGCCCGGCTGTGCCATCTTAGCGCCTGAGCACAGCGCCAGCAGGAGCAGCTGCCAGCTCCTGAGAAGACATTTGAACTTTTGGCAGCGCTTCTTAGCAGAGGGCCCATCATGGTGTTTGTGATTATAGAGTAAGGGTGCTCGCTCTCGGCAAAACAAAGGGTCTGACAGTAACAGAGTATTGGCTCAACACTCAAGGGGGTCCATGTGGGATTCATTCTTTGACAATTACCCGGAATAAAGCACCTGCTTCCTTTTGTAAAAAGATATTTATTTATTGGCTTAGAAACATAGCATATCCAGCTCTTCTTGGGGAGGAATTTTGTAACTATATTCAAACATTCTCAGAAACTCGGTGTTTGAGTATTGCTAAGGGGGTGCCTGCAGAGAGCCTTTACTTTAATTGCGTCAAATATGGAAGAGAATTGAAAAATCAGCCAGAAAACAATGAATGGCTCAAGGGGAGAGTAGAGTGTGTTTGTTAATGACAGCAGTCAAAGAGCTCAGTAAGAGTTCAGAACCCTCACTGGAGACTCTTTGCCGAGGCCTAAAGTCCCCAGCCAAGCCCAGGCAGACCCCATTCCCACAAGATGTCCTGAGCTCCGGCAGCTGGAGGCCTCTGGCCTAAACTTAGCAGCTGGCTGGACCCCACTGGCCAGACAGCTGCGCTTTCTCGGGTCTCCCCAGAGCCTGCTCCGCTCTGTGTTCCGTCCTCTAAGGGTGCAGCCGGAAGGAGATTACGCTTTTAATCCTTTGGCGCTTGCCAAGCAGGTTTGTACATGCTGATAACCGACATGCCTCAGGCCAGAAGAGAAATTCTGTTTCTTCTTTTTTATTTTTTTCCAAACTGGGAAAGGCCAGGTCCAAATTAGTATCAGCATTCAGAACAACAGCCTCAGAGCTTTAGAGTGGAGGGAAAAGCACTTAGCTAATATGCTCAGAAATGACAGGGTTGATCCCCACTCCATAATCCCAGAATGCAGGTGAGGATTTGTGTATCCCTAATCTGCCTCTTCTTCAAGGCCCCTTGGTCTTGTATTTTTGTGGAGCAACCCCTCAGAGCAATTTAAGTCTCCGGAGAATGGAGACCTCTACATTTAGCCTCTAGCTCCTCCCCTCAGCCTGCAGGGCACTTCCTCCCCTGCTCAGGTTGGGGGAGGGGTGCACCAGAAGGCCCCTGGCTCTGGGTTCCACAGTCCCAAAGGGCCTCCGTCAGGCGAGGAATC
This sequence comes from Rhinolophus hipposideros, assembly GCF_964194185.1. NCBI lineage: Eukaryota > Metazoa > Chordata > Mammalia > Chiroptera > Rhinolophidae > Rhinolophus > Rhinolophus hipposideros. The sequence goes on from NC_138055.1 coordinate 86,027,840, forward strand.
TGGACTTTATTTCCAAGAGGCTACACTTAGGCATCGCAACAGTGTGTCGATGTGATAAAAGCGTTTATTTGTCCAATGTGTATATTTTAAATCTGTGGCAATTTTTTAACAGCTCTATTGAGATGTGATTTATATACCATAAAGATCACCTTTTTAAAGTGTACAACTCAATGGTTTTGGGTACCTTTACAAAGTTGTACAGTTATCCCAATCTAATTCTAGAACATTTTCATCGCCCCCAAAAGAAACTTTCAACTCATTAGCAGTCACTCCTCATTTCTCCGGCCCCCACTTTAGGCAACCAGCAGTCCCCTTTCTGTCTGTATAAATTTGCCTGTTCTGAACATTCTATGTAACTGGGATTATGGTCTCTTGTGACAGGCTTCTTTCACTGAGCGTAACGTTTCTGAGGTTCATTCACGTTGTAGCAGGTGTCAATACTTCTTTCCTTTAATTGTGTGGCATTTTTTGTAGTATATTCATACAATGGAGTAATACACAATAGTTTTACAAAGACAAACTGCTGGTAGCACCAACAGCACAAACATCACAGACCTTATATTGGCCCTAAGAAGCTAGAGACAGACTATATGCTGAATGATTCCAATTATATAAAGTTCAAGAACAGATCAAACTAATCAATGGTGATAGAAGTCAGGAAAATGATTACCTCTGGATGAGGAAGGGGTAGTTATTGACTGGGAAGGCATGATGGGGATATTTCTCAGAACTTGACATAATTTTGTGTCTTGGTGTACGTGGTGGTTACACAGGTATATACATGAATGTTCACTGAGTTTCGTATTAGTGAGTGTGACGGACTGCTACTTAAAATTTAAAAGGTTTAATAAAAAAAAAGTACATGCAATGCTTATGATTTTACAGACTTCCTTTTAAAAAGAGCAGAGAACCAACCATGAGTGTACTGCTGGATGGAGTATCACAAAGGTCCTGTAACTAGCACTCAGGTCAAGAGACAGAACATTATGGCCCCTCGGAAGCCCTCCTGCCCCCCCCCATCACCCTGGCACCCTTCTCCAGACTTTTAACATCATCGTTTTGGCCGTGTTGTTTTTCCCTTAGCTTCACGTGAATGGATCACACAGGACACATTCCTTGGTGTTGGGCTTCTTTGGCTCAACATTATCATTGTCACATTCATCCATGTGGCACGTGGCAGTCATTTGCTCATGTTTATTGTTTTGTAATATTCTGTTGAATGAACATACTCCAAAGTATTTATTCGCTCTATGTTGATGGATATTTGGGTTGTTTCCAGTCTGGAAACAAGTTCACTCTCAGGATATGTGCTGACTTCTGTTGGGTCTATACCTACATGTGAAATAGACACCAGCTTTTTCGGCCCGTGTTTGAAAACCTGTTTCAGTATTTATTAGTGTAGTAGGAACCTCAGAAGATGAAAGTGGCTCAGTGTATCTTGACGCCCGGGAGGCTGAGGTGTGTCTCAGCACAGCTTAGCCTCCCCCTTCCAGGGCTGGCCCACCTCCCCTCACCCCCAGTACCCCGCCTCCACCTTCTCGATCTGCCTCACTGCATCTCATTGCCTGTCCGTCTCCTTCACGGGATCGCAAGCTCCTTGAGGGCAGACACAGTGTCTTGCTCAGCATTGCAGCCCCACATTCCAGCACAGTGCCCCCCAGCATCGGCATTCTTGATACAATTTTATTCAGTCAGCGAGAGACTGTAAAACCCAGCCAGCCATCTAATTCCTGGCTGAAATTGAGAAATCCATTAAATTTTGAAAACTCACATTTTTTTTTAATCTTTGCTTTCAGATATCGAATGGATCCACTATAAAAGTCTTCAAGAAGATAGCAAATTTTACTTCAGGTAACCAATATAATGTTGACCTTTTGTTCTCACCCAGCTTTATAAAGTATTGCCTTTTGCCTCTCTCAGATGTATTGTCACAAAGGTGAGATTGAGCTGTTGCTATGTAATTCTCTGAAAGCAGAGAAGAACCAACGTGGGCCCTGCAAGAAGGACGGGAAACCGTGAACAGTGGTTAGTCCAGATCTCCCAGCTTCTTACCAGCCTTAACTCAGAGCCGGATCTCAGCCTTTGAAACTCTTTTCCAACTCCTCAGTAGGATGGGGCCAACAGAGGAGAGTCCTGGCAAAGTGAGGGAAGCTTGCAGATTATCACACAGTCCTGCAAATGCTGAACAAATAGGATAGTCCACATAGAAAGCCCAAATCTCCTAGTGATAGCATTTGCAAAATTCCCAGAAAATGGAGAAGAGACAAACTAAAGAGGGAGCTTTTATGGGAAAGTCAATAAGCCAGTCTCCAACCTCTCTTCTGCCTCCCTGATAGGGGTAAGAAAATACTGTGGCAGTGCCTTGAGAAAATCCCTAGGTCCAGTTCCAGAATTGTCTGCAGAGGAATTACACCCCAGCCAAGACAATCAGTCCTCAGCCCTTAAAAAGGTTCTGGGTCCTTCTCTCACAAACAGTGGGGGACGGGGCTTCCTGATTCCTGGATTCAGAATGAGGTGCCTGTAGGTCCCAACTCCTGGTCAGTAAGCAGGAAATGCAGGGCTCATTAAATAGGATAATTTAATAGGTAGTAGAACACCCGTTTGAGGCCACCCTCCACCCCCCCATCGTCCATCATTACGTCAGGCTCGAGTGAGAGAAACCAACTTGCATGGGATGGCTGTCGTTCTGGCACAGGGCACTGGTGTCCTTGTGTTGTAAAAAGCGGAAAAGCTGTGTGTTTTAGGTTTCAAAGATTGAGCCTTTTGCAGGGCTTGTTGGTTAGGGGTCTTGTGTTTGCATCTCTTCATGGGACGTCTAGGAGGACCACACCTCTGCTTCCTTCCTGCCCAAGCCAGCTGTGAGCCATCATTTTCATCACTGTCCTGCAGTGGTCCTCCAAACCCCTGCCCTCAGTCCTTTCATCACCCGCTCTGTCAAAATCCCAGCCCTGGATGAACCCCGCTCCTCGCCCTTCCTGGACCTCCAGCAGGGCAGCCAAGAGGAGAACGTGTTTCAGCACTCTAAATTCACGGTGGCCAGGTTGGCCAGGGCGCTCAGTGCAGCCTACTCCCGCCGTTTCCGGAGGCAACGCATGCTGTGTTCCCATAAGCCTCGGCTCTGTCCTCAGAGCTCGGACCCACACAGCCCTTCTGACAGGCAGCAGATGGCTTTACCCTGTACTTGAGAGGAAACAAACATCAGAGCTCCCTCAGCATCCAGCACCAAGCCTCCCACCCAACCGGCTTCCTTGCTTCCCCCGGCATTCAAGGGCTGTCTGTCCTTCCATCCCAGGCCCTTCTCTCACCCGTGCTTTGGATTCCACCATCTTTCCTGACTTTCTGAGCATTTTTAAACCCTCAGTAATCACTTCTGTCACCTGCACGTTCTCCCCGCTTCCACTGTATTTTTTTCCATGAACATTTCAAGATGTTCTGGTCTCTCTCCAAAACAAAACACCAAGTGCCTTAATCCCTCTTTCCCCTCCATTCACCACTTTTATTTCTTCCAAGACTGTCCCGCCTCCCTGCTACTCTACTTGCTCTGAGCTCCACCTCACTGCCCTTCTTTCAGGTCCTGGAAGGGGTCAGTTTCCTTCCCACCTTAGGACCTTTGGCCCTGTCGCCCCGCCTCCACTTGCCTGGCTAGCTCTATCCCTTCATCTCCCTTCCTCAGAGAAACGTCCCAGACTAGGTCAGTCCCTTGTTAGATACTTTCTTAGCATATAATTCTTCACGATCCTCGTCACAGTTATAATTATTGTGTAATTGGTAGTATGAATTAGTGGTGTGAAATCCTCGGATGTCTTATTCATGGCTGTCTGCCCCGGCACACGGTATCCCAGATACATTTGTCAGTGATCAGCAAGTGGTCTGCCAACCTATTTTAACACTTCCAGGTCAGGGAAGCTGCTTCCCCTCCAGTCCCTCACCCATCCCATCTTCACACTGTTCCTAAGCTCTAACCACTTACGTGGTTAGGGGGAACGTAGCTGTGAAGAGCTGAAGTAGAGGAGCTCAAATAACGTCCTTATAGCACAAATGGGGCATTTTATGAGAAGGCCAGTTAGCTTGTGGTTGTGTTTTTAATGCAGTTTTCTCTCCCTCTCTCTCTGGCGTTCAGATGTGGAATACTCAGATGACCACTGCCATTTGGTGAGTCGGCCTTTCCTGGGCTCGTGCTGGATCTGGTGCCTGGAGCGTGACCAGTCTCCGTGGGTAATGCATCTGCTCTGTCTTCCTTCAGATTCTACCAGATTCAGAAGCGTTCCAAGATGTGCAAGGAAAGAGACATCGAGGGAAGCACAAGTTCAAAGTAAAAGAAATGTATCTGACAAAGCTGCTGTCGACCAAGGTACACTTACAGCTCTGGGGGCGCTTTTATGGCTACCTTGGGGGTGTCTGATGTGTTTGACTTAATTTCCACTGCAGTGTGAAAATGTTACAAATCCCTTGTGCCTTCTAGAAAAGCAAAATGAAAGTTTGAATTGTAAACACTTCCTCCCCCCTTCTTTTTTTATATAAACTGCAAAGATAACAGCACTGTACAAATTTGTACTGTAACCTCTTCAATCAGGGATTTAATGTTGTTCCCAGTCCCTTTCCCTGCCATTTCACTGTTGTTCTTTAGGTTGACAGTATAATTACTCCTTCTTGTTTGTCATTACGGATGAGCAATAAAATTCCCTCTTTGAATTGCTAATAAAACAAAGGGAGGTGGGGAGGGAGCGAGGTTAGTGACTATAAACCCAGTAAATCTTACTGATTTTTTAATTTTAAAGTTAAGAATTCTGTTGACATATAAAAGTGTTTGGTGTGAAAGTCAGTGGAAAACCAAATCGAGCCAAATTTTCCTTTACCTGGCTTTCAGTGGGATTAACACAGTCTGTGGTGATCCTCTTCCCTGAAATGACTCGCAGTATAAATGCTGTTATCTACACCTGGCCTAGCTTCTTCGGACATGCTTCTTCAGATTATGGCAGGGTGTCTGCTGAGAGCTTTGTAGATTTGTTTAGTGGGTAGAGGACAGCCAGAGCCTCTTGATTTTCTCTCCTCTCCCACAGAGCTCTGCCTGTTTCATTCTTATAAAACACTCAAATGCTCTGAAAGTACACAATGAAACCCTATGATGGAAATATATGCAACAGGAAAATTCTGGGAACCGAGCAACATCACTTGAGTTTTTCCAGGCTGAATATAACTAATAAAAGCCAAACATCCGTGGCTTCTTGGTTTATGTGTATAGCCCTCCAACCGACATCTCAACTGCTGGAGATTTCTAAGCAATCTTCCCTGTAGACTAAACAGTGTTATTAGCAAGAAGGTCTTGAACCAAATCCAAATCTGGGCCTTGATTTTCAGGACCATGGTCCCATACTGTCAGTGACAGCCTCGTTGGACAATTGTACATATTTTCTCTTCAGCTTGTTTTTCTCTGTTTTGCAAATCATTTTCTCTGAACTTGGATTTCATTTTCCATCATGTTTTCAAAACCATTACCCTATTTGTTTTAATGTCCCATGTCTGATGTTCTGTCTTTCAGGTGGCGATTCATTCTGTGCTTGAAAAACTTTTTAGAAGCATTTGGAGTTTACCCAACAGCAGAGCTCCCTTTGCTATAAAATACTTCTTTGACTTTTTGGATGCCCAGGCTGAAAACAAAAAAATCACCGATCCTGATGTCGTCCATATTTGGAAAACAAACAGGTGAGAAAAAACAGAGATTACTCTGGTTTCAAGAATCTGTGGCAGAATCCTAACTAAAAGGAGGCATGGATAGTCACAGAAGGATTCATTTATCCCTATTTCAGCATCTTCTGCCTTGGTAAGCGGTCATGTCAAAGCAGTTTCTCGCTGTTACTATTTTAAACAATAAACGGAACCATTCCTATGCCGAGAATCCTAGTCTTTAGGATAAAACAAACAAAGATATTATCTTTAATGCATGAAAAAGTCTTCGTTTGGAATGTGAAAACAAGTTTAGCTTGACCAGCAAAAGATGAGAAATTAATATTTTGTGATTTGATCATAGTTTTCCATTAGAGAAGACTCTGATTTGTTCTTCAGAGAATTAATCACTTTGCAATTTCCAAGCTGTCTATACCGATTCTGTATAGAAATTTCTGCTTTTATTTGCTTGAATGGGGTACATGAGAATTAGGCAAAGGATTGTATTTTGTTCCATTTTTTAACATTTTATCTTGAGCGGAGGCAAGGCATCCAAATGCATTCTAAATTCTCCTCAGTAAAGAAACCTAGCTCCTTACCTCTATTTGAAATACTTTGTGTGTGAGTGAGTAAGACTCAGGGTTCTGACACAGCACAACTCTGCGTGAGCTGAAGCTCTCCAGGCAGTACGGTTAGCCAGACCATTTCAAGTAAGAATTCAAAGCTGACATTCCAGAGCTGTAAGTCTGATCTCCTCCATATAAGCCAGGTCTATCCCAGCTCCACTTCCTGTGTGCCAGCCGTGGTCTGGGCCTTGCCAGTCCCACACCAAGCTCCGGTGCTGCAGGCTAGCATTTCGTGGTGAGGGTAGTAACACCTGGGCAGAGGCAGCATTCAGCACAGCAGGGCTATTGAGAGGCCTTGCAGCCATATGATGGAGGTGATTGGATAGGCCAGAGCTGCGGAGTAGCTAATGAAAGGGCTTTAAATGATTCCCAAGTTCCTATGCAAATATTTATTCAAGTACCTACTATGTGCTGACTACTATTAGCTGCTGGAGATAAAGTAAAGAACTAAACAGACAAAAGTCCGTGTTCTCACAGAGCTTGCCTTCTGATAGGTGGAGACAGACAATAAATAAAGTAGGCAAACTGCAGTATGTTAGAAGCTGCTTGGTACAATGGACCAAGTGGGAAACAGGGATGGAGAGTGGCAGGACAGGGTGGTCAAGAGGCCTCACAGCGATGACAACACCTGAGCCAGGTCTTGAAAGAAGTGGGAGCATAAACCCTGAGCCTGTCTGGGGCAGGGTGGTTTCAGGAGGACGGACAAGAAGCAAAGCCCGGAGGTGAGGTGCAGGCGGGCCGGCTGCAGGAGCAGCAGGGTGGCCCGGGGACAGAATTAGGGAGTGAAGAGCAGGAGGTGAGGGCCCAGGCCCAGATCACGTGGGACTTTGTCCGGAGGAGGACGGAGAGCACGTTTGGGCAGCGGAGAGACAGGACCTGACCCTGTGAAGAGGGTTGCTGGGAGTTGGGAGGGAATTAACTGTCCAGAGCTGGGGGTGGTAATCCAGGTGAGAGAGGATGGTGGCTAAGGTCAGGGTGCAGCACTAAAGCAGGTAAGAAGAGGTCAGGTTCTGGAGATATGAGATGTTCTCACTGGTAATCATCCTCTAGTATAATCTAGAACCATCTGGAGAAAAGTTTCGTCTTGTCAGCGGTCCCTTTCAGACTTTTCCTCCTCTCGTGATCCCCATTCAGTGGCTGTCAGTTTAACCCTTTCTTGTTCTCCCTGAGCGATACTGCCATCTACCGCTTGGGGTGGTTGGCAAAGCAGACTTGTGTGCCTCCGTGTGTGTACAAACTGTGATAAACAGAGCGTCCGCTTCATGTGAATGGCTGTATTTGAAAAGAGACCTCTCTCTCTCTCTCTCTCTCTCCCCCCCCTCCCCCTCCCCACCTTACCCTCTCCCTCTCTCCCTCTCCCCACAGCCTTCCTCTTCGCTTCTGGGTAAACATCCTGAAGAATCCTCAGTTTGTCTTTGACATTAAGAAGACACCACACATAGATGGCTGTTTATCAGTGATTGCCCAGGCGTTCATGGACGCCTTTTCTCTCACGGAGCAGCAACTTGGGAAGGTAAGACCCAGCTCCAGTATTTCTTGTACGAGTCTGAAGCACTCTTTCTTGTAACATTCAAATAATAAACAATTGGCCTAAATCACACCAGCTAAAAAGAAAGAGTCGGTGATACCACTGAAAGTTTGCTTTTCTTTAAAATCTCATTTGTATTTTAATGTTTTTTTAAATGAAAACCAAAATAGCAGGTTATTATCCCAACCCTCCTGCAGAACTCTTTACTACAAAGTACCGTGTTTCCCCGAAAAGAAGACCTAGCCGGACCATCAGCTCTAATGCATCTTTTGGAGCAAAAATTAATTTAAGACACAGTATTATATTATGTTATATTAATTATATTATATTATATTAATTATATTGCATTACATTACATTACATTACATTACACTATATTATATTGTATTATATTATAAAGACTTGGTCTTATATTAGCTTTTGCTCCAAAAGACGCATTAGAGCTGATGGTCCAGTTAGGTCTTATTTTCAGGGAAACACGGTATAAAACACTCTGTAGACACTAATAAACTCTAAATCCAAAGCATGAAATTACTGACATTGGCCTAAATTAATTCCATCTGAATACATCTAAACAAGTCTATTTGATTAGAACAAACTGTTTATGGGGAAATTCTTCCCCATAAACAATTTGTTAGTCAATTTATAATCAAAATATCAATATTGTTTTTACTATGGTTTTCTTTGCTGAGCAAAAGCCCTAAGAAAGGAAAGGAAGATAAAAATACAGAGCAAACTTTGAAAGAGATGTTTTGGTCCTATTCAAGCACTCCAAAATACATTAAGCTGAGCATTATCTGTAACTAATGGATTCCAGAAAATCCTTTAAGGCTGAGCAGTGGCTCCCGTGTGGAAGGATTTGAAGAGTGCCTGGGATGAAGTGTGATCGATGTTTCATTGGTACTTCAGGCTCCTAGTCTAAATCTAGTCACCATCACCACTATTTCTGCGAAACAGCCTGTTTTTACTTTTGTCTTCAAGCATTGACTAGTCTCTCAAGGCAGATTCCTCAGCATTATCTTCAACTCCTTCTCCCTCCTCCCTCTGGAAGGAAGAGGTTCTTTCCTGCAACCTCTGTCTCTAATTGGTTACTACTCACTTCTGTCTCCAAAACATCTCTGTCCCTTTCTGCCCATCTTTTTGCCCTAGCCCTCATCCCCTCTCCACTGGGATAACTGCTTCCTACCTGGTGTCATTGTCATGACATCCATCCATCTCATCTCCCCAACTTTTCCTTTTCACTGTGTCTCAGGTTATCTTTCTAAACATTAATCTTGTCAGTCTCCTGCTTACAAATTGTAACTATTTCCCATTATACCTACCACAGTCCTTCCTGAAGGGCTTTAGGTCTCTTCTCTGGCCTCATTGTTTTCTTGCACACTCCATATTCCTCCTATGCTACAGCTTTTACTTTGCCCAGACTTACTATGAACTTGTTTTCACATTCCTTTGCCTGTCTCATAAGCCTATCTAGTAAAATCGTACTTATTCATTAATTCGCTCACGAACATTTCATTCATTCAACATAATTTCCTAATGCGTACTAGAAATTGGAGGAGACTCAGATCAGCTTAAATATACATATACCTACCGTGTTTCCCCGAAAATAAGATCTAGCCAGACCATCAGCTCTAATGTGTCTTTTGGAGCAAAAATTAATATAAGACCTGGTGTATATTACATTATTATATTATATTATATTATATTATATTATATTATATATTATACTATATTATAATTACGTTACATTATTATTAAATAGACCCGGTCTTACATTATAGTAAAATAAGACTGGGTCTTATATTAATTTTTGCTCCAAAAGATGCATTAGAGCTGATTGTTCGGCTAGGTCTTATTCTCGGGGAAACACGGTAGTTTGTGAACTTCCACCTGATATAGTTCCCACAGCACTTTCCTCATTTGACCAATAAAGTTCCTCTTAGCACTCAACACACTGAAAGACACTTATATGCTTATTTATTCAAAGTATAAAAATAGCTGTTTATCAATTACTATGTAGTTGGTATATCTCAATTAATCCCCACAAGAACCACATAGTAATATTACCCTCATTTTATAGGGGAGGAAATTGATGTTCTGAGGTTACAAGTCTTGCCTCAGATCAATTATTATGATCCCTGATTTGTCCAGTTCTACAGTCCTTTTCTTTACTCTCCACCCTGTTATTAATTACTGGTATCATAGTAAACACTGTGTAAACTTGTCTTCTCAATTAGATTGTAAGCTTCTTGAGGGCAGGTACTGGTCTTTTACACTTGATGCCTGTCCAGTGCCTGGCTAAATACACTTGTATGGAATGAATGACTACATGATTTGTGGGCTCTATTTAAACTTAAACTTAAGTTTAACAAATGAAACTTAAACTTAAATGAAAAAAATCTCATTCTAGGTGTCCTTCAGAATGATTCAAGCTCTGATGCAGCCATTCAAACCATCGATACATTTTAAAATGTACTGGGACATTTTACCCTCTCACCTATAAACTCACCTATCTTCCCTGAGTAGAATTTTAAAATTTTTTGTGAAAAAAAAATGACCTTTAAAATAAAACCTTCATTTATTCTTTAATATTATCACTGTTATAATTACATAAAGACATTCAAACTGCCAAGGACCTGTTGCAAAATCAGACGTCGATCCACCAATAGTAATGACCATGGGTTTTCCTGGGAACCCTTGAAGATCTTTATAATAAAATAAAAAGGACAAGCAGAAAAACCTGCCACTGCCAATTACTTACCACTTTCATGGTTATATAAAAGGCTCAATCAGATCTACAATTAATCTTTTATAAATGCCAGAATTCACTGGTGGGTGAGGATGAGAGCAAATGTTTTAATTCAGGCTTTTTACAACCATTAGTAATGAACTATGATTGAGATAAGTTCCATTGTTACAGTAACTCAAAATCTTGCAAAAATAATAATTTTAGTTCTTTTATGAGAGGAGGGCAGAATATATTAGCATTTCATCTGCCTGAAAATAACAGTGACTCACCGGAACTATCTGGATAGCAGTCAGTCATTCAACATTTCTGAAGGCCGACTACATGGAGCCTTGTTCCCAGAGGGTGACAGTAAGTAGTGGTGGAGATCCACCTACACTGGTACTGTTATACATTCTCCATGGTTTCTTACTCTTTTGGTTTTTTTTTTTTTTTTTTTTTTTTTTTTTTTAGGAAGCACCAACGAATAAACTTCTCTATGCCAAGGATATCCCAACCTACAAAGAGGAAGTAAAATCTTATTACAAAGCAATCAGGGATTTGCCTCCATTGTCATCTTCAGAAATGGAAGAATTCTTAACTCAGGAATCTAAGGTATTGTTGGAAAGTAGAAATCAGATATAAAAAAAACAAAAAAGTCATTTCAGAATCTCTCAACAAGGTTTTCTTTTTTAAAGAAACATGAAAATGAATTTAATGAAGAAGTGGCCTTGACAGAAATCTACAAATACATCGTAAAATATTTTGATGAGGTAAGATTTCAAGTAACATTTTCAAAAACTGATATGAGTCGGTCACCAGGACTTGGTGATAAAGCATTCTGTGGGTGTCAGTGCAGCTCTGGCGTCCCGAGGGGCCAGAAAAGGGAGGCCGGGGAGCCCTGTGCCGGGGATGGTGGCAGCCGGGCAGACCCTGCACCGGGCCGGCTGCTGCCTTTGGATTAGCCTGCATTTACCCTTGAGTTAATGGAGCCCACAACCACCTTGACTCAGGCTAACTGTGATGAGTAAGTGGTGATCTTCTCAGATGGGGCCAGCTTATGCTTGATTGTAACTTGCTAAAATGAAAGCTAAGCTTGTTAAGTCACCTAGATTCTGTATTCAGTAGTTATATGAAAGTATGACATTTTTCTAACTTAAGCAATTATTTCAATGAACCATTCTCCTTAATAATTAATTTCCTTAATCTGGATTTTGTTTTCTTTGGGAATTCACACAGACAGTCATCAGATGCATTGTTTCCAAATATATGTTAATTCCCCCTTCCCTGATTCCCCCCACTCAGTTATGCTGGGACAGGCTATCCATGTCAATGGTGAGAATAGCTCACCAATTCCATTTGCTACTTGAAGATCAAGTGAAGAGCTAAGGTAGGGTAGAGGCAATGAGTTCCTTACACACGATAAGCATCCCTCTTTCCAGGGGTCAGGGGTTAGAAGGGAAGCACTGGGGAGGGGAGTGGCAAGGAGGGGAGAGGTGGGGAGGGGAGGACACACTGCCCAGGATGGGAAGGGAAGGGAGGGGAGGGGAGGGGAGGGCAATACTGGAATCTGACCACGGTGCCCCTGCCTGCTGCATTTAAGAAGAAATACTTGCCTGCATGTTGGCTGCCCAGGAATGCTTGCTGTGCTTGGAATGGCTGTGACATAGTGCACAAAACAGGGCCTTGGAAGTCTGGCCCCACGTTGTAAGCCACTAGTCGGTTATTTCTTGCAAGCTTCTATTTTAAGCAAAAGTGTTGTTGATCCTGCGATAATGACTTAGCAAAACAACTTGCAAAGTGAGGATGTAAATGATCGAAGAATATGTTGGCATCTGCTTCCTACAGATTTTACCCCAGCATCAGGAATGTAAACAAGAAAAAATTGTAATGTTAAAACCACAATATCTAAAATAACTATTCTAATTGTCAACAGATCCTAAATAAACTAGAAAGAGATCGAGGGCTGGAAGAAGCTCAGAAACAACTCTTGCATGTAAAAGTCTTATTTGATGAAAAGAAGAAATGCAAGTGGATGTAATAACTCTGGGGCCTGGCTTACTCTGGCAAAGTTCTTCAAACGACTTGGGAGCAAAATGGCTGCTTGAGCTACTCTGTCGTTCATTTTTTAAGTTTGCACATAGGTTCCACTTTGAGCACTGTCTTTTTAGGAGACCCAGGCACATGCACAGCTTTCAGAAAGCATACCAACTACAGTGCCTGTGTGTGTGCTGTGGGAACCCTTCTGTAAATAGAGTTGAGTGGTTGTTGCCAACAGCCGCCTTGTTTACAGAGAACACAGGGCCAGTAAGCAAGTGTCAGTCCTACAACTACAGTCGCCACTTAAGCACAATGATGTAAGTGGTTTTGTTTGGAAACTACAGCTATGTAGCACTTGTGACTACACTGCACCTCTGCGGAGAAGGAACACTGCCAATGAGCAAAACAAAATGTGAAATGAGTCATTTGGAAACAAGGTGGAGGTGTTAGGGCAACCTCGAGGATTTGCAGTATTGAAACTTTTCCCCAGTTCTTGGAAAAGCTGACCACAGAAATTGGTAGTAGACACTTAGCATTTGTGAGTGTGAGTGTGAGTGTGTGTGTGTGTGTGTGTGTGTTTAAACCAAAAACTAACAGTGTTGCAACATTGTTGAAAGGGCTCGTGTTTTTCAGTGGTCACCAACTGCATTCCATCCTGCTCACCTCCATTTCACTAAGGAGCTCTAAAGCAAGGAGCGTGAGTAGGCTTTATTCAAATGCACAGCGTTTTATCTAGACACTTTGTCTTAAGGTATGTTCCTTGCTTTCACTTTATTTTTTCATACTAAATGTATTTGATAGCAGACATGTTGGCTACTGTTTAAAAAAATCATTAGTTTATTTCTGTCTAAAAACTTTGATCAGGTCGGTGGAAGAGTAAATGACTCCCCTAATCCTACATTTCTATACTAGTGTCTCCTTGCTTTAGATTTCTGGTGAACCCTGTGGTTATAAATACTTGTGTGTGATTTAAAAAAAAAAGATACATTTTACATTTCATGAAATTGCTGTTCACACTGGAGTATTATATATGAATATATATATATATATATATATATTTGCGGCCCAAGGCCTGAAAAATATTAGTATAAATCTTGGTATCTTAGTCTTACTATGTACTTTTTGGAAGTATTCCTCACCAGAGAATTAAAAATACTCATTTTATTCATGCCTTTCTTTTTAAAGAATTCTCTATCCTGTTACACTGGTTTTTTTATTACCAATTTTTTATTCCTGAATTTTTGCTGCTCATGACCAATTTTAATACCACTGTGTTTTCCTTCTAGTAAGTCAGAAGTGAAGAGTGTAATTGGCAACTCTCAAACTTTCCTTACGTGGCACGCTGTACCCTAGGCGCTCCAAGTCCCCGACTTAGGAAAGCAGTCTTTTCAAGTAGCAAATAAAGCATGGGTCACATTCCTTAAAATCACTTACCAACACTGTATGGATTATCAGGATTTCCATGTGAATCTGTCTTAGAGAAATGCAATTTGTTTTGCTCCTCAATAGCTGGTAAAAAGTGAGAGGTGACACCTCCGCAAACGATCAGAGAACAAGCAGTGACTGTCCTGACAGGCACCTTCCCAACCCCTCGCTTTTGACCACTCTCCGTCCAATGGACACACCTCAAAACTACTACCAAATAAGTTCCTTGTGAGTGTGAAGGTGAGAGGTCTGGCCCGCATCTAAGGCTGCCAGTCGTGGTGTGAAGGCATTCGTAAGGGCACGGCAGCAGGAGAGCTGAGAGCCGACGGTAGGCGAGTTGCCCACAAGACTTCCCCTTCTGTAGGGTACAGAATGCTGAGGACGCTGTGAGGATCAGCTACAGCTTCCTCTGAGTCAGTGCCAGTCCGTGCGACACGAGGGTGTCCCTGTCCAGCTCCCCGGCATGACGCCTGTGGGGAGACGGCCCGCCTCTTCCGGGGGCTGTGTGGCTAGGGTCTCCGGGCGAGTCCCTTACCTCTTTGTGCCTATTTCTGTCTATTCCTGTCCTACCTCACTGAGGTGGTGTGAAGACTCACTAATCTATGTAGCGTGTTTGTCAATCCTCCAGTGAAAGGCACTATGTGAACCACATTCGCCAAACGATGTCAATGGCCAAATTCAAGTGTGCTGGAGACAATCAGTCTATAGTAACAGCAACCAGAGAAACAAATGGCAAACAATTTCTAGTTTCAAGTTTCTTTGCATATTTTTTTGGTGCAAAAACCACTTATAAACTTTTTTTTTCTTAACACTAGTGTCTACGGCAGCATTTAAAGACTGATCCTGTTACCTTTTCTGTATTAGGAAGTTCAAGTCTATTTCTTATTGTATACTTGATTGAAGCTGTTCTTGGAGATGAATGTTTTAAATGTCTATATCCCAAATAAACATTTTGATGTAAGTAAGGGCTGTGTATGTCTTTTTTTTTCTTTCAAATTTTCTAGTTATAATAGATTTTTTTATTCGAAGTGGCTGCATGGCAATTGTTTTTCAGGAACAAGCTGCCACTGCACACACTGAATAAGCAGCTATATGATGTAGTCAGTTAGTCTAGTTTCTTCTGAGTGATGCTGAGGGCTGGCTGCTCAATTACATTGCCGGCCTCCAGTATCCACCTGGACTTTTGATCATGAAAACTTCCGGGTAATGAACATCCCACTTGGTTTGACAGACTTGAGCTTTGCCTTGTTGACGTAAAGTTATTCCAGCAGAATTCCTTTAAAAGATGATGTTACATCAAAAAGCAAGTGACGGCATACATAGGGACGCAGACATAAAACATTGATAATAATCTGGTTAGATCCAAAGCAGTGGGAAGCAAAGTCACATACCAACAATACTTCTACAGGGACCCCACTGGGTTCAAGTTTTATAATGAATGGCCTTTGTTTTATAAAGCCATGGGGTTTAATTATTTGTACTTTGTTATTTTCTATTCATTCTAAATCAAATATCAAAATCAGTGAGATCTTCTACATTGCTAAAAGCATTCTGTATGATTGAAGTAACATCAAACACAAGACAATATAGGTAGGTAGAAAAATATTAAGATCTTTAATAAATTATATGCACACAGCTTTTAGAAAAGGTAGTATTTTGTAATGAATACATATTTAGATGTTTTAAGTTGTATTTTTTTATGCTGACTTTTAAATTGTCCTTTTTTTCAAGAACTAGAGGTTTATAACCTTTGTATATAGTAAACCAGAAAATGTTTATTGATGCTGTTTACTGAGCATCTCAAAGAAGAAGAGGGAATTCAACATGGGCATGTTTCAGGCAAAATGCCAAAAAAATTCAACAAAGTAAAATTAATGAAATAATTTTTAAACTTGATTCCCTAATTAGTTCCTTTCATTTATTCATTATTTTTTACATTCTCAAAGGGTTGTCAATAAATATTCTAAATACCTCTGAAGCTGTTTTAATGCTTCACTTGTCATTAGTATAATCCTAAAATCCTAACACAGGTGCAATCCAGCATGTAGCTCCTACCTTTTCTTGAGGCAAATTTAAGTGTTTTGGCAAACAGTAATAAAGTATCTAAATGCCACAGATGTTAAAACTTCAAGCTTTATTGAGTCACTGATTTCATCCCTTTTGATCTGCCTTTTCTCCAAAACATCATTCTCCAGGGGATCCAAGTTCCTCTAGTTGTTTTCTTTGTGTTGTTTCTAGTTCTTCTAGTCTTTTCCGAAGTAGAGAGAGTTCCCTTTGATGCTGTTCCTCCTTAAAAGCACAGAAAGGGGGGGGGGGCAGAAAAGGCTCAGAAAGAGACTGTTAGAAACACTGGTGGAAAAAACCCTTAGACAGCAGCCCAGCCCTCTTGTATTCAGGCCTGCCTACCGCATCTGGCCAGGAAAGGATGACTGTTTTAGCAGCCTCAGAACACAGCAGCATGGGCCAGACTACTAACTAGTTAGTCCTTGCTTCTCTCCTGCCCCAAGCTCCATCCAGCCTTAAGCAAAACCCCAAATCTATCCTTCTCTAGGTCTAAATTCACCAGGGAGTGAATTAGAAAATACTGTGCAGGGCCTAGGTGTACTTATATGACGACTTGCTAGTAAGACTGGAGTTCAACAGCAGTTGATTTTAAACAAAGCACTTGGTCTGAGAGTCAAGGCAGTCACTCAGGTCTTTGGTGCTCTTACAGCATTATAAATGTAACCACTTATTAATAGTTCATCTTCTGAGAATCATCCTATCAACTGGATTCCTTCAATATCTTGGGGACCCAATACAGTAGAATTAGCCCAGCTTTTGGAATCAGATGGATATAAGCTGAAATTGGGAATAATAATACCTTCTCTAAAAGCATTTTTCATTAGGATTAAATATTGTATGGAAAATGCATAGTGCAACGCCTTAGTAAATGCTCGGTAGTTAGTATTACATGGAGTAATCTAGAGCCATAAACTCTCGATTATTCCAACGCTCATCAATCAAGTTCCTTCTTTTCAATTGCTACGAGTTTACTCCTAGCACCATTCAGTAAAGGAGAGAATAGATTCAATTTGCTTCTTAGCAAATTTCTCTGGTAACAGGTGAAAACTTAGAGGGAATGTTTGTCTAATTTCTTTCCCCTACAATAAATGTCATACCTGCACATGAGGAGGAAAGGCTAGTTCCATGCCGGGAACCACAGCTGATGACTGAAAGCTAACAGGATTGATGGATGACGCTGCTGCAGGTATGTTAGGAACCAAAATTAAACTTCGAAATTCATTATGTCTTCTTTGTATATCCTTTAGTCTTTTTTGAAGCCTTGTATATTCTTCAAATGGAACATTTTGTCTTAAAAAGAAATAAAAGTGTTTCTGTTCTTTAATACAGTTATTCTCTACTGAAGAACAGCATGGTTCACAGAATTTTAAATAGAAAGAGAAGGTTTCTAAACGATAAGGTTCATCTGTTTATAACATATAAAACTTGTTTATCAAGAAAGATAAACAGAAATATGACATCTTAATCATATGTATTATTAGCATTCATTATAAGCTATCAAGTCATTTTAAAGTTTTATTTGCCAATTAATCAAAGATTTAAAAATCTCTTGATACTTTTATTTTCATTTCCACTCTACTCCTCAACTCATGAATCCTGAAACTTAAAGGAGACAACTTAAGTCTAAAGGGTGCCTTATTTTACAGAAGGAATCAAACAGAAATAGAAAAAAACACTAGGTTGAATCTTAAGAAATTGCCTTTTCTTTTTAGTTGAAATATGGTCAAATATAGCAAATTTCATATTCAACCTAATTTTTTTAAATGTAGCTAATGAAAAAGGTGAAGTCCCAAATTTATGGAAAAATGATGTGGATAAAAATGCTAACTTTTCAGGCCTTCACAGATCCTCTTTTTGGACATAAATTTCCTGACCATCAATCATAGCAATAATCAAATGTAGTTTCAAAACCACTCAAGTTTCTAGGTGATCTGTGATATAGCTGCCCAATCTTGAAGTGATAATATTTCAAAATTAAGAGTTATGAAAGAGATAGTAAGTTGAATTTTGTTTTAGAATGTGATGGCATCTTACTTTGGAACAGAGTATTATAAAATTGGCATTAATTCCACAGTCTAGAAACCTCTTGCTTGTTTTAAAAAACAACTGTTCACATTTTGGTTATAATTATACCCAAGAAGACCAGTGCACATTGTAAAACACCACTGTTTTGATACAACAGGCAATCTCCATAACAGAAAAGTCTGACACTGTCTAAATGCTGAAGGCTACCACTAATTAGCCACATTTTGAAAGATTTTTTTTTTATTGAATCAAATGGATAATACAATGCTACTAAAACCAACTTAATAAGGTAAATCTCTGCTCAAAAATGTTAATGAGGCAGGTTATTAGCTGTGCTTCAATGTAAATGAAAAAACGGAAGTTATAGGCCAGTAATATTTTTCCACACCAAATCAAAAACTGAACTTTGATTCTAAGTTGTAGCCACAATTTTAGAACTATGTAACCCCTCCAAATGTCCTGTAGGAGCAGCAAGAACTCACACCACTCGGGGCTACCGAAGCCAGTGACTGGCCTTTCCTGTCAGTCCCAAGCTGGCAAGTGTTAGAGACCTTTCGGTTTGAGGGAACATTCAGTCAGAAAGAAAAATAACAAGAACAAAGAATTAGGAATATAATGAATTCTTTTAAATATACATTTTAAAAGAAAACAAAATGCATTATACTCAGAAACGAAGTTCTATAATATTAAAATAACCACATGGGGCACATATACACACTAACACCTTACCTATTTAACACATGATTTTCTGTTTCCAATTCTTCTCTCTTTGCCTCCAAGATTTCTACTTTCTCCTGCAGTCTCTTCAATTTGTTTTCATGAAGAGATTTTCTCTAGAAAGAGACACAATTAATATGAACAAGTATGTGAATCCATAATTTTTTATTTGAACAAAATTCTATAGTGACTATTTTACTCATCAAAACAATTTTATTTAGAGATGAGTGTTTTCAGTGACTACTGAGAACAAAGATTAGTAGATATGATTCTTACTGAAAACTGTGAAGATAATAAACCACAGATTTATCTGCCTTATAACCTCTATGTGACAAACAGCTATTATGAATGTCAAACCAGAAAACTGGTATCAATAACTAAATTACTTCAAATAAAAAAATCTAAAAAGGGAAGGAGTCAAATTTTACTAATGAGTTTGCCTGTCACCTGATAAGGAATCATGAGCTCTTCGTTTTCAAAGCAATTTTCACCTGATAAATTGCTACCAAAGCAGTAAATTAAAGGATCAGAAAGCGAAGAAAGTTTATAGATGTATTTCAGTTTAAAAGTATGCCTTCCTAAATACTGAAAAAAGAAAAAAGAAACTTTACAAAGGGAAAATTTTCTATGTATAATGCAAAAGCAGTACATGAAAAAAAGTAAATTTTTTCAGTTTTATAAGCAGGTTTTTTACTGGGAAACATCTATACGTGTTGCATATTCTTTAGAAGCTACACACCTGGTAGGTATTTATTTTCTAACTCTTATTATTACAGTATAACAGGCTTACAGAAAAATGCACACAACAGAAATGTAAAGAAAAATGTAAAACCACAAAGCAAATGCTGTTGTTATGACCTCACTGGTCAAAAGCACAGCTAAACCAGAAGTGTTCCTTCTCTCCTTTTAATCATCATCTTTGTCCCCTGAGAAGGTAACCTACGAATTCTCTTCCAGAGCTCCAGTTTAGGTTTGCCTATTTCTGAACTTCCTGTGAGTGGAAACATAGTATATATTTTCTTACAAATGGCTTTTTATTTTTCACTCAATATTGTGAGATTTGCCCTGTTGCTTACAGATAAAGTTAATTCATTACTGCACATTGCATTCTAGTAATGATTACATTAGTTTATTGTATTTACCCAGTCCACTACGAAGGGTCATCGCGGTTACTTCCAGCTGGGAACACTGTACTCGGCATTCCTTCTCATGCTTCCCATTGAGTCCCACCCTCCAGCACCCCGGAAGACGCCTGAGCCTCCTCCCCTCTACCCTGACAAAGGAACCACTCTTCTGTCCTTCTTAACCATGCATATATATTTATAGTTTACTGGTAATTTAGAACTCTGTCTATCCATTCACCCACCCATATCAAAGAAATCATACAGCATATACTTTTCTGTATCTGGATTTTTTGTTGTTCAACATTTTACCTACATGATTAAGCCGTGTTACTGCATGTCACAGTTCTTTTCCATTATGTTGTCATCCATTTTATAAATACACCACATTTTACCAATCCTTTTAAGAACATTTGAATGTTTTCATTTTGAGACTATTTAGAATAAAGTTTCTGTGAACATTCCTGAACATGTTTTTAGTGGATACATATATGTACTCACTTCTCTTGAGTGGCTACCCAGGAGTGAGTCATAGAGCATACATGTTTTAACTTGAGTAAATACTGCCTGTTTTCTTAAGTGATTCTAATTCTATGCCCACCAGCAACACATGCGAGTTCCTACTGTTCTGCATCCTTGCCAATGTGTGGCATGGTCAGTCTTTTACACCTTAGCTAGTCTGGTGGTGTACAAGGGTACGGCAAGGCAGTTTTCATTTGCATTTGCCTGACATCCAATGAGGGTGAATACCCTTTCTTACGCAGACTGGCCGTCTGGACAGCCCTTTTTGAAGTGCCTGTCCTAGTCTCCTGCCTGTTTAAAAACGTTCTGAGTAATTTGTTTGATTTGTTGTTCTTTATATATCCAGAATATGAATCCTTTGTCAGATACATGTATTGCAGACTGACATTCTCCGAGTCTTTGGTAACACATTCTTTCTCTTAAGAGTATCATTTTATAAAAAGAAGTCCTTAATTTTAATAAAATCCTAACTATCCACCAGATCTTTTATGGCTGGTTAGTGCTTTTAATGTCCTGTTTAAGAAATCTTTACTTATAGATTTTTCTCCCCACATTTTCTTCTGCAGCTTTATTTTTTTAACTTTTCACATTTGGGTCTGTGGTTCATTTTTAATCTGATGAGACTGGGCTAAGGACAACCACTGACTCAGCATCCTTTATTAAAAGGGCTGTCTCCGTTAAGGAAAGATGATATAGGAGCATTTGTGACAACATGGATGGATCTTGAGAGTATAATGCTAAGTGAAATAA
The DNA here is from genome assembly GCF_964194185.1 of Rhinolophus hipposideros. Lineage (NCBI taxonomy): Eukaryota > Metazoa > Chordata > Mammalia > Chiroptera > Rhinolophidae > Rhinolophus > Rhinolophus hipposideros. The sequence continues at coordinate 86,049,047 of NC_138055.1, forward strand.
GTCAGGCAGAAAAAGCAGAGAACCCTATGATTTCACTGATATGTGGTATATAAACCAAAAACAACAAAGGAACAAGACAAACAAATGAGAAAGAAAAACTCATAGACAGACAATAATTTAGTGGTTACCAGAGGGTAAGGGGGTGGGGGGTGGGTGATGAGGGTAAAGGGGATCAAATATATGGTGATGGAAGGAGAACTGACTCTGGGTGGTGAACACACAATGGGATTTATAGATGATGTAATACAGAATTGTACACCTGAAATCTATGTAAATTTATTAACAATTGTCACCCCAATAAATTAAAAAAAAAAAAAAAGGGCCGTCTCCCTACTGAAATGCAGTGGTTCTTTGTGCTAAATCAGGTGTTCATATACTTCTGGGTCCTATTCTGGACTATTCTGTTCCATCTGTTTGTCTAGCCTTATGCCAATACTACAGTTTTAATTACTGTAGCTTATAATAAATCTTAATATCTAGCAGTATAATTCCTCCAGCTTTCTTGTTGTTCCTCTAGATTTCCTTGGTCACTCTAGTCCTTGGTACTTTCCTATGAATTTTAGATCTACTTTCTAATTTCCACAAAGAATTCAGGTTTGCTTACAATTTGATTAGGATTACGTTCAACCTACAGATTAATTTGAAGGAAATGACATCTTAATAATATTGACTCTTCCAAATCATAAACATGGTATAATTTTATGTAGGTCATCTTTAATTTTTCTTAGCAACATCTGTAGTTTTCCATGTAGATCTTTCACTAGATTTGCACATCTTTCACTAGATTTGTTCCTAAATATTTTGTGTTTTTTACGTTAGTATAAGTGGTATTTAAATATCTTATTTTCTATTTGTTCGTTTTGTATATAAAGAAAGATAACCTATCAGGGAAATGCAAATCAAAACCACAATGAGATATCACTTCACACTTGTTAGAATAGCTATGATCAACAGGACAAGTAATGACAAGTGTTGGAGAGGCTGTGGAGTAATAACAAGTAATAACAACTGTTGGCGGGAATGCAGATTAGTGCAGCCACTATGGAAAACAGTATGGAGGGTCTTCAAAAAATTAAAGACAGAACCACCATATGATACAGCAATTCCACTTCTGGGTACTTATCCCAAGAAAACAAAACACTAACTTGAAAGTTGCTGAGACTAAACCTTAAATTTCTCATCATAAGAAGAAAAATTTTTGTAATGGTGATGAATGCTAACTAGACTTATTGTGATGACCATTTCACAATACAGACATCCCCCAACTTACGATGGTTACGATTTTTCAACTTTACGATGGTGCAAAAGCAATACACATAATTACATGAGATATTCAACACTTTATTATAAAACAGGCTTTGTGTTAGATGATTTTGCCCAACTATAGGCTAATGTAAGTGTTCTGAGCACATTTAAGGTAGACAGACTAGGGTAAGCTATGATATTCAGTAGTTAGGTATAAGAAATGCATTTTCAACTTAAGGTATTTCAACTTACGAGATGGGTTTATGGAGATGTAACCCCATACAAACATCACCTCATCATGTTGTTGACACTAATGTTATATGTCAATTCCCTTATTAAAATAGGAATAGAAGGGATATTTGTATCTATAAAATTCCTACAGCTGACATCATACTTACTGATTAAATACTCAATGTTTACTCCCACCCAAGTTCAGGAACAAGACAAGTATGTTCACTATCACCATTTTGTTCAGCATTTTATTGGAAGCCCTAGCTAGTGTAATAAGACAAAAAAAGAAATAAAAGATATAACAGTGGAAAAAAGTGAAATTGTCATTCACAGATGACATCATTATGAATAAATATATAAATCTAACTATTAAAATTAACATGTGCAATTTAAAAGTTGCTGGGTCAGGTAACAAATATCAGTTACCATTTTTTGGATTATCCTATTTACTTTATTATTTCTAACAATTCTGTAAATAATAGCTAATATTAAGTATTCATATGAATAATTCTAGTATGCTTGCTGTCTTACGCTATTATAGGGCACAACAATTTTTTTTGAGACATAATTTTTAAAAATTTTCTTTTGCATATTTTCTGTTTCATTAATTTCCACTCATATCTTGATTATGATGATGATGCCTGCTGTTAAATCTATCCACTGAGGTCATAATTCAGTTGTGTTTTTTAGTTCTAAACTTGTCATTTTTAAAAATGGTTTCCAGTTTTCCATTACAATTCTCAAGCTTTCCCTTTATTTCTGAGTATATACAACATGGTAATTTTAAAGTCTGTATCTGATAATTCCATTACCTGGATCCTCTTTGGGGAGGAGGGTCTGCTTATGTTGGCTGTAATTTCTCTTGATTTTTGATGTTATCCTACTTCCTTATGTGGTTGGGGTTATTATTATTAACAGACTTAGAGCAATTTAAGTTTACAGGAATATTTAACAGGAAGTAGAGATCCCATATATTCTCTCCCTTCACAGTTTCCCGTTATTAACATCTTACATTGGTGTGGCACATTTGCTAAAATTGATGAACCAACATTGATACATTATTATTAACTGAAGTCCATAGTTTACATTATTTCACTCTTTGTGTTGTATAATTCTGTGGGTTTTGTCAAATGTATACTGTCACGTACTATTACAGTATCATACAGAATAGTTCCACTGCCCTAAAAATTTCCTGTGCTCCACCTAGTCATCCCTACCTTCCACCCCGACAACCAGTAATTTTTTTTTTTCTGTCTCTATAGTTTTGGCTTTTCTAAAATGTCAGATAGTTGAAATCATACAGTATGTAGTCTTTTCAGATTTGCTTCTTTCATTTAGCAATACGTATTCAAGGTTCCTCCATGTCTTTGCATGGTGTGATAGGTCATTTCTTTTTATTACTGAATAAACATTTCATTGTATGATACAGCACAGATGTTTTTATCCATTCACCTACTGAAGGATGTCTTGGTTGCTTCTAAATTTGGGCAACAGTGAATAAAGCTGCTATAAACATTTGTGTGCATGGTTTTTTTGTGTGTGTGGTTTTTTTTGTTTGTTTGTTTGTTTGTTTTTTGATGCAACCATCAAAGCTGGATTCCCCTTTCACCACCTGGCCAACTTCAGTGAACTCTTTCCAGTAATCATGCTCAATGCCATGAAGGTATCTCTGATACCTTCCGTATCCTGCGGCTTCTACCACACCACACTATAGCTTCCACCTCTATGACCATTCTCCATTAAATCAAGCTCCTCTTTCCAAGTCAACTTAGTTTTTAGTCCTTTTATTGTTCTATCATCTCCAAACTCAAGTACTTAATTATACATCTCTAATCTGAATTACTATCTCCAAGCTTTACATTCCATTATTTCTAGTTATCTACACAATATCTGCCCTTATGGGTGCAGGACATGTCTACATGGATATACTGCCGTCATTTCATATCTGACATGTGTTTAGTCAAATATGTCTCCTCTTTCTACTCAACTGACACATTTTCTTAATTCCATTATGACAACTCCACTTGTATCCTCCCTCTCACAGCTAAAACACTTCAATTTTTTTCCTGCTTCTTATTTATCACCAGATACTTTTCTTTCCCTTCAGAATACTTCTGGAAGTCACTCTTCATTTTCATTCCTCTACCTCAAATCCAAATTCCAGACTTCTTACCTCATTTTAAGTTTATTGTAATAGCTTCCTAACTGGGCGCCCTGTCTCCAAGCTTTCTTCTCTCTGGCACACTAGTTCTCAAACTTTCGTGTCCGTACAGATCACGTGAAAGTGATTAACAGTATTCATTAGACAGTGCATGTTATCTTATTTCTCCAACTAGAGTATTTGGTCATATAATAAGGGCAGGAATTAATCATGGCTTTTATTTTCCCCTCAGTGTGTAACATAATGCTATCCCACAAAACATAGTCAATAGATAATTTACAATTTCAAGACTATGGTTCCTTTTTTTTTAAAAAAAAAACACACATTCATAACAGTATCAAACCAATAATTATTTTAGAGAGATATACCTTAGAATAAAAATAAGCTGTCACTTCAAATGGAAAAGCACAATGGCATTGTACTTATACCACGAGAGCTCTCTTCATACTCACACTTCAACAATGTGCGGAGAAAATACAGAAAAGTCATCACCTACAGAAGGGTATCCAACTCAATACACCTGCTTAAGCTTTTTCAAACAAATCAACACAGCAAAATATCATTTTACAAAGACTCTACCAAAAAACACTTTCCAGAAATGACATATAAGCTTTTTGCTTAGAAGGTTGGAGCCATAAATAAACAGTGAGCCATCTTATCTAGTCTGGGAGGAAAAACTAAAGCTGCTATTCCCAGTTACAAGAACCTCTCACAGGAAAGTAACTCTAAAGGATTATGATTTCTGCACCATAGTAGTTAGTATTTTATAACTTCTTATTATGGCTACAATGGAGAGAAAAACAGTAAAGTATTTGGAATCAAGTAAAGTGGGAAATTAAAAGAGTACAGTGTAGAAAAAGCACAGGATTAAGAATAGAAAGATATAGGTTTTAATTATAGTGATGATTCTTACTAGTCAAGTTACCTTGGCTACCTACCTACTGCTTCAATTTCCTAATCTCTAAAAACTATCTGAACGTGAAGTTCCTCCCAGCCCTAAAATTGTATATACTTACATACGTTTTATTTCTATGTCACATATATTGTCTGTTTTTCCACTTTTACTTGATGTAAAGTTGTAAGCCTCTAGGGCAGTGTCCCACATGGTGGAACGGCTCTGGGTCATAATTATTTCATTCCACCGAGTTTAACAATTTCTGTAATTTCAAACCATAATCCACAGATCACATTTTAAAAAGTGAAATGGATATTTACTATGTTCACAGTCATCATTTGGGAGGTATCGCAGTAGGAAAAACATTCATCCTAGTTCATAATACCAATGAAAGGTTATTTTGCAGGCTTCTTAAAATATCACCTCCTTCTCTATTTCTGGTATACCTGGGATTAGCTGATAATCTCTCTCACCACTGGATGTCACTTTTGCTCCAAAAGAAGTCAACCCAAACTAACCTCAATAATTAGAATCTGATCCCTAAGATATGTATCTCTTAAATCTCAACATAAAAATTTCTCTGTAAAAGATCACGTCAGCTCTTAAAATTTCTAGTGATTTCTAGCTAACATCTGGCTTCAGAGGCTTCTAGGTTTCAAACAGTACAAGGAAGAATAAATAGAATTTCTATCATCCCAAGTCATAAAAAAATTCACTGGAATCCCAACAATACTCATACAATGCTCAGTACTTACATGGCCTGAAAGAAAGTTGTATACACAAAGAAAAACAAGTATTTATATATGAGTATAAGACACTGGAATGTCCACATAGTAAGTGCTATTTTCAAATCTCGATGTTATACTACTTTTAGCATCATGGAAAGAAAAGCACAATATTCAGAAAACAAGAACGTGGGGAAGGAATGACTTATATTTCTCACGTTGTCACTCCAACTATCAGAATGCATCTGGCAGTAATATCTAATAACATAAACAGGTACTAGGAACTATGTCCTTGGTTTCTAAATTCAAAATATGTAAATGATTTACAGTTCTCTTCTCTTATGCAAATATGAACAGCTACCTTTTCAATAAACATACAGACATTAAGATCCTGGTATGGCTATGCCTAGAAGCCCTTTCCTCTCATCTCAGATCTTCTCACCTTCCCCAAACCAGTGCCACTACTAAAGGAATTTCAAATGGAGACTGATCAACTCATTTGTGGGATTTTTTTTTTTTTTTTTTTTAACATTACCTCCCCTCAACACACATCGGCCAATCTTGTTGAAAATAAGGAGCGAACCGCTGCCACAGTGAGTAACAGTTACTGATGAGGCCATGCTACATTCCTTGGGTTTGTTGAAGTAGAAAAAAAGTTGAAAACCACTGACTTAGGCGAATCATGTAATTACATTATTTCCATGACGCCCTGGACTATTTCTAAGAAAACGAAATGTTTAGGTTCTGGAGAAAATATGCCTGCAAAGGGAAGCTTACAAAGGATCATGGCTGTGGGAAACATCGTGGCTGTTTCAGGAGCCAGGGGCTGTCCTAGCTCCTCCTGCTGAGGCAAGGGGACGCTTGCTCCTATATTCCTGAGTTGGAAACAAAAGAGCATTTTAACTACAAAAAACGGTATTATACGTGTTAGTGAAGCACAGGTGAAACAGGCCTAATCGCCCTGTAATTTAAGCGCAGAATGGGTTAAATAAGACTTGTATGGGCTGGTCTTGAAACGTTAGCACTGAAAAACACTGTCTCTATGGAAAATTGCATGTTGGCTCTGAAAAACTAACTTGTACACAAAATTTAGAAATAAACCTGATTGAGCAGTTTGGATTTTCCCAATTTATCTCTGTAAGGTTGACAGCCAAACGTCATATTTAAATATCAAATTAAACACACCAGTAAAATCTCAGTTTTAATTATACATTTTATTCTCCTAAAATAGTAAATTATGCTTTACTTTATAGAAATCACTTTAATAAGAGCCTCTTGCCTTTTTCTGGGCAATCGCAGCTCGCTGCAGTTTCTCTTTAGCTTGATTATACTTTTCTTCTCTGTCTGTGATACGTTCATGAAGCTTATGCTTTTCTTCCAACCATTGTATGTGTTTCTCTTCCAATGTCCTGTCAGAAGAATATATGCAAAACATGGAAGTTAACTCTTAGGGTTAAATAGATACTATCACCAGCATATTCAAACTTACTACCTGATTCACTACATCCTTAATTATCCAACTGTAGGCATTCTTGCCTGACCACTCTGCTAATCATTCAGTGATACTGAGCCCTTCTTAGGAGCCAGGCACTGTGCTTATCATTTATTTTTCATAATAAGCTCTTGAGGTAGGTACTTCTATCATCTCCATTCTACAAACGAGGAAACTAAAGCTTAGAGCAGTTAATGAACTTGCTTGAAGACTTATACCTAGTCAACAGCAGGACAAACACTCGATAACCAGCTCTGATCCATGATAACCACCAAGCTATAAACACTGAGGCTAAGTCAGGCAGCTAAAAAACCAACCCTGGTAACAAGTCTTAATGAGGAATGTTTTCTGGCTAAAGTTCCTATCAATGGTATTTTAAGGTAACATCATAACAAGTTACATCTTTAAAGCTCTTCTGCATACTTTACGTGATTTTTAGTATCCTTACTAAAAGCAGTACAAAATGAGATTTATAAATTCTGAGAAGTCAGATTATAAGCCATCAGTTATACAGATTTTAAGGGTCTTAGCTGGGACCAAAATCACATTCTACTGAACCCTAGTTCAGCTATTTTCTGTTATATGATCCTATGAATAACATTCAGAAACCAATGAGGAATTACGTAAATTTGCCAGTGATATCGTCATTAGAATTCTTAAGCACATTTCAATCAAATACTTGATGATTTCAAGATACAAAGTTCTATTTCTTGCAAAATGTAAGCAAAATAATTTGGACCCTGTGGAATGTCACAACACATTATAGACAAAATATTTTACTTCATTTTCTTGAAATTCAACTATATACATTAATGCATGGGCAAGCCTTAAAATATGAAATAACAGAAAAAATGAAGGCAAGGTAGCCTTCAGAAGAACAAATCTGAAAATATTTTGTGGATTCAAATAAAAACTGACATGTTATAAAGACAAAGCAAATACAAAACAGTAGTTTTCTACCTTATCTAAACAAAATTTTCCGGAGAATATAAGATCTGGAACGTCACCAAAATCCTCTCCTGACCAGTTTACTGTCTACTACTAACAAGTTTCAAGACCTAAAAACATAAACAAGTAAATGAGCTCTTCAAATGGAAAACTCAAAAGATTATAGTTTTAATTCTAGAAAATAAGTTTTGCACATGAATATATATATTTTTTTCTGTTGTCCACATTCGGAAGAATCTATATATCTGAAGTAAAAAATGTATTGATTTACTCAATCACTAAAGAAGTTTTTCTTTGAGGGTTTTCAGAATACTGTGGTCAGGCAGAATTTTAAAAGGTCTTCTTCCCTAAATGTCTTTTTTTAAAAAAAAACACAATTCACAAGTCCATAAAGCTCATTTTCCAGAAATGGATCAGTACATTATCTCAGACCACTGTACAATGTCAAAGGGTATTTGTAACAGTTCCCAAAACAAATTTGACACAGAACCATCATTAAAATAACTATATATAATATAACGAAAAGAACAGTTTGTACATAAAGAAAGTAAACTCTACTTTTCAACTTCCAGCTGTGCTTTTTCAGCTTGGCTTCTTAAATTTCGGCATTCCTGTTTTAATCGCTCCACCATTTCCTTCAGTATTTGGTTTGAATTCAGCAACTCATTCTCCGACTGAGCTAGTGAGGTCACTTGGATCTGCAAACCACTGATTTGCTAAGAAGAAAGAAGAGAACTGTAAGGCCACTAAATAAATTCCATTGGAGTGTAAGAGGCAGAGGATATAAGCATCTTCCGTCATAAATGCCCCACCCAACTGATGTGCCCTTGAGGACACCCTGAAATGAAATAATCAACAGCAGCAGCATTAGGTTCCATTAGCGCAGGATCATTTCTTAATATAACCAGAAACTATCAAAAAACATATTCCTCAGTCTGCCAGAGTCCCCTCTCTCTTTCCAAAAATAAGCAGGCAGGAAGAGGTACTGGGAGTGAAGAGAGGGTTATTAGAGGAGAGTAGGGGGGTGAGAAAAGAGAATCCAACAATTAGAGAGAGTCTCCTATGGGACTGCCGCTAGCCTCAGAGAAAAGAACAAATTTGAAAAGGAGGTCAGCTGGGAAAGCTAAGGAGAGCCATTGTCCCATTCCCACAGCCCCGGTGATCAGCAACCCTGCCAGGGTTCAGCTTTCTGAACACTCAGGAATTATAAAAGCAGGAAGGATCACTCTTCCATTGTTTCTCAGTAGTTTCTAAGCGTCCAGCGTTGGGTAGAAGAAAGATGCTCTGAGAAACCTGATGAACAGCCGGACTGCCTGGCCTCTACAGAGTACCAGACCATGAAATGTCACGCAGGCTTTTGTTCCATCCCTAGTTACTTTTATCTGGGAGTACTTCCTCTCATGAAAAGCAGCTACAGGCACACCTAGTTTTATTGTGCTTTGCTTTACTGCACTTCACAGATGTTGCATTTTTTACAAACTGAAGGCAAGACCCTCCCCCAGCAAAAAGATTACAACTCATTTTATTGCCATACTGGCTTTAGTCAGTGATCTGGAACAGCAGTTAGCAAAACAAGTTTACTAAGCTAGAGTTTAAACATTTTATCTTTACACATCAACTTCATCACTTCGTTATAAATTGTAGTGATTAGATTTTCAGAATACCGATATGTAAAATTCCAATAAAGATTCAAAATACAGATTTAAAGAATCATTTAAAAATAAAAGCAAAGCAACAAACGAACAAGTCAAACAAACAAACAAAAACTCACAGACATCAGTTTAGTGGTCACCAGAGGGAAAGGAGGAAGGGTGGGGAGAGAGAGAAAAGAGTAAAGGGGGTGAAATATATGGTGAAAGAGGATTTCACTTTGGGTGGTGAATACACAATGTAATATACAGATGATGTATTTTAGAACTGTACACTTGAAACCTACATAATTTTATTAACCAAGTCACCCAAATAAATTTAATTAAAAAAATAAAAGAAAAATGTTTGCTAAAATTATACCTCTTTCAGGTCAGAATTTTCATTTTTCTCTTTCTCCGCATTTTCAACATTCACAATTTGTTGCTGAAGTTTTAACCTGAAGATCACAATCCAACAAAAGACAGTATTAAGAATCCATAGTTCATATAGTTCACTGGATTACACAATCATTTTACTGAGTGCCCACATTAACACCAGGCATTGTGCTGTGAAAACTGGTAGAGATACAATGATGAAGATTTTGACTTCAGGCAGCCAAATTGTGTTCACATATAACTAAAATTGAACATAAATGTTTGCCTGAGTTATGGAAAAATCTACAAACTATGGGCATACAGAAGATGAGAAATCAGGTCTGTCTAGGAAGATGAGAGGAAACTACCTAGAAATTAGAATCTTATGGGCAGAATTCTGATAAACATAGGGGAACAACAGCCTGAGCAAATGGCCTCTGGTGAAAGGTGTGTAACGTATCACGAAGGCATCAGAAAGTAATCCAGTTTAGGAGACGCTATCTTACAAATTCTAAATGAGACAAACTGCAATTATGATTATTTTAACAAATGATCAAAATAGATCTGGTTGATGTAGTTAGACTTATAAATCAGAAAAATCAGTACTGCCATGGGAAAAACACAACTGGAAACCATTAAAAAAAAGTCATGCAAATTTTGCAAATTACTCTTGCTACATTTTATGTTGGTTACTATGTCCTTATTTTAAAATAAGTTGGGGTCAATAACACACTGTAAATGATCTGGAGAAAATGAAGAGAAATCAAAGAAAAATTATCAAAGTGACTAATGGAATAGAAAATGATTTATATGAAAGAAAAGCTAGCAAAATGAAGCTGTTTTACATAGCAAAAACCCAAAAAACCTAAGGGTCAAGTTTATTATTATCTTCAAGTAATGACAGAATGCTGAACATTTTATTACTATGGCAACAGAAGCCCAAACCAGAAGAAACAGGCTTAAATTCTAACAGAAAAGATTCTAACTGGCCAAACTGTGAGATCATAATAGGAAAAAGCATTAGAATGAGGTGCCTGGCAAGGGTCTTTCTTCCCTTTCTGGAGATTGTCAGGGAGAGATAAAAACCTTTCTGGTCCTGAACAGTTGGAAAAATGTACCTCCCTGAAAGCAAAGAGTAGAACAAGGTTGGCTCTCAAAATCCATTACAGATATATGATTCTAGAATTGTAGAACCTAACATTTAAATTAATAGTTCATAGCACCTGACATTCGTAAATAATATATGTTATCTCTGCCTGAGGTAATTCTTTCCAGAGTAATGAGAACAAAAAAACCTTGTCCCAAAACATATCCTACAACACAATATTTTAAAACCTCTCAATTTTAATCTATATAATGAGGAAGTCATTAATTTTTTAGATTTAAAAAATAAAAATAGATATAGGGGACTTCCAGGTAGCTGAAGATAACAGCAGATGTCTAGTTCTGTGTTACCCATATGTTCTGCAAAACAATACAGAAAAGCAAGGAGAACAAATAAAGCCACACAAAACCACATCCTTCACAGTGGACGACAGAAAATGGCCAAACTTCAAAACATCTGTAAGTAAAAAGAGGAAAATAATTCTACATCCCAGTCAGAGGCTGCTCACGCTCCTGACTTTGTATCAGCATGCATGCGCTCACTGCATGTGGATGGACTGAACTCAGCCATTCAAATCAAAAGATCACTAATTTGGCTCCAAAGCAAGACCCAACTATATGTCACACATAAAAGGCACATCTGAAAAATTAAGTGATTGTGAAACACTAAAAATAAGGAAACAAACAAAGGTAGACGAGGCAAATGGAAACAATAAGAAAACAGGAGTAATGATGATATCAGACAAACAAAATTCAAGGAAAAAAATTTAAATGACAAAAGCACTTTTAAGTGCTAACAGCCACAATTCATAATTAAGACATAACTGTTACGATTATTCCTATACCAAATAATACAGCAATCTCTTTTATGAAGCAAAAAACTACAAGGAATGCAAGGAGTCTAGATACAAACACACTAAATAATAATAGGACACTTCAATATCACTCTTTGTAGAAAAATCAAGTGGACAAAAAAATAAGTACATAGAAGACCTAAACAGCATAGCTAATAAGATAGATCTTATAGATTTATATATCAAACTTTATGTTCTTATAATTGAACACTTTCTTTTCTAGTCCTTCCGTAACACTCACACAAATTGATCATGTGTTACAGGACGAAGATGAAGGACTGAGCAAAGCATGGGGTAAGGCAAATGGGGTACCCGGGGTGCAAACTTTCAGACTCACTCTAGGGCACTTCCAAGTTCAGTGTCAACATGTAAGAGTGGGTGTGTTCCTACATTTTTCACCCTGGGCGCCTCACTTGCTTTATTCTAGTCCTAGCCCTGATATACTATGTCACAAAGAAAACATTATTGTGTTCCATTAAATAGAAATAGAAACAATGCTCTATAAATAAAACTAGAAATTAACAACAAAATAAAACTAGAAATTAACAACAAAATAAGAAAGAAAGAAAAAAGCCCTCCCACCTGGAAATTCAAAAACCTTGTTCTGTACTGAATTGTGTCTCCACACTGAAATCTTAACCCACAAGCAATTCAGAATGTGATTGTATTGGGAGATGGGGCTCTAAAGAGGTAACTCCTGGCTAAATTAAATGAGCTCATGGGTAGGTCCTATCCCAATATGACTGGTGTCCTTATAAGAAGGAGAGGTACTGGGATACATGTGCACAGAGATAAAGCCACGCAAGGACACAGCAAGAAGGCGACTAGCTGCCAGCCAAGGAGAGAGGCCTCAGTAGAAACCAGAGCGGACAACACCTTGAAATCTCAGACTTCCAGCCTCCAAAACTGTAAGGAGATACATTTCTGTTGTTTAAACCACCCTGTCTATGGTATTTTGTTATGGCAGCCCTAGGAAACTATTAGTTTCACCGTCTATTAAACAACTAACCTTCTATTAATACATCTTCTATTAAACAACTCTTTGGTGAAAAGGAAAATACATGCTGAAATGAGAGAACTTCTAAAAAAATAGTAATTAAAACATATCATCCATAGATACATTTAAAGCAGTGATAAGAAAATAAGCACTAGATACATTTACCAATAATAAAAGAAAGGGTTAGTTGAATTAAATGTCCAACTAACAGAACAAAAAAGAAATGAATAAAGCACAGATCTATATGACATGATCTTAGAAAACTCTAAGGAATCCACAAAGCAGCTAGTAGAAAATACGTGATTTTAGTTCAGGTCACAGGATTCAAGGTCAATACATAAAAGTCAACTATTTTTATATGCTAGCAATGAACAATGAAAAAGTAGAAATTTAAAAATAACTCCAATTATAATCACATAAAAATGCTTAGGAATAAAATGTAACACAAGATGAGCAAGACATATGTATACAATGAAAACTACAAAGCTTTGATGAAAGAAATTAAAGATGACCTAAATAAACAGAGAGATATGCCGTAATCATGAACCGGATGGACAGACTCCAATATTGTTGAGATGACAACTTTCCTAAAGCTGAGCTAGAGATTTATTGCAATTCCAATCAAAATCTTAACAAGCTTTTTTGAAAAGGTGACAAGCTGATTTTGAAATTTATGTGGAAAGGCAAAGGACGTAGAAGAGCCAAAACAATCTTTATAAAAAACAAAGGTGGAGGCCTTGCACTACCTGTATCAAACTTACTATAAAGCTACAGTAGTCAAAACAGTGTGGTATTGGCATCAAGCCAGACATACAGACCAATGGAATAGAACAGAGTCCAGCAACAGACACACACTTAGATGGTCAACTGATTTCCACCAAAGTTACCAAAATAATTCAACGAGGGAAAAAACAGTCTTCAACAAATGGTGCTGGAACAACTCGATACCTATATGGAAATAAAAAAGGAATGTCTACCATCACCTCATACTATCATAAATCGGACTATAAACCTAAATGTAAAAACCAAAATATTAATCTTTTAGGAAAAAACAACATAAATCTGGACACAGGATTAGGCAAATATTTCTTAAATAGACCATAAAAAGCATAAACTTTATACAAACGAAAAAAATTGACAAAATGGATTTCATCAAAATAAAAAAATTGCTTTCAGTAGACACAATGCAAGTAAACAAGGAAGCGAGCCACAGATTGGGAGAAAATATCTGTAAAACGTGAATCTGACAAAGAGCTTATATGCAGAACACATAAAGAGCTATTACAACTCAATAAGATAACTTCCCAACTCTAAAAATGAACGAAATATTTGAACAGACACGTCACAAAAGTGAAGTCGCCTATATGCACATTAAGATGCTAAACATCACTAGCATTCAGGAAAAATCAAATTAAGACCACAGTGACATATTACTACACATCTGCTAGAATTGCTAAGTTAAAATGACTGACAATAACAAGTGTCAGTAAAGACATGAAACAAATGGAACTGTCATATGTTGGTACTGAGAACGAAAAATAGTACAACCACTTTGGAAAAGAGTATTGCTATATGTTATAAAATTACATATACACTTACGTATGACTCGGCAACCTCATCCCTAGATATTTAACCAAGAGACATAAAAACTGTATAACCACACGCAGACTTGTATATGACTGTTCCTCGCGGCATCATTCATAATAGCCCCAAACGAGTAACAACCCAAACTGTCTCCCTCAAGAGAATGGATAAACAAATCATGTTATATGCACCCAATGGAATACTAACCAGCCATAAAGAGGAATGAACTAGTGATACAGGCAACAGCACTGATAAATCTGGGCTGCTTAAAGCTGTGGTCAGGGGTGAGGTCAACTGCAAAGAGCCATGGGGAAACTTTTAGGGTGACAGAATAGTTCTGTGCTTTTATTGTGGTTATGATTACACAACTGTAGGCAATTACCAAAATTCATCAAGCTGTACATTATTTAAATGGGTTAATTTTATTTTATGTACATTAAACACCAATAAATTATAAAAACTTTTCTATGGCAAAAAACAAAGAAAGAAGATAAAAGCAGAAATTAATGAGGTAGGAAATAGAAAAAGTTGATCAATAAATCAAAATCTTAGTTCAAAAAAACCACAAAACTATACACTTAAAAATGATTAAAACAATAAGTTTTGTTATGTATAGTTTACCACAATACAAAATTAATACAGCACTAGCTAACTTGATTAAGACAAGAAGAAAGCATATATACAAAATAAGAAATGACCAAGGAAAAGCACTGACGCAGAGAAATTAATACAAAACCATTTTGCTGCCCTCTACACAAATAAAATTGAATATACAGATGAAATGAATAATTTCTTATGAAAATACAGATAAAAACTGATCCCAATAGAGAACTTAAACTGGCTGATTTTTATAGAAGAAATAGAGAGGTATCAAAGAACGACCCCAGAAAAAGGCACAGCCTGGATGGTTTCACAGGGAAATTCTACCTGCCTCCAAAAACCAGGTAATTCCACTGGACCATATTTGTCCCAGGACACTGAAAACCATGAGTATCTTCCTCATTTTTTTTTTTTATGAGCAAGAATAACATTGATGCTTAAACATGATGAAGACATTACAAAAAAAGAAAATTACACACCAAGTACTACACAAAGCATTAACAAACAGAATACAGCACCACCTTAAACAAACAACGACACTAAAGTCAAAAGGACTTTATTCCACAAATTATGGTTGATTCAAGATTAGGAAATCCATTCATACACTATATTAATAGTGCTAGGGAGGAAAAATCATGATTATCTCCAGAGATGCTAAATAACCCTTGATAATTTTCAATATCATGCCTGATAAAAGTACTTAGGAAAATAAAAATGATAAAATATATATATACCTTAATCCTAAACCTAATATCTTAATGAACAAACTGTAGAGACATATCCACTATGACCAGGAACAAGGCAAGGATTTCCACTACTTCCTAAACTACTCAATACTATATTGGAGGTGCTTGCCAGTGCAATTAGGTAAGTCAATTAGAGGCATAAGAATTGGTAAAGGAGTAAAATTATCTGTATTTGTAGATGACATTATAGTATACCTGAGAAATGTTAGATAATTAATAATAAAACTAACTCAAACAAAAAAGAATTTAGTAAATTAGAGGGATATAATATTAATATATAAAAGTTGATAGTATTCATAAACAAACAATAATGAGCAAGAGAACAAAATGGGGAAAAACACATTTATAATGCAAACAAAGAAGATTAAGTACTTGGGAATAAGCAAAAAATGTGTGAAAACTACATAATGTTTCAGAACTCTCCCGAAAGACACAAAAGAAAATTTCAATACGTGGAAATAAATCTCCTTTCTTGAATAGGAAAACTCAATTCAACATCAAAAGATGTCAGTTCTCCTTAACTTAGTTTAAAAATTTAAAGAAATCCCAATAAAAATACCAACAAACTTTTTTATGGTGCTAGATACTGATATTCAAATTCATATGGAAAAACAAATATGAAAGAAGAGCCAAGAAACTTCTGTAAGAGAAAAACTAGGAAGACAGAGTAATCTAACCAGACATTAAAACACACTATAAAATGTTTATAATTAAAATACTGTGGCCCATGGATAGACAAACAGACCAGTAAAACAGAACAGAAAGTCTAGAAACATACCCAAATATGAATGAAAATTTAAAATATAATAAAAATGTCTTCAAAATCACTGGGACAAAGAGTGTTTTAATAAACGAGGGGGAAAATTGGTTAGTCATTTAGAAAGCAGTAAAATGAAATCCATACCTCACAAGATACAAAATACACTCCAAATAGATCAAGGATATCAATATATACAAAATATGAAACCATACAAATGCAAAAAAAAAAAAAAAAAAAAGGTGAATTCTTCCGTAACCTCAGAGCAGATAGAGACTACTTAACTATGATTTAAAATCCAGAGTCAATAAGTTGTCTTTTAGAACTACATCAAGTTAATAAATAAAACCAATAAGGATGAGATGGGGACCCAAAATGGAAAAAATAGAAATGGACCAAAATGGAATAGAAAGAAAAAAATGTTTTATAAATGAATACTATAACCAGTGAAGGGAGGTTTGGAAAGAAGTAAGAAATTTTGGAAAGCAGATTTTTGAATACCGTATTTGCCGGCGTATAAGACGAATTTTTGGCCCCGAAAAATATGCCTCCAAGTGGGGGGGTCGTCTTATACGCCAGGTACACTTCAGATAGACTGCCCATAGAGCTTGCCCCGTGCCATAGTGGCCTCCCGATGCCCGCCCACTTCATTCCACATACCGTTCAGGCATCAGCAGCGCTGCTGGGTGTATGCTCGGCTGTTATGCGATTTTGCTGTTATGCGATTTTACCACACTCGCAAAATCGCACACAGCCGAGCATACACCCAGTATGATAGCGCAAAATCGCAAATCGCGATACCATACTGGGTGTATGGTCGGCTATGTGAGATTTTGCGAGTGTGGTAAATTCAGGTTACCGTATATTTCTTTACATATGCACTGAAGATTCGCGATTTTGCGCTATCATGGTGCCTGTTAGAATGTTGAAGAGCTCGCACTTGCGCACTAGTGAGGTCCCAGGGAGATGCTGATGCAAGGGTGGACCAGACTGCTATAGTGACAGGGCGGGCAAACAGGGAGCAGGGACCAATCAAATCAGGCTTTGTATACAGTCAACAGCCAACCACAATACTGCACCATTGTACAGTACAGCATAGAAAATGTCGACCAGTCAAACCCCTATCATCCCTATCATGGCACCAGCCAAAAGAAAGAAGTATGATGCAAATTTTAAACTGAAAGTTATTTGGTGTGTGGAAGGTGTGCGGAAGAGGGGGTAGTCTTATACGGCGAGTATATAACAAACTCTGTATTTTGAGTGGAAATGTTAGGGGGTCGTCTTACACGCCCAGTCGTCTTATACGCCGGCAAATACGGTATATACTTATAGACTAAAGACAAAATAAAAAAAGAACTGTACAGTAATATTACACACTAGTTAACAGGCTTGGTTTTCACGGTTATAAATTAGCATTTTAAAACTATATGTATTTTTGGACTAAAAAAATAAGTAAATATGTTATGGGTAATTTTAACAATGAGAAACCACATTTCTCATTGTTAAAGAAGGGAGTTACAAATAAGAGAAAAGGCTAGAATGAATACCATAGTGTACTGGAAATATCAATATAAACTCATGA
The DNA here is from genome assembly GCF_964194185.1 of Rhinolophus hipposideros. NCBI lineage: Eukaryota > Metazoa > Chordata > Mammalia > Chiroptera > Rhinolophidae > Rhinolophus > Rhinolophus hipposideros. Next base: position 86,066,971 of record NC_138055.1, read on the forward strand.
CTATATGTATATATAAACAAACAGATAAAAATGTATATCTGCGTATACACATAAATATATTTTCTAACTCAATTCACTGAGAGAGCCTGGAAGCAATGACACTGTGATATCAATAAATACACTGAGAGCTGAGATTTTGGTTCCAATATACTGTAAAGGAACCAGAGCACCTTAGAGAAATGGCTGATTCCAGGCATGGGGCAGGGAAAGTATAAGATGAGCCCAGAACATCTTGTGATGCCAGAAAATAAAGATGTTAAAAGAGGACATAGAAATCAACTTCAAAAAGCTTCTAATGGCCAAATCTGAGACAATCTAAGCAACAAAATAAATTGTAATAAAAGATTATATCCCATAGCATAAAATAAAAATCCATGCACCAAACTGATACAAATTTAATATTTAAAGAGAAGGGAAAGCTCTTCCTTTCAGGAGAATTCCAACTAATAAATGTAAAAGGAATGATGGAAACATGAAAACATCATTTGGTAAACTCTAAAGTAATAATTTCTTCAAGCAAGAATTATCAATGGATGCTGAAGTAGTGAAAGAATGATAAGAAAACACTCATATGACGAGAATATTTACACAGTCTCAAAGTATCTCCCCATAATTATACATTACAAAGAGGGAATAAATAGTCATTTTATAGTGGAAAACCTGGCAGACACCACCACTTTAACCAGGTGATCAGATTTAGTATCACCAATAAGAAGACGACACACGTATCTCCTGACATGAAGGAATACACACGGTTTTGACTTTGCTGTTATTTTTGCTAAAAATGTGTAAATGAATTTAAAAATGTATGACTAAAATTTAATTGAGAGATAATCTACAAAATAACAGGCCAGCATTCTTCAAAAATATTGGCATATCAAGATTAAAAGAGACTAAGTAAAGGCAGTGTGTAATTCCGGATTGGATCTTGGACAAGAAAAAGGACATCAGTGGGACAATTGGTAAAATTTGAATAAAGTCTATAAGCTTCATAACAGTAACATTTATTTGATTTCCTAATTATAGTAACTTGTTAGCTTTGATTATTGTTAAGATGGTTATGTAAGATGTTAATATTTGGAAATCTGAGTGAAGATTATATGGGAATTCTTTGTATTACTTTTAGAATGTTTTGTTAGCTCTGGAATTATTTCAAAATGAAAAGTGTAAACTATATCCACATATATAACCTAATACTCTGAAGTTCCCTCCTGGCCGATTCTTCTGCCATCTGTGAAGCCCGTAGTTTCTCTTCACACTGATCCTTTTCTGTTTGCCTCCAGACATCATATTCCACTTTCATTTTCTCTAAATCCGCTAATCTGTTCTCAAGTTCAAGCCTAAAACAACAGATGATAATTATGTTACAAAAACTACAATAAGGATGACATGACAACAGAATGTTTTCATTTGCAAGTAGATTTAACACAAAATAAGGTAATTATGTACTTACTTTTCATCTTGTAATACCACAAGTTTTTGATAACCTTCTTCCTTGGCTGCTTGTACTTTACGTATTAATTCACGATCCTTTTCTACTAAGTGCACTTTGTGGTGTTCAACAGCTGATTTGAGAATTTCATTGTCTGACTGTAATCCTAGTGTTTTTTTACAGAGAAAAATGTACCATATTCAATGTTACTAAGACGAAAAATCACAATTATCAGCAAGTGTTCATAAGCTGGTAATACAATTAGAAGGGTGTTACAAGTAAGTCTCTCTGGATACATATTCTCTCAAGTATTGTTATAGTGATAAACCTCTTAAGAGCAAAACAGACTAAAACTCAAGAGTTAATTTTTCTATTATTTTATTTAGTGTACACACACAACAATGTTAATAAGAGGTTATATACAGTTATTCATTTGCATCTTGAGGACACCAGTCAGGTGACGTGGTGTAAATACTTACTTCCCCTCTAAAAGGGTTCTGTAACTTAAGCCCCAGTCATCATAAAGCCGGCTGGAAGCAGAGTGAATAAAAGCACAGAATCCTTCAAAACCTATCATTCTAGCAACTGTTAGATTTCTAGTAGAAATATAAATTGGGAACTTTCAAGTTTGTCCAATGAATTCACAAATCTCCCTTGTAATGAGATAGCAAAGTATTCTGCAGATAGAAGAACTAAAACTCGTATCTAACTCAAAGTTAAAAAAGAGTACAGAACTGGATCCCAAACTCCTTAAATTCCTAAGAAAATTTACTCCCTAACTCTATGTAAATCCATGAGTCAATATAAAGTAGAAATTAAATATGAAAATAAGCTCTGTCTGAAACTACAGAGGCCAGTTTAACTAACGACCAACTTAAGGACAGTTACAGGCCAAAGGCAGCTTATTTAAGTACTTAAGAAAAATCAGAAAGAAAATTTCTGAGGAATCTTGATGAGAAAGACATTCTAAAACTAAACTGGAGTTTAAAAACAAGCTGTGGCTGAACGAGGCTCAATAACTGGCCTCGAGTCTACATAAAAATTTTTTAAAAACTTAAAAATTGGGCCTAGAAGCCACCTATCTTCCTTACATTCTTTAGACTTCAAATGGCCTGAGACTAATAATCACATGATCTAAATCGTTTAAAATTATAAACCCATGAAATATGGAATCCCATTTGTAAAATTTCACTTAATGTATGTGTTAATGAAATTACTATGATATAAACAAGATTGATTTTAAAAGTTAGATCACAGAATGAACACTCAACATATAAACAAAAACAATCCATGTGTTCTAAGATTAAAAATTCAATTAAGCTGAAAAATCTGGAAACAAAAATTCAGTTTGATCTACTTTAATAATTGTAGTTTATATGTGAAAATAACAGTGAAAAGCATGAGAAATTATATATTACCATCCAGTTCGCTTTGAATCTTATTCCTTTCTCTTTCTAGCTCACTCTTAGCTCTTGCTGCCTCCAGTTTGATATTTGTTATTTCGAGTTTGTTTGAATGTTTCAGTTCTGTTACCTGTTGATAATGAGAAATTGAAATTACTATTGATTATTTCTTGCCATGAACTGTTTACCCAAACACATCAGCAAACATCAGGAAACACTGTGGTAGAACAGTACAGAGTAAGTACTTTGGGGGAGGGAAGGCGTTTCAGTGCCTGGAACAGTACTTGGCACCAAGAAAACAGGCTTTTCCTAACAAAAGTGAGTCCTTTCTTTAAAAAAAGCCTTGGTGACAAGAAGGCATTCTAGCTATAAGGAACAGCATACAAAATGTTACCTAGTTATACCGTCACATTGCTTGAGAAACAATGAGCAATGAGTTACAGGTAGAACAGAGGAAGGCGTGATATCTGTGGAGTTGCAGGGAATAAGCTTTATATGCCCCAAAAAAGGGTTGTGTGTCCTGTGGCTATTGAAGGTGGCATAATCAACTTTGTTTCAGAAAATTAACTCTAATTGTAAATATGTTACATTAAGAAACTGAAAGTAAAGAAACCAATTAAGGGCAAAGAACAGACAAAGGGGCCAAGAAAAGATCAATTGAATTTGGTAACTAAATAATGTATGCATGTATGCGTGTATGCGTGTATGTGTGTGCATGTGTGGTAATGGGAGTATAAAATATATAATTCTAATTTAAACCTTTATTGTCAAAACCTGATTATTTTAAAGCCCCATTTGAATGTAAATAATTGTCAGTTTTATATATAATTAATCCCTCATATATCCATTTTCAGTCTTCCCTGAGATATCTCTTGTAAACAGTTATTTGTTCATTCATTCAATACATATCTACTGAGCACCTATTATGTGCCAGGCACTGTTTTAAGAGCCGGGAATAATAGCAGCAAACGAGAAAGCTTTGTCTCTCTAACCATTTGCACGACTACCACATTTTCCATGTCCCTTCTCTTTGGTAAGGTGCATCTGAAATTAGGGACAGTACTATAACGAGAATTTAACCACTAGAGACATAAAGGCATAAAACTGCATTCTGACATATTACACTAATGTATAAAACTATGAAAACCACAAATATATACAAGTCAAATACATAAAATGTAAGATGCTGGAAATAGGAGGATGAAGGATGATTTACATGAGTGTAATCACAATCTATAAAAACTGGACAGTTAGAAACAAATTAGGAAGCAGTCCGAGAGCCAAAGAGGGTAAAGATGAGAAACAGAAGTGTCTTACTGGAAGAGACTCCATGTCTGAAAGGTCCTGAAAACATTGTAAGGAATGGTTTAGTGCAAAATGCCCAAGTAAAGGAAAATAGAAAAGCCAGTACTATACTGCCTCTCTACTGCTAACCACATTAAAATGCATCCCTCCAAATTAACTTAGAGTTTTTAATGACAACACATAAAATGAATACCTTGGGCTGACATCAGTTTTGCATTTTTAAATCTTTTTGAAATTCTTTTCTATGAAAGCAAATTTCATAGAACAGTGTTTAACTCCATGATTGCAGCTAAGAACTTATATTTATTTTAATACTTAAACTTTCTGTGGATTGGATTTTACTGCATTATAATTTCATGGACACAGAATTTAAACTACAAGTGCTTAAAATTTTTGAAGAAATACAACTACAATGAAAAGCCAATCTCTATGACAAATGTAATTATAACCTGCTATTATGTACTAACTGTAAAAGGTTAAGAATGACATAGTAGCTCATTAACACACCACACTGTAGCTACTTTAAATATGAAGTGAAAAATTAGAACCATCTTATTCTGTAGGATCTTGATTCATTCCAACAAGGACCACGGAATAAAAACCTATTTCTTAATTCACTGCACCCTGAGATTTACTGAAATGAGAAGACATTTTTCAACTAAATTGTAATAACTGAAACTGAAAGAACAGTGGACAGGAAGTCAAACAACAAGTGCCCTCTGTCTCCCGGTCTATTTCTATACTAAAGCAGTGGTACCTGCTCAAGTAAGGCACGTGCCTTCTCTGCATTCCAATTTACTCGTCTATGGACCTCCGTGAGTTTAAGATTTTCTTTAATGTCACATTCGTATAATCCTAAAATAATGACTGCACTTACACTAATATTAATTAACTTCATAAAATATATTTAAAGGAATTTTTATTTATTAAAAATGAAAAACATTACATCAATATTTATCGCTTACGTATGACCAATAGTAGCACTTCCTAGGAGTAATCTGAACCAAATCCTAAATAGTCATAATAACGCTTCTTTCTGCCTCTACATCCCTGGTTCTTAACCTTCTTTGTGATCAGGCTTCAAAAATCTTAGGAAAACTAGGAATCTTTTCCTTAAAAAAACCGCACAATTGAATATAAAGAGATTCACAGTCTTCTGAAGCTCCATGGGCCATACCACCCTGTTCATTGGTTGGTTGGTTTGTTCAAAATGCTTTCTCTGTAGATTCTGGCCTTTACCATTGTAAAATTGCTTTGTGCTTTTGACACAGCATAATCAAGTATCCTGAAATAACTACCTATTACTACTAACAAAACTTTAAGAAATGTTTTTTAAAAACCGCAATAGTAGACATTTTACAGAGATATGTAAAAAACTATATATGTAAGCAAGAAATAGAACTATAGTTGAAAAAACTTGTTGATGGAAATTCCAAAGAGCCGGTACCTACTTAAAACCTGATTTTTTTCAAAGATCTGAGATGGTGTAACCTCATTAACTTAGCTAATAAGGATTAACTCTGTGGCATGGCTTCCTTAAAGCTGCACATTCTACTGGAGTTCTAAGATCAAACACACCATGAGGTAACTAGAATTTATCTCATTGAATGTGAAATGCCTTCAAGGTCATCATTCTCAGGCCATCTTTAGTAATACTTTTTAATCTAAGACACAGTTACATTGACATAACTCCATTCAAAAAGCTAACAAACATTTACAAATTTGAATACACCCCAGGTGTTCCTTTGCATTGCAAAGAACCATTTGCCATAATTGCAAAATGTTGAAGAAAACTTCAAGTTACAAAGAAAACTGACAATCATTTTAGAACTATTATTTCAAAATTTATCCTTCCAATGAAATCTTTTTAGATGCAATGTTTGAAATGAAAACTTGGTTCACTTAAAGAGAAGGGTGATTTGTAATACACCATTTATATGCAAAACAATGCAAGTATGCCTTTAAAACGAAAGGCAGCTCTTTGCACTATTAACAAACAAGCAGAGAAATAATACTACACTAAAATGCTCTGTGTCCTTCAGCAGAGTAGGAGAAATCATCTATGCTCTAATTCTAAAAAGAAAGAGCACTAGAGAAGAGCATGTGCAGAAAAAGAAGAAAAATCAGTGGCAGGGTACAAGTAAGCCAGGGAGCTCAGATAAAACGTGCTGCCTGAGAAGTAAATCCTTGCTAGTCCCCGAGAGAGGTAGACGTCAGAGCAAAAGCCAGCTTATCCAGTGTCCTGTAGCTCCCTCTATGGCTCAGGTTATTCCAGCAGTTCGGTTTGGCTCCTCGGGTCGTTTTAAAAATACTGAGTATTCACTATTTTTTTTCTTTTTTACAAAATTGAAAATTAATTTAGACCAGAATTGGAAGAAAAGTATGAGAGAACTCCGTGTATTGTGAATTTACTGCTTTGTGTTTTGCGTCTATTTCTTTGTATATTTGATCACTGTAGGCACTCAGTACATATCTATCGAATGTATAAAACAATTACTTACAGTTAATCAGGAAACAATCAAATTATTTATTTTCTAGAAGGACTTACACAACCTTAGCATGCAGGAAGGATTCTTAGGGATCAGCTAGAACAATGCCTCATTTCATCTACAAGAAAACTGGATCCCAATTTTACTAAGTAACTCACCTAAAGTTATACACATAATTATTGATACAGTGAAGAAAGAAATTAGTTAACCAGTTCAAAGTTATGCATTCTTTATGTTACATCATTTTCTCATGTAAGAATATCACAAATGCATAATTATTTCTATTGTTATTTTCATCACCAGCTACTATTTATTATGTTCAATACCATCTTTAATCTTACAAAAATCCTGTAAGAGATAGGTGTTAGGTTGGTGCAAAGGTAATTGTGGCTTTTGCAATTGTTTTTAACCTTTTAAACCACAATTATATTATTGCACCAACCTAATATTATTCCCATTTAAAAGTTAAGCAAGACAGAAGTCACATAGGTGGTGAGTGAGATGAATGAGTCAGGACTCAAAGGTAGATTCATCTGATTCAAAGCCCATGAACTTTTCCATTGCACTTCATTACCTCCTCCAAAAAGACAGTTTTTAATTTCTAAATATATCTGAATTTCAACGTCTAATCTCAATTATGAGACTATGCTTGACTTAAAACATTTTAACAATTAAAAATCTTATTGTATAATTTTCACTTTCTACTGTCAGCCATGTCTAATGAATTAAATGAGACACTGGCTACAAAACCACTTTGTAAACTGTAAATTTACAGATATTGAAACAAAAATCTGAAATGTCACTAGACATATAATCTGCAAAAATAAAAAAGTATGTGTCTGCCATGGAAAAATTGGGTAAATTATCTCCCAAGAGTGGCATTTAATATACAGAAATCCAATTTTGTCACCACACTTAAGACTCTCAAGATTAGAGTTACATGAATAAAGTTTACAAAGAGTGATCTATAAAATCAGAATGTCAGTTTATTCATTATGAGAAAAAAACTACAACGGAAACTAGAATGCTCAAAGTCTGAAGGACCAGTGCACTCTCTCCCTATAGACAAAATTACATGGAAGTCAAATAACAGAAAGTTGATTGGTGATCATTCAATCAGACAAATGGAATGAGATCAATTGTATCCTGGCACAAATTGAAACAGATTGGTGTATATTCCTTTCTACAGTAAGAAGGATCTTTTCAAGGGGCCAGAATACTTATTCTTCTGACTAAAACTCTCCCTTTGTCATAAACACTGCCTGAGTCTGCTCAAGTAATTCCTTGGCCAAGGGATTTAAGAGGAACACAGTATTAGATAAGTTCATATAGTAAATTCCTTCTGGTCTGGGAGCCATTTTGGATTTTAATGTGATTTTACATTACTCTGATAGAAAATACATATATCATTGATTTAGTAACCAGTCTTATTGCGAAGTTCTTAGAGATGCTATCACTACTACTACTACTACTATTACTACCGTGTTTCCCCGAAAATAAGACCTAATTGGACAATCAGCTCTAATACGTCTTTTGGAGCAAAAATGAATATAAGACCCGGTATTATATTATATTATATCATATTATATTATATTATATATGTTATATTATATTGCATTATATTATACCCCATATTATATTATACCCCGTATTATATTATATTATATTATATTATATTTTTATATTATATAAGACCTGGTCTTATTTTACTATAAGACCAGGTCTTATATTAATTTTTGCTCCAAAAGACACATTAAAGCTGATTGTCTGGCGAGGTCTTATTTTCGGGGAAACATAGTACTACTACTAGCTAATATAACAACAGCTAATATTTGGGTGATATATATTAAATCTTATGCTAAATGCTTTATGCATAATATCTCATTTAATCTTTGTCATACTCTATAAGTTAGGTATTAGTCTCATTTTATAAAGGAAAACATTGAAGTTTTCAGAGAAAATGTAAATCGCCCAGGTTCACAAAGCTAGTAAGGGGAAGAAATGACATTTGAATCCGGTCTGTCTGATTTCAGAGCAGACACTCTTATTCCATAAAATACTTTCATCATTGCAAACCTATTTCTGGTTACTAGATTCCTAATATACACTGCATTTAAGGGGGGGTTGGTTACTAGATTCCTGGTTACTAGATTCCTGGTTACTAGATTCCGGTTACTGGATTCCTAATATACACTGCATCTAAGTTCCTGAGAAAACTCTGTATATAAAAGATGTGCAAACCGTTACATTCTTTTTAAACTAACATAAAAGCAGATTATGCTATTAATATTAATTTACTCATTTAACATTTATCGAATGCCTACTGTGTGACAGCACTGCTCCAGGAGCTGGAGATACAGCAGTAATAAAAGCAATGTCCCCATGCTCTTGGAGCTTGTATTTGGTTGAGGGAAAAGGGGTGGGAAAGAGAAGGAGAAACAAAAAATAAATATAAATACATCAGATGGTGCTAAGAGCTATGGAGAAAAATAGAGCAAGGAAGATAGAGAGTAGGGCAGAGAAAGAGGGAAGATGGTATTTTACAAAGAGAAGACAAGAAAGGCTTCTCTGATAAGGCAACATCTAAAAGAGATGAGGAAGCTAGCTAAGTAGATACGTGAGGGAAGGCCATGCCAGGTGGGCAAGTTCAAAGGCCCTGAGGTAGAATTAAGTTTGCTCAAAGAAGAGTGAGAAGGCCAGTAATGATGGAGCAAAGTGAACAGGGGGGGAAATGGACTGTGATGTCCGTGGAAAGACTGCAGGGGCCAGATCACATAGACCTCTGAATGCGTAAAGAGTAAAGAGACCAGTAAGAAGGCGACTAGAAAAATTGAGTCTAGAGAGATCATGACTTGGACTAGACTGATCACAGTGGAAGTGGTAAGAAGTGGTCAGAGTCTGCACGTATCTGGAAGGGAGGATGACAGCATAAGGAAAGACTGCAATGCAGAGAACTGAGCTCTTTAAATGCACACTTTCTTTGTCATTTGTACAGCATCAAGAACTCTGCAAATGAAGGAGAAATATAAGATGACTTACTTTACTGGTCAACGTGTTGATTTCCCGTTCAGCTTTATGCAATTTACTGATTAAAACAGTATTTTGTTCATTGCTTGATTGTAGTTCTTTTTCCAAGCGTTCAACCTGTAGTTTAGCTGATTGCTTTTCAGCCTTTTATTAAAACAAAATATTTTAAAGTTATATAAAAATTAAGTAAGCACTATTTAAAATACATGTACGATCATACTACCCTAAATTATTCAAAATCTAAACAATATTAAAGCATACCAAAGTAAAAAAGAGTTTTCTCCAAGTATTTGGTAGATTTCAAATGAAAGATGTTTGCTCCGGGAAGCACACAACAAAGCTATCTGGAACAAACAACCTATCAAGAGCCACCAATGAAATAAAACTCATACACTTCTCTTATGAACGTACTCACTTGACACCTATTTACTCTTATTACTGACATAATTCAAACAGATATTCTGGAGGGTTTCAAATCCAAAGCAGATATGAAAAAGCATATTAGAAGTACAAAAGAGGACTCATTTATAAAAGTTAAGAACTGAACATCTAAAATCAATGGAGATTTTAAAAAAGAGATATAAGAATTCAAAATACTCAATTAATTTGGAGCCTTCAGAAGTGTGGGTAAAGAATTCAGTATCTCTTAACCTCATGACATCGTAAAGATTCTCAATAAAGTCTGTAACTTATCAAAAACCATTTCTGGTTGGTAACACAGTACTCTAGTTAGAGAAGAAAAACTAAACGCTTCTTTAAAATATTTCGACTCAAAATGATTAAAATAAAAACGTCTGGCATGTAAAGGGTAAGCTTCAATTTTGTAATATCCCATCTCCTATATATCTTAAATATGATAAGGAATGTATTCAAATAAATCATAAAAAACCTATTTTCCTCAAATATAAAATGATACTTTTGGGGCACAATAATAGCCAAAAAAAAGTCAAAAAAGAAAGAAATGCTTGCTGTCATGTGCTTATTTTCATTTCACCAGACAAATCATAAAGAATTAAATATAGGGTCTTTTGAAAATGTTACAACGAACTTCCCATGTTTTGTCATCATTTAACTTGTCCTAAAAATAATCACCCTAAATGACCTCAATGCGAAGTTTCACATTGGGACCACATACTATATTCAACTGCAACCATCCACTTATTCTGTCACTATGTAAATACATTAAGAATGGCAGGATGGCAACATAAACAGTCTCATTCTGAACTGCCTTACGTCTAAGGTCCGGTGACACTGACAACCTTAGTAAAGGACCAGTAAATACTATCAAAAGTTTCATCCAAAAAAATAAAAAGATGACTTCTCTTCAAACCACATCAATATACTCCTTGTACCAGTTTGCTGGCTGGAAAAAACAAAATCACTATTTTGGATTTGGATATTGGATTTTAATTACAAATTGGGTGCCCACTAATTACCCTCCAACTCAAATCATTTCATAACTATCTGAGTGAAAAAACAAAACTCTTTGGACTGCTCAAAATAAACCAAAACAATCAAACTATTAGGTTGGTGCAAAAGTAATTGTGGTTTAAAAGATTAAACATAATTGCAAAAACCACAATTACTTTTCAGAAATAGTATATTTGCTCCCTGTTAGACACCAAGAACTAGGAGGAGAAAGCAAATCGGAAAAGATGGTGAAGGGATCCAGAACATCTTGCCCCAATGGCATAAGTTATTTTGAGTTGAAAACATTTGAGAATCAACAGACATAAAAAAAGGTTTTTTTCCTTAACTCATCTTATCTGCCTAAAAACAGAGACTCAGAAAAGAATTTAACTGCTATAAATTCCCTCCCCAGGGATTTCATAACTAGGGAAACCTAGTTATGACTCCTATCACAGGAGACAAGAAATCAGCATCAGGATAAGAAATCACCTAAATAGACATTGTCACAAAACTGTCATTATCTCCCACCTATTTTCTTTAAGGTCTACTATTTTTCCTAAAAGTCATTTGTTTTCCCATAAGTGCCCTTTCATCTCTTCTCCTTTCCCTATTAAGATGGTATACAAGACGCAAATTCTAACAGCCTATTTGTGTCACATTCTTCTGTGAACACCTATGTACATATATGAGCAAAAACCTGGGTTTTCTCTTACTAATGTCTCCTGCAATTTAATTCACAACCCCTAACCACTGAACTTAAAAGGATGAAGGAGAAGTTTTTCCTCTCCAACAATGGAAACCAAGGATTTTCACTGGAGAATACCTCTGAGAATACCACCCTAGCTCTGCCAGCTCTTACCTTTCTCTAATGAACTCAGGGAAATAATTCAGTGAAGCCTTGCATGCATTAGTAGCCAAGTCAAATTTTATTACTCTGGGAAAAGCTGTCATAAGATATAGAAGTATGGTATTTCTGTTTAAACAGGACTTATGATTTTAAGATCTTGAATTCCAGTATAAGGAAATAACTATCCAGGAAGAAACTGTTCTTTCTGGTTTAAATGACTGTAGCTTTCAGAAACTCAAATAAATTGTTCTGGATATTGCATATTCTACTCTGTAGCACTGTAAGAGTTAAATCATTTCAGATAAGTGACTTGATTCTCAAAGAAGGAATAATCCTTTTCTAAATGTGTTGCATAGCTACTGCTTATGAATCAATACCTTTCCTCTTTACAAAAATAAATATACTCTTGGGATTCCACAAATGCATCAGCATTAGATTGGTAAACATACACTTATGCTCTAAAAATCAAAGATCTGTCAATTCCTCTTAAAAAAAAAATGGATAAAAATGGCAGCGTGAGGTGAGCCTCTTGAAACTCCCCTGCAAGTTACAACAAATTGAACAACTATAACTCCACAGAGGAATTCCTCTGCACCAAACAGGCAAGACTAAGACACCCACTACTTAATTCACCTCCAGGTGGGAGAATCGCAGGAGCGGGGGAGGAGAGAATGGAGAAGCACGGAGATGGAGCCACATGGGCACAGGACGCTCCGAGCTCGCTGCATCCCGGAACTACCGCAGCTGCGGGAGAGGGAAGGACTCGGACTGCTAGGGCTCCGCTTATGGCCCACAGGGCTGAGGGGGCAGCATATAACACGGCTGAACCCAACGCTCACGGCAGAGACCTCGGAGAAAAGACTGAGGGAAGAAGGCTGAAAACAGTAGTTCAAGCCCTCACTGCCGAGCAGAGAAAGAGAAGTCTTAGGCACTGAGATTAGCCGCCCCCTCCCTACCCTCCCAGAGCTCGACCCGCTCCCACCTGCCCGGTGCTAGAAGAGGAACAGTAGCAGTGTCAGATCAAAAGAACAGAATATTTGCTGTTCTGAGAACTGTGGTCCACAGACAGGGACTCACCGCCCAACTAGTTCTGGCAAAGGAAAGGGAGCCGTGAAATGAGGGCTGGCTGAGGTGGTGGTCGCCGCCAATGTTCTGGGCCAACTCTCACAACCCACCCGCCCCTGCCCCACTTATCTGGGTGGAACCCTGCAGGAGTAAACAGAACTGCTGAAACATACAGGCTCTGAATCTGGTGCAAGAAGAGCTTTGGAACTTCAGAAGCTCTCCACATCCCCCCATGGAGGTGGCGCCCTATGACCTAGGTGAACTGTTCACAGAGGAGAAGCCAGCCCTCCAGGGAATCCCCCCATTGTGTGAGAAGCCAGAATAGTGCAGAGAAACTATAACACTAGTTTATAGTGTTCTAACTAGTTTAACTATATAACTATAACACTAGTTTATAGTGAAAGAGAATAAAAGGTTGCACTCGGAGAAAAAATAAAACATTCTACCAACACCTGCTTTGGAAAACAAAAGAAAGACCTCTTTCTATCAACCTGTTGCAGAACCCACTCCTGTAGATGTCTAGCAAGAGAAATAAATTCATTGATTTCCATGAATAACCAAGGCAACAAGACAGCTCAGAAAAGAAATAAAAGTCTCCAGAAAATGAACTTAAAGAAATGAAAATATGTGACTTAAATGACAGAGAATTCAAGATTGCAGTTCTTACAAAAATCAGCGAGATGCAAGAAAACACAGACAGGCAGTTTAATGAACTCAGAAACACAATCAAAGAACAAAAGGAACACTTTCCCAAAGAGATTGAAATTTAAAAAAAACAAAAACAAATAGAATTTCTGGAGATTAAGAACTCAATAAAAGAAAGGAAAAATGCAATAGCCAACTTAGGTAATAGAGTTGACCAGATGGAGGAAAGAATCAGTGACAATGAAGAAATAAATCTGGAAGTGACATGAATGGAAGAAGAAAAAGACTTGAAACTTAAAAAAAGAAATGAAAGAACTCTACAAGAACTTTCTGATTCCATCAGAAAGAGCAATATAAGAATAATGGGCATACCAGAAGGAGAAGAAAGAGAGAAGGGAATAGAGAGTATTCTCAAACAGTCAACGAGAACTTCCCAAACTTGTGGAAAGAACTGGATCCTTGAATCCAAGAAGCAAATAGAACACAAAATTACCTCAACCCCAACAGGCCTTCTCCAAAGCACACTGTATTGAAGTTGTCAAAAATTAATGACAAAGAAAGAATCCTCAATGCAGCCAGGGAAAAGAAGACGGTAACCTACAAAGGAAAGCCCATTAGGTTATCATCAGATTTTTCAACAGAAACTCTACAAGCCAGGAGGGAGTGGAATCAAATATTTAAACAAGTGAAAGAAAGAAATTATGAGCCAAGAAAAATATAACCAGCAAAGATATCCTTTAGATCTGAAGGAGGAATAAAGACCTTTCCAGACATACAGAAGCTGAGGGAATTTTCTAACACACAACATGCACTAAAAGGAATACTGAAGGAGGCTATTCAACAAGTATCAATAGGGATAATTTGTGACAACCAAAACATAAAAGTGGGGAGAGTAAAGGTCTGAACCAGAATTTGGGAATGAAGAAATAATCATGCTGAAAAAAATGGAATACTCTAAATATAACACTTTCTTTTATATACACTTAATGGTAACCACTCAAAAAAATCCAGAAATGAAATACATAATGTAATAAAAGAAGAAACAGAAGGAAAAATTATAGAATACCACCACACAGAAACAACAGACAACAAAAAGGCTAAGGAACAATGGAGAGACAGTCTTACCAGAAAACCAAAGATAGAATGATAGGAAATCCTCACATATCAATAATCACCCTAAATGTAAATGGACTGAACTCATCAATTAAAAGGCAGAGTAGCAGATTAGATTAAAAAAAACTAAACTCAACCACATGCTGCCTCCAAGAGACATCTCAGCTACAAGGACAAGCATAGACTCAAAGTGAAAGAAAGGAAATTGACACTCCAAGCAAATGGTACCCAGAGAAAATCAGGTGCATCCATACTGATATCAGATGAAACAGACTTCAGGGTGAAAAAGGTAACAAGAGACAAAGATGGACATTTCATAATGATAAAAGAGACTATACAACAAGAAGACAGTCATCAATATTTACGTTCCCAATCAAGGAGCACCGAAATATACCAAGCAACTACCAACAGAACCAAAGGGAGAAATTGATCAAAACACAATTATATATATAAGAAAAAAAAATGGCGGCGTGAGGTGAGCCTCTGCAACACTCCCCTGGAATTTACAACGAATCGGACAACAATAACTCCACAAAGGACTCCTTGCACAGCAGACAGGCAAGAGGAAGAGGCCGACTACTGAATTCACCTCCAGGTGGGTGAATCGAGCCAGCGGGGGAGGAGGGAGAGGAGAAGTGCGGAGACGGAGCCGCACGGGCACAGGACACAGACCTGGATCAGTGCTCGGAGCCCGCTGCTCCCGGATCTTCCGCAACTGCGGGAGAGGGAAGGACTCGGACTGCTAGGGCTCCGCTTACGGCCCACAGGGCTGAGGGGGCAGCATACAAAACCGCTGAACCCAACGCTCGCTCACGGCAGACCTCGGAGCAAAGACTGAGGGAAGAGGGCTGAAATCGGTGGTTTAAGCCCTCACTGCCGAGCGGAGAACGGAAGCCTTAGGCACGGAGACTAGCCGCCCCCTCCCTACCGTCCCAGAGCTCGCCCCGCCCCCACCTGCCCGGTGCTAAAAGCGATAAAGTAGCAGTGTCGGATCAAAGGACAGAATATTTGCTGCTCTGAGAACTGTGGACCGCAGACACAGATTCGCAGCTCAACTAGTTCCGGCAAAGGGGAGGGAGCTGTGGAAGCAAGACTGGCTGTGGTGGTGGTCGCCGCCATTGCTCTGGGCCACCTCTCACAACTCACCCCGCCCCTGGCCCCACCTATCTGGGCGGATCCCTGCAGGAGTAAACAGAACTGCTGAAACAAACGGGCTCTGAATCTGGTGCAGAAAGAGCTTTAAAACTTCAAAAGCTCTTTGCATACCTATCAACCTGTTGCAGAAGCCACTCCTGTAGATGTCTAGGAAGAGAAATAGTAAATCAGTGATTGCCATGAATAACCAAGGCAACAAGACACCTCAAAAAGAAAGTGAAAAGGCTCCAGAAAAGGAACTTAGAGATATGGACATTTGTGATTTCAATGACAGAGAATTCAAGATTGCAATTCTGAAAAAACTGAACGAGATGCAAGAAAACACAGAAAGGCAGTTTAATGAACTCAGAAACACAAAGAACACCATGCGAATTTTACAGAAGAGATTGAAATCTTGAAAAAGAACCAAATAGAATTTCTGGAGATTAAGAACTCAATAGAAGAAATTAACAATAAAATATCCAGCTTAGGTAGTAGAGTTGACCAGATGGAGGAAAGAATCAGTGACATCGAAGACAGGAACCTGGAATTTACACAGAGGGAAGAAGAAAGAGACTTGAGACTTAAAAGAAATGAAAGAACTCTACAAGAACTTTCTGACTCCATCAGAAAGAGAAATATAAGAATAATGGGCATACCAGAAGGAGAAGAAAGAGGGAAGGGAACAGAGAATACATTCAAACAAATCGTCGATGAGAACTTCCCAAACTTGTGGACAGAACTGGATCCTCGAATCCAAGAAGCAAATAGAACACTTAATTACCTCAATCCCAACAGGCCTTCACCAAGGCACATTGTATTGAAGCTGTCTAAAATCAATGACAAAGAAAGAATCCTCAAGGCAGCCAGGGAAAAGAAGACGGTAACTTACAAAGGAAAGCCCATTAGATTATCATCAGATTTTTCAGCAGAAACTCTACAAGCTAGAAGGGAATGGAACCAAATATTCAAACTATTGAAAGAGAGAAATTATGAGCCAAGAATAATATATCCAGCAAAGATCTCCTTTAGATATGAAGGAGGAATAAAGACCTTTCCAGACATCCAGAAGCTGAGGGAATTTTCTAATACACGACCTGCACTACAAGAAATACTAAAGGAGGCTATTAGACCACCATCAACAGGGACAACTTGTGGCAACCGAAACATAAAAAGGGCGAGCGTAAAGGCCTGAACTGGAATATGGGAATAGAGAAAGTAAGCGTACTGAAGAAACTGGAGTACTATAAATATCAAACTTTCTTTTACATAAACTCAAGGGTAACCACTCAAAAAAACATCCAAATCTGAAATATATACTGTAATAAAAGAAGAAACAGAGGAAAACATCATAGAGTACCACCACACAGAAATAATAGACAACAACAAAAAGGCAAAGAAACAATGGAGACACAGCCTTACCAGAAAACTAAAGACAGAATGACAGGAAATCCTCACATATCAATAATCACCCTGGATGTAAATGGACAGAACTCACCAATAAAGAGACACAGAGTAGCAGATTGGATCAAAAAACTAAACCCAAACATATGCTGTCTACAAGAGACACATCTCAGCTACAAGGACAAGCATAGACTCAAAGTGAAAGGGTGGAAATTGACACTCCAAGCAAATGGTACCCAGAGAAAATCAGGTGTAGCCATAATGATTTCCGATGAAACAGACTTCAGGGTGAAAAAGATAACAAGAGACAAAGATGGACATTTCATAATGGTAAAGGGGACTAACAACAAGAAGACATAACAGTCATCAATATTTATGCCCCCAATCAGGGAGCACCGAAATATACCAAGCAACTACTAACAGAACTAAAGGGAGAAATTGACCAAAACACAATTATACTAGGGGACTTAAATACATCATTGACAGCTATGGCTAGATCATCCAAACAGAAGATAAATAACGAAATTGCAGCCCTAAATGACACATTAGATGAAATGGACATAATTGACATATATAAAGCACTTCATCCTAAAACAACAAACTATACATTTTTTTCTATTGTACATGGAACATTCTCAAGGATAGACCATATATTAGGACACAAAATCAGCCTCAGCAAATTTAAGAAGATTGAAATCATACCAAGCATATTCTCTGATCACAAAGCTTTGAAATTGGATATCAACTGCAAAAAGAAAGCAGAAAAAAACACAAATACATAAAGATTAAACAACATACTTTTAAAGAACGACTGGGTCAAAGAAGAAATTAGAGGAGAGCTCAAAAGATACATAGAAACAAATGATAATGAAAATACATCCTACCGAAATTTTTGGGATGCCGCAAGAGCAGTTTTAAGAGGGAAATTTATATCATTACAGGCCTATCTCAAGAAACAAGAAAAATCCGAAATAAATAACCTCACGTTACACCTTAAAAAACTAGAAAAAGAAGAACAAGCAAAACCCAAGGTCAGCAGAAGAAAGGAAATAACAAAAATCAGAGCAGAACTAAATGAAATAGAGAACAAAAAGACAATAGAAAAAATTAATGTGACAAAGAGCTGGTTCTTTGAAAAGATTAACAAAATTGACAAACCCTTGGCTAGACTCACTAAGATAAAAAGAGAGAAGACACTAATTAACAAAATCAGAAATGAAAAAGGGGAAGTTATCACGGACACCACAGAAATACAAAGCATCATGCAAGAATACTATGAAGGACTATCTGCCACCAAATTTAATAACTTAGAAGAAATGGACAGGTTCTTAGAAACATATAGCCTTCCAAGTCTGAATCATGAAGAACTGGAAAATCTTAACACGCCGATCACCAGTAACAAAATTGAATCAGTCATCAAAAACCTTCCCAAAATCAAAAGTCCTGGACCAGATGGCTTCACTAGTGAATTCTACCAAACCTTCAAAGAGGATCTAATACCAATCCTCCTCAAACTCTTCCAAAAAATTGAAGAAGAGTCAGTACTCCCTAACTCATTTTATGAGGCCAACATTACCCTGATACCAAAACCTGGTAAGGACAACACAAAAAAAGAAAACTACAAACCTATATCTCTGATGAATACAGATGCTAAAATCCTAAACAAAATTCTAGCAAATCGAATACAACAATGCATTAAAAAGATTATTCATCACGACCAAGTGGGGTTCATCCCCGGGGCACAAGGATGGTTCAACATTCGCAAATCCATCAATGTGATACATCACATAAACAAAACAAAGGACAAAAATCATATGATTCTATCAATTGATGCAGAAAAAGCATTTGATAAGATACAACATCCATTTATGATTAAAACACTTACTAAAATTGGTATAGCAGAAAATACCTCAACATAATAAAGGCCATATACGACAAACCCTCAGCTAATCTCATAATTAATGGTGAAAAGCTGAAGCCCTTTGCTCTACGTTCAGGAACACGACAAGGTTGTCCCCTATTACCTCTGCTTTTCAACATAGTGTTGGAAGTCCTCGCCAGAGCTATCAGGCAAGAGAAAGAAATAAAAGGCATCCAAATTGGGAATGAAGAAGTTAAACTGTCACTCTTTGCAGATGACATGATGCTATATATAGAAAACCCTAAAGACTCCACCAAAAAGCTATTAGAAACAATCAATGAATACAGTAAAGTTGCTGGCTACAAAATCAACGTACAAAAGTCCATTGCTTTCCTATATACCAACAATGAAATCTCAGAAAAAGAGATAGAAAAAACAATTCCTTTTGCAATTGCAGCAAAAAGAATAAAATACCTAGGAATAAACTTAACCAAGGATGTGAAGGATTTATATGCTGAAAACTATAAGACATTTTTGAAAGAAGTTGAAGAAGACACAAAGAAATGGAAAGACATTCCGTGCTCATGGATTGGAAGAATCAACATAGTTAAAATGGCCATATTACCCAAAGCCATATACAAATTTAATGCAATCCCCATTAAAATCCCAATGGCATTTTTTAAACAAATAGAACAAAAAATCATCAGATTTGTCTGGACCCACAAAAGACACCGAATAGCCAAAGCAATATTTAAAAAAAAGAACAATACCGGAGGTATCACACTCCCTGATTTTAGCTTGTACTACAGGGCTACAATAATCAAAATAGCTTGGTATTCGCGGAAAAACAGACACATAGACCAATGGAATAGAATTGAGAACCCAGAAATAAAACCACATAAATATGGACAGATAATTTTTGACAAAGAAGCTGAAAACATACAATGGAGGAAAGACAGCCTCTTCAATAAATGGTGCTGGCAGAATTGGATAGCTACGTGCAAACGAATGAAACTGGACTGTTATCTGTCACCATGTACCAAAATTAATTCAAAATGGATCAAAGACCTAAGAATAAGACCTGAAACAATAAACTGCATAGGAGAAAACATAGGTAGTAAACTTATGGACCTTGGGTTCAAAGAGCATTTTATGAATTTGACTCCAAAGGCAAGGGAAGTAAAAGCTAAAATAAATGAATGGGACTATATCAAACTTAAAAGCTTCTGCACAGCAAAAGAAACCATCGACAAAATAAAGAGGCAACCAACTGAATGGGAGAAGATTTTTGCAAACAGTGCCTCCAATAAGGGGCTAATATCCAAAATATACAAAGAACTCATACAACTCAACAACAAAAAAACAACCCAATTGAAAAATGGGCAGAGGACCTGAGAGACATTTCTCCAAAGAGGACATACAAATGGCAAATAGACATATGAAAAAATGCTCAGCATCACTAATCATCAGAGAAATGCAAATAAAAACCACAATGAGATATCACCTCACCCCAGTCAGAATGGCTATCATCAACAAGACAAATAGTAACAAGTGTTGGAGAGGCTGTGGAGAAAAAGGAACCCTCATACACTGTTGGTGGGAATACAGACTGGTGCAGCCGCTGTGGAAGGCAGTGTGGAGGTTCCTCAAGAAATTAAGAATAGAATTACCATAAAACCCAGCAATCCCTCTCCTGGGTTATCTACCCAAAAATTTTGAAAAAATTTATCCATAAAGACATGTGTGCCCCAATGATCACTGAAGCTTTATTTACAATGGCCAAGACATGGAAATAACCAAAATGTGCTTCAATAGATGAATAAATAAGTTGGGGTATATATACACAATGGAATAGTATTCAGCGGCAAGAAGACATGAAATAGTACCATTTGTGACAACATAGGTGGATCTTGAGATTATAATGCTAAGCGAAATAAGTCAGACAGAAAAAGTCGAGAACCATATGATTTCACTGATATGTGGTATATAAAACTGAAAACAACAAAAGAACAAGACAAACAAATGAAGGAACAAAAACTCAGACAATATTCTAGTGGTTACCAGAAGGTAAGGAGGCAGAGGGGCTCTAGAAGAGGGTAAATGGGGTCTAATATATGGTGATGGAGAGAGAACTAACTCTGGGTGGTGACACACAGTGTGAGATTTAAATAATGTATTACAGAATTGTACACCTGAAATCTATGAAACTTTACTAACAAACTGTCACTCCAATAAACTTTAATTAAAAAAAAAAAAGTATGCCACCCTCTACTGGGAAGCAATTAAAACCTTACCTCCAGGGATCTGACTGTAGCCTGCATCTCAGCCAGCTGCCGCACCTGAATTCTTTGGGCATTTTCTACCTGAGCACCAGAATTCTCTTTTTCAGCTCTTAATTCTGCTACTTCAGCCTTTAAACCTTTTACTTTCTGACACAGCTGAACTTTTTCTTGAGCAAGCTGTTCCACTTGTTTGCTGTCTCTGGTGGGGTCAACGCTAAGCATCTGGTTGTACAGTTCTTCTTTATCTTCCTCCAGTCTTGCAATCTAGTAAGAATTTGAAAGAGAGCATACAACCTTAAATTATGGAATTTTCAGTCATGAACATGCTTTACAAGTCAGTAAACTAAAATTAAAAATTGCACAGTGTAAAGAAGAAAGCTCAGGTGGTGAAGTTCAGTACCAAGGAGGAAATAAGATGTCCCGTTCTTCCTGTACTCAGCAGGCCTGAAATGTGAGGGCGAGCGCCTGGCCCTGTTGTCCCTCTATCTCCCCACGGTGTCTAGCACAGGGTTTCACCAGGTGCCAAATTAAATTCAAAATTATAAATAATATGATAGAAATAATTATTAAAAATGTCAAGTATTTTAAAAATCATCAGAACATTCTAGGCGTTTGTCTATGCAAGATCAATATGCTGATTGCTGCTAAGCTTTTTCTCGTGTGACAGTAATTCTTGGGCTATGTCTATGCTAATAAAATGATCCATTTCAAAGCAACTTGATTCACAAAAAAAGCTGCTTATCCATAAAAAAAAAAAAAAAAAATACTGTATTTCCCTGAAAATAAGACCTAACCGCAAAATAAAATAAGCCCTAACATGATTTTTCAGGATGCACATAATATAAGCCCGACCCCCAAAATAAATTCCAGTTAAAATTTTCAGCCAGATGGACAAATTTAGTATGTCTGTTGCAACACACAACGGATGTATTAAATTATAAAATAATATTAATATATAATTAAATATAAATATTATTGACATTAACATTTAAAATAAATAATATAAATTATAATTAAGTATTTATAAATACCCAAGCGGGTCCCTTTGGACGAGAGGTAAATGCTTCTGTAAACAGATGAACTTGAGACTTATCGCCAAATGACCAATTGGAGTACAGATACAACATACAAATAATGTGCACTTGATAACGAATGAACGTGGTTGTGTTGTGTCTAATATGAATCTTCATAATTCAATACGTCGTGTGTTGTAACATACATACTTAATGCACTCATGTGAAATAAAGAAACATTTTCTGAATTTCGGTGCCAGCGATTTTTCATCGCTTTTGTGTGCACCATCATTCTTAACCGCCATCATTTTTGTTGCCACTTCTGTTTAGTAAGTCTTCAGTTAACACTTGACTTAATGGTAGATTTAAAGGGAATAATATTTTGACCCCCACACAAGATGAGTGCAAAAAGAACTATTCCGTCGAGTACAAGAAAGGAACCATGGAGGACTCCCGAGGCAAGAATCTTAAGGCTTTCTGCAAAGAGAAGAAGTTGGATCTCCTAAGGGTTCAAAAATGGCGAGCAGAGTAGGATAACCTCAGTCAACAGGTGCACGAGGGAAATGCTAAGAAGCGCAAGTGTGGATCAGGTTGGCAACCATTATTTCCTGAGCTGGAAAACATCATCTGTGAATGGATTGCTGACAGGAGAGCAAAGGCTTTGGCTGTGCGCAGGTCTGATATTCAAGCATTTGCCTTCGCAATGGCACCACAGTTAGAAATAGCCCCAGAAGAATTCAAAGCATCACAACACTGGCTGGATGGCTTCCTTCAGCGATATGAACTGTCTCTAAGATGGACAGCACTGTTCAAGCTGGAAGATACTGAAGTTATTACACGTGCACTTGCATTCAAGTCCTTGGTTGATGGCATCGACTTTTCTAAATACCAACTCTCCAACATGATTGCTATGGATGAAACTGCAGTGTTTATGGGCCAAGGATCTCAAACGACAATTGATCACGGGGGTGTCTCGTCAATCTACATTTCCTCCACTGGTTACTAAAGTGCATGAGTCACCTGTATTTTGGCAATTCGTCTGAATGGAAAGAAAGCTCCACCTCTAATCATCACTAAGGGCAAGAAAGATAAGGTTGAACTTGTTTCAGGCATTTATGTTCTTGAAACCGAAAAAGCCTGGTGCACACAAGCAATTATAAGGAAGTGGGATGATTTAATGCTGCCACTTGTTTTGTAAGGTGGTCAAAGAGGTCTGCTAGCCTGGTATTCAGCCAGCACTCACCGCACTAAAGACATGAAGAACTTCCTCACACAGAGAAGAATAGATCATATAATAATTCCCGCAGGAATGACTGCCTATCTTCAGACTCTTGATATTGCAATAAATAAGCCATTCAAGGACCATTTGTGCACGGAAATCAATTACACTGAAAACAGAATGGAGAGAGATCAGAATGGAAACTGTGAAGCCTCGCCTACAAGAGGTCGTGACTTGGGTGAAGAATTCATGGGATAAAATCACTG
The DNA here is from genome assembly GCF_964194185.1 of Rhinolophus hipposideros. Classification (NCBI taxonomy): domain Eukaryota; kingdom Metazoa; phylum Chordata; class Mammalia; order Chiroptera; family Rhinolophidae; genus Rhinolophus; species Rhinolophus hipposideros. The sequence continues at coordinate 86,090,886 of NC_138055.1, forward strand.
ACAGCTGTGTTGCCAATGTACTACGAGCAGGTGACATGGACAAGAGCGCTCATTTAAGGAGAGCTCTATTGCTGGACATGAGAGATTGGGGCCAATGGTACTATAGGAAATGGAATCGCAAGAAATTTCAGCCGGAATTCAGGGTTTGGAGAGTTATGACGATGTTCCAGAAAAAGATGACATGACTGTATTTGAATAAATGCAGATTTTTGTACATGAATAAATGAATGTAGATTGTTGTACATGAAAAAACAAGACATCCCCTGAAAATGTGTCTTTTGGAGCAAAAATTAATGTAAGACCAGGTTTTATTTTCGGGGAAATACAGTACAAATGTGACTGATGAGCGTTTTCAAATGATAGCTGAGAATTTACAGAAACCCCAGATGTAATGATGCCCTAGTTCCTAATTGTCAGATTCGAGAAAGAACTGAAAATCATTACTCCAAGGCATTGGAAACGTCACTAGGGACCTTGCAGAGCAGAAACACCAGTGGTTTTCCCATTCACGCCAACCATCACTCCCAGATCTCCCAGGCCTTCCAATGCTGGGTTTCTAGACACTTCATAACCTGAAGCACCGAGAGGGCTCTCACCTCTGGAACAAGGGTGCCAGGTAATCATGGTCAAACTCATTCTTTCCCTTTCCTGCTCTCCCAAACTATCGATCCCCCACCATCACCACCAAATCTTTGTTGTTAAAGCTTCCTTTTTCAGTCTCTTTTTATACTTGAGGTTTCTTCACATGATTCAACTTTCTTTAAAGAAAAGATTCAGCTGTTTAAAAATAAAGTTAGACACCACTGCTCTAAACACCACCACAGGTTGCCTGTAACCAGACTGAGTGAGCTCAGAAGGCTTACTCTTAAGCCAAAATAATGTTCTACGACCCAGGTAAAAGTGGCCCAAAAGACAACTGATTGCTCACGTCGCTATACACGAACCTAAGAAGTGTGAGACCCACCCCAGGGCAGAATGTGTTTTCCCCATCTGTGCAATGAGGTTAGACTGGAGGCCGTTGAAGATCCTTCTCCATGTTAACATGTAGTGATTCCAATTTGGTTCTGGACAAGCTGAATTAAAGACGTCAGTGGGAAACACAGGTAGAGCTATCCAGCAGACATCCCCCCCCCCCCCCCAGAAAATAACGTTTTCTTGGAAACCACCTGTAGAATTCAGAGTCAAGCCCTCAAAAACCCAACTAATTAGTGTCTCTCTCCTATTTTCTCTCTCACCCTTCACATATAAACATGACCCCTGGGGTTTGGTCCATGACCATCTTTTTTTCCTACATTTTCTCTTTCCTTCAGCTCACTGTGTGACTTTGTGCAAGTCACTTTTTCACTTTGGCCTCAGTTAAAATGAAGGGCTTGGGCCGCATGACCTTGACGGTACCATTTAGCTTTGGCAGGAAGTACCTCAAACACAGTTTTAGTGTGCTGTGTGAGAGGTGTGGGGCTCACCCAGGTCAGGAGTCAGTGCGTAACTCGGGTTCAGACGATGCGTTTCCTGAGTTCTGTGCTGAGCTGAGTGTGCTACACACAAAACTGCATTTAGTAACAAGTTTCTCCTGCAGTCTTCATTTTACCTATGCGGTCGGACAGCTAATGTTCCTGTCCAGCATGTTCCCTGTATTACTGCTTGCTCTAGCAGTTTCGAGGGGCATCTTTCGTCTTATAGCTGAAGCGTAAGATGAAACTGTGGGCGGAGACAGCTAATGGCAGAGAGTCAGGACTGGATCCCACACTCACAACTCCTGAAGCCGAGCTCACCACCAAATCACTCCTACCCAAACTGGGGATCACTGCCTCCTACTTTCTCTATTTATTCAGTCATGCAACAAATATTTATGGAGTACTTACTATGGACCCAGCACTGTTCCGGGTAGTAAGGCTACATCAGAGAACCGAGCAGACAAGCAAACAAATGCACAACCTCCGCTTCAAGCTTATATTCCATCACTGCTGTGACACCGCTCCTGTCCCAGGCATCTGGGCACAGGTCTTGGACACATCCTCACTCTTCTCTTTTCCTGCACTCTCACTCAGAGTCACACACCATCTTCCTTGACAGCCTCAACTGGTTGTGCTCTCAATCCTTTGTTTGAATTTCTTTTTTATGACGTTTATCCAAATCTCCCTGTATTAAAGTTACCTCCAAGTTTATTTCATTCTCTTCGAGAATATAAGCTTACTTAACAGAAAAGATGATGTATTAACCAATTTTACTTTTAAAAAGTTGTTGAAGTAAAAGAAACCGAACCGAAACAGATAAGGAACTAGGACTAATTAATTGTTGATCATCTTTTCAGTGGATGGGAGCACCATTCTTAATTCCCCAGGGCACACTAAAAGAAAAGGTAGTAGATCTAATTGCTTCATCTGTCTTTGTTTTTATTAACTTTATGATGGAGCACAGAGAAATGGTTCAGAGTACAGGCTCTGCAATCAAATGGCCTACATTTTTTCTTTCAGAATTTTAAAGATATTGCTCTACTATCTTTGGACTTGTATTATTTCCAAAGGGAAGTCTGTTATCATTCTTATCTTTGTTCTTCTGCACAAAATATCTTTTTTCTCTTGTTACTTCTTTTTTATTATTAAACTTCTTTATTTTTAGATAGTGGTAGGTTCGCATGCAGCAGTTGAAAGGAATACTAGAGATCCTGTATACCTTTTACCCAGTTTCCCCCACTGATGACATCCGCCTCTTTTATTTTCTAGAAGACACTTTACAGAATTTGTTTTCATTTTTTAAAAAATCATTTGGTAGAATTCACCAGTGAAATCATTCTTTTTGAGAATTTTTAAATTATGAATTTAGTTTCCTCAATAGCTATACAGCTATTCAAATTACCTACTTTATATGGACCAAGTTATGGTTGTATGGGCCTATTTCATCTATGTTTGTCAAATTTAGCTGGAGTTCATCTCTATGTAATAACCCAATAAGATTACCCTTTTGATGTCTGCAAGGTCTGTAGTAATGTTTCGTTTAAGTCCTGATATAAGTAATTTGTGTCTTCTCTCTTTGTCACCTTAGCTAAAGGTTTGTCACTCATTAGTCTTTTCAAAAGAAACCGCTTTTTGTTTCACTGATGTTCTCTATTGTTTTGGTTTTCAATTTCATCGGTTTCTACTCTTTTTTATTTCCTTCCCTCTGTTTGCTTTGGTTTAATTTGATCCTCTCTTTCTAGATTCTTAAGGTGCGAGCTAGATTATTGATTTGACAAACTTTTCTAATGAATGTATTTAGTGCTACGAATTTTTCTCTCAGCACTGCTTTGGTTGTGTCCCAAATATTTCAATATGTTGCATTTTCATTTTCAATCAGATCAATGTATTTTCTGATATTGTTTTTTCATTGATATGTTTTTCATTGAAATTTCCTCTTTGACTCATGAATTATTTGAAGAGTCATTTCACTTGAAGACTTCTCTGCTTCCTTTCCATTATTGATTTCTAGTTTGCACATAGTGGTTGGAGAAATCATTGTGTATAATTTCAATTTTTGTAACTTTATTGAGGTTTATTTTATGGCTCAAGTTATGGTCTATCTGGGTATATGTTCAGTGGACACTTCAAAGAATGTATTTAGGTACTCTTGTTGGGTGGAATGTTCTATAAATGTTGACTAGATTTCTGTTGGTTGATGGTTGTGTTGAGTTCTATGTCCTTCCTGATTTACTAACTGTTCTATCCATTGTTGAGATAGCAGTGTGAAATCTCCAACGATTGTGAATTTGTCTATTTCTCCTGTTCTATCAATTTTTACTTCACATATTTTGCAGCTCTGTTTCATATATAACTAGTATGCATATGTCTCCCCGGTGGACTGACATTTTTTGTCTTTATATAATGTTTACCTCTGGTATTTTTCTTTGCTCTGAAGTCTACTTCAACTGATGTTAATATAGCCACTCCTGCTTCTTTTAATAATGTTTGCATGATGTATCTTTTCCCATTCTTTTACTAACTACCTATATTGTTATATTTGAAGTTTCCTGGAAACAGCATATAGTTGGATATTTTATTTTTAAAATCAACTCTGCAAATCTGTCTTTTAATTGGTATATTTAGACCATTTGTATTTATTATGACTATTAATATATTAACAGCTTAAGTTTTTCTTCTTTTTTCCCTTTTTAAGTTTGTTTTCTATTTGTTTGTGTTTTTCTGCCTTCCTGTGTGTTATTTGAACATTTTTTAGGATTCCATTTTGATTTATTTATAATGTTCTGGCTATCTTATTGTATAGCTTTCTTACTTGTTGCTGTAGGTATTACATTATATATACATAATTTATCATGGTCTACTGGGTTCATTTTATCAGTTCAAATGATGGATAGAGAAACTTTACCTCCATTTACATCCCTTTGCCCTTGTTCATAATATAATTGTCTTAATGATTTTCTCTATACATATTAAAAACCAAATCAGGCAGTGTTATAATTTTTGCTTCAACCATCACACAAAATTTAGAAAACTCACTCAGGAAGCCTTTTGTATATATCCAGTTTTGCTTACTGTGTTTTTTATCCTTCCTGATGCTGTGAGGTTCCTTTTGTATTGTTTTATTTCTGTTTAGAGAATTTCCCTTAGACATTCTTTTGGATAGGTCTACTGGCAACAGATTCTCTTAGTTTTCCTTATTCTAAGAATGTCTTGATTCATCCTTCATTCCTGAAGGATATTTCTGCTGGATATCGAATTATGAGTTGACACTTCTTTTCCTTCAGCACTTGATAATGTTGTGGCACATCCTTTTGGCCTCTGTGGTTTCTGATGAGAAATGTCTGGAAATTGTTTTCCTCTTATTAAGTAAGGTACCATTTCTCTCTTGATACTTTCAACATTTTTTTCCTATAGTGTTTATAAGTTTGATGTCTCTTAGTGTGGATTTCTTTGGTTTTATCTTGTCTGATGTTCACTCAGCTTCTTGAATCTGTCTGTATGTTTGTGTCTACCAAATTGGGGGAGTATTCAGCCTTTATATCTTCAAAGTGTATATTCACTGCCCTCTTTCTCTTTTCCTTTCAAGGACAAAATCTTAGATCTCTTGTCATATTTCCACAAGTGCCTGAGGCTATCCCTGTTTATTTCTTTTTTTAATCTATTTTCTGTAATTTGTTCAGGTTGGGTAATTCTAATGTTCTATCTTCAAGTTCACTGATTCTTCTATCCCCTCCATTCTGCTGTTGAGCCCATCAATTGAGGTGTTTGTTTGTTTGTGTTGGGGGGGGGGTCATATTTTTCAGCTCTAAAATTTCCATTTGGTTCTTCTTCGTATTTCTTACTTCTTGGCTGAGATACTCTAGTTTTTTTCATTGGTTTCAAGCATGTTTTTAATTGTACATTAAAGCATTTTTAATATGACTGAGTTAAAATATTTGTTAGATAATTCTGTGTTAGCATCTCAGTGTTGGCATCTATTTAGTTTGAGATATTCTAGGTTCTCAGTATGACATGGAATTTCTGATGGTAATATGGACTTCTTGGGTGTTGTATTAGGACTGATTCCTATTTAAAGCCTCTGTTTTACCTGGCTAAAGTCTCTGTTTCCTCCGGTAGAGGAAAGGTGGTGTTGCTGCCTCATTATTGCCAGATCGAGATTCCCCACTCCACCTCTCTGACATCTGAAGTGGAAGAGGCTCCTCATGACACCCATGTTAGGTGGAAGTGGGAGTTCTCGCTCCCCACAAAGCCCACTGATGTCTCCCTAGATGGCAGGGGTAAAGATGACTTGTTACTGTTCCCCATAGGGCCTCCACTGACACCTTCGTGTCAAGTATGGTCACCACTGACACTACAGAGCAGCGGTGAAAGTCTTGATTCCACACTAGGCGTTCTCTGACATGACCCAGGCAGGGAGGAGGCAGGGCACCTCATTACTGCTAGCTGAGGGTGGAAACCTACGGTCCCTGTATCATCTCCAATTCCACCATGGCAGGTGGATGGGAGTCATGTTATTGCCAAGTGGGTATGAAGTCCTGGCTCCCTACCTGGCCTTCTCTGCTATCATCTTGGCTGGGGGTTAGTGTTCCTCATTGTAGCCTGGGGAAAGTGGAAGTTCAGGTGCTCCACTGGCGTTAGTTAGTATGAGTGATCGTGGGTCCAGTTTTATTACAGTATTTGGCTGAAGCAGAATTGTTATTATCTAAATTAACTAGGCTACTAGGCTGTTCTTTTCCTCGTACTTTGCCTAGAGGGAACAGGCTTGTGTTGGGGTTTTTTATCATCTGTGCCAAATTGCTAGTTTCTTCAGCATCAAGTCTGAAATATATGAGACAAAATGAAAACCCAGAGAACATAGCAGTCAGTCCCTGGATCCCAAAGTCCTTAGATGGTATGCCTTTTTCTCCATTTTCCAGCATTCTTATATTTGTTTTATATATAATGTCCAGGAATTTTTGTTTCACTTACCAGGAGGAACAGTGAGAAGTACATCTACTCCATCTTCCTGGAAGCAAAGTCTTCCTATTGGCTTTTAAAATTCTTTATCACTAGTATTAAAGTAATTGAACCTGTGTGCCTTGGTGTAGTTTTCTTCATGTTTTCTGTGCACGTGGTTCATTGAGCTTCTTGGATGTGTGGGTTTATAATTCTCACGAATTCTGAAAAATCTGACCATTATTGCGTCAGTATTTTTTTCTGTTCCTCCTTTCTCCTTTTAGAATTTCAATTATTTAATGTTGTCCTCACTATGTGCTATAATCATTTATTTCTTCTACTTTTTCTCTCTGTATTTCATCTTGGATAGTTTCTGTATCTTCCATTTAGCTATTAGTTTTGCTTCCACAGTGTTTAACCCACTTCTAGAATATTGTCCATCTTGATTGTATTTTTCATCACTAGGGTCTTTTCTTAAAAATATTTTCCATGTCTCTGATTATGTTCAAGGTTTCCCTTAACTTTCAAGCATATATTAATGACTTTATCTACTGATAATTTCTAGGTCTGTTCCTATTGATCTTTTTCTTTATTACGAAATATATTTTCCTTTTCTTTGCATGCCCATTTAAAAAATAACAATCTTTAAATTATACAGTAGTTTTAGGTTCGCAGCAAAATTCAAGAGAAAGTAGAGTTCAATACATCCCTGCCCCGATACACATAGCCTCCCCCCCACTATCAACATCTCACACCAGAGTGGTACATTTGTTACAACTGATGAACCTGCACTGACATATCATTATCACCCATAGTCCACAGTTTACATTAAGGTGCACACTTGGTGTTGTACATTCTATGGATTTTGACATGTAGAAAGGCATATATCATCAACCATTACAGTATCACACCGAATAGCTTTATCACCATAAAAATCCTCTGTACTCCATCTCTTCATCCCTTCCTCTCCCCTAACCTTTGGGCAACCACTGATCTTTTTAATGATCCCAGTTTTGCCTTTTCTACAATGTCATATAGGTAGAATCCTGAAATTTGTAGCCTTTTCAGATTGGCTTCTTTTACTTAATAATATGCACGTAAAGTTCTTCCACATATTTTCATGGTTTGATAGCTCACTTCTTTTTAGCATTGAATGATATCACATTCTCTGGATGTACCACAGTTTATTTATTCACCTATGGAAAAATATCTTGGTTGCTTCCAAGTTTTGGCAATTAGGAATAAAGCTGCTAAAAACGTCTGTGTGTGGGCTGTTGGGCACACATTAAGTGTTCAACTCTTTGGGTTAAATACCAAGGAGTGAAATTACTGATTTGTACAGTAAGACTATGAGTAGTTTAATAAAAGACTGTCTTCTAAAGTTGCTGTATCATTTTGCATTCCCACCAGCAAGGGTGGGAAGTCCTGTTGCGCCACATCCTCACCAGCATTTGGTATTGTCAGTGTTTTGAATTTAGGCCATTCTGATATGTGTGTTATCTTACTGTTCTTTGAATTTGCAATTTCTTAATTACATATGATGTTGAGCATCTTTGCTTATTTGCCATCTGTATATCTTCTTAGGTGAAGGGTCTATTAAGGTCTTTGGCCCATTTTTAAATCAGGTTGTTAGTTTTCATAGTTCTTTGTATACTTTGGATAATAGTCTTTTATCAGATATCTCTTTCAAATATTTTCTCCAAGTCTATGGATTCCCTTCTCACTCTTGACAGTGTCAGTCACAGAGCAAAAGTTCTTAACTTTAATGAAGTCTAACTTATCAATTATTTCTTTCATGTATCATGTCTTTGATATTGTATCTAAAACATCATCACCAAACCCAAGGTCGTCTAGGTTTTCCCCTATGTTATCTTCTAGGAGTTAGTTTTACATTTTACATTCAGGTCTACGATCTATTTTGAGTTAATTTTTGTGAAGGGTCCAGATCCATTTGTTGCATGTGCATGTACAGTTGTTTTAGCACTAATTGTTGAAAAGACTATTTTTCTCCGTTCTGCCTTTTCTCCTTTGTCAAAGATCAATTGACTACATTTGTGTAGGTCTATTTCAAGACTCTGTGGTCTATTCTGTTGATCTATTTGTCTATTATTTTGTCAATACCACACTGTCTTGATTATCAGCTTTATAGTAAGTCCTGAAGTCAGACAGTATCAGTCCTCCGACTTTCTTTCTCTTGAATACTGTATTGGGTCTTTTGCCTCTCTGTACTGTACTGTACTCTGGGTCTTTTGCCTCTCTACGTAAACATTAGAATCAGTTTGTCGACATCCACGGAATACTTGCTGAGGTTTTGACTGAGATTCTACTGAATCTATAGGTCAAGTTGAGAAGAACAGACATCTTGAGAACATTGAGTCTTCCTATCCATGAACATGGAATATCACTCCATTTATTTAGTTCTTTGATTTCATTCATCAGAGTTTTGTAGTTCTCTTCATATAGATCTTGTCTATTTTAAAAAATGTCTGCTGTATCTATTATGATAATTCGTACTATGATTAATGCTGTCAGATACTAATAGTAATAATACCATTTTTTGAGCATTTACTACGTGTCAGGTACTATAGTAAACATTTTGCACATGAAGTTTAAAGTTCCCAGATCTTAGCTTTTAAAATCAAGTTTATTTACCTTTTTATATTATTACTATTCTAGGTTTCTTCCTATTCGCTATGTGTACTAGAATTGTTCTTCCTAAATTAATGATGGAATACAAAAACATTTTGTCACTTATTTACATTAAGACGGTAGCACTTAATTTACTCACATATTTAAAGTTCATATTTTAATCTACTTTTAGAAGAAACCATCTCCTTTCCTTTACTCAGTGTCTTAAAAATAATTCTACTCAGACTGAAAAAGAGAATAGGGATAATAATACATGCCTTTTTCAGGTCCCGAGAGTTATCTTGGTCATGAGGGTAGTAACAGATACCTGTGACTAATAAAAAAACCAAAGCAGAGAGCACCCGGAAGTAGAGCAGTCAGAATGCTGGGAGTGTGATGAAAGTGGGGGACACAGGCACTGCAACGAGAGATGCCCTTGAACTATTTAGAATATCTAAATGCAGGCCCAACACTGAAAACTCTAGTATGCTAAAGTAAAGGACAGGATCATATGCTCAAGAAATCTGAATGCATAGAATTTTAAATGATAACAATGGCTAGTATTTATGGAATGCTTACTACTGTGCTAGGTACTTGTCTACACACTTTACACATATTAATTTATTAAATCCTCACAACTCCATGGGATAGGTACCATTGGCAACACCATTTTACAGATGAGGAACTGATGCACACAAAAGTCAAGTCAGTTCCCAATGTCCCACTAAATGAACATTCAAAACATTTAAAATTTTACATGTTAAAAGGTTTATTAGTTTTTGAGATACTCATATTCTAAACTGCATTCACACAGAAAATTTTAATTAGTACATTTTCACAAAGCCCTTATAAAAGGTTGCCAAAAGCAATTACAGAGAATCGTACTGTGAGCTAATTTAATTTTAATTTGGGACTTTTGCCTATTGTGATGTGGTTTAATCTGAGAAGGTAGCAAGTTAGAACATTTGGAATATTTTAGATAAAGGAGCCCTCTGGGTCTAAAGTAGCACTCCAGATAGAACTTCAGAACCAACCAGCATAAAAATGAAGTGTTTTGAGAGGTTTTACAATGTCTACAGACATATATGTCAGGATAAGGACCAAAGTAGGAGCACAATATCAGTTTTGTGCTACCAGTGCTTTAAGAAAAAAATACCGTGTGATAACAGGGAAATAGGAAAGTTCTCCTTTTTGCCATAGGAACTCTGGCTTCTCACCTGATCCATAAAAGCCAAGACAGGACTCAGTCAGTTTGGAGAATACGATGGAATAATCTCAGGGATTATTCATACATATTCACATACTCACATATTCACTATGTGCTATCATTCTTACAGTTTTTCATGTGATGTAGTGCTTACTACCCTCTCTCAATATTTTAATGCCCACTGAATTAGTCGTTTCTTTCACTCATTCAGTCCACCAGTATAATCACCTAAATGCTCTGTATTGCAGAATAATATAAAATTAGAGTCCTAATAACATAATGAAAACACAATAGTACCACTTTTTAATAACGACTATATAGGCGACTTCCAAACTTCATCTGTAAGAAGTCCCAGACTTAATATGTGCAAATGCACTGATTGAAAAATCATGACATTATCTTTTTCATAAGGTAAAGATATCTTCTTTAATACATTCTTTTTAATTCAAAATATCATGAGGGAGATACAAATTCCTGGAGTGCTTTACAGGAAAACACTAACACAATCTTCCGAAAGTATTCCCCTCAGAACCAACACACTAAAGGATATCCAGTTACTTATTTTATCTGTAGAAGTGAAAATGCACAAGTATTGTATGAGTTAATTAAAGAAAATCCAATTATTTTAGTACATTGAATTATTTTTACCAGTTTAAAATGTAAGATTGGAGTATGGCAAGAGTAGGCTTTGCTTTGAAGTTTTACTGCTGTTTTATGATCCACAATCATCTCACTAGGTTTTACTACTATTGTTTATAGAAACTGGAGTATAACGATAAGTGATGGAATGAAAGCAAATACCCAATTATCCACTAATTAATATTGCTCCTGCATAATCAATTGGGAAGTAGAAAGAAAAGCACTTTGGTCTTTTCATAAAGTCTTACTTTTGTAGCCTCTACTAATTATGGCTTCTTCACTAGCTGTTTATTATCAGATTTCTAAGAATGTCATAATTAACTGATCCCTTAAAATTTTTAATGACTATCATTTTGTCTTTCTTGGGTAAAAAACAGATTAGTCATCAGATTTCAGATACAGGTTTCATTCTTTTAAAAAACAATAAAACTAAAAAACTGGAGAATACAAATAATTATTACCACGTAAACTAAATCTAAACTAATCATCTTTAGATTTTAAAAGCAAAGTATAAAATTAAGCACTACTACCCTTAACCTCAGCATAGACTCTTCAATACACTAAATCTACATTTTAGACTGGAAATCTTTATTATTCCTATTTTCCACAAGAAAATTTTTATATGCAGCTTCTTTAAGTGTCATAATTACAGATTCAACCCTTTCATCATCACTCGTAGTATAGATCAATTAATCTCTTGACAAAATTATGGTTGTGGGATGGCTTCTAATTGGCATGGCAATTTCAAATCATGGGTAATTTCAAACTTACAACTCTGCACTGGGAGTTGGGGTGCCTGAGTTCTGCTGTTAATTTGGTCGCTGACTTTCTTTGAGACTTAGAGCAATGCACTTATCTTGTGCTTCAGTGTCTTCATTTAAAATGGAGACACTACTATAAGAGAAGTGAGATCATATGTGAATAAAGCATTTAAAGCTATAAAGAATTTTTTAAATGCAAAAGACTATTATAAGTATTTATAGCTTTCTGGTACTGTATTATTAATGAACTCAAATGATCCAAAGTTCATAATGTCAAACAATCATGGAACAGTTTGTTCACTTCTAAGACTAAATTGTTTGATCTGATTAGTTACTGGCAAAGGAAAGTGAGTATACTTTAACTCTTGATTCCAAATAAAGACAATGCAATAAATGTATAATGCAGATGTGTTTGTACATAACATGTTTCACCTAACTACAGACAAACATATTTTTACAAATTCAACTAGCATTAGATTTCTTATTTGAAAACAGCAGGATAAAATTGGCATTTATCTTTCCATCCTGAAAAATTATCTAAGAGCAACATAAAGAATGAGCAACACAAACCCCATTTTTGGGACTATTAGGAGACAAACCACAAAATGAGTTGAGAGGCTGCCACCAGCAGGAGAGACAGAGCAGGAGTGCTCATCACAGGCAGCAGACAGGATGTTACAGTTGCACATGTCACAGAACAAAGTACACACCTTGAAGGTGAAGGACACATCCTCAGGTATAAACCCCTTGTTTATATCAGGAAACAAGGTGCATGGGTGACAGGGTCCCAAGGAGGAGAGGGGGACAGTGCTAAATAAGGAATCATACGGATAAACTATACGAGTATTTGCAAAGAGAAGTCTTTCTCTGTGGCCATGGGAGAAAAGAGACTAACTATTGCCACTGATTGGGGCAAAAGAAAGGAAGAAAAGAACAGAAAAATCTAATAGTCAAAAAAGAACATTCACAAGAAAAATGTTGCTAGAGAGCAGATGAAAATCATGACAAATAATTCATATTAAAAATAAACTATGCAATCAACTCTAACTTGGGATTTACAAAAATATATAATCATAAAATTTTATTGACTGGAAAAGGATAACAACTAAACTAGCAAAATCAATCACTCACCTCTGATTTATATTTTATTTTTTCTTCTTCTAACATACGTGCAAATTCTTCTTTCTGGTGTTCAAATTCTGATTTGAGAAATGTATGCTCATAGCGAAGCTTATTATATTCAGCTCTATACTTTTCAGCTTCCTAAATTATAAGGAAACAGCAATTTGTCACAAATTTATAAATGAAATTTGTATTCACTACAAAAATCACTTTTGCAAATATAATTTTAAGTTACATTATATTCAGAGCAATTCTAAAAGTAAAAAATAAGCTTAACAGAAGTATAAATAAACCTTGGAAAAGTTCTCATAACAAATATCTTACACACAAAATTAGTACATTCCTGAGAAATTACCAATAAATCCAATTACCATTCAATCAACCTTATTTCCTCACTGATTCTCATAATAATAAAAATGTTGACAAGGTCAAAAGTTTTGACCTCTGGACTTAAAAAAGTAATATTTAAGAATGTAGCACACCTTTTAACAATACAGATTAAAAATTAATTTTATGATAAAATAAAAAATACCCCCCTAAACTTCAGACAGGATGAATTCAAAGTAGATAAAGGATATTCCCTGGCATGCTCCAAGTCTGCTTCTCCACACAATGAGAGTTGCTGGGCTTTCTGAATCTCAGTAAGAACTTAGACAAAAGAGCAGAAAAATGGAGGACACTCTAGTTCAACATATATCAGAAAATGAAGTAACAAGGAAGACTCCTAAAATACTCAGGAACCTGTAAATCTTCAGCTGAAATATTTCTGTTCTAAGCCAGTTTACAAACAAAGAAAATGGGTTTTGTGATTTTATTAGAGACATACTTTGTTTTGGTATTTCAAAAAATGCTTTTAGTTCACTTGATCGCCTACCTTACTTGGGTCTAAGTGATTTTGTTTACATTCCCAAATTAAATCTACTCCCGAATCATAATGCTTTGGTTATCCATCAGGAGGATATTCCAAAGATGACGTTACCACGCCAGTAAGCCATTTATAAAACAAGATCCACGACTATTTTGTGCAAAGGTAGCATCACTAGACTATTTCCAGAAGGGTCCATTTCGAAGTGAACAATACTTATTTGTACGTATGGTCAAGGCCCAGAATATTTGTTAAACAATACACATAAAATGTCTAATGTAGTACCTAATATACTTCATGTCTGTCATCTTTTCCTGTCCTCTTTATTAAACATTTAGTCATATTATACCAAGATTTCATATGAGGAAACTGCTCACAATCTGAAGGAAAACTGTAACAGATTTTTACTTTTCTGAGGTTGCATGAAATTCATTCTTTCATTCAACAAATATTGAGCACCTGTTGTATGCTAGGAACTGTTCTAGGAACTTGGAATATAACAATGAACAAAACAGATAAGGCTTCTCCTCTCATGCAACTTACATTCCTAGAGATGGTAAAAGAGATTATAAAAAATAAGCACAATATATATTAAATAGCATATCAGAAGTTAGGAAGTACTAGAGAAAAATAAAAAGCAAAGCAGGCTAAATGGGGATCCAAAGGTCTAATCTAAGGAGTGATGGAAAAGGCAGGTTGCAATATTAATGGGGGCAGGGGTTGGACTAAGTAGGCCTCGTTGAGGTGACATTTCAGGAAACACTTAAAAAAGAAATAAAGAAGTTGGCCAAGCTATATCTGGAGAAGCAACATATCAAGGCAAAAGCAACAGCTAGAGCAGACTCCTGAACTACAGCATTTCTGGGGTGCCAAAGAAACACCAAGGAGGCCAGTGTGGCTGGAGAAAAGGAAGTCACAGGGATCCTGCAGTGTGATCCAGGGCAGCCTCAAAGGCCACTGCAGCCTGAGTAAGAAGGGGAGCTATTGCAGAGCTTTGGGGAGGGGAACGATGCTTTTCATCAAGCTTTCCACGTGACGATAAATGCATAGTTCATTCTGCATAAATTACTTACTTCATCCAGATTCCTAAAATGCTCTCTCATTGGAGTTTCTAATTCTTGTTTTATTTGGGCTGTCAATAATTCCAACTTTTGTGGAGTAAATACCTAATATGTAGAGAAACACAAACAATTCTAAATATTTAATCATAAATATTAAAACAAGAAATTGAAAAATTTCAAAGCCTTTCTATTTATGAAATGAAATGTAATTCATAGAATTTTCACAATATGCCAAAGTTAACAGTAATCATTATATACATAGAACCATCTTTTGAAACAATACTTTAAGAATATCGATTTTAGGCTCTCTTCAGAAATGACAAAAATTCCATTAACATGAAGTAAAGACAGTCACTAATTATTGTTACTGTTAGGAATAACTACATTGGCAGCTAAGTATCATGTTGGATACAATGGCTGTTAGCCTATTATCTAAAGCAAACAAAATAAAGGGGTAATGATTTGGTATACCATAAAGAATTCAAAGACTTATTTTCAATCAGAAAAAGCTGATAATTACTCTGATCACCGAAAGTA
The DNA here is from genome assembly GCF_964194185.1 of Rhinolophus hipposideros. NCBI lineage: Eukaryota > Metazoa > Chordata > Mammalia > Chiroptera > Rhinolophidae > Rhinolophus > Rhinolophus hipposideros. The sequence goes on from NC_138055.1 coordinate 86,106,095, forward strand.
ATTTAGTCTCCTTCCTGTTACACTATCTTATAAAACTCATCTTTCAAGGAGTAATTAAATATTTTAGTAAGCCGAAGGGCACAGTCTTTATTTACCAAAGTATTCCCAACACCTCGAACTACTGCCTGACACATAGGAACCACTCAATTATTATTTCTCGAATGAACAAATACTGGTTGTAAGAAATTCTAGTTTGTATTAATATTAATTTCTAAACACTAAGAAAAAGGTTTAATTCATTCATTTATTCATCTATACTCTAAATATTCCAAAAATTTTACTGAATCAAGGCCTACTATATATAAAGCATTGTGCAATATACTATTATTGGCATATCACACTGTTCTAAATACCTTACATGCATTAACTTCTTTAATCCCTGCAACAATCCACAACGTAACTACATTATCATCCCCTTCGTAAAGAAATTGAAGCATAAAAAGTCTGACTTTCTAAAGATTACAAAAATTCACAGGAAGCATATCTTTCCCCATAAGAAGCTCAAACTCTCACGTGAAAAAGAACTTATTCATACAAATAACTTAAAAAAATGGGAAATACAGGCTTACCAGACAGCTAAAGACAAATAGAAAAGATATTTAGGATAGAAAGAATGGCACATCAAAGGAATGAGCAAACTAAATCTTAGGTAGAACCCAAAACCAAATAATGGATAACATTTTAAATTCCCTGGAGAAAAATGATGCTTAAAAGTGAGCTAAAGGGCCACACTAAGCAATAGAAGAAATTTAGAATCTGGGGTCCCTGTGCATTAATGCTGACAGCAATCCTTAGATACTGTAACAACCAAATGCCAACTAGGAGAGCTGCACCCTGGCTGGGAATAAATGGGCAAGAGGTGGGTGCCACAAAGTGGAAGGTTCCGGTATACCAGGTTCAAACTCTTATAATTGACTCAGTATTCAATAGTATTTACTTTTTTAAAAGTTTTTACTTAAAATGAATAAGTATACTTGCATAGAGAAAACAATTCAAACAAAATAAAATACTAAAAAACTAAATCCTCTTCTCCCTTCAGTCATCCACTTTCCCTCTTAGAGCTACAACTGTTAATTTCCTACACATCCTTCTTAACACAATCCATAGATACATAAGCATATGTATGTCACTTCTAATTTTTACATAAAAAAGCATACTATACACATTTCTTTGTACTTTGCTTATTCATTGAAGGTTTGTAAGCTTAAAAATGGCACTACCATATATACTGTAGGAAGAAGTAAGATGGATCAAAAGCTTTGCTGGGAGAGCACTGGTAGAACTGTAGAAGGAAAGGCAGTGAATGAATGGGGCTAGAGAAACAAGACAGAAGGCTCTTGGTAAAATCTGGTTTACAATGTTAAGGATCTGGATGACAGATAGCATCAAGAGTCCAAACTGAGGAGAGGTGGTAATTAAAAGGAAAAGATCAATAGGCAAACCTTATTGGGGTCCTGTTTCAAACAAACCAACTTTAAAAATAAGCAGCCAAAACTGAGGGAAATCTGAACAAAGATACACTATTAAGAAATAATATTCCTTGAGCACTTTTAGGTATGATGATGCTAGTGTGGTAATGCTTTTAAGTAGGGATTGCCTTGTACATAACAGCGCTAATGTTACCACACAGAAAGAGTTCGTCCACCCAGTGCTAGCAGAGCCAAACACTAAACACCAAGAATTGCAGTGGAGAAAGATGGCTGTTTTATTATGAATGGCACCACCCAGGAGAACAGGAAGCTAATGCTCAAAGGCCCGAATGCCTTGATGGTTTCCAGACAAGGGACTTTATAGAGCAAAAATCACAAGTCACCACGAGTAGGGGTTTGGAGTCATGGGTTTGCCGATTGGTCAAGAGTGAGGTAAAGGCAGTAAATCATTGAGGTCTTGAGGTCAGCTTTGGTGTCCCTCAGCCTGGTTTCCTGAGGATGTGGCCAGGGGTCATTCTGCTTTAGGGCTCAGGAGCAGAAACACAACTCAGGCCATGATGTTATCTTTAGCTTAACAGAAACCCACACCTGTGACTCTTAGTCGAGGCGTGGCCATGGTTTCTGGCTGCCTCAGGGAGTTAATGACTGCTAAGGGATGAGGTAAGGCACTGAATAGAAAATATGTATTAAATCAAATTATAGATTGAATCAGGATCCTTGGTTTCAGTTAGTCATTCACTTTGTGGGCTGAAAATGTCTTAACAATGCATGTTACTAGGTGATCTTCTGTGCAGGGGTAGAAACTATACACCCTGTGACTCTTACTCACTGCATGCTATTATCATCTATGCTCTCTTGGCTATATCCCCCCGCCTCCCCCAGGCTAATAGGCCCCAGGCTAAGCAATTTCTATAATGGTTAACAGGGTGTTACAGGACTTCCTTCTTGTGGCTGCTAACCCAAAGTAGAATACAACCCCATTTTTTAAAAATTAATGATATTTTCTGAAGGGGGTGTCTTAATTCCTCGGCTTCATATACAATCAAATACTGAGGGTTGAAAGATGATTTGCTTCAAAATAATCCAGAGGGGTTGAGGGAGAGAGCTGAGGGTGGGACAGGGTGTGTGTGGGATGTGGGATAGGGGAAGAGTATAGAAGATAAAGCAAGACTGGCTCAGAGGTAGTAATCATTGACACTGGGTGATGAGTGTGGGGGAGGCATCACACCACATAAACTCTATAGTAAATTATCACTTAATGTCTTCAATAGGTTCTCGGAAACGGTGACTTCAAGCTAAATGACTTATAAAAACCAATTTCACCACAGGCTAATTGATATAAACAAAAGTTAAGTTCCTATGGCATATTTCTGGTCACAAAAACATCATCAAACTTCTAAACAAAAACCCCAAACATGTCTAATATTAAACACTGAAATAAATGTGAGCTATACATACATTTCAAAAAAATGTATTAAAAACAAGTAAGATAATGATTTCCCAACCCACTTATTCCAGTTCAGGGTTGCACATGACTGAAGCTTCTCCCAGCAGCTCAGGGCGCAAGGTGGAAACCCACCCTGGACAGGACGCTCTTCCACTGCAGGGCACACTCACACACACACCCACACTCACTCAGACCGAGACCATTTAGACACACCAATTAACCTCACAGGTACATACATCTTGGGATGCGGGAGGAAATCAGAGTACTCAGAGAAAAGTCCACACAGACATGGGGAGAAGCTTCAAACTCCATGCAAACAATGGCCCCAATCAAGAACTGACTATTTTTCTCATCAACGTTAGTATGAAATGACATTTTGAAATGGCATTATTCAAAGACCTTTTGTACTTGAGATTTCCATAATCAAAAGTTTATTTAAAATAAAAATGCTTCCACCTCCAAGATATGGAATGATAGAGACTAGATTTACTCTTTTGCCTGAAACAAATAAAAGAATGGATAAAATCAAACAATAGTTTTCAAGACACTGGACATAATGAAGTGAAAAAGATGCTTGAAAGGCAGAAAACAAAGAAAGTAAGCTTGAGAAAGCTTCCAATGTCTCATGGACTCCCTGACATGAGGAAAGTCCATCATGGAACTGAGAATCCAGGGAGACTAGTGTGGCTAGAGTCACAAGACAGGGTAATATGAGGAGTGTGGCATAGAAAGAAAATTATGAAGATCTGTGAAAGGTCCCTCTTAATTCATTTAGTAAAGTATTGACCATCTTCTCATGCATGTAAGGAAAATATCTAAGGCCAGGAAAAGAACTACCTGAAAGGATTAGAGGCATGACTGCCCAGAATTATACACAGTTAAGAATATTTCATTTTCCCAAAAGCCAGACTGAAAAACCTCATTTCACTGAGAAATTGGTAGAGTACTCAGAAGGGTCCCAGCAGCAGGAAATAATTAGCACTACACTAAATACTAATCTGCTCCCATTTAGCAAGACCCAAGGAGAATATTTATCAGAACACAAAATATCTAGCACTCAGAAAAGTAAAATTTACAATGTTTAGCATCCAATAAAAACTTACCAGGCATGAAACAAGCAGGAAAATACTACCCACAATAAATAGGAAAAGAAAATCAACCAACCAAAATCAACCGAGAAAACGTTGGAATTAGCAAAGACATTGAGCTAGTTATTATAACTGAATTCTATATACTTAAAAAGCTAGATAAAAGAATAAACATGTTAAGATAAGGAAAATATGAAAAAGAACAAAACTAGACTTGAAGATAAAAACTACAACTTCTGAAATGAAAAATACACTGCCTGGACTTAATGGCAGATTAGACACTGCAGGAAAAAAGATCAGCAAACTCGAAGACATGGCAACAGAAACTATCCAAAATGAAACAAAGAGACAAAACAGATTCAAAATAAACAGAATATCAGTGGGCTATGGGAGAACTTTAATTGGACTAACATTGGAGTCCCCAAAGGAGATGAAAGAGGAGGCAAAAAAAAGAAAAATTTTGAGATGCCAAAAAGTTTTCTAAATTTGATAAAACTATAAACCCACAGACCCAAGAAATCCAATTAATCCCAAGCATCAGAAACATGAAGAAAAGTGCAGCGGCATGACAACTAAATTGCTCAAAATCAGTAATAAAGAGATAATCTTAAGAGCAGCCAAGGGGGAAAAAAGAAGACACTACATACACAGAACAAAGTTAAGGATGACAGCAAATTTCTATATGAAACACCGTAAGTGAGAAGACAGTAGAACAACATCTTTAAAGTATTGGGGCGGGGGGGGGGGGGGAACTATCCAGGTAGATTCAATATTCAGCAAAAATATCTTTCAAAAACTTTTTTTAGATATATAAGTAAGACCTGAAAAAAATTTCTCACTAGATCTGCACTATAAGATGTTAATAATGAATGTCCTTAGACAGATGGAACTAGGATCTATACAAAAGGAATAAAGAATGCTGAAATTGGTAACTACAAGGGACTCCTATGATGTACAAGTTCTCTAAAAAAAAAGGATCTCCATTAGATTTTTTTCTTTATTGTCTAAAAATCTTATTAAAAACAAGCACACATACAAAAAAGAAAACCCTATTTTCCCTCCGTACCCCTCTCTTTCAAAGCACACATACATCAGAGGCATAGACAGAATTAGAGGATTTTCCCCATGCCCTCTTAGGAGGAAAGTATGCTGTGTCTTAGACTTCTAATGGAATACTGCCACTACGTGTCTCAAAAGAAACTTACAAGAAGGCTTTATCATCTAACAGTCTGTCACTACCTATATTAAACCTACAAAAAAAACCCTTTAACACTCCAACACTTGTCATATTAATATAAAATAGACCAATATTTTTCAAAGAATGTTTTAATGTTTTAACTTAAGAGGGCAAATATTGCTATGCCAGATAGTCTTAACAAATTAATGACTGAACCTGAGTAATAAATTTTGCTCTGAGCTTTCTAGCAGCTAAATGAAATAGTAAACATACTGGGTTATACTGTTTTCATTGCCTGGCACAAAGAAAACAAATTTTTGGTAAATTAATTTTTTAAAATTTTTATCAGAAATGTTTCAAATGACTCACATATTTTTTTAAAAAAGGCTTTGCTAACATAATAACAATAATAGCTAACATGTTCTAACCATTTACCACATCAAAGCACTATACTAACACTTTCTATGTGTCTCATTTTCATCTTTACAGTCATTCTCTGAGCCAGGCACTATTATTATTCTAATTCACTACAAGTACATGTGACCCAGAATTATTCTTCAAATGAATGTCTTTTACATCGTTTTTCTATAAAAGCCAAAGGAATATTAAATCTCAACTCAGAAAAGGTATTTTGCAGGTAGACAAGATAATACATGTATATTTTTTAAATGATCATCTTTCAGAAACCTTCACTGAAATATTTCTTGCTGATCTTACTCTGTTGAATTTACTGAACTTAACTACAATTTGTACAAATTGCAAACATCCATTAAAGCAAATAGCTCAAGTGCTTCAATATATGTATGGAGATGCATAGATGTTTCTTTAGCTAATTTTTGCCCGATAAATATCACATACAAAACAGGCATGTTTATCTTGAAAAATACAAATTGACCAGATAAATTATATTTTTGAGCCAACATTTGGGAAATTATCATGTGGAGAAATGTAACAAAGTTATTTTGTATAGATCCAAGGAACAATACAAGAAACCAACAGGGAGACCACAGGGAGGACGATATCACTGCTCCAATCCATAAAAGGAGATGGATCACTTTAAAAGTTCACCGGGTTCTCCCGCAGCAGCACTGAAGCAGAGAAGGAAGACCCGGGTGTCACAGGTATTCCGAAAAGGAACTGTTCTTTGGATAGTGTATTAGTTTCCTAGAGCTGCCATAACAAAACAGCACAACCCAGGTGGTTTACAACAACAGAAATTTATTGTCTCACAGTTCTGGAGGCGAAAAGTCCAAAATCAAGGTGTCAGCAGGGCCATGCTCCCTGTGAAGATTGTAGGGTGAGTCCTTCCTTGCCTTCATCCAAGCCACTGGCGGTGGCTGGCGAGCCTCGGCATTCCTCGGCAGCTGCAGTACTTTAATCTCTGCTTGTCCCCACAGGACGTTCTCCCTGGCCCCACTCATGTGTTTGTCTCTGTGTCTCTTCTGCTCTTCTTATAAGGAACCAGTTATATTGGACTAAGGGCTCACCATACTTCAGTGTGGCCTCGTCTTAACTAATTATGTCTGCAAAGACCCTATTTCCAAACGAAGATCACATTCTGAAGTACTGGAAGTTAGAACTTCAACATATTTTGGGGGGGGACACAATTCAACTCGTAACAGATATGAAAGAGAACTAGATGATTATCAACTCTAAGACACGGAGGCTCTAGGTACGTATGAAACAAGAAGTGCAACATTATATAGTATGAACAGAACAATTCTCATTCATTTATTCTATTTATCTGTGTCATTCATTCCACAAATATTTTCTAGGCACTGTCTTGAGCACCAGAGACACACTGAAAAGAAGTTCCTGCCCTCCTGGGGCCTGCATTCAAATAGAATAAAAAATAGCCATCATTTATGAGTACCTACTATGTGCCACATGATGTACTAAAAATATAAGTTACCTCATTGGTCATCACAACAACCCCTATTAAATAACAACTTTTATCCTCTTTACCATAAGAGAAAACTAAGGCATAGAAACATAGCTACTTGTTAAAGGTCAGCATCTTCCTGGTAAACTGACGCTTTTTCTTGTCATCAAAATGTCCTTTTTATCTTTAGTGATACTCTGTCTTGAAGTCTATTTTATCTGATATTAATATAGCCACTCCAGTCTTCTTAAGCTTACTGTTAGTGTATGCTTGGTACCAACAAGCCTGTAGAGTTGCCACTCTCAAGAAACAAAGTAATTACATTTGCAAGGCCTGAAGAATACTTTCAATACCTTGGGTTCAGTGCTCACGGATTCCATTCATACAGACTTCTCAATTTTTGCAGAACAAACGAATGCAATTCTAAAGGCTTAAACTGCATTTCCCTATGCAGCTTTTATTTTTTGTTTAAATGTCTTAAATATTCCTCGGAAGGAAACAGTAGGCACAGAGGAGGCTCCAACCCAAGCTTAGGGGTAGTGTTCCCAACAATGGAAGGTTTCAAGGAGATACTGAATGACAAACGTCTTCCAACACTGCTCTCCAAGGAGTCCAGGAGATGGGTGATGTGCCATACGAGATCACTCGAAAGATGGCTTTTTACTTTATGAACTTGTAACTCTGCTAGTAATAATGCCTTATTATTTGTACCAAACACTAGATAAGCAAAAATACACAGCTGGTACTATGTGGAGATTAAACGAATATAGGAAAATATCACTACTAATTTGAAATTTATAGTTTGGTGCTGAAGTTTAGCTTTGCTCTACTTCCTGGGAAAATTAAAAACTGAAAATTAACTAAAGAAACTGTGGTCGGTACTTAAGTACCAATGATCTTTTGCTTTAGAGACTCCGTTTATCTTACACTGTACACATAAATTACGTGCATGTGTTATTTGTACAGTGTCTTTTAAGAAGCGCCTTAAAAACATCTATCAGTCTTTTTTAGCTTAATTTCTGTTACTATACATAAAAGAAAAATAGTCAATCTTTCTTTAAAAAATATTCTTTAATTCTGAATTTTTATCAATTCAAACTGGACTTTCTCTCAATTATTCTGAACAGTGAAATATTATTTAAACCAGAATAGGTAAGTTTACATAAAGTAACAGTATCGTGGCTAAACCATAGATGGTAGCGAACATCCTAGAATATAAGAAAGAGAATTAAATTATACCAGCTGGAGATATAGCAAAATACTTATTAAGAATATAAAGAGAATTTACCAAATTTACCAAAATTACTTACTTCCACTAAACATGACTATTTTTATATTAACTCAAATATATTTTCTTACCTGCAGCTTCATTTCTTCTAAGTCTTTAGTTTTCTCTACTAATTCCTCTCTTAGCTCTTGAAGCAGCAGCTGCAGTTTTTCCTGGTTAGTTTGCTTTTCATTCAACAGGCGCTTGAGTTCGTTCTGTGACTTTGTGTACTCATCTTGCAACCTGATTTTTAAAATTAGAAGAATTCAATTTTAAGTGTACCATTTGCTTTCTAATTGCATTTCTTTACGTAGTCAACCAACACTGCAGAATAAGACCAAAATCATATATTCCATTGAAACTGCAAATATCTTTTCTTTAGAGTTTCATTTAATTATTAACACTAGTTTTGGAATGCAATTTTACTTTGAGGGTAAAAAACAAATTTAGCCACCCAGATACATTTAATTTTATATGTCTTGCTACTTTCAAAACAAGACTCTTATAAATTCACAACCTACTTGATATCATGCTTAGTTTTAAAAAAAGAAGAATTTTAAAGCAAAACATTAGTGTATTAAAAGTTTTAAACATATATACTGTGAAATAACAAAATAGTACTGTAGATTCCAGAGCAAACATTCAAAAAGTTTTTAATCAAGCCCGTCACCTCCAAATGTAAGTAATTTACCTTGTGTGTTCAACTTTCAGAGTCTGATAATTCGTTTTATGATGGGCGCATCGTAATCTTTCATCAATTAACATATTTTGGAACTCAGAGTGAGAACCTGTCATCCCACTGTCTCCACCAGGAGGAAAACTGGTGGGAAAAGTGTCCATATTGGTAGGTGAGCTGACAACCATGTAAAAATAAATTCTGGCCTTCTTATTGTCTCAATTTTCTTTCCAAGGGTATTTTCCACTTCCTTCTTGCTAGGACAGAATCTTGGGAAACCAATTTATACCTGCACAGAGAAATACACTTAATTAACAATCAGTGATCTTCCTCAAGTGTTATACATTTTTTATCACTCCTCATTATTCTCATCATTTCTATAATAAAATCCAATTATCAGATTTTCAACTGTTCAAAAAACAAAATGCAAGAATAAAGCTGAATCATACCTTAACAAGATTCTTTAAGTCCACACAATTTCCGTGACCACCAAGTCACATCTTCAAGTATTAACCTAACTAGAAGTACTAACTTTTCCAGTTTAGGTACTCCTGTATTCACAAACCCCAGGTGTTTCCCGAAGCAATTGGGTTAAACTTCATGGGAGGATCCTGGTACAAAATCCATACCCCAAAATCAAGGGAAAGCCATTAGGAACTTGGTAAATAGCTGGGGAGAATCACCGCCTTCACAAAGATGACCTTCAGCAAGTAACTATGTCTGTGATTAATGCTACACCGGCTCTTTTATTTGGGGCAAGGTGAACTGCACTCAGGGTGTAGACTCGGATGAGAAATTCGTCAATGAATAAATACAGACCACATCATACATGTTACGTATGCACTGTGCTAAGAACAGGAAACTAAATCACATCAGCTATCCCCAAAAGCACTGACCCAGGATTACGGAAGTAACTAAATGTTGGTTGTATCGAAAAGTAAAAAATGATCACACAATGTGATACGTAAATGATGTATTATAGAATTGTACACTTGAAACCGATGTAATTTTACTAACAATTATCACCCCAATACTTAATTTAAAAAAACAAAATGCTTACCTATATTTAAAAGTACAAAAAAATGATGACACTGTGTTCTTAGTGTAAATAACTAAACAAATATTTTAATCAAAGTAATTCTGTCCCCTTTAACTTCATTAATCTTTTTCAAAACTATTATTCTCACATATTTTTTTCCTTAAAAGCCTCTGTCTCAGTCATGGGTTACCATGAATTACCTTTTCTTACTACAAGAAAGGGTCTTTAGCTTAAATTACTTAAATTAGTCTTACTTGAAATATACCACTTCTGATAAATTAATGTGATGTCTGCATATTACATTAGAAGATTTTTAAACTAAAATTGGGATTACTTTGGTGTCCTGTAAAACTGTATTTTAATAGAGGGAGAAAAAGGCCTCCAAGGATACTTCCTACCTTACTATTACACTAACTGTGCCCGGACACACAGTGCACTGTTTGTAGCAGCTGCCACAACATCATTCTGCCAAGAGTATACATTTGCCATAGAATTAATGAACTGGATCAGGAAATGGACATGAATTGTGATTCTGCTCTTTGTTCCAAATTAATTTTTAAGAGATAAAAACATACAATAAACCTATCTCATAGTTTCTAACAATACAACTACAAGGCATTATAGGGTTTAATTTTAATTAGCTAAAAGCTTAAACTACCTTAGAAAAATCCAAAGCTACCCTTTATTTCCACTAGGGAAAGAAAGATTTCCAAGCTAAAATGAACATTTTTTCTTCTTTTTTATTCCAGTTGAATTGACAGTAAAATAAATATTCTCACTGACTCCTACTTTAAAATGGGAGTCAAGTCCCCATGGAAATAAAATTCACTAAGACCTAAACATTTTTGTAAAATAAAGCTAAAATGATTTATCTCCTTCCCTATTATGAAATCTACTGGAAGTAGTTTTCAGAACTTCACTAATTTCAGGATATCCCTTTCTCAATCACCACCACCATTACTTCATGTCCAATTCTACAACGTGTGATCAAAAACATGGTAAATGTTTAAATTTTTAAAAATATTACAGTAAAAGACACAGTGCCATTAATCCCCCTCAGAATACTCCCCCTCACTTCTAACACTTATCCCATCATTCTTGCCACTTTCTGAAGCAGTTCTGGAAGTCCTCTTTCGTGAGTGTCTTTAGTTGTGCTGTTATGGCTGCTTCAATGTCCTGAATCATTTTGACTTTGGGGAAGAGCCAGAAGTCACATGGTGCCAGGTCTGGCGAATAAAGTGGACACACCATGTTTTTATTTGACAGAAATTACTGTACCAGAAGCAATGTGTGACACAGAGCATTGCTACGATGGAGGATGATTTACAACACACTATAAAACACACCTTCTCTCAACTGTAGCTCATACTTGACTGACTGCACCGAACAAGTTGAAACTTGTCACACACTGTTATTAAGTGTCAACGCGCCACTTCCCATATTGAAGATTCCTGCCTTTCTCTTGGATGGCACTCAGCAGCAACCATCACCTTATTTTGTGATCACACCTTGTATGTATTGCCATCTTGTATTTTCCCAAACCTGAAGAATTTCTCCTGCTCCAAGAGGATATTTACCATTTCATCACCTTCTGATATGTTAATTTTAGGGACTAACAAAGCTAGAATCCCTATCACACATCACCAATAGGTATCACACACAAAATACACGATATACTTCGTTTAACATAAACACACAAAAATAACATTGTTAATCTGCACACACACACACACACACACACACAAGAATTAATACTAACCTTCCTGGTAAGTTACCTATATCAAAATGATATATCTTCTTAACCGCTGACCCAATTTATTCTATGAAAATAATTGGATGAATACCCAAAAATAATTATATTAGAATTTCCACAGCAACACTCTCTTTAATTTAAAAAAAGAAGAATCAGAAATAACCTAAACTTCCAAAAATAAACTTACATTTATACTATGCATTAAAAAGGATAAGTTACATCTCTCCCAACTACCCCCACAGAAAGATGAAGATTATGAATGACAGATAAACACACATACATACTTACATATAGTCAAATAATATACACCAAGTTGACAATAATAGTAAATTCTGGAGAAACAATGGGGAGACTCCTCCATAAGACAACTTCCTCCTTGTACTTTAATCATTTTGTTAAATTTTCTTTTAAATAATTACAAAATAATGTTCAGATGATATCCAAGTTATGTTAAACCAAATTCATCATTCTTGCTTTCAATCTACCTTTAACCTGATTTTCCAGCTTCCGGTATTGCTACTAATGTTATGCTACCATTCAGTCACACTTAACACTCAAAACCCTCTCGCGTTCTCTCTCAACTTCCCACATATGAACACCAAATACTCTTCTTCTCAAATGCATTCCATTCTCTCCATTCCTAATTAACCACAAAAGTCAGGCTCTTATCACTTTATAACGACTTCATCATTAGAGCTTTTTGTTATCCCTGTTTCCAATATTTTCTCTCTGGTCTACTCCACAAAGCACTGCCAGATTAACACTCAAAACTTTTGTTTTGACTTCTCACTCTTCCTCTAAAGTTCCCATATATGACACAAAGTCAAAACGCTCCAGTATTTTAATGCCCTACACAATCAGCCCCATTCTACCTTGTTTAGTCTCATTTCCTACCACCTACCAAAAATATCCTACTCCAGTTATCCCCTGAACAAATACACACATCATGTCTTTGTTCGTACAGCTTTTGTCTGGATTTATGAATCCTACACAGATAAAAATACTATGGCACAGACTATAATCACTAACCGTTCTCTATTTCTGTGATGATTGGACATGAATGGACTTAAACACAATAGATTAGATACTGGAAAGAACTTCTTGCCTCAGACATAAGTTATGAGCCACTGGGTTATATCTGCCAATAGCTTGTTTCAGAATTTTCTCCTTTAGAAATATTTAAGAATTACAAAAAACTATCTGCCTATTTGTGTGAGTCTTACCAAGGTCAGACTGAATTTCATATATGATTTTAAGTATTTTGCACATATAACATATTCAGTTCTCCAGTTTAGTAGTAATCAAATTATCAATAATAACTTTTCAAAATCTAGGTATGATAGTCTTCCAAACAGATATCTAGTGTCATATGTCAAAGATAGGAAGGCCTCCAAAAACGCAATTCCTTCTCTGACCTTCAAAAGTGGTTCCACCATTCTATAGTCAAGGTTACAAAGAAAGAACTTCTATTTTTTATATTAATTCTATAAGGAGGCTTTTAGCTAAAAAGAGAAAACCCCAACTCAATTACCTTAACTCTATGGGGAAAAAAAAGTATTACCTATCTCTTATACCAAGAAATATGAAGATAGTCTTCTTCTATTTCAGGTAATAAAGGACTAGGTAATTTGGATCAAGCCTCCTGCTAAGAACAATAAAAGCTGGATACATTATAGGCTACCTCTTAAGAATAAGAATAATTCAAAAGAAAGATACTAGACTAGGCCTCAAATTGCTCTAAAAAACAAGTTTATAAATAAAAACCGCACCCCCCAAAAAAAAGTCCATGGGATGATAAAGCAATATAAATTAAGGCCACACACACACACACACACAAATGGACAATAGAAAAACAAGGGTCTCACTATTACAGTTATCAGACAATGGTTCTAAAATAAAATTTTACGTATTATTATTGTGTACAAGGCAATAGAAAATAAAGTTGAGAATTTGAGAGAATTAGAAACCATAAAAAGAAATCAATGGAAAGTCTAAAAATGAAAAATGATAACTAAGAGCGCAATGAGCAGGTATAAGAGCCCCAATTATACATAGTTTAAGAAGGAATTGGTAGATAGCATAAAAGAATATATTCAAGTAGAAAGAGAAAATACAGAAAAGGAAAGAAAGACAAAGAATAAAGCTTGAAATGTCCATTCATTTGAACAGATGTGCAATTGGAGTCACAGAAGGAAAGGAGAGAAAGAATAGAGCAGAAACAATACCCCTCCAAAAAAAGAAGGGGGCCGAACAACTTCCCCAAACTGGAGAAAGACATCAACTCTTAGATTCAAAAAAGTCCTACAAACCCCAAGCACATAAATAAAAAGATATCCACACATTAAGACAGCAAAAAACAAAAACCATGGGAAAATCTTAAAATCAGCCAGAAAGAGACAAAGTGCCTTCAAATTAGCAACAAAAAGACAAGACTGACTTCAACCATAAAAGCCAAACACAATGTAATATTACCTTTACAGTTCTAAAAAAGTAACTGCCAAACTAATATGCTCCAAATACAGGGAAAAAAATTACACACATATAAGAAAAATTCTTAGATGTAAACTTGACAAAGCAGAAATAAAGGAAGATAAATGAAAACTATAAATATGTGCATAATTCTAACTGAATATTGACTGCATAAAATAGTATCATGTGGGATTTTAACATAAATAGACTTAAAATACATGATATAAATGGTATATAAGTTAGAAGAGGTAGAATTATAAGTACTATAGAGTCCTTGCACTTTATTGGAAAAGGCAAATATTAATTGATAGAAGTATCAATTATATTACTTTAATAAATCAAACATGCATATTATAATCTCTAGGAAAGGGATTGGCAAAATTATAGCCCATTGGCCAAATCTGGCCTGCAGTCTCTTTTGTATGGCCCCAAGCTAAAAATGTTATCTCCCTTTTTAAGTTTTCTTTTAAAGAAAGAATGAACATAGGTGCAAAAATCCTCAACAAAACATTAGCAAATCAAATCCAACAATGTATAAAAAGAATTATACATCCAAATCAAGTAGGAGTTGCTCATATTTGAAGCATGCAAGGCCGGTTCAACATTCAGACAGCAATTAATGTAATCCATGACATCAACAGGCTAAAACAGAAAAATCACATGATCATATCAGTGGATGTAGAAAAGGTATTTGACAAAATCCAACACCCATTCATGATAAAAACTCTCAACAATTTAGGTAATAGTGGGGACCTTTCTCAATTTGATAAAGAACATCTATAAAAAAAACTACAGCTAACATACATAATGGTGAGAAAATAAAAACTTTCCCACTAAGATCAAGAACAAGCAAGGAGGTCCCCTCTCACCACACCTTTTCAACATCATATTGGATATAGGACTTAATACAGCAAGACAAGAAAAAGAAATAAAAGGCATACAGATAGGGAAGAAAGAAATAAAACTGTTGTTGTTTGCAGATGACATAACTGTCTAGGTAAAAGATCCAAAAGAATCAACAAAAACAAAACAAAAAAATCTCCTGGAACTAGTGAGCAATTACAGTAAGGTTATAGAATACAAGGTTAATATACAAAAAAGAAAAAAATCACTTACCTATATATCAGCAATGAACAAATGGAATTTGAAATTAAAACACACCACCACTTACATTAGCACTGCCCCCAAAATGAAATAGGTATAAATCTAACAAAATATGTACAAGATTTATATGATGAAAATTATAAAACTCTGATGAAAGAAATCAAAGGGGGACAGATATTCTATGTTCATAGATAGGAAGACTCAATGTTGCCAAGGTGTCAGTTCTTCCCAACTTGTCAGTTCTTCCCAACTACAATCCCAACAAGTTATTTTGTGGGTATCAACAAACAGATTCTAAAGTTTACATGGAGAGGCAAAAGACCCACAATAGCCAACACAATACTGAAGAACAAAGTCAGAGGACTGACAATACCTGACTTCAAGGATGACTTCAAAGCAATGGTAACTAACACAGTGTGGTATTGGCAAAAGAACAGACAAAAATAGATCAATGGAACAGGATAATGAGTCCAGAAATAGATTAACACAAATACAGTCAACTGATCTTTGACAAAGAGAACATATAAAAATAACGCAATGCAAAAAAAAAGGAGATCTAGGCACAGACATTATACCCTTCATAAAAGTTAGCTCAAAATGGATCACACACCTAAATGTAAACTGCTAAACTATCAAATTCCTAGAAGATAATATAGGAGAAAATCTAAACAACCTTGGGTATGGCGATGACTTTATAGATACAACAGCAAAGGAAAGATCTATGAAAGAAATAACTGGTTGGTTAGACTTCATCAAAATTAAAAACTTCTGCTCTATGGAAGATACTGCCAAGAGATTAAGAAGAGAAGCCGCAGACGGGAGGAAATATTTGGAAAAGACATATCTGATAAAAGACTGTTATCCAAAATATATAAAGAACACAAACTCAACAATAAGAAAACAAACAACCCCATTAAAAACTGGGCCAAAGACCTTAACAGACATCTCACCAAAGAAGATATACAGATGGCCAATAAGCATATAAAAAGATGTCCAACATCATATATCATTAGGGAATTGCAAATTAAAACAGTGAGGTACAACTCCACACCTGTTAGAACTGACCCAGTTCCAAAGGCTGGCACCACTTAATGCTGGTGAGGATGTAGCGCAACAGGCCCCTAAGTCATTACTCTGACCTCTGATCCAGCAACAGCACTCCTTGGTATTTAACCAAATGAGCTGAAAACTTACGTTCACACAAAGGCCTGCATGCCAATGTGTCCAGCAGCTTTATTCATAACTGCCCAAACTTGGAAGCAAGCAAGATGCCCTTCAGTAGGTGAACAGATAAACTGTGGTCCATCCCAACAATGGAATACTACCCAACCCTAACACTCAACCCGAAAAAGAAAAGAGCTATCAAGTCATGAAAAGATACAGAGGAGCCTTAAATGCATATCACTAAGTAAAAGAAGCCAATCTAAAAAGGATACATACTGTAGGAGACCAGCTATACCACATTCTGGAAACAGCAACACTATGGAGAAATTAAAAAGATTAGTGGTTACCAAGGGTTTAGGGAAAGGAAAGGATGACTAGGCGGAGCGCAGACGTTTTAGAGCAGTGAGACTATTCTGGAAGATACTGTAATCATAAAATACATGCCAAACCACATTTGTCAAAACCCACAGAATGTGAAACACCAAGAGGGAACCCTAATGTAAACTATGGATTATGGGTGACAATGATATGTCAGTGTAGGTTCATCATCTCTAACAAACGCACCTCTCTGCTGTGGGATGGTAATACTGGGGGAGACTACGTATGTGGGGGATCAGGCAAGGGGTATATGGTACAGAGCTAACCCTCTGTTCTTTTGCTCGATTCTGATATAAATCTACAACGGCTCTAAAAAAGGATAGAAGGAAGGAAGACGGAGAAAGGAGAGAAGGAAGGAAAGAATACGAGGTGTGATCAAACAATATGGTGAATGTTTAAATAAAAAAAAATTATTACAGTAAAAGACACATTGCCCTCAAAATACTCCCTCTTGCTTCGAACACACTTATCCCATCGTTCTTGCACTTTCTGAAGCAGTTCCGGAAGTCCTCTTTTGTGAGTGTCTTTATTGTGCTGCTGTGGCTGCCTCGATGTCCTGAATCATTCTGACTTTGGGGAAGAGCCAGAAGTCACATGGTGCCAGATCTGGTGAATAAGGTGGATGAGGGCACACCGTAATGTTTTTATTTGACAGAAATTGTTGCATACCAGAAGCGATTATGACATGGAGCGTTGTCGTGACGGAGGATGGTGTACAGCACATTTTAAAACACACCTTCTTTCAACTGTAGCTCACACCTGACTGCACCGAATAAGTTGAAACTTGTCACACGCTGTTACTAAGGTTCGACGTGCCGCTTCCCATATTGAAGACCCCTCCCTGCCTTTCCGTTGGACGGCACTCGGCAGCAGCAGTCACCGTATTTGCTGATCACACCTCATAAATGACAGAAAGAATATATGGCCTGAAGAATCTAAAATATTTACTGACTCGTCATAATAAAAGCTTGCCGAACCCTTCTCTAGGATAACCATTAGAGAATGCTAAAAGGATGGAAAAACTAAAATTACTCAAACACTCTAAATAGGTTTCTCCTAGTAATTCCTTTGCATTACTGATACTTTAGACCAGATAGTTCTTTGCTGTTATCCTATACTTTGTAGGACATTAAACCGCATTCCTAGTCTCTACCCATTAGATGCCAGTTGCACCCCCCCCAAGGTGTGAAAAACAAAAGGTGTCCACTTTGCCAAACGTACCCTAGAGGGCAAAATCACCTCCACCTCTCCTTTGAGAATCACCCTTCCCCTGAGAACTCCAATTAAAATCAAAAGTAGGCAAGCAGGGAGGTAAGAGGGAACATAATACAAGTATAAAATGGAAATAGTAATACAGTAGATTTAGACTAACATATCAGTAATTAAAGTATATAGAGTAATGCTTTAAATAAAAAAGAAACTTAAAAAACATAACCCAATTATATGCCTTTTTAACAAGACATTTTTTTTTCTTTCTTTTTAATTAGATTTATTGGGGTGACAATTGTTAGTAAATTTACATAGATTTCAGGTGTACAATTCTGTATTACATCATCTATAAATCCCATTGTGTGTTCACCACCCAGAGTCAGTTCTCCTTCCATCACCATATATTTGATCCCCCTTACCCTCATCACCCACCCCCCACCCCCTTACCCTCTGGTAACCACTAAATTACTGTCTGTGTCTATGAGTTTTTGTTTCTCATTTGTTTGTCTTGTTCTTTTGTTGTTTTTGGTTTATATACCACATATCAGTGAAATCATAGGGTTCTCTGCTTTTTCTGTCTGACTTATTTCACTTAGCATTATACTCTCAAGATCCATCCATGTTGTCACAAATGCTCCTATATCATCTTTCCTTAACGCCGAATAGTATTCCATTGTGTATATGTACCACAACTTCTTTATCCATTCATCTATCGAAGGACATTTTGGTTGTTTCCATGTCTTGGCCACCGTAAACAAAGCTGCAATGAACATTGGAGTACACGTGTCTCTATAGAGAAATGCTTTTATATTTTTGGGGTAGATTCCCAGGAGAGCGATTGCTGGGTCGTATGGTAATTCTATTCGTAATTTCTTCAGGAACCTCCACACTGCCTTCCATAGCGGCTGCACCAGTCTGCATTCCCACCAACAGTGTATGAGGGTTCCTTTTTCTCCACAGCCTCTCCAACACTTGTTACTATTTGTCTTGTTGATGAAAGCCATTCTGAGTGGGGTGAGGTGATATCTCATTGTGGTTTTCATTTGCATTTCTCTGATGATTAGTGATGTTGAGCATTTTTTCATATGTCTATTTGCCATTTGTATGTCCTCTTTGGAGAAATGTCTCTTCAGGTCCTCTGCCCATTTTTCAATTGGGTTGTTTGTTTTGTTGTTGTTGAGTTTCATGAGTTCCTTGTATATTTTGGATATTAGCCCCTTATCAGAGGCACTGTTTGCAAAAATCTTCTCCCATTCAGTTGGTTGCCTCATTATTTTGTCAATAGTTTCTTTTGCTGTACAGAAGCTTTTCAGTTTCATATAATCCCATTCGTTTATTTTAGTTTTTACTTCCATTGCTTTTGGAGTCAAATTCATAAAATGCTCTTTGAACCCAAGGTCCATAAGCTTAGTACCTATGTTTTCTTCAATGCAGTTTATTGTGTCAGGTCTTATGCTTAAGTCTTTGATCCATTTTGAATTAATTTTGGTACACGGTGACAGATAGCAGTCCAGTTTCATTCTTTTGCACGTAGCTATCCAATTCTGCCAGCACCATTTATTGAAGAGGCTGTCTTTCCTCCATTGTATGTTTTTAGCTTCTTTGTCAAAAATTATCTGTCCATATTTATGTGGTTTTATTTCTGGGTTCTTAATTCTATTCCATTGGTCTATGTGTCTGTTTTTCCGCCAATACCAAGCTGTTTTGATTATTGTAGCCCTGTAGTACATGCAAAAATCAGGGAGTGTGATACCTCCATTATTGTTCTTTTTTTTTAATATTGCTTTGGCTATTCGGGGTCTTTTGTGGTTCCAAACAAATCTGATAATTTTTTGTTCTATTTCTTTAAAAAATGGCATTGGGATTTTAATGGGGATTGCATTAAATCTGTATATGGCTTTGGGTAATATGGCCATTTTAACTATGTTGATTCTTCCAATCCATGAGCACGGAATGTCTTTCCATTTCTTTGTGTCTTCTTCAATTTCTTTCAAAAATGTCTTACAGTTTTCAGCATATAAATCCTTCACATCCTTGGTTAAGTTTATTCCTAGGTATTTTATTCTTTTTGCTGCAATTGCAAAAGGAATTGTTTTTTCTATCTCTTTTTCTGAGATTTCATTGTTGGTATATAGGAAAGCAATGGACTTTTGTACGTTGATTTTGTAGCCAGCAACTTTACTGTATTCATTGATTATTTCTAATAACTTTTTGGTGGAGTCTTTAGGGTTTTCTATATATAGCATCATGTCATCTGCAAAGAGTGACAATTTAACTTCTTCATTCCCAATTTGGATGCCTTTTATTTCTTTCTCTTGCCTGATAGCTCTGGCGAGGACTTCCAACACTATTAACAAGACATTTTTAAAACATAAGGGCACAGAAAGGTTGCAAGAAAAGAAGGGGAAAAGATAATGCAAACATTAATCAAAAGAGATATTATTAGTATGTATGTATAATTATATTACATAATATAACTATATTGTACAACATACACAATTTAACTGTACGTATAATATATAACTATATTAATATCAGATCAAGTTGATTTTAAGACAAAAAAACTAGAGATGAAAAGCAACATTTATAATGATAAAAGGTTAGATACACCAGAAAGATGTGACAATTTTAATTTATATACACTAAATAGGTAAGGCAGAAGTGGTCAGAACTACAAGGAAAAAGACAAATTCACAATCATAGTTGAATTTAACCACTATTCCTAGTAACTAATAGAACAAGCAGAAAAAAGAATCAGTAAGAATATCAACAATTTAAACAACACAATTAACCAGCCTAACCTATATAGAAAACTGTACCCAATAAAACATAGAAAACATATTCCTTAAAAGTCACGTTAACATTTATATGTATCAACCATATGCTGGGTCTTAAAAAAAAAAAATCTCAAAAATTTTAAAAGACCAAAATTATACAGAATGTTTTCTGACTACAGTACAACCAAACTAAAACTCAATACAGAAAAGTAAACTGGTAAGAAGGTGACAGATAAAAAGGTAAAAGCTTAGAAAGTAAGACTATATTTCTAAAAGCAGAGAACCCTATGATTTCACTGATATGTGGTATATAAACCAAAAACAACAAAAGAACAAGACAAACAAATGAGAAACAAAAACTCATAGACACAGACAATAGTTTAGTGGTTACCAGAGAGTAAAGGGGGTGGGGGGAGGGAGATGAGGGTAAGGGGGATCAAATATATGGTGATGGAAGGAGAACTGACTCTGGGTGGTGAACACACAATGGGATTTATAGATGATGTAATACAGAATTGTACACCTGAAATCTATGTAAATTCACTAACAATTGTCACCCCAATAAATTTTTTAAAAAATAAAAAAAATGTATTTCTAAATAACTTATAAATCAAAGAAAAGGTCACAATAGAAATTAGGTAATATCTAGAACTACATGAAGCTGATGTCACATTAAAACGTGTGGGATAAAGACTCCGGCTTGCAGGAAGATGAAGCAGATGTGCACTTCCCTGTAAATCCCAGGAATGTAACTACAAGTCCGGAATATTATATATGACATACCTAACACAACTCTAAAAACCGGAGACTAGAAAGCAGACTGACTAAGGACTTCAGGATATAAGAACTAACACAGTGGTGGGTTCCCTGTGTTTTCTTTTTCCCTCATATATGCCCAATTTGGAGCTGAAGAAGCTGGCAATGGATTCAGACCAAAAAAATAAATAAATAAAAGCCTGCTCTTTAACCAATGTAACAAGAAAAGGGAAGCCCAGCAAGATTAAAAAAAAAAAAATTAAACAATAACAAGCTACTCCACGCAAATACTACACAAAAAAACCATGGCTCCACCCCATCCACACAAGCAAAGGCCAAGTGAGGAGGCCAGGTTTGTAAGAAGGTACCCCAGTTCCCTGCCTGGATAGTATACAAGAAGGCTGAGTAAAAAGTTGGGACTCCACCCTTGCTGAGCAACAGGAAAGCCTCAGGCTCCAGCCATGTGAGTGGAAACCACATGGGAAACCTGAACTTTCACCCCCACCCACGGGCAGTAAGGAAAAGCACTGCCCATCCCTGCTGAAGTGCTGTCAGAGACAGAGGCCTGGAACCACCACGCAGCAGGAACAAGCCAACCTTTTAGGATGTCAGTGGAGACGACCTGGGGAGACAACTCCATGCCCCCCAGCAATGATGACCTCCCGACGTGGGTGTCAACAGTGGCCAGCTGGGAACTACCTGGCACATGGCCCTGGTGAGACAGCACTTCCTCCTTTCAAACCCTGCCAAAGCAGTATCAGAAACAGCCAGCCAAAACAGGGTTTAAATAGGATCCAGAGTCTCATACCATAATACCACAAACGTACATGTTTCAATGGAAAATCACTAGTCATACCAAGAAAGAGAAAAATCTGAAATTAAACATAAAAAATCTGAAATTAAACATAAATGTTTAACGTTTAAACATTAAACATTAAACAACTGATAAATACCCACACTGAGGTGACAGAGATGTTACAGTTCTCTAAGATTTAAAGAAGTCCTAATAAAAATGCTTCAAAGAGCTATTACAAGAAAAGCTTGAAATAAAGGAAAAAAGACAAAGTTACAGCAAAGAAATACAAGTCTCCGCAAAGAACAGAAGATATAAAGAAGAACCAAGTAGAAATTTCAGAACTGAAAAATACAATGACCAAAATAAAAGTCTAAGTAGATGAGCTCAATGGCAGAAATAGAAAGAGAAAAGAATGAATGAACTGGAAAATGTACCAACAGAAATGACTCCACAATAGAACAGACAGAAAATACAAAAAAACTAACAGATGCTTGGGGACTTGTGGGAATAAAACATCGACCATTTGTATCATCGAAGCCTGATTCCATTTATATAAAATATCCAAAATAGGTCAATGCATACCGACAGAAAGCAGACTGGTAATTGCCAGGCCAGAGAAGGGGGGAAAAGGGAGTGACTGCTTAAATGGCGTAGTTCTCTTTGGGGCGATACAACGTGTTGGAACTAGACATAGGTGATCCTTGTACAACACTGTGAATGTACTAACTGCCCCTGAACTGTACACTTTAAAACAGATAATTTTATGTCATATGACTTCTACCTCAATAAAAAAAAAAAGAGAAACTTAGCAAAGGAGAAACTGAGAGGCACATCAAGTTGACAAAAGGTACGTACGAGAATACAGCAAACATGCTTGAGTTTTAAATCTTCAGTGCCTTCCTTCGAGAATGTGATAAAGACAAGGATGGTCATTATCACCAATTTCATTCAGCACTTTACTGAAGATCTGCAGCAAGACAAAGAAGTAAAATGTAAAATAAAAAGAACGGAAAAGGAAAAGCAAAACTTTCTTTATGTATAGGTGTTCTGATGCTACATGTAGAAAATCCAAAAGAATTTAGAGAGAATTCATTAGAAGCAGCAAGTTAATAACACTGCTAGATAAATACACAAAAATTAATTGCATTCTATATACCAGCAAAAAAATGTTTAAACAGTCTTCACAGCATCAAAAAAATCAAATATCTAGGCAAAAGATGTGCAAACCACTACATGAAAAATATATGGCTACCCATTAGAAAAACTACATTCTAAAGATATAAATTCTTTCCAACTGACCTACAGATGATGCAATACCAATCAACATGTAAGCAGGTGTATGTGCGTGAAGTTTAACATGTTGATTCAAAAATTTATATGGAAATACAAAGGGCCAACAAAGGCAGAAACAATTTTAAAGCACAAACTAGGAGGGCTTTGTGTATAACTCTGTAGCAAATAAAATGGTATGGCATTGACTTAATTATAGGCGAAGAGATCAACAGAACAAAATACATTCCAGAAACACACTCACCCACATAAGACGTTTAATTTAGAACAAAGGTGGTTTTGCTGAATAGTGAGAAAAAGAAAGTCTCCAATAAAAGGTGCTGGGACAACCAGACCACCTTGTGGGAAAAAAGAAACCGGGGCCCAACATTGCGCTACACACTAAAATTAATTCTAGTTAAACTAATGTGAAAAAAAGCAAAGGAACCAAGTTGCTGGAATATAGGAGAATATCTTCAATAACTCCGGGTAAAAAAGAAACATACCCAGAAGGCAATTCCCTGAGCACTTTTTGTTTCAAGCCATTTGGATATCCTCTTTTGTGAAATGTCAATTTGAATCTTTTGCCCCTATTTTTCTATTGAACTGTTTGTCTTTTTACATACTAATGTGTAGGAATTCTTTATAAAATTAAAATCAGAATTAGAAAACCTAAAAGAATGAGCATAACAAGTTTGGAGATGATGGGACGAAACAGGTTATAGTGTAAACTGGCATATACAATACAATACCCACGTAGGAAAAAAATAAGTACTAGCTACTAAAGTTAAAGAAATGCATATACTATGACTTCAGTAATTCCTCTACTTGATATAATACTGAAATATAAGTACAAGTGCACCAAGAGATTTGTTGGAATAATACTGTTCATAGTGGTACTATTTACTGTTGGTATAATAATAATACACAGTGGTATTATTTACTGTTGGAATAATACTGTTCATAGTTGTATTATTCCCAACTGAAACCTATAAACAAACCAAATGTCCATTAACAACTGAAGAAACAAAATGCAGTATAATAGAAGTAGTACTATACAGTATGACAATAAAAATAAGCTACAGATATGGCTTATTCGTGTTTCCCCCAAAATAAGACCTAACCAGAAAATAAGCCCTAGCATGATTTGTCAGGATGACATCCCCTGAACATAAGCCCTCATGGATCTTCTGGAGCAAAAATGAATACAGGACCTGGTCTTATTTTCGGGGAAACATGGTACTCCACATAGGTGAATGCCAAAACATCTCATGCAAAAGAAAGAAGTCAGACACAAAAGAATACATACTAAATTATTTCAAACATAAAGTTGGTAAAAAAAAAATTAAATACAGGCAAAACTATCATTATTTAGAGAATATGTGCGTAAGTTAGTTTAGGTTGTAAAACTATAAAGAAAAGAGGTAATTAATAGAAAAGCCAGGACAGTGTTACCTGCGAAAGCCTGGCAGTGTTCTATTTCTTGGTCTTTGTCATCGTTACATGGAGGTTTACATTGTAAATCACTCAGATAGACAGTCTTTGTGTACTTTTCTGCATAAACACTATAATTCACAATTTTATAAAAAGATTCAGAATTTTAAAATTTTTAATTTCTAACTTTTATTCAAAAACTTGGCTCTGTATCATTAAAAGAAGGACGGTCTTTTCCATCCTCCTGCCAACACATGCTGTTGGCTTAATTCTCTTCCTGGTTGTGAGGCTACTACAGTTTCAGACATCACATGGATACATAGTAACAGTCAGATAAAGGACCATTTCTTCCAACAGATCTCTCGTTTGTTTACAGTCTCTTTGTTTTTACGGTAAAATTTACACAGAATGAAATGCATAAATTTTAAGTATACCATTCCATGAGTTCACAAAGGAAGAACCCAAGAGTTTTCCACTGTTTAAATACATCAATTTTGTTTGTCCATCCTCTTACTGACGGGCATTTGGATTGCTCCTGGTTGTTATGTTAGTTATTACCCTGTTTCCCTGAAAATAAGACCTCGCCAGACAATCAGCTCTAATGTGTTTCTTGGAACAAAAATTAATATAAGACCTGGTATATTATGTTTATTATATTATATTATGTTTATTATTATATTATGTTATGTAGACCCAGTCTTACATTGTAGTAAAATAAGACTGGCTATTAATTTTTGCTCCAAAAGATGCACTAGAACTGAATGTCTGGCGAGGTCTTATTTTTGGGGGAAACACGGCACAAATAAAGCTGCTATGAACATTCTTGTATAAGACTTTTTGTGGACATGGTTTCATTTGGAGAGAGGGGCAAATATCTGAGTGAAACTGCTAGATCATGGAGTACATGTTTATAAGAAAGTGGCAAATCTTTTTTCAAAGTAGTCGTACTAGTTTTCATTTCAAACCACAACATGAGATTTGTTTGCTCCACAGTTTTGCCAATATTTGGTGTTGTCTGTTGTTAAAAGACAAATTTATGCACATTAAAACTTTCAAGAGTTTATTCCAAGCAGGCAGCACCCAACTGACAGGACTCCACCAACAGGAGCTAATGGAGAAGATGTGGAAGTAAAGCAAGCAAATCATTTGGCTAAAGCTTAAGGAGTTGTCTTATGTGGGAAAACCTCGTTGGCTGTGATTGGTTGTTCCTAACTTTCATTTTCTTGGAGGAGTGTATGGATTCTGGCTCAGTCTTTGGCTTGCTTACAAGACCAAGGCCTTAGAGCCACCTCAGACTAATGGCTTCCTTGTTTAATTACTTAAACAAGGTCTTTTTTTTTTTTTAATTTTAGCCATTCTAGTGAATGTAAAGTGATAGCTCATTGTGGTTTTAATTTGCATTTCCCTGAAGCACTTTTTCATGTATTTAATGGCCATTCATAGATCTTAATCTAAAAGATCTTTGCTTTAAGAATGATCACAACAAAGAATGTTCACTTTGCAATGAGTAAAATGTGAGATAGCTACTTGTATGTTAGAAATGGAAACAACTTTGAAATTTATCTCTGTACGCTGACTACTGTAGCTTCCTGGGCACACACTGCTGTGTTCCACCTCCACGTCTTGGCAGATACTAATTTCCTTGCCCAGAAGGTCTTTTCCATCCCTCTGCACTCTGATCTAGTAAATTCCTAGTCAGCCTTCAAAACGCTGACCAAGAACGCATTACTTTCTCCATGAAGTACTTCCTGACTCTCTCAAACATACAGGTAATTATTCTGTCTTCTAATTTGTATTTTAGTTTATGTAACACATGCAGTCTAACTCCCTCCAGGGCAAGAAACATGTTTTACTCATCTTTATACCTCCAGTACCTAAAATAAACATAGGCACATACTAGCTCAAAAATTTCAAATGAATATGTTCACCATTCTAATGCTACTTTAGCCTTGACTCACTTTTGTCATCCATATTCAATAACTGAGGCTTCCAGACTGTATTAGGCTGAATGCCGGCCCCAAAAAGATGTCACTTCCTAATCTCTGTAGCCTGTGAAATTACCTAATATGGGGGGGAAAAGTGATTAATTTAAGGCTCTTAAAGAGGGGAATTTATCCTGGCTTATACTAGTGGAACCTAAATGGAATCACATCTATCAGATGAGGCAGAAAAAGAGTAAATAAAAGTGAGCCCGAAGGGGACATCCCCTCCCTAGGGACCACCCAGACTCAACCCCGAGAGATAATTTTTTCTGTTGAAACATCCTTAGAAAAAGGAGGTAAACCCCCAACCAGGAATAATCTAGTTTTTGTCGCCTGCGCAGACTGCTGGAGCCTGCCCTCAGCTTGAACTCCAGCCTCATTATAATACAATTAGAATAAAATGCACATTACAGGCTTGCCACCACCCTAACCCTTTGGGTTTTTCTCTGTGCATTCTGGGCAAGCGCTGAAAAAAACTAGTTGTATAACCTGCATATATCTATCAAATGACCTGTCTATACGGCACATCTCCTGCTGTAAGAAAATCTACCTACCATTTCCTATATGACAAAAAGCTAACCTAAAGTTAGGTGTAGCTGTCAGCTCCAGACTGCCTCTGGCAGCCTCTCTGCCGCCACCTTTTTTCTTAAATAAACTTTCTAACTTTTGTTCCTTTTGAGTCTGTGAATTCTTTTACTTTCTGCAAAGGACCAGGGGTTAATTCTATGCCAGTACAGTTCCTTTTTAGGACAGAGGCAGAGGGAGTTTTGACACTGAGAAGAGGCAATGTGATCAAGAAGGCAGATGGATGTGGCCACAAACCAAGGAATGTCTGGAGCCACAGAAGCCAAGAGAAGCAAGGACAGGACTGTCTCCTAGAGCTTTTGGGGGGAGTACGGCATTTGATTTCAGACTTAGGGTCTTCAAACTGAGCAAATACATTTTTGTTAATTGACACCACCCGGTATGTGGTACTTTGTCACTATACTCGTAAGTAACTAATACATTCACTTTCTCTTCAGTATATATTTTCATAATGAAATTTACCCATAACCAAATTTCTATCACAATTTTAAATTCCTACCATATCAGACTTTTCCGATTTCAACCACTCAATATATGGGTATCAATTACTCACAGAGCATCTAAATATGTATTAGGCACACAAACTATACAATAAAGGAAACAATTCCTATTGCACAGAGTCAATAAACAAATTCATAAGGAAGATTTTAAACAGTTAAGTACACATTTCAAACCACATTTTTTTAAAAGGTGAAACCGGTTATTTTGATAACTAGTCTCCGTGAAAGGCAGTTTTTAAAAGACAGCACAACCCTTCTTCAAACACTTCATCTTCCTCTCTGCAACTATCACATAACCAGACCCACATGTCCTTCCAACTACTTGTTTTGACCAGCCCCAGGCTCTACGAACCGCCATACGACATTTTCTTTTGTACAGGAACTGTATTTCTTTAGCACTGGTACAATGTCTCCCCCCCAAAATGGCAATTCAAAATATTCTAAAAGACAGCTGCTGATCAGCATGGAAAGCTTCCAAAACACATTCCATTAAAAAGCACATGCTATGCCTTTGCACATTTCAAAACAATCCTTCATTACATGCCCCCAATGTGAATGTTGTTTTTTAGGGAGAGCATACATCAGGCATTTTCACTTATCAGCAAAAGATAAGAAACGAATTTCTTTAAAATCCAGAGAGAATCCTACACTAGTCACCGAAACAGCCTTTGGATGGCTAGCCAAGGTGTCTGGTATACAAAAAATGCCACAGCTTGACACCCTGCCAAACCTGACGTGCAGCTGGGAGCAGACCCTTCAAAGCCCTGGTAAGATGCCAGGCCCCGTAATTATGACTTAGAGAAAAACAGGAGGGCAAGGCAAGAGGCAGGGAAGAAGATATGTATTAGAGCGGTTAGCAGTCAACCACTAAGCACTCTGAATTAAAATGTTATTCTATTCTTATAATTGCACTGTCTGCCTCTGCACAGCTTAATTCACACAAAGGAATTCTGGAAAGTAGGATATAGTAACCAGTCAAACTCAAATGCTTAAAAATAAATTATAAAAGTTTCTGAAAAGTTGTGATCTGAACAATAAAGACAACTGTTGCTCAAACCATACTTCAAATTCATTTCAATGTTTCTTAGTGTAGGCTCTATTACATATAACAGGAGGGCTTTCCAAAAGATCTGTGAGCACTTAATATCTCTGTGCAAGTTGTAGAGTCTTCTTTGCTCACAGCCCCATATTTCTCCTAAAATAGAAAAGGCTACCATATGGCTCCTAACACAAAATGAAGGTTGCCTACTCATCTAACCACATAACTTGGAAACTATTTGTGTTTTAAATAAATCCTGATTTAATTTAATTTCCATGAGATCTATGCCTTAGTCTGAAAAGTTAAGGGAAAAAAATGGTTAAGAGTTCACCTGATATTTTTACTGGAGTTAACAGAAGGATTCTCTTTTTCACCTTTGAGAATCTGCTAAAAAGAAAGTAGAAAATATTTCAGAGCCAGAAGAGGGAGATAAATAAAAGCCATCCTCAAGACATACAAGCTAATTTTAAAACCATGTATCTTTTTCTTTAAAAAAGCAATTAAACAGTATTTATTGATAGGCTACTGTACCATATTTACTGCGTGGTCTATGTATACTAAGAGGGCTTTGAAGGAGACATAGAAATACACAGACCACCCTTTTGAGCAGACTTCTGAGCAAGAAAGAGCCTGCCCATTTTCAGAGTATTATGGACATTTTCTAAGTGCCTATTATGTGCAAGACACTTTGCTGGGTACGGGAATACAGAAATAAATAAATAAAAATCCTTGCACTCAAGGAGTTCATTCACAGTCGTCAGTAAAACACACATTAACCAACATCTCCTGACTGAACAGGAGTAAGAGAAAATTTACTATTTATTAAATTCTTTTCGTACTTCAATTTTTTTTACTATATGTATATACTACCTATTCAAAATGATAAATTAATTCAGAAAGTTTGAAAACTGTAAAGCATTGTAATATATTTATAAGCAGTATGGTTGCAGAGGGGAGAGAGTACGAATTCTGCTACAGAAGCTGTCAGGGAAGATGTCACAAAGAAGGTGATCTTGAGCTAAAACAAAGAAAGGGAAGCAGGGAAGAAACCTCAAGTACAAAGGTATGGAAAAGAAAGAGAAGAACACTGGGGCAGGGTGGAGGTGGGCAGAGCAGCCTGGAGAGGCAGGGTAGGGCGTACACCATCCTGGGGTTATCCTGGAGTCTAAGAGAGCCAATGAAAGGTTTTAAGCTTGTGGGTGGATTTGTATCTCAGAAAACTAGGTTATCAAAGGTGCAGAGACCAGAGGGGAGATAGAGGGAAAGAGGAAAGATCAAAAGCAGAGAAGAGGAAATCAAAAGTCCAGGAAAGCAATGATGAAGGCCGGAACTAAAACAGTGGCAGCAGAGAGTCAACCAGGAATCGTCCTGAAATGAATTTGGAGGGAGAAGTAACATGACTTATTCTGTGATAGGCACTGACACCCCTGTCCCTCAAAAAAAGAACAAAAACCATTTTAATGTCACTAATTAAAAGGCCAACCAGGAAATAGGACAGTTTAAAATAGGTAGAACGGAATCCAGTTAAAGTAGAAGAAAGGCTGTTTCAAAAACGACAATTATTTCAAGCACTAATCTTCCACATGAGCAAAGACGCAAGCACAGAGACCTTTGCAAAAGCATCACAGTAACTGTAAATAGCATTACAGTAAAACACTGTGAATATCTACCTTTCTTCCACAAGGATTTTCTCAGCAAACGAGTAAACCCTAAAGCTGATTCTGTCAGGAACAAAGACATAGAATAAGTATTTTGTTCCTTAAATGTCCACCTGCTGTTACTCCTCCTCATTCTTTCCTTCAAACAATCATCTCTATAGCAACACAATGTTGAGAAATTTGTAGGTGGGAAGTATGTGTTTTGCAAAAATATGAGAATTCAAGAATATGAGCTACTTTATTTATTTTCCTTTAATACAAAAGATACACAATATATCTTAAGACAACTAAAATATGACACAGATATGACACAGAAAAAAATGAACTTAAAAACACAAGGAAATGTAAAAACTGGTGTTTACATGGAAATTCTTTTTATAGGTTACAATGACACCTTGTGGTAAGACTTTTTAAATTATATAAGTTATCCTGGAAAATATTTTTACAGCAGAGACATAATAAAACTGGTTTACCAAATAGGAAAGAATAAAACCAGTGTTGAGGTGGTACAAACATGTACAATAATCCATTCGGAAAATTAAGGGCAAGAAAATCAAACTTTAAAATATGTCATAATAATACATAGGCAAAAGCACCTTCCAAACTCTAAGTACAAAGGATTATACTACTCCCTTTACCTAAACTAAAATTATGTCTTTTTAAATGATGCAAAAAAAAACCAACAAACTACTTTTGTCACCTGTGGCAAAATTTATAATGTTGGCAATCTCTTTACCTGAGAATATTGACACATAGTTTATAAACTATGAAAATAACGTCATTACTCCTTCCTTACCAATTAAAAAATAGATAATACAGGTATCCTCTGCTTTTTGAAAGCTTGCTTTACACCACTTTGCTTCTACAAAACACCTACATTAGCACCGGTTTTCTCTAACAAAGAATCCGAAGAGGATTTTCACTTTATGAAAAAAGGCAAAAAGCAGAAATAGCGTTCAGTGTTTGTGTTGCAGCCATCCTAGGGGCAGCACGCACCCCAAGCAGCGCGAGTGGCCACGCTCCTTCCCTGGGAACTACACTCAGCCTCCAGCATCAGGCGGCCATAGCGGTGAACTGTGTCTGTGAGCGGCTGTGCGTTATCTGGATTTAGGCCAAGCGCCTCCGTTAGCAAGATGGGTCCTAAGATGATTGCTTCTTCACTTTACGCCACTTCAGCTTACGAAAGATTGCATAGGAACACTCTACTTTAGGATAGCAGGGAAAACTTGTACAACTTTAAATATTTCAAGCTTGATTAATCCAATAATTAAGAGAATAATTTGCAATTATCTTTCATTGGGTGTTTATTATGTTTACTCAACTATATGAAACATCAGTAAACGTAAAGGAAAGTTAACAATGAAGTTCGCACACAGTCACCTTTATGAATCTCTTTGAAAATTCTCCCTTAGAACTTACAACACTATGATCACCCCCTATTTCACTAACCCTTCTCGCTCTTTCTTACTTGTTCCCTTTTCTCCTACTCACCCTAAGAAATCTCTGGTCCATTGCTCCATCTCTATAAGAAAAGTCAAGTTACCTCTATGGACCCTGAGAAAGAAGACACCAACTAAGAAGGGGACCTGGTGACTAACTGGGCTCAAAATTTTAAAAAGTGTCCAGCAGCCATTTCTACACAGGACTCGCACACAAACCACAGGTCAGGGAGAAGCCTGCACTGAGCTGCCTGCCTGCACTGTGTTCCAGGGGTCTGAACCAGCCCTTATAAAGAAGTTCCTGAAACAGTATTTCAACCAATAGGACGAGACTTTCCCAGCATCTTCACCAACCAAGCAGAGCAGCTCTATTCTGACCAATCAGGACAGTGCCTTTTGAACCATTCAAACTGCCGGGATTTTCGAGTCCTCATTTGCATGAGAACAGACCAATCAGGGACCAGGGGCAGGGACTTCTGTCTATATAATCTATATAAGTCAGCTCCCCTCTGGCTTGGAGAGCAGTCTTTTCCTTTCCACTGAAGACTGTTTCCCCAGCTGGCGTTAAAACACTTAAGATGAAATACCTGAGATGTCTCTCAGGAGCAAAGCAGAGCAGACCAGTGTGGAACAGAGTAGAGCTCCATAGCCAAAGAGGGACCTGGCCCCAGGGCCACCTTACAGCCATATCACTTCATAACTGAGCTATAACACTATCGAGCTGTACCCCAGCCATGCTGTTCTCACAGCCATGCTGTATCACAAATGAGCTGTTTGCACTAAATTGTTTCCTTCCTCACCGCACCCCAAACTGGGGATTCTTGTTGGTGTTGAATTGATGCCAACAGCCATGGCTTGACACTTCTCTCATGACCTCAATTATTACATCTGAATGACACTCAAATTTACACCCACATTCCCAACCTTTCTCCCAGCTCATAACTCACATTCTACTCACATGTCCCATCTACAAAGGAAGCTCAACATAACAAGAATTAAGCTCATTAGCTTCTAATTTTCTACCTGCCTTCTTATTAAAAACAAAAATCAATTATGACTATATCCCCTTAATTCTTACACACAACTCATCCCCCAACTCCTACTACTAATAAATTATTAATCCTGCTGATTCTTCTTTATCTGTCTGCTTATTTTAACCATTCTTCTCCATTTCTAGGCAATCACCCTCTAGTGCAAAACCTGAAATATTTTGTACTTGGTTTATTTTAACAGAACTCTCTAAACTGTATCCCAGATTTCAGTCTTTCCTCGTCCTAACATAGCCTACAAAATACCCACCAAGACAATGTTTTCCGTACAGTTTTCAGACTGTGATTCCAACTGTAATCCTTCCTATTGTTTACTGCATCAAATCTAAACTTCTCAGCCAAACTCAGATCCCTGAATTAGCCAACTCCCTATACAAATGCAAATATTTCATTTTGCTGCCCCACAGGGACTTTTTGCTGGAGTCAATTAAGTTTGCTTTACAGTTCCTCAGACATGTGTTGCTTATTCTTGCCTTCGCAATTTTATGTAGTTATGCCAAATTGAAATACCTTCTTAAATCTTTTCAATTAACCCACAAATCAAGATCAGAGTCAAACCTAAACCCTACAGCCTGAACAATCATGAAACTATTTTCAGAGTTTATAGTTTCTCTAAAAGTGAACATAAAGAATAGCTTCTGCCCTTTTTCTGCTCCATAGGTTTCTGCATTCCTTGTGCTTGTCTCAGGATATTTATTCTATATTCTATCACACATGTATTTTTCCTCCTCTTATGCTTTACAACTATGTAGACTATCTTTCCAAAGGCACTATGAGTTCCTCAAAGGAAAAACTACAACGTTCCATATTTCTGGTCATCTCCAGTTCCAGTAAACCTACTTAATGACAGAAAAGTGGTCCACAAAATTTGTGATATGAATCCTACTTTCCCATAGGCTTACAATGTAATTTCAGAGAAAGCTTAGGGAAGGATATCACCAGGAACATTGTTTACTAATTAATTATGCACACCTTATGATAGTTATCAAGATATTTCTGCCTCAAAAAAAAAAAAATTCCAGGGGCAGCTGGATTGGCTCAATTAGTTGGAGCACGAGCTCTCAACAACAAGGTTGCCAGTTCAATCCCCCCATGGGATGGTGGGCTGTGCCGCCTGCAACTAAGATTGAAAACAGCGACTGGACTTGGAGCTGAGCTGCACCCTCTACAACTAGATTGAAGGAGAACGACTTGGGAGCCGATGGACCCTGGAGAAACACACTGTTCCCCAATATTCCCTAATAAAATTAAAAACAAAAATTCTGGGAGACAGTCTAGTCTGGTCATCAAAGGCCTTAAAAATGAACATATCATTTAACCTAGCATTTCCACATATAGGAATAAATCCTAAGAAACTAATCAGATATGTGCACAAACATTTGTGTTCAGAGGTCTTCTTCCTTTATCATTCAATAAATATTAAGCACATTCCAAGGGCCAGTTAAAAGTAGAAGACAAAATTAGATCTCCACCTTCATAGCGCTTACATCACAGTATTATTTATAAAGGGAGAAGGGGCAATTTAAAAAAGCATGTTTAACAGCAAGATATACCATATTCATGGATTGAATTACTCAATGTTGCTAAAATGTTAATTTCTTCAAAATTGAATGCAATGCCACTCAAAATCCCAGCAGACTTTTTAATTGAAATTAATAAGCTGATTCTA
This sequence comes from Rhinolophus hipposideros, assembly GCF_964194185.1. Lineage (NCBI taxonomy): Eukaryota > Metazoa > Chordata > Mammalia > Chiroptera > Rhinolophidae > Rhinolophus > Rhinolophus hipposideros. Next base: position 86,141,131 of record NC_138055.1, read on the forward strand.
AAATTTATGTGGAAACACAAAGGACTGGGACTAGCCAAAACAGCTTTGAAAACGAACAAAGTTAAAGAAATTGCACTGATTTCTTGATTCATTAAAATGCTACAGAAATAAAATTGTGTGGCATTGTCAAGACAGAAACATAAATCCATTAAAAACAGAGGAGAGTTCAAAAACAGACCCAAACACATATAGTTAATTAATTTTTGACAAAAATGAGAAGTCAATTCAATGGAGAAAGGATAGCCTTTTCAACAAATGCTCCCAGGAATATCTAGTACCTCACACCATACACAAAAACTGACTAAAATTACACAAAACATGGAACTATAAAACTCTTAGAAGAAAACAAAGGGGATAATCATTCTGATCATGCATTAGGTAAAGATTTCTTAAACACCAAAAGTATATTCCACAAAAGAAAAAGAAAAATCACAAACTAAACTTCATCAAAATTGAAAACTTAGGCTCTTTAAAAGACAATGTAATGCAAATGAAAAGATAAGCAACAGTGAAGGAAAAATTTACAAATCATGTACTGATAAAGGACTTGCATCCAAAATACATAAGGTATTCTCAAAAATAAATAAGGAAACAAACAATTTAACAAAACAACAAAAAATGGGCAAAAGATTTGAAAAGACACATCACCAAAGAAGATACATGGGTGGTTAAAAAAAGACTTGAAAGGTATAAAATATCATTCACATCTATGAGTATCAGTCATTTGTGAAGTGCAAATTAAAAACACAATGCAAAACTACTATACACCTACTAGGAAGGCTAAAATATAAAAGGTTGACCATACCAAGTATTGACTAGAATAAAGGGGAACTGGAACTGTCAGAAACTACTGGTGGAAATATAAAATGGGAAAATCATATGGGAAAACACTTTGGCAGTTTCTTAAAAATTAATCATATACTTACCATATAATTCAGACATTTCTTTTATAGGTATTTACTCAATAGAAATGAAAGCATGTATGTCCATACAACGACTTTTATACAGATGCTCATAGAAGCTTTATTTGTGAGACTCAACCATCAAGAGGTGAATAGATAAACAACTGTGATATATCCATACAATGGAATACTATTCTGCAATAAAAAGAAATGCTTTAGCATGGATGAATCTCAAAATAATTATGCTGAGTGAAAAAAATGTAGACATAAAAAAGAGTACATGGTATACGACTCTACTCATATAAAATTCTAGGAAATGGAAACTAATCATAGTGACAGAAAGCAGACCAGTGGTTGCCGGGAATGGGAAAGAGTGAGCCAGTTGGCGGGAGAGGGGAGAGGATCACAAAGGGGCATGAGGAAACTTTTGGGGATGATGGATATATTTAACCCCTTTGTAGCAGTGACAGTTTCACAGCTATATGCACACAGAGGGTGCCACAAAAATGTACGCACATTTTAAGAAAGGAAAAAAACTATTAAAATTGTAACACTCAATATATACCAATAACAAAAGATGAATACAAGTCACATTTGACTTCTGCAATTACAAGAGGTGCTCAAAGTGGGTACCATCAGCGTCCAGACTCTTCTGATTACGATGAACTACTGCTTGTGAAATGCTGACCAAAGTGTCCACTTGTATATATTTTTTTGGCATCCCCAGTATATCAAAACTTAAATTGTTTACTTTTTAAAATGTACAACTTGTTACTTATCAATTATATTCAATAAAACTGTTTTTAAAAATAAACATTATAAACTTTAGGGAAAAAGCTTTCCTAAAAGAAAACTCTAGACCCAGCTGATTTCACAGTTAAATTTTTATTTTAAAAAATAAAAATATAAGAATATTTAATAACTTTGCGAAATGTTTGTTAAATAAGTTGCAAAAGCAGATTATAAAATCTATATTTTATAAAAATATAGATTTTATAATCCTTATTTTGTAATAGCATATTTACATGTTTAAAAAAAAAAAAACACACAGAAAGGATAGACACTAAACTACCAGGGGTGCCAAAACAATGTACACACATGACTTGTAGTCACCTTTTGTTATCAGTATATATTGAGTACTGCAATTTTAATAGTTTTTTTCCTTTCTTAAAATGTGTATACATTTTTTGGCACCCTCTGTATTAATAACATTATCTCTAGATGATAGGTGTGATTTTGTGTATTTCCTGCACTTATTATACAAATTATTTTGTTTTTTATAATCAAAGGGAAAATGTCATTGGAAGAAACAATAGGGGAACCTCAAAGTCCACCTGAAGACTAAAGGAGGGGGAAAGGGCCTCCCCTCTTCACATCAGGTAACATATAAACATAAAAGAGAATGAGAGTTGAAGTGCAAGCCTCCAGAAAATAACCCATAAGTCATAAAATTCCATTCCTTTCCATTCATGTTTATGCCATAAATATTTTAAAATATTTTCAAAAATATTTGGCTCTTGTCAGCCTCAAATCCATACTCAACAACATTACTAAATCTGATACCACTTATAATTATCTTATCAATAACTCCCTTTTATCTACAATAGTTTACAAACAATTCTAGTAATTGAACTTCTTTTTCAAATCTTATAGAACTCCAGTATTTAGAACAGACTATATCATTTTATTCATGTATATTAATAATAAAAATTTAAATTCATAAGATATTATTTTCAAGATACATATCAGATCTTTCATTCCATGCCAGTTAATATGTTTGTTGGCAGTCTCTAGTTTTAAAAACTAGCTTATATCACTTTTGCATATACGTATATTTATAGTGGCTTTTAGAAATGGAAGATGTAAGCAACATTCAAGTCAAACCTTTGCAGAATCCTGAAGTACTTCCCACTTAAGGTTTTGAAGAACTGACCAGTAAAGGTTAATCCAAGCTTAATATAGTACACAAAACGCTTCACAATCTGGACCCTCTTCAACCTTCTCATGTCTCAGATATGTACTTATATCCTAACAGCACTAAGCTACTTGTAGTTCATTGAACACACCATACTTTTTACTTCAGGCCGACCCCTCTACCTAATGCAATCTTCTAATCTCAACCGTCACTCGTTTTTATGATCAACTCAGTCATTACTTCGTTCTGAAAGTCTCCCCTGGATGCTTCCCTTATTCTTTTCCCCCAGTCCATTCTGAGTTGAGTGTCTTTGTGAGCTCTTCTACAATGCCATAAGTTTATCCATATCAATGTAGTTACTTCACCATATTATAATCAGCTATTTGTATGCCAATCTCCTTCACTAAGCTAAGGCCTCCTTGAGATCAGAGATTATGTTTTCATTACTTTACACCCCAAAACTGCACACAATAGCTGGAATATGTCACGTGGTCAGTAAACACTTGCTGAATTAATGGTAAACACTTTCTTCCACTGACCAAAATGACAGGGAAAGCAAGAAATCACAGAGCTTGGGATTTCCTAACCCCGAACATTTTATAATCTGAACCTTGAGGAAAATCAGAAAAGCACATTTGGAGGGACTAGTAAATGTCTAATTTTGTGAAAAGAATTAAGAGTAATATAAAATAAGTACAGGACAAGTTTTATCCTCCTGAGAGAAAACTTCTACATATAAATCAAAAAACAGATCTTCCAATTCCAACGTGAGAGAATAAGCAAGCCAACAAATCCTCTCCACAAAATAGCCAAAAACAACCATTTCAGCGCTCTGGAATTTAACGGAAGGCATTCAACAAAGTAAAAGGTATTTATTCATGAAAACAACTAAACGGTGGGTAAGAACACAAGTCTACAATCATTCTTACCTTTGGCTGTTCCCATCTCCCCCCACCTCTGTCAGTGCAGGAGTTTAACAAGGGAGGGGCACAGTGTGGAAACAACAGTTTCACCACCACTACTTCAGGGTGATGTGTTCATTTGGTGCATTGTCAGTTAAAGTGAAGATCTCTGATTTAGCCTGAGGTTGCAGGACTCTCTGTGGCAAGAAACAATCAGCAGACTGGCTGGGGATTTCACAAGAATTGTGGGAGGTCAGACAGCAGTAGGGGGCTTGATAAATTATTCACTAGCCCAGATTAAACAATGACTATGAACCTGTGCCCCAGAGACTGCAGCAGGCCCCCGGCCACTAACACATCCTTGACAACAGGGCTACAAACACATGCACAGCAGAGACACAAGAGAAGCTGGTGGAAAGTAAAAGCCAGGGGAGACTTGAAAATGACTGTGTTTGAAGGCACTGCCTAGACTTCATTGATCCATCAGCAGTACAAGCCGTGGTAGTTCAAGCTATTTGAACACAATCTCCGACCAATCCTTGGTTGAACACAAAGCTATTCAGACACAGGAAGCCAGGTTTAAAAACAAAGAAATAAAAACAGCAGAGACAACAGGAACCACACAATGCAGGGGAAACAGACTTCAAAAATATAGACCAGGCAACTACTACACAAATAACAACAAAAACGACATTATCAAGCTTAAAGAGAAAAATCAAAGTAGAGAGTTGTTTCAAAATACTATCTAAAACGTCCAGTATGCAACAAAACAAAAACAAAAACAAAAAAAGTGTGACCCATTCAAAACAGCAAACATCAACTGTCTCCGAGTGTCCTCAGATATTGGATTTGACAAACAAAAACTTCAAAGGAATGAGTCATCCCATCTTACTGGTGGTTTAACTTTTCAGTTTTAGTTACTCATGGTCAACTACTGTTCAAAAATATTACATAGGAAATTCCAGAAATAAACAATAAGTTTAAGTGGCGCACCATTCTGAGTAGTGTAAAATTTCACACCATCCTGCCCCATCCCACCTGGGATGTTAATCATCCCTTTGTCCAGGATATCCACACTGTATGTACAATACAATCAAGTATTTTGAGACCACATTCACTAACTTTTATTATAATATATTGTTGTAATTTTTCTATTTTATTACTAGTTTGTGAATCTCTTAGTGTGTCTAATTTATAAATTAAGCTTTATCACAAGTACATACATACAGGAAAAAACACAGTACATGTAGGGTTCACTACTATCAAAGTTCCAGGCATCCACTGGATGTCTTGGAACATATCCCCTGTGGATAACAGAGGGCTACTGTATAATAAATATATTCAAAAAACTAAAGGAAACCATATTTAAAGAATTCAACGAAAGTATACTGATAATAACTCAAAGGATTGAAAACCTCAATGGAAATAAAAACTTTTCAAAAATGAAAAATCTGAAGTTGGAAAGTATAACTACTGAAATAAAAACCTCACTAGAGGCACTTATCAACAGACTTCAGATAACAGCAGACAGAAGCAATGCACGTGAAGATAGATCAATGGAAAATATCCAGTCTGAAGATCAGATGGGGTAAAAAAAAACTGACGAGAAATGATAAAACTTCAGAGATCTGTGGAACTACATACACGTAATGAGATTTCCAGAAGACGAGAAAAGAGAGATGGGGCAGAGAAAAATTGAAAAAATAATTGCTGAAAAGTCCCAAATTTAATGAAAAGCATTATCTATCCAAGAAGCCCAGCAAAGCCAACATAAAGAAATCAACATCAAGATATACCACAAACTGCTGATAAACAAGAAAAAAAAATCTTTAAAAAAAAAAAGAAAACTGACTCATCACAAACAAGAGAATGATATGATTAATAGCTGGCATCGCATAGGAACAATGAGGCCAGGAAAGAAACCATGGAATTTAAACAAACAAACAAAAAAGCTCTCAAAAATAATTCTATATTCAGCAAAATTATCCTTCAAAAATGATAGTGAAATAAATACATTTCCAAAGACAGTAATTTGTTGCTACAAGAAATGCCTTATTAGAAATACTAAAGGAAGGGACCTTCTAGTTAGAAAAGTCACACTAGAAAGTAGCAAATTCACAGGAAAAAATAAAGCATGACATAAATTGTAATTAAATAAGTAAATACAAAAGACTCTAAAAATATAATTGTTCTCATTTCTTTTCTTCACTTCCTTTAAAGAAACAGGACTGTATAAAGCAATAATTAAAGTACTGTGTTGTTGGGTTTATAACATGCATAGCTGTAACATATATGTGGCAAAACATAAAAAAAGAAGAAAAAGATATATTAAAGTTTCCTTAATTTACTAGAATTAATTTACTATTATTCTGAAGGAGACTGTAATAAGTTAAAATGCACATAACAATCCCTAGAGCAACATAACATCATATGAAAATAACATGTATAGTAAAAGAAATCAACAGAAAAATTAAAATGGTACACTAAAAAAATATTTAAAGCAGAAAGCCAGTAAAGGAGGAACAGAGAAAACAAATCATAAGACAAATGGAAAATAAATAAAATAGGAGATGTAAATCCAACAATACCAACAATTATGTTAAATGTCAATAGACTAAATACCCTCATTCAAAAGGCAGAGAATTTAAGACTGAACTTAAAACCAACAGAAAAAAACAAGACCCAACTGTATGCTGTCTACAAAAGATGCATCTTAGATTTGAGTACATAAAAATGTTAAGAACTAAAGGAGTACAAAAACAATACACCACAAAAACAGTAACCATAAGAAAACTAGAGTAGCTATAGTACCAAGAAGACAAAATAGACTTTAAGACAAGAAATATTACTAACTACACAGAAGAATATTTCATAATGACAAAGGGTCACTACATCAGGAAGACACAAGAATTTTCAGTGTATATGAATCTAACAACAGAACCTCAAAATACATCAAGCAAAAAATGGAGCTAAGAGAAATAGACAATTCAAAAAAAAATAGTTGTAGAGTGCAATGATTGATAGAACAAGATAGAAATTCTACAAGGAAATGGAGGACTTGACCAAAACTATCAATGAACTTGATGTAACTGACAGAACACTCCACCCCAAACTGCAGAATACACATTCTTTTCAAACACACATGGAACATTCTCTAAGACACACCCTATGCTAGGCCACAAAACAAATCTCAATAAGTTAAAAAACACTGAAATCATTAAAAGTATGTTATCTGATCACAATAGAATTAGGAATCTACATCAAAAAGAAATCTGGAAACACTCCAAATATTGGTAAATTCAACACATCTGTAAATAAACCATGGAGCAAAGAAGTCACAAGGAACTGTTTAAAAATATACTTTGAACTGAATAAAAACAAAAACAGCACATCAAAATTTATGGAATGCAGTTAATGCTGTGCTTAGAGGGAAATTTATAGCTTTAAACATTTGTTGGGAAAACAGGTCTCAAATCAATAAACTTAGCTTCCACCATAGGAAAATAGGGGGGGAAATAGCACACTAAGATCAAAGCAAGCAGAACAGAAAAAATGATAATATTAGGGTGGAAATCAATGAAATAGAAAATAGAAAAATAGGGAAAAAAAGCAATGAAATAAAAAGATATTTCTTTAAAAAGGTCAACAAAGTTGACAAATTCTTAGCTAGCTAATAGTAACTTTTAAAACTACTTAAAATTTGAACTTTATGTCAACAAATTAGACAACTTACATGAAATGGACTAATTCCTAGAAACGTAAAAGTTAATCAAAACTCAAGAAAAAAATAGAAAACCTGAATAGAACTACAACAAGTGAGAAAATTGAATTAGTTATTAAAAATCTTCCCCCAAAGAAATGCCCAGCCCTACAAAGCTTCACTGATAAATGCTAGCAAATAGTTGCAGAAGTAACAGCAATTATCCGGGAACTATTTCAGAAAAGTTGAGGGGGAAACACCATGCAACTCTTTCTATGATGCCAGTATTGTTCTTATACCAAAGCTAGACAAAGGCTTCATGGGAAAAGAAACCAAAAGATTACAGTTACGCATCACATAACATTTCAGTCAATGACGTACGCATATACGACTATGGTTCCGTAATATTATAATGGAGCTGAAAAATTCCTATCACCTAGTGATGTTGTAGCCGTCATCATATCATAGCACGGCGCATTACTCATGTCTTGGTGGTGATGCTGTTGTAAAACAAACCTACTGCGCTGCCAATCATGTAAAAATACAGCACATATAATTATGTACAACACATAACGCTTGATAATAATAATAAATCACTGTTACTGGTTTACATATTTACGCTTCACTTTTTATCATTATTTTCAAGAGTACTCCTACTTATTAAAATCAAAAGTTTGCTGTCAAACAGTATGCCGTGTAACAGCGGCACCGGCCTCATACATCTTGTGTTTACCGCATCCCTAGATTGCATCATTTTCTCTTGTGCTTGATCTGATCGCATGCTGTCTTATAAATGTAGTGCAGCCTAAGTGAACAGTGTTTATAAAGTCTACAGTAGTGTAATGTCCTAGGCCTTTCACTCATCACTCACTCACTGACGCACCGACTCACCCAGAGCAACTTCTCATCCTGCAAGCTTCATTCATGGTTAAGTGCCCTATACACGTGTGCCATTTTTTATTATATTAATGCTTGATAATAGTGTTTTTACTGTACCATAAGTTTTTACTGTACCTTTTTTATTAGATAAAAAAAAGAGGCCAAGAAAGGTTAAATGACTAACTCAGTCAAATCTTGGTCTTCTGAACCAGGATTCTCTTCCTGCAAAATCATGACGCCTGCTTAGATCAATGCTCACTGATCTAAGCTTTCCAGGAACCTCCAAAAGTAATATAAAAATGTTCTTTAAAGAACCTTTTCAACTTCACCCACCCTCGCTCTGGCTGGCTATATAAACTACTTGTGGAGAACTCTGACGTTAATTATTACTTAATACGTAGTTTTTCTGCCCAGAACAGACTGGTCTTTAATTGAACCAGTCTTTTCACATGTCCTTCACATACACTATAATTTCAACATATACTTATCATGCATCTCTCTGTGAAAAATCAATGTACAAGTTATAATATGTCACACTCCAAAACATGTACTTAATTATGTTAAGTACATTTAACAATACCGCAAATGTCTGCCTTAAACCAAAATGTGATTCAGTTGAGAAAGACAGATTTTAAATGTGAACACTACAGATAGGCACTGCGACTTTATCAGGAAAATCCCTCCAGTCCGGTGCTAATGTCTTCAATGGTTGCTATGTCGTTATACTGTGACTGTGTTACTGGGCAACAACTCAGTAGCTCACCAAGAAACTAGTCAATCAAACCAAGATTAAAAAAGTACCAAGATTATAAAAGTACCAAGGCTCCACTTTTTTATACCTTTAACAGAAGTAACTCTTTGTTATAAACGTCAGACACAATATTTGCAAGACTTTAAAAATTACCTAGAATTTATTTTAAGATATACTTCGAGGGTGATAAGGTGATCGATGTTTTCCAAAAGGGAATGGTTAGGTTTAGGTTCCTCCCAACTCTATGAATTTTAATCCAAAAGCAAGTTGAAGTTACAATATACAGAAAGCAAATAACTGAGTACTTCCTGACTTTCTTAATTTCTTTCTTCCTGCATTATATCTCAATCAAATTGAAAAAGGAGAGCTAGCCTACACAGACTGTGATCTCTCCATGACCCAAAGAGGCAGTCCTGATGGAAAAAAACATAAAACTGAAGAGAATTACTAATTTATGACGGTCAAATTAAAGTATTGACATAATTTCATATATTGTTTACCAGGTAAAAAGTAAAATGGGAGCTAGAAAGAGAGAAATTGAAAGACAGAAGGAGCAGGAGAGGAAGGGGAAAGAAGGTGGAAGTATTTTTAAAATTCAGATTCTACTGAGGAGGTACCAGGAAATTGACCAAATTCTCCAAGCCCATTTGGGAATACTGCCAGTTTTCCTGAGGGAGTCCTTACTACTAATATTGTCATGGGAAGTTCTCAAATACTCACACTTTCTAAGAACCGAATCTTTTCGTTCAAGTTGCAGTGAATTTCCTCCCTTTAATCCCCCTTCTTATGGTTTACAGTTGCCCTTCCTCCCTCAGTTACTCAAATATTTTCTTTTACTTCCGCTACACTATGGGAGGGGCAAAAAACAAAAAAAGTAGAAATGTACATTCCTCATCTCTAAGAAACACTTATTCATCAACTTTCGTTTGGAAAAAAACTAAGTATACAGCTCATTGAGATCTGGTGTCCTGCCTTTCAGGAGCTTACAATCTAGTTAGGAAGGTAAGACATACATAGAAATGATAAAACAATACACAATATAAAGTATAAGCATCAAGTGAGTATGACTGATACATACATATAGGACTTTGGAGGTGAAGGAGTTCAGAACATGTCACCCAAAATATGCCACTTTGCTAAGGATATTATTTTGTGTTAAAAGCACTTCAGAAACAGCAGGTTCAAGAGGGACACTCTGACCCTCCTTTCCTTCCTGAAAGCAGGAGACAAAACTCCCGGGGGAAAGGTGCCCTCCCTGTAAGAAGGAAGACATCCTAACACCAGAGATGGGGAATCAAAGCCCAGAAATCTGTCCAGACCTTGATAAACTAACGTTATCTTCCTAGTCACTTCTCTACAATTTACCCTTAGCCCAACCCCTTTGTCTTGTCAATTTTTCACAAACTTATTGTTTGTCTGAAAGGTATAAAAGCTTTCTGCTCTGGTCACTTCTTCAGGTCTTCATTCTCCTGTGAAAGTCCCCATGCACATGTAAAAAAAAAAAAAAAAATTTAACTTGAATGATTTTCTCTTACTAAAATCTTACGTCAATTTAATTCTTAGGCCCAGCCAGAGACCCTAAGAAGACAGTGAATTTTTCCTCTCCTACAGAATTCATGGTGGAGCTGAACTTTATAGAAAAGGTATAATTTAGATTTTAGGAAAGAAGAAATCAGGTCAGGTAGGTAGAATGACATGAGGACTGGTAGGGAAGGGAGAAAGCACATGGAAGGGTTAGAAGATAGTGAAGAAACCAGCATGGTCAGAGTACAGCTTTTCTATAAAGAACATAAACTTGAAAAGGCAGAATACAAGGAGATTTTGAGGAGTTCAGATTAAGAAATGTAACGTCAGTCAGTAGGAAAGAGTACTTCTGGAAATTTTTTTTACAGATACATGCACACGTTCCCTAAAAATACATCCAGATTAGACAATTTGAGAAAATTAATTTGAGAAAATTACCTACTGAACTTAATACGTTATGTATGACAAAGTTAAAATAAAACTCATTTACTTTAGGCAGAGACAGTACCTAGAAAACACACACAAAAAGAATTCTGACAATTCACTAATCTTTCTGTTACAATTGCATTCTTCTAATTTCTTGCATTAGAACTTCCCATGATAAAATGCTGACATCTGATTACTAGGTATTTTATCACACAACACAAGTCATTCTTGATTTTTCTTCTTCTCTGCTTGTCTTGCCCAACTTGAATATTTCATTACTTCAGCATGAGCATATGGAAAGAAAATGCGGTAAGGGACTAAAATGAAGCCCAGGGATTTTTGCAATGCCGTCAGGGCAAAATGTAAAGAATATTAAATTTCAAGTTCCAATTCCCAATACTAATAGCTTGGTTTTAAAGAAGTCATTCAGTCTCACAGTTTCTCAAATGTTCTCACCCACTTTCTTACATACTTGAAAGGTTACTGCATTCAAAATATGCTCTCAAAACTACTTGCCATACAAGTTATATCATTAAGGGTTCAATGAGTGGAGAAAGAGTGAGTTTATTGGCTAAACAAAGGTTTAACCGCCACCTGTGGACAGTGTTTCACTCTCCCAATGAGTGTGACCCTAACCTGGTATCACTCCATTATTTGAGACAATTCCTGAATCTAGCCTGCCCACTTCATCCGGTTATAAAAGAAAATACTGAAAGGAAGGGGAATACCAACAATTCTCTGTCCTAAATAACCAAAAGGTAACTCATATCCATTTGCAACTCTCTGGAGAGTCCTGTATGACACTGAAATTTAAAGTAATCTAGTAATTCTAAACAAAATGAGTTTGAAATCAAACCTCAATACGAAAGGTGAGTAGTAACTGTAAACAACTAATGGCTAAACCCATGAATGCAGAGAATTCTGAATCCAGATAATTATAGCAGGGATACATTTGATTATATTCCGGTTGAATATCAGACTTGTTTACTTACGTGTTGCTTGGTAACAGAGGCAACGCTTTGACAACCGATTCAGCTCCACATCTACTCAAGCATTTTGAGCTCAGAGTCTGAACACATTACAAACTATACCCTACGTGTGAAATGAAGAACAAGTTCCTCGTTATCCTAGTCGTTGAGATGTTATTGGAATAGCTTCATCGTTACAATTAACGTGACCAGAGGCGTTTAAAATGCTTGGCGGTGGAGCTTTATAAGAGCTAAGTGCCCGTTTATTAGGCTAACAGCTGAACACGAAGGCTGTATCCGTGCCCACTTCAGCGCAGCATTCGCTAACTTCTTCTAGACGTTCCCTCTGTAATGACAGCCACCCTCCCTGGTGACACTGTCCTCGGGATCAGGGAAAACGGCAGCATGGCCTTTTCATCACAGACCAAACGGGAGGAACCACGCGTCTGGCCGGTCACTGAGCCGGCCACCCACGCCAGCCGGCACGCTGGCGCGCATCAAGGCGCCCCGGAGAGTTTCACGTGCGTTTCTCTCGCTACAAAACAGGTCGCACAGCCTCCTTTCTAAACACCCGCTCCAATCACTTTGCAAGAAAAAAGAATGCAAGGGCAAGTGGGGAGCGACAACACAAAGCGTCTTGCAAAACACGGACAGGACAGCGAGCACCCCCAGAAAACGAGGGTACGTACCCGTCACGGACGGCCTCGCGACGTGAGGACACACAACTCCACAGCGACCGCCGTCCGGGTCGCTCTCGCCACCGGGGGACGCCTCCACAGCTGCGACCACCGGCACTCGCTCAGCTCTTCCCGCCCGGGCATCGGGGCGACGGGACCCAGCCCCACGCGCGGGGCGCTCACGCAGCCCGCCGGGGCGGCTCGCAGCGCCGGGCGAAGGGGCGGAGCGGGCGGAGGGGGGTCGAGCGCGGCCCTCGGGCTCTGCAGCCCGCGGCAGGCAGAGGGCGGCGGCCGCGGAGAAAACGCCGCCGCTCCGCGGAGGCCCGGCCGTCACTCGGGGCGGGGCCCAGGCCGCGGCTCGGGCCCCCCGCTCTGAGGCGCGCCAGGCAGGAAGTCCCGCCCCCACGACGACGTCACCGACGCCGCGGCTGGAGGCCGTTGGAGGGCGGAGCGAGCGACACGGCCCGGGCGGAGCAACGGCGGACGCCGAACGGCGGGACGCAGGCCCGCGGCGACGCTCGGGGACGGCGCTCGGGGCCCACGGAGGTCCCTGAACCCGCGGGGACGGAAAACCCGGGCCGGGCCACTTGCTTCGGGGCGTCAAGGGACGCGCGTAGGGGGGCGGGGAGCCCATCTCCTCACGCCCTCTCCTCGCCGCGCCGCGTCTCGGGGGACTTCTCCCCTTTCGGGGTGTGTGCTTCCCGCGCCTGGCTCCTCCACGCTCCCGTGTCTGAGGGCGCCGGTGTCCTGCCGTCGCCCGCCTGCCTCCGTGCCCGGCCTGCCAAGGTGGTGCGTCCCGGAGGTTCCCGCCGACCTGGCGGGGCGGGGCGTGAGCCCGGAGTGGGGCGTGGGCTCGGCCACCACGCGCCTACGGCCAAGTCTCACCACGTGGAGGAGGGCCACCGGGGGGACACAGAAGTGTGTCCTCAGGCGTGGAAATACGCGCCCTCTCCTCCCGCAGCTTGGCTCAGGGCCCGAGTTTGGGTTTTGATTCTCACCCCGTGGTGAAGCACAGCTGGTTCCACACCGAGGTTCACATTTTCGGGCTCCGGTTATAAGAACAGGCACCGAGAAATGACCTTTTCTGTTGAAATGAGTTAAGAGGAGCCATGAGACGGGACAGTGACTTTGAGGATGGAATGTTAACGGACGGGTCACATAAAAGCGGGAGATGCATCAGGGAACAGAACATAGAACCCAGAAGTAAACTGCTGTGTGCGTATAAGGGTGTAATAAACGCAGCGCACGTGGCGGAGCACTTTCGTCTCGGTACTTGAGCACTTTCTCAGGTTGGCTTCTTTAACCCTCCGCACGCTGCGTGCGATTCTGACCTGCCTCACAGCGGTACCCAGAACCAGCACTGTGAGTGTGGAGGCCGCGGTCTGACTCCACAGGCTCAGCGCTAATCAGTAAACTGTTACAAATGATTGTACAGGAGGGAAAAGATTATCGGAGAAATGACTGACAGCTGGGGACAGGCTTTATTTACATCCGCGTCGTTTCTCAAATAAGTACCTGATGGGTCAAGAATGTAAATGCAAAGAGTGAAACCATTAAAATAACAAAAGGAAGGTGTCTCCATAATATTGAGCTGAGAAAGGCTTTTTCTAAGTATGAAACAAACCAGAAACCCTACAAGAAAAAATTGACAAAACTTAACATTAACCATTGTAATCTTCTACACACAAATAATGAACGAATGGAAAATAAATGTGTACTGTGGAAAAAGAAGAAAAAACATACAAACTTTAACATAAGCATTAGCCTTTGCCCCAACAATCTCATTTCCTAGTTATTTGTCCCAAGGGAAATAGCAAAAAGAAAATAGATTCACAAGGATGTTTCTCAGTCCCTTTTTTATAATAGGTGCTTCTAAAAACCGCATGCCATCACTAAAACATTAAATTTTGCTGCATGCATAAATGGAATACGCTTGAACCATTTAAAATGATGATGTAAATCTTTTTACATGAAACAGTGTCCGTAGCATATAGGTGAGGTTTTCCCCCCCTCAAAAAAATAAAAGACAATACATCAGCATGAACAGTGTCATACCAACATGAGTATGTATGTGTATGTATGAAATAAATGTACAAAAAGATCTGGAAGGACATTAACCAAAATGCAAATGACTTATCTTTTGGACTTTTCTATCTGGTTTGAATTTTTTATAATGAATATATCTTTACCAAAACAAATTGTGTTTTATTTTTAATTAAAGATATGCCAGTGAAAAGGGGTCCAGTTGACTACAGACGCTCATAGGTAGAAACCCAGTGTGAGGTAATTATATCTGAGATCTAAGCCTTAGCTTTTACAGTGTCTATAAATTCAATTAATTTACCTACAGTTGAGCAGTCTAACTCATCACTTGGGCATCATGATTCTGATTCCCCGAATTGAATTGGTATCCTTCCTATGTGTTTTCTCTGGGCCTCTCATGGTATTTGTCACCCTGAACTGTAATTCCTTTTTTCTGTCAGTAGACTGTTTGTTCCTACATATATATGTGTATATATAATTTTTTCTGCCATATATATTTCCCCTAATTATTTGTAGTCTATTTTTATGTGCAAAAATTTTAGTTTTAATGTAGTCAAAATGCTGAGGATTATACAGATATTAAAAGGATAATTTCAATAGCTTTATGACAGTAAGTTCAACAACTTAAGTAAAATGGATAAATTCCTGAAAAAAAATACAAAAACAAACAAAACAAAAAAACACAAGAAGGAAAAGAAGACCTAAATGACCTAATATCTATTAAATAAATTGAATTTGTAATAAAAAAAAAAACTCCCCACCAAGAAACCTTCAGGTCCAAATGGCTTTAACAGTAAAAATTATCAGATAATTAAAGAAGATAAAAATGTCAACTCTACACTATTTCAGAAAATAGCAGAAAGGAACACTTCCAAACACATGAGGCCAATATAATCCTATACCCAAATAATCCTCATGAATATATTTGAAAATTCTTAACAAACTAGTGACAAATTGAACCTTGCAACATAGAGGGTAAGATATTATTACAAAGGAAAGTGAGGTTTAACATTGAAAAGTCAGTGTAATTCGCCACATTAATAGAATGAAAAACAGTGATAGTCTCAATAGATACAGAAAAATCATTTGACAAGATTCAAAACCAATTCATGTTAAAAACTCAGCAAGATAGAAATATAGGGGAAGTTTCTCAAAATAACAATCATCTTTTTAAAAAGTATTGTTGAAATATTAAATCTTTTCTCCCTAAGTTAAGGAACGACATAAGACAAAAATGCTCTCACTATTTCTACTGGGGTTATTTTGAACGTACTAATCAATGCAATAAAAAGTATAAAGATTGGAAAGACTTGGTTTCCTGATTTCAAAATTTAACAAAATTACAGCAATCAAGGCCATGCCATACTACCAAAAACATAGATACATAGAGATTAGTGGAATAAAATTCGGAAGCCAGAAAAAAACCTTGTATTTTTGGTCAATTGACTTTTGACAAAGGTGCCAAAACAATTCAATGAAAGAAAGAATAGTCTTTTCAATAAATGGTGTTACGAAAATTGGATATTCACATGGGAAAGAATAAACTTGGGTCCTTACCTCACACCATATATAAATGTTAACATGAATTAACAATCCAAACGTAAGAGTTAAAACTATAAAACTCAGGAAAAAACATAGCCATAAATCTTCACGATATTGGATTAGGCAATGCTTTCTTAGATGTGACAACAAAAGCACAAACAACCAATGAGGGAAAAAAGAAGATAAATTGCACTTTATCAAAATTAAAAACTTGTGTTTAAAAAGACTATCAAAGGGAAAAGAACCTACAGAGTGAAAGAAAATATTCAAAAGTCATATCTGATAAAGGACTTTAATCAAGATATATAAAGAACTTAAATTCGACAATACAATAACAACCCAATTTTAAAATGGACAGAGGATTTTAATAGAGATTTCTCCAGTGAAGATATATTTATACAAATGGCCAATAGCACATGAGAAGATGATCAGCATCATTCATCATTAGGGATATCTAGGTCAAAGCCATGATGAGATACCACTTTATATCCACTAGGATGGCTAAAATCAAAGAACTAGACAATAATAAGTGTTAATAAGAAATTGGAAACCTTATACCCCAGTGGTGGGAATGTTTAAAATGGTACTTTAGGAATGTATTGGCAATTCCTCAAGAAGTTAAACATAGTTACCATATGACACAACAATTCCACTCCTAGGTTTATACCCAAGTGAACTGAAAACATATTCACACAAAAATTTGTACACAAATATTCATAGCAACTATTAATAACCAAAGGTAGAAACAACACAAATGCCTATCAATTAATAAATGAATAAACAAAACGTAGTATATTTATGCAGTGGAATATTATTCAACCATAAAAAGGAATGAAGTACTGATTCATGCTACCTTCTGGATGAACTTTGAACGCGTTATATGCTAAGTGAAAGCCACATATTGCATGATTCAATTTATATGAAATGTCCAGAATAGGCAAATTTACAGGGAAAGAAAGTAGATTAGTAATTTTCAGGGGCTGAGAATGAAGACAACGAGGAGTGACTGCTAATGAGTACAGAGTTCATATTTTGAGTTATGAAAATATTCTGAAATAAGTGATGGTTGCACAGCATTCTGAATATACTAAAAACCACTGAATCATACACTTGAATGGGTTTTATGGTATATAATATTAATTTAAAAATTGGAAAGAAGTAAAACTATTTACAGACAACATTGGAAAGAAAGAGATAAAACTTCATAGACAACATGATTGTATACATAGAAAAGCCAACATAATACACAAAAGAGCTACTAGAACTAATTAATTAGCAAGCCATAGGATACAGGGTCAATATACAAAAGTCAATTATATTTCTATATACCAGCAACAATCAATTGGGAAATGACCCAGCAATTTCACTTTTAGATAGTTACCAAAGAGAAATGAAAATGTAAGTTCCCCAAAAGACTCCTAGAAAGAACGTTTAGAACATCTTTATTTGTAAAATTAAAAGCTGGAAGCAACCCAAATGTACATCGACAAGAGCATAGATAAACAAATTGTATGTTTATTCAATGGAATACAACTGAGCAATAAAAAGGAATTTTCAATATGCCAAACAACATGGGTAAATCCCATAAATATTTTGATAAACAGAAGAAGTCAGGCACAACAGTACACACTGTATGGTTCTATTCATATGAAATCCAAGAAAGACAATACTAATTTAATCCGAAAGTGGTTGCAGAGGACAATGACAAGAGCGATGAATACAAGGGAGTGATTTAGGTTCTATATTTTGCTTTGAGTGGTAGTTACACAGGTATATACCGTTGTCAAATTCATCCAAATGAATGTCTGAGAAGAAAAAGTTGGACTGATGCTCCCCGACTTTAAGACTTACTACAATGTTATGGTAATCAAGACAGGGTAGTATTGGCAAAATAACAAATAGATCAATGGAGCAGAATAGAGAGCCCAGAAATAGACACCTATAAATATAGTTAGCTGCTCTGTGACAAACGAGCAAAAGCAATACAATGGAGCAAAGATGGTCACTTCAACAAATGCTGCTAGAAGAACTGGACATCCATATGCAAAAACATGCATCTAGATACAGACTTTACACTCTTCATAAAAATTAACTTAAAATGGATCCTAGTCCTAAATGGAAAATGGAAAAACTATAAAACTCCTAGAAGATAACATCGGAGAAAACCTAGATAACTTTGGATATGATGATGCCTTTTTAGATACAACACCAAAGACATCATCCATGAAAAAGATAATTGATTACGAATAGAATTACCATATGACCCAGCAATTGCTCTCCTGGGTATCTACCCCAAAAATATAAAAGCATTTCTCTATAGAGACACGTGTACTCCAATGTTCATTGCAGCTTTGTTTACGGTGGCCAAGACATGGAAACAACCAAAATGTCCTTCGATAGATGAATGGATAAAGAAGTTGTGGTACATATACACAATGGAATACTATTCGGCGTTAAGGAAAGATGATATAGGAGCATTTGTGACAACATGGATGGATCTCGAGAGAATAATGCTAAGTGAAATAAGTCAGACAGAAAAAGCAGAGAACCCTATGATTTCACTGATATGTGGTATATAAACCAAAAAGAACAAGACAAACAAATGAGAAACAAAAACTCATAGACACAGACAATAATTTAGTGGTTATCAGAGGGTAAGGGGGTGGGGGGTGGGTGATGAGGGTAAAGGGGATCAAATATATGGTGATGGAAGGAGAACTGACTCTGGGTGGTGAACACGCAATGGGATTTATAGACGATGTAATACAGAATTGTACATCTGAAATCTATGTAAATTTACTAACAATTGTCACCCCAATAAAATTAATTAAAAAAAAATAATTGATAAACTGGATTTCATTAAAATTAAAAACTGTACTCTGTGAAAGACAATGTCAAGAGAATTAGAAGACAAGACACAGACTGGGAGAAAATATTTGCAAAAGACATATCTGACAAATGACTGTTATTCAAGATATACAAAAAAGAAAAACTCTTAAAACTCAAGAAAATAACCCAATCAAAAAATAAGTTGAAGGCCTTAACAGACACTTCACCAAAGAAGGTATACAGAAGGCAAAAGAGCATGAAAAGATGCTGCATATCAGAAGTCATCAGGGAAACGCAAACTAAAATAACAGTGAGATACCGCTAAATACCTACTAGAATGGCCAAATGCTGAGAAAGATGTGGAGCAACAGGAACTCTCATTCATTGCTGAGGGAACTGCAAAGTGGCACAGTCTCTTTGGAAGACAGTTTGGCTATTTCTTACAAAATTGTATATACTCTTACCAGATGATTTAGCAATTTCACTCTTTGGATTTACCCAAAGGAGTGAAAAACTTATGTCCACATAAAAACCTGCACACAGGTGTTTCCAGCACCTTTATTCATAATTACCAAAACTTGGAAGCATCCAAGATATCTTTCAGCAGGTGAATTGATAAACTGTGGTACATCCTGATGGTGGAATATTATTCCACACTAAGAAGAAACGAACTATCAAGTCATGAAAAGACACAGAAGAACCTTAAATGCACATTTAGTAAGTGAAAGAAGCCAATATGAAAAGGCAAAATTATGAAGACAATAAAAAGATCAGTGGTTGCCAGGTTGGTGGTGGTGGTGGGAGGGGAAGCTGAGAGCACAGAGGATTTTCAGGGCAGTGACAATATTCTGCATGATATTATAATGATGGATGTATGTCATTATACATTTGTCCCAACCCATAGAATTTATAAAACCAAGAGTGAACCCTAAGGTAAACTGTGGACTTTGGGTGATTGTGATGTCAGTTGTCAGTTCATCCTTAGTAAAGAAAACAAAAGTGACATTCTGGTTAATGATGTTGATAATGGGGAAGGCTATGCATGTGTGAAGCAGGGTATATATACATGGGAAATCCCTGTACCTTCATCTCAGTTTTGTAAACCCAAAACTGTTCTAAAAAATAAAGGTTTTTTAAAAAATCAACATTAAGATTATTCTATGTTAATTATATTACAAAATATATTTTAAAAGCTAAAAAGAAAAGATCAGACCTTTCTATTAACTGAAATACCAATGTGTGCTAGCAAGGTCACTTTCTTCTTTATATCAAGATACCTGAGAAATCGGACGTGTAATCAGAAAGTTGCCAGGTACACCCATACTCAGAGCGAAGGAAAGCGTATGGTCTTGAGAGATAAATTTAAATTGTAGAAAAGCTTGATAAGCTATCAAACAACAAATGGTTTGTCTACTCTGTCAGATAAATGAAAGAAATAATTGCTGTAAAACTGAAGGCTTGGATACTGTGCAGCTAACCAAGTTCACATTACAAGTAAGTGGAATAATGGGGTCCTTAGGAACCTAATAGGAAATTGTTTTATGAGTTTAAATTTTAAATGAGAAAAAGGACATTTGGAGTATTTGAGCAAGAAAAAAAATCGTATAGCATAAGGGAGTTCTTTTAATAAAAATCAGGCATTCCGATATTGCTTTTTACATTTAATACTTTGTTACCAGTGCCAGAAATAATGTAAGAGGAATAAGGTTGTGTTTCAAAATGTCAAGGAAAAACAGTTGTATATATCATGATTCAGAGGTAGATAAAACTATTTTTGTCTTAAAATTTCACATATCTTCTCCTTTTCTCATCTCCTTTCTTGTTTCTCTTTCATCATTCTACTCTTCTTTTCCTTCATCTCTTTCATCATCATCATTTTTTCCTTTTTCTGTCTCTAGACGAGTTTTCTCAACCTTAGTTTCCTGATTGACCTCTTAAGGAGCCATTTTAGAAACTTTTTTTCCCTAGTTGCCCCCCCTGCCCTCTGATATCCTATGTACTGTTTATGTACTGTGGCTCTTTGGAGGGCCACAAACCATTGTAATATCTAAGGTTTTTTTGCCACTTGAGAATGCATGCTCCAGATAATAAGCTCTTTGAGGGGAAGGATCATGTTTAGTTTACCATTGTAGGACCTATGTTTAATATAATGTTTGCGACATAGTAGGTAACCAATAAACATATTAGGTGAATATTTATTGAATTAAAAGTGAAAAATGATCTCTGCTACAAACTTACTGGTAAACTAAACCAAAATTCTTGGATCTTTTTTAGACAATGAAACTTACTAATGAATGCTTCCACATTCCAAGAATGTCTTCCTGAGACTATATCCTTGTGACTTGGTGGAAATTTAGAAAGCACTCTAATAACAAAAGCAATGCATTTTCAGCCAATGCCAAAGGTAGGTTACTTATATGGGTAGCTAATTTCATCTGTCGTAACCGATTTCTTTTTCCTAACTCCAGTGTCAGAAGTTGACCACTTCCTAATTTTTTCTGTAAATTCTGAGGCTATCCAGCTTCTTTGATACTTATAACTCACTCTTCAAGTTTATCAGTTTCAGTTAGGTGCAAGAATTAGAGAATGAAAAGAAGGTGAACGCACTTTAGAAGAGAGAGAAAAGAAATAGAGGAAGTCATTAAAGTCTTCTGTTAATTTTTTTTATCTGCAAGAGCTCTTCTAGCACTAAAATTTTGTTAACTTGATTATGCTCTGATTCTCAATAGAAGTGTTTTAGCAGTCTGTGGAAGTATCATTAGTTAAGATTGGGGGGGACAGTGCTACCAGCATTTGGCATGAGGCTGGGATGCTCAACATCCTGAAATACCGAGGATTTGTCTTGCAGCAGACACCAAAACAGAATTAGAAGTGCAAGAGGTGTGCTGGGGGAATGGCTGTTGAGAATAAAGGAGAGAGGAGGCAGTAGGCCAGAACTGCCTTCAGGCTGCGGCAGTTCTGATACTCATGAAAGGAGAGAGAGAAGGAAGTAAGGTCAGGTGGAAAGAGCCTGAGGCTGCCATACATCTCTGAGAAAAGTCCTGGCCAGGCCAACAGGGAGCCTCGGAGGAAAGACTGACCATTTGAGGGGTCCCAATTTGGGCAGGCATGGTCTGACTCCAGTACCCTTCTGTTCTTTACCATTGGTAGGGAGCAGTTCCGGGAGGGCGAGGCGGTAGCATAAATGCTGTGGTGGATTCTCAAGGTCTGCACTAGAAGACTGTCAGCTAACAGCTAACTGCGGTCCTCAGGGCAGGTCTGTCTTTCTCTCTAAGAAAACAAAAACGACACTGTTCAGAAACTTTTGCCTGTAAAGCAAGAGAACAAGATGATATAAACAAGAGAATCTTCTGAGACATGCCAAGGTGGCTATTTTGATGCTTTTTTTTTTTTTTTTTTTTTTTTAACCAGGTTAAAATTGGATACAGAATAAGTTTTGGGAAACACGTCTTGAGAGTTGAAATCCAGCATGGAAAATAAGATGAATTAACTTCCCAAGCTGCATGAGTCTTCACATTTCTGAGTTGCAACAGTTTTGTTTTCTCTTCTGACCTCAAAAGTCGTTTCAGAATTTTGGGGAAACTTTACGGCCTTTTTTGTTTTGCTTGTGGTCCTCAAGAGGGATAGCATCGGAACCTAACAGAGGTGGCGCCCTGTGGTCTAGTGTCAATCTTATCACAGATCCACCCCGTTGGTTTCCTGTTCAGACACTCTGAGGGTCCCACTTCACTGTCAGCTTCATTCACGTGGATAGGTTTACCATCACAGCTACCCGTTTTTTAGTTGACAGTCTGTAACCCTTTGCCTGAGTTCTAGGCAGGGGCACATTTTTTTATTTGAAAATCTTTACATCACCCTTAACAAGTGCTTTACTAGTTTATCTTTTGCGCCAGCAGTTGCTTCTGAATAGGCCAGCTTGGGAAGAATTCTCTTGGCCTAATTTTTAAATTGTACCTTGACATTTGGAGATGAACTAAGGTCATTTTTAATTCCTTCAGGAGGCATTTTGTTAAAGGATTCCTTTTCGCTTCCTTCATCTTCGGCATCTTCCTAAGTGTCATTTCCTCGTAGTTCCGTAGTCCTGATATTTTGGCATCTCTTATTTATTCTCTTCATGATACCTTGAATCCTGTTTTTCTTTCTAGTCTTTCCAGCAGGTGTTCTCTTGAAGGAAGACCTGCGCAGAGCATCCCATGGCCACCATAAACCTGCCGCACAACACCAATCCACTCCCTTACCCCATTCTGGGAGCAAATCCTCTACGATTCCTCTGGACCAATCTTCTTCAGCGAAAGCCTAAAGAAGGAAGTTATTGGGACAAACCACACCCTTGCCACTCAGTTGGTCTTAGGGCTGCAACTGCTACTTATCTTCCTCCTCCTCCACTACCCATTTCAAATTCTACTCTTCTTTACCTATCACCTCTGTAGGTCTTAGTGGCTGACCTGGGTGAGACCCAAATTCTTGATGAGAATATCTATTTATTGGTAATTATACACTTCTCAGGCTGGGATTGCTGCACATGTCCTTCCACTGTTCCAATTAAGTATCGAGACTTTCAAGTGGATCCTCTAGTGTCCACATAGATTTTTCCCTGCCCATTGTATAAAAGCAGCCCTTCCTCTTCCTGTTAATCTAGGTCAGATACTCCTGCCAAGATGGAGATTCCTCTTCTTGCCTGCTGCTGCCTGGACACACAGTAGCCATAGCTTGTAGTTCAATAGGACCCTTGTGGTGTTTCCTGGAAAAAAACGTACCCCGTTTGGGGACCAGGACTTCTAAACCTGCAAAGCCCAGAATTGTAGGAACAGGAAGCATGATGTCTCCCAATGACTCACTGAGATGTTGAGACCATTTCTTCCTCATCTTATATTCTTCCTATCAGGGTCAGTGCCATTCGGAAGTCTCTGATTTAGTGTATATACTTCATCTTGAAGGATGGCACTCCATGCTTACAGAATATTGCCTCTACACAGGCACTTCAGCGGCATTTTCAGTACACTGTCCAGCGCGTCTCAGGTTGGCAATTTCTGAAGAGTTTAATGGGTGCTACAACCATTAGATGCCTTGGTCCTGAGCTCACACCGACACCTTTATGGGGAAGTGGCTCCCCTATTTGGATGCTATGTTGAGTTGGAGGCCAGTGGATCAGACCAGGCCTCCTCTCCTGTGAGCTCTTAGTCATATAGGCTGAGCTCTGCAGGCAGAAAAGGCACACTCAGACCCAGAACAGGTATTTATACCTGTGAAGATGAACCACTGGTCACTCGAGAATGAAAAAGGCTCAATGTTGTTGACTTGCCACCAAGTAGCTGGTTTATCTCCTCAGATAGTAGTGCCATATCAGGGACTCAGAGTGGTAGGTTAGACTTTCAGATATAGAAGTAGCTAGCTATATTGCCTTTGGTAAGTGGAAATTCATGCTTTGGGGCTCATATGTGGCCTCTATCTCTGCAAACATGTCCATTCCATTCATGTGCACACTGTGCCAGTTCTGGAGTGGACCCTGAGGAAGCTTGGCAAACATCAAGTGGGAGAATCTTTTTGTCTACTTCATTCTGTTTCTTTTCCATGGTTAATGCTTTTCTGGTTGGAATGAACATATGATATGAAAATCTTTTGGTGCCCACCTTTTGTGCCCACTCTAATATATGACCCTCTCTCTCTATGGCCATCCAGCCTGAGGAAAAGGTACTGGAACAAGTATAATGGATGATATGGGGGTCTAGACTAATCCCTCAGAGTTTACTCATGCCTTCTCGTCTTACTGGGGTTTGATGTTGAATGCATCATTTCTGTATTATGAGGAACTGCTGCTGGGCCCATCAACTTTATGACTGAGCGTGTCTGACAGAACTCAGATCATACTGGGCACTTCCGGACACATGGTAACTTGGTGCCTCATGGTCAAGCTTTCTGGCCCTACTAGGGCCCGATACCACATCAAAGCTGTTTCTTGGAAGAAGAAAAATCTGCTGCAGATGCCATGGCCTTGCTCCCAAACTCCAGGGGCCTTTACTGATCTCCCCCTGGGACTTCCTGTGAATTCCACAGAGTGCTGCAGAGCCCATTTTTGTTCCAGGCTGCACTCAGAACTAGCAACCTCCATGTGACCAAGGATGCGAGCCAGGATTTGTGCTTCTAGAACCCACAGTGACTCACCAGGCACCGTGCTTCATTATAGTAGGAGATGCAAGATACAGAAATTTGTCTTTTACTCTGGAGGAGATGTCTCCACATGCCACTGACTACTGGACCTCTAAAAACTTTACCAAAGTGGCAGATCCCTGAGACTTTATAGGGTCTACATCCCACCCTCTGGATGCATGTATCTTCCCATGGCCTTTAGTACACAAGCCACCTCTTGCTCATCCTACCCATCAGCATGTTATTGGTGTAACATATCAATGTGATGTTCTGCAGGATGTCCAGATGGTCTAGTTCTCTTTAGACTGCATTTCAATAGAGTAGAAGAATTAACGTAATCCTTGGACAAAACTGGAAATAAATATTACCTTTTCCTACGTGAATGTAAACTGCTTATCCTTATTTCTGATTGAAATATAAGAGAATGCATTCACCATACCAGTGATCACATAACACGCTCCTGAGCCCTTATTCACCTGTCCTAGCAATGATACCATTCTAACACATGGGACACAGTAGCATTTTTTATTATCTTCGCTGGGATGGGGAACAATTTCAAAGGCTTGTGGTTCGTTGTCCGCACTATGACAGCTCTTACCTGACAGCCTGAGGACCTAGTACTTCAACGGCCAAGTATGTCTACTGCAATTACACAGTCAGGGGCCAGGGAAACAAGTGGGTTTGCAGATCCAGTGAGTTCTCTGTAAACCAACCTGTAGCTAGGACTCTATTAGCTGCTTCTGTGAGCCTCTGACCTAATAGGGGGCATGATGACAATTTGGGTCTCGGGCTAGCAAAGTCTACTCAAATGAGGTCCAAAGCTCCTTGAAATGCCTCGGCATTCATTCCCCTTTTCCCACTGTGAATGCTCCACTCAAGTAAATGTCCGGGGTCCCTTTGGAGAATGACTGGAGGAATCATTGCAATATATACTTTGCACAACGTTGCAGAGCCTTTCCTGCTGAGGGACCCAACCACTTCTTTTGTCAACGGACTCCAGATCTGAAAATTGGCTCAAATTCAGGAACTGAGTTGAGTGACTTTTTGAGATGACTGCCCTTAGCCTCCTTCTCCTCCATTTTTGCCTCTTCCTGATTGTAGACGTTAAGCAGCACCCTTATAAGCTGTCTATTGTACCCCTAAGGTAAGATGACAACTTGTCCTAGTTTTTTCTAAATTCTAAGAGAGGCCTTCTTACTCTCACACTGAGACTTTAACTTTTTGTAAATAGTCCTCAGTTTCTCATTCTCTCTCTGCAGGGCATTAATACAGTTTTGTAATAACCAGCCAACTTCACTGTCCTTCTAAGCATTGTTCTTCTTGTCTTTCGAATATCTAAATCATTATACAGGCAAGGATGTGCCCCACACTGGGAGGAAATTGAAGTTTTGTTTGTTTCTGCCATTTTGAAAAATTATATCACCAGCAGCAACACTGACCTGATATTTGAATCACCAATACTATATGCTTTTTCTGAATTTGTGCCTATTTCACATATACAGGGGATGCCAAAAAATGTATACACATTACATATATTCATCTTTTGTTATCGGTGTATATTGAGAATTACAATTTTAATACAGTTTTTTCCTTTCTTAAAATGTGTATACATTTTTTGGCTATATATATATATATATATATATATATATATATATATATATATATATATACACACACACACACACACACACACACACATATATATACACACAAACACATATATATACATATATATGTATATCTCCCTTATTTCAAAATGTAAATATAAACAAAATTGCCAAAAATAGTTTTTCGATTGTTGACTCTAAAATCCTAATTTTAAGCACGTGGAATTCTCACACATTTTTTGTGGGAATACAAAATGGTATGACTTCTATAGGGGGAATTGGACAATATCTAGCAAAATTAAAAATTCGTTTATCTTTGACCCAGAATCCTATTTCTAGGAATCAACCCCAAAGAAAATATGATAAAAATATCAAATTATGAATAGTAAGGATATTTCTTGCAGCAATATTTGTAATACAATAAGACTTCTTTTCATCCAGATGTTCATCAGTGGGGGAATACATTGCAATGCATCCACACAGTGAAGTGCTATGCAGCTGTAAAAAGGTAATAACTCTGTATATAGTTATGAAATGATCCTAGGACATATTGCTAAGTTAAAAAAAATTAAAAGCAAAATTGCCAACTATTTTGTACAGAACAGTGGTGTATAGTATGTTCCTTTCAAGTAAGGGGAGAAAAAAAAAAACTGCAGGGAAATTAAACTTTATTCAGTTATATTTTTATTAATGCTGCTATTATTTGGAAAATAGTTTTATGTATATAGAGATAAGGCAAATAAACAATATATTAGTATCATGAAGGAACAAAGAATTTTGGTGTTAGAGGAAAAATATACAAGTATAAAATCAAAGAAGTAAAATTCCTATAATTTTACATATAAATTAGAAGCATTAATTTGTTCTCAAAATGTCGTTTACCACCCAAGTTATGGTCTAAAAACTATA
Organism: Rhinolophus hipposideros; assembly: GCF_964194185.1. Lineage (NCBI taxonomy): Eukaryota > Metazoa > Chordata > Mammalia > Chiroptera > Rhinolophidae > Rhinolophus > Rhinolophus hipposideros. The sequence continues at coordinate 86,168,852 of NC_138055.1, forward strand.
TCCCAGTAAAGGAGGTGAAGAGTAGCAGAATATGCCACCCCAAATTATGCCACTTTAGCATAAGGATTGTTTTGAGCTGAAGACAATGAAGGAGATACAAGAAAAGCTCTCTGCCCTCCCCCTACTTGCCTAAAAGCAGAACATAAACTTGGAGAGGTGTCCTCCCTCCCCTCTCTACCAGGAAGGACATAAGTTAATCACTAGACACAACTGTAGATCCTTATCAGCCCAGAGAAGTCACCAGAGGAATCTACATATATAAAACTCTTTGCTAAAACTAGCCCTTCCTACCATTAGTTGCCCCATATATTTGCCTTCCCACAATTTGCCAACGCTAGAAGTTCAAGATCCTTTTCCTTTGTCTACAAAATCATTGTTCTTTGCTAAGATGCTATATAAGCTCAAAGTCCAAACATCCCTTTGAGTAACTCATCACTGAGTACTCCCATGTGTATTCCCAACGCACATGTTAACACACTTGTTTGTCTTTCTTTCGTAAGTGTCTTTTGTCAGTCTAAATTTGCAGGGCCCCAGTTAATAAACTTAAGATGAGTACAGGAAAATCCTCCCCTATAGAAAAAAGGCTCCTTTGAGAAATAGCTTACTCCAGGGTTGGGGCAGAAAATATAAGATAAGCTTGAAATAGCTTTCATACCCAAAAGCAAGAAGGCAGTTAAGACCGTTAAAGTCATGTCTGAAGAACTCAGGAGCCAACTTGAAGAGGTCCCATCTGGCACAAAATGAGACAGTATAATGACTGAAGCAAATGAAAAATGAAAAATATCAAACACATTAAAACCCATCAGTACATAATGATGTTCAACACTAAAAATTTAGAATACAAATTCCTTTAAAGACTATAAAAAAGGAATTAAATTGAGCACTTACATTGCCTTTCGTGTGCAAACTGTGTATCCTATACACATATTTGAAGAGAAAAAGTTATATTTCAGGTAATGAATACAGAAAAAATATATAAAAGTTAGAATATCACCATTTGAAACTCTGAATGAAATAATGGACTAAGTCAATGATCATCAGTGCTACTAATACCATTAGGTAAAAGGCTGATGGGAAACTTTTACAAATGGTGACAACACTTGAACCCATTAATCAACTTTTATATCAGAAAAAGAGAAACAGATATTGATGTGCTTTCTGTTATGATGCAATGAGAAGGGCATTCTACCAAAAAAAAAATTTTTTCCTGTCCACCCCCAAAAAAATCCAACCTGAATATGACCAAGCCGCTAGATCTAACAGCAAGATTACAGTAAATACAGAGATAAAAGGATCATCACAAAATGACAACATAAAGACACAATCATCAAAATTCTGAATGTGGGAAACTGACAAATGACCCAGTTTTTTCAATAAATAAATGGCAGAAAATAAAAAAGAGACGACTCATTACAGATTAATAAAGATTTAAGAAACATAGCAACCTAATACAGTGTTTGAACTGAAACAAACAAATGAACTATAAAAAGATATTTAAGAAAATGTGAGAAAATTTTAAACTCTGATTGAATAATTTGATAATATTCAGGAATTACAGTTAAACTTTTGTTAGGTGATATATTAATATGTGATTATGATTTTTAAAATTGAAATAATTATAGTTCCAGTCCAGATGGTGCAGTAGGTAAATGCTTTGCTCAACTTCTCTCACAACCACATTAAAATTACAAACAAAACAACCATCACTGAGAATCACCTGAACCGAAATCTTGCTGATCCGAAGCCCTACAACTAAGGACATGCAGAAGAAGCCACCCCTAGACTGGTAGGAGGTACAGAGGTTTGTAATAGGCTGGTCCCACACCCACATGTGACCATTAAAAATTGAGAGGGATATCTCAGCTGCAGAGGTCCCTCCCAAAGGAGCAAGGGGTCCCAGTCCCACCCCAGCCCAGGGTTCCAATGCCGGGGAGAAAAGTCCCCATAATTTCTGGTTGTGAAAACTAGCAGAGAATTTTGACTGTGTGGGACGGAGGGCAGCTGTACCCCCAGGCGCTTCTCGTAAAGGGACTGCACACAGACTTGCTCACCAATGGAATCACTGGCTCTGAGTTCCAGGGCTGTGGCAACAGCTAGAAAGACAGCAGAGACATATGGTGTGGAACTGAGTTGTCTGGTTTCAGGACGGGGGCTGGAGGGGCAGCTTTATCCTAGAAGGAGAAGCTGGTGGAGGAAATTTCTTTGTTGAGCTCTCTCCATTCCTGGCGTGCAGATGCAGGTGGCCACCATATCCGAGTCTCCACCAAGCTGGCTAATGCAGTTCATTTGCTATGCCCTGTTGATTCTGACACACCTGTCCCACCCAACTTTCGAACACACCCAAGCCACTTCCAGTAGCTGTTTTGTACAAACTGCCTATCTTTGCTCATGCTGCACACTTTCCTAGGGTCTCTCAAAGACTTGCAGAACCCAGACAAGCAGCATCTGGCTTGAGCATGTTCTGTATCTCTGGCTGAGCAGCCCTAAGCCCAGCACTAGCAGTAAACAGCCTTGGTTTGAGGCTTGGCCACTTGAGGTATTTCCAAGCACAGTACTGGTAGTGGCCATCTGTGGATTGTTTTGTGGCTCCTGCCAGGTGGCCTCAGGTGGGGCATGGGCTGTGGCTGAACTCCACTTGCAGCAGGTCCCTTCCCAGGTGGTTTTGGTTTGGTGCACCCAGTAGCCAGCTTTGAAATGAGCTGGAGCATCACCCAGCCACCTCCAAAGATGACACACTTAAGGGGTGGATTAGGCTGACACCAGAGCCCTCCTAAGCCAGATCCTGCTCCGCAGGGTCAGCCCCTGCACAACTCCTCCACTGTAGTTACAGCCAGTCCTCATAACCAATGAGCCTGAGAGTCAATACCTACCATTGATGTGCAAATAACAACTAAGGCTCAACTACAAGAGGAGGGCACACAAACCCACACAAGGGACACACCTGCAGTGCGCAGCTAAGGTGACCAGGAAGACTGCGCCACGGAGATCCACAGCACACCTACATAAGGCCACTCTACTAAGACCAGGAGACACATCAGCCCTACCTAATACATGGAAACAAACACAGGGATGCAGCCAAAATGAGGAGAAAAAGAAACATGTCCCAAATAAAGAACACAACAAAGCTCCAGTAAAAGAACTAAACAATCTGGAGACAAGCAATCTACTAGATGCAGAGTTCCAATCACTGGTTATAAGGATGCCCAATGATGTCAGGGAGAACTTCAACAAAGAGATAGGAAACATAAAAATGGAGATGAAAAACAAAACAAAAAAAGTCAGAAATAAAGAATACAAAAATGGAAATGAAGAATACATTAAAGGGAGTCAACAGTAGATTAGGTGAGGCAGAGGATCAAATCAGCAATTTAAAAGATAGAGAAAACACCCAATCAGAACAGAAAAAAGAAAAAAGAATCCAAAAAAATGAGGACAGTTTAAGATACCTCTGGTACAACATCAAGTGTACCAACATTCACATTATAGGGGTACCAGAAGGAAAAGAGAGAGAGCAAGGAATTGGAAACCTATTTGAGGAAATTATGATGGAAAACTTCCCTAACCTGGTGAAGGAAATACAAGTCCAGGAAGCATGGAGAGTCCCAAACAAGTTGAACCCAAACAGGCCCACACCAAGCCACATCATATGTAAAATGCCGAAGATTAAAGACAAAGAGAGAATCTTAAAAGCAGCAAGAGAAGAGTAGGTAGTTACCTGCAAAGGAGCTCCCATAAGACTATCACGTGACTTCTCAACAGAAATTTTGTAGGCCAGAAGGGACTGGCATGAAATATTCAAAGTGATGAAACGCAAAGACGTACAACCAAGATTACTCTACACAGCAAAGCTATTATTTAGAATCAAAAGACAGATAAAGAGCTTCCCAGACAAGAAAAAGCTAAAGGAGTTCATCACCACGAAATCAATATTACAAGCAATCTTAGAGGAGTTTTATTAGGACAAAAAAAAAAAAAGAAAAAAAAAGAAAAGAAAAAATAGGAATAATAAAATGGCAATAACTACATACCTATGAACAATTACATTTAATGTACAAGGTGGGATCAAAACATACAGTGAATGTTTAAAAAATTTATTACAGTAAAAGACACATTGGCATTAATCTCCCTCAAAATACTCCCCCTCACTACGAATATACTTATCCCATTGTTCTTGCCACTTTCTGAAGCAGTTCTGGAAGTCCTCTTTTGTGAGAGTCTTTACAAGCTTTTGAAAAATGATGTGCATAAAGAACAGCCTGAGAAATGGGCAAATGATTTTACCGTCCATCATGACAACACTGTGTGTCACATGTCACTTTTGGTACAGCAATTTCTGTCAAATAAAAACATTATGGTGTGTCCTCATCCACCTTATTCATCAAATCTTGCATCATGTGACTTCTGGCTCTTCCCCAAAGTCAAAATGTAAATGGTTTGAATTGATTCAGGACATTGAAGCAGCCAGGACAGTGCAACTAAAGACACTCGCAAAAGAGGACTTCTAGAATTGTTTCAGAAAGTGATAAGAATAATGGGATAAGTGTGTTACAGGAAGTGTGGGGGAGTATTTTGAGGGGGATTAATGGCAATGTGTCTTTTACTATAATAAATTTTTTTAA